>NC_072383.2:28455000-29080000 GCF_028885625.2 Pongo pygmaeus
TGCGATCTTGGCTCACTGCGCCCTCCACCTCCCGGGCTCAAGCCATCCTCCCGTCTCAGCCTCCTCAGTAGCTGGGACTAGAGGTGTGCACCACCATGCCCAGCCAATTTTTGTATTTTTTGTCATGATAGGGTTTCTCCAGTGTTGCCCAGGCTGGTCTCAAACTCATGAGCTCAAGAGATCCACCTGCCTCGGCCTCCCAAAGTGCTGGGATATAGGCTCATTTAGTGCTGTATTTAGGCTCATATATAGCACCTGGCCTAATTTTAGTTTTTAAGAAATGTCTCAACTAAATATTCTGCAGCCAAACTTTTCATGTCCAAAACACTAATTTAGAATAGGATTTCAACCTGACACTCTTTATAAATCTGTTTGCATCTTAAGAACATTTCTTAAAACTAATTTTACTAGCTCCATGACTACTCTGTTAGTTTTATTGCCACAGTAATTTCCTCAGAATCTGAATGTGTGTGTGTGCACGTGTGTATAAGAGACAGACAATATTTTAAAATATTCACTTTTTTTTTTTTAAATCCTAGACTGCAGAAGGCTTCTTATTTGTGGTTGGATGTGAAAGAGGAAAAATTCTCTTCGTTTCTAAGTCAGTCTCCAAAATACTTAATTACGATCAGGTATCCAAAAATGAGGATATTTTCCATACAATGTTTAATTTTTTGAACAAACACATATATTTAAGCTCTTTTTCTGAACACCTTCTCCCCACTGGGATATGGGATCAGGTTCTGCTAAGTTAGAACTCCAAGAGAGATGGAAAGCTGTGTGGAAAGAGTAAGGATTTTTATGACTGATTGCGTTCTCTTCCTGACCTTCAGCAAGTTACTTAATTTTCCTGAGTCTCAGCTTCTTCCTATGTAAAAAGTCAAAATGATTATACCTGTCTTTCAAGATGTAAAGGCTAAATGAGGTGTCATATTTAAGAGTGTCTGAAAAGTGTTAGTCACCCTTCTCTGTTCCCTCCAAGAGACACTTTATAGTTAATTATTAAGTTATAATCATTGCATGACAGCCTTTGATCTAATCTCTGGCAACACTCTCTGAAATACATCTTTCGTTTAACTAGTTTAGTACTTCACCTCCTTATTACTGAACACCATTTCATGGAAACTAGCTACTCAAAAATTATAGCATTGAAACTAACCCAAGTAAGTGAATAAACTAGCACTAGAAATCCGATAGACTGCAGCATTGTTTTTTAATAACTCGCATTAGTTTATAAGGTTGTTCAGAGATAATGAGTTAAATAACAGAAATAAGGGAATGTTATGAGCCTGTGTACAGGAGGATTGAAAACCGATGAATCATGCAGCTGGTTATAGCTGGGGACACAAACCTAATGATTCCAGTTCTAACTGGAGATGGAAAACACACCCACACATGCACACACACCCACACATGCACGCACACACACACACACATGCACACACACCCACACATGCACACACACACACAGGTAACTGACAGCTTAGGGTATCACTTAAGTTTCAAGTTAGTGATATGGAATCCAGTCCTACTGGGCACTGACTTTGCGTAGAAGAGGCTATTAAGAGACTTACTGGCTGCTCAGGGGCATGTAGGGATTCCCATGATTCAGGATTTAGTCCTCAGCTTTTCAGATTCAGAAACTTGATCTGCCCTAGAGAGTTCTGAATATAGACTTATATTAACTACACAGTTTTTTTTTTTAGAATGAAATATATAACTGCCAAACAATTCAGCCTACTTATATTGGCTGGTCCGTTAGTCCTGTTGTCTATAGGAATGTTTGCTTGGGTAATACAGGAATTCAGAAGAGGGGTGGCCACTGTGGGTCAGGAAGGCGTCACACATGAAGTAGGATGTCTGCCAGGCTTGTCAGAAGCAAGGTATAGAGAAGGGGAGGAAACATTTCAACCTGGGAGAAGGGAGTCCCGGAAGTCTAGGGAGTCAAAGGCAATTTGCCTGGAGTGGCCAAGGGATAGGGAAGGGGTGATGAATTCTGAGGGATGGGACTGTATCAGCAAAGGCATAGACCTGGGGATGCTGTGCATATTGGGAGTGGTGGAATGGGAAGTGAGAGGTATTCTGGGTCGGATTTTACTTATCAATAGTATGGTAATTTTTTAAACTGTATAGTAAATGTCTGATAAAGTCACAGATATTCTGTGATTTCTATAATATACTATGATGTAATCTCTTTTTTTTAACAAGGACAAAAAAGTTCAAAGTAAATCACAGTCATTTACAAGTAACATGTTAACAAGAGTTACAAGATTTAGCAGAATACTAGCAATTAGTGTTTGTATATGGTTTGTGTATATCCAGGGATGGTTCTATACGCATGTATTTTTTTCTGTCTACAAGTATCACCCTACTTTGAACACTAAGTTCATGTCACACAGTGTCGTGGACATATCTTTGAGCTTGACAAAAATCAATCAAAAATCAAAAAAGGACATTTATTGTATGCATCAAGAAATGTAGAAAAAGCATGGTACTGATTTTAAATGAATGTCTACCTTATGAATAGGCTAGTTTGACTGGACAAAGCTTATTTGACTTCTTACATCCAAAAGATGTTGCCAAAGTAAAGGAACAACTTTCTTCTTTTGATATTTCACCAAGAGAAAAGCTAATAGATGCCAAAAGTAAGTGTCCATTTCCGCATGCTTATTATTTTATGTAAATGTAATGATCACCTAAAAGTTTAGCTACACAGTGTTTTTAAAACAGCTAACTAAGCTTTTATCAAGAGAGAATTATTTTGTAAACTTTACGTCATAGTTAATAAATATATATAACTATATAGAAAATTCCTATATTCATACAGACATATACAAACACAAATTCATTCATATGAAGATGCTTTGTTTGGGGAAAATATGATTGTTTCGTATTTGCTATTTTTCATATGCAAATAAAATCTTTACAAGAAAGTATCATTTTGGATAAAAAATTGCTGAAGTTCCCGTTATTTAGCTATATGCTAAAAGACGATTATTTGCTTTTTTATATGGATTAGGTCTTTTCTGTATGAAAGACCTTGTATAATTGTGTTTGAGAAGTATAAGTATTTTTTCTTCTCTGAAAATGCCTAGTACCAAATAATTATGTAAAATATAAAACAATTGATTCCTGTAATAGTTAAGGTTTTTTTCATTTTTTAATTTAATTTTTATTTCATTTCACTTAAATTAACTTTGTTCTTCCCCATTCGAGGAAAAAAGAAAGATAAATTGCAAATGTCTGTAAGTTATCAAAATGTGATTGCTTGACAAATACATTTTTTGGGTATGTTTCACTTCAGGGTTTACTGTACAATCATGCCATTGCTTTAAAAAACTATTTCTCAATAATAGATGGTCAGAAAATGTTAGGAGATAAATTTCAAAATTATTTGACAATATTCTTTTCCACCTATTCTCTTGCACCCTTCTGCACGAAAGCTGGTTTGCAAGTTCACAGTAATCTCCACACTGGAAGGACACGTGTGTATTCTGGCTCAAGACGATCTTTTTTCTGTCGGATAAAGAGTTGTAAAATCTCTGTCAAAGAAGAGCATGGATGCTTACCCAACTCAAAGAAGAAAGGTATCATTTTGAAATGTTAAGTGATGCAAAGCATCGCTATAAAATTAATGTCCTAAATATTTTCTGTACAGAAAAAATAAAATATATGGTCAAGGGAAATATTTGAATTCAAAAGCATCTTAAAAATGAGATTTTTTTTAAACCAAAATTACTTACATTTGTTCATCATATCTTTCGAATTTATCAGGTAATTACATATTCTCTTTGTTGCCCAAGATTTTAATGGTGTTATTGAAATTGTAGTTTGGGGCCTATCAAATGGGAAAAAAATGACAAGAGATGGAAATAAAACTTTTGCTGTGAAACTTCATTATTACATTTTAAAATATAAAGGTTAGATGTTAAAAAAACTTCAATAGTACAAGAGCCTGATTTGACTAATTTTGGTGAAAGTTTCTTAAGATGTTCCAGGTGTGATTTTAATTTTTTTATGAGATGGTGATTCTTCAGTAAATATCTCATTTGTTTTCTTATGATCCTTTGCTAGATTTGTCTTGCAGATATTTACTTTTTGAATTGATTAAATAGTCATCTATTTAACTTAATTGGGAAATTTCAGGGACTACAAAATGTCTCATCACTTTTTGGCCTAAGAGCATATTAAGCTATTAGATATAGGATTCCATAGGCAAATTTCAACATGGGATTTGCTTTCCTATCCTTTAAAATGATATTTATATGGAGCCACAAAAATTCAATTAAGTTTTGGTTGGAATCTTTTTTGACAAACACCTGAAACGGTAATTGCTAATACTCATTTATTTAACACTAACCCTGTGCCAGATACTGTGCTAAGTGTTTTAATCCTCATGAAAACACTATTCTTTTTTAAAAAAATTTCAACATTTATTTTAGATACAGGGACTACATGTGCAGGTTTGTTGCATGGGTATATTGCACTAAGGTAGTGAGTATAGTACCCAGTAGATAGTTTTTCAACCCACACGCCGTTCCCTCCCTTCTCCCTCTAATAGTCCACAGTGTCTGTTGTTCCCGTGTTTATGTCCTTATGTGCTCAATGTTTAGCTGCTACTTATAAGTGGGAACATGTGGTATTTGGTTTTCTGTTCTTGCATTAATTCACTTAGGATTATAGCCTCCAGCTCTATCCACATTGTTGCAAAGGACATGATTTCATTCTTTTTTATGGCTGTGTAGTATTCCATGATTTATATGTAGCCCACTTTTCTTTAATCCACCAGGGAGGGGCACCTAGGCAGATTTCATGTATTTGCTATTGCGAACAGTGCTTCAGTGAACATACAAGTGCATATGTCTTTTTGGTAGAATGATCTATTTTCCTTTGGGTGTATACCCAGTAATGGGACTCCTGGGTCAAATGGTAGCTCTGTTTTCAGTTCTTTGAGAAACCCCCAAACTGCTTTCCACAGTGGCTGAACTAATTTACATTCCCACCAACAGTGTATAAGCAGAAAATACTTTTCTTATCTCTATTTTAGAATCAAGGAGGGGTGACTTGGAGAGATTCAGTAACTTGCAGAAAGTCAAATAGGCAAAATTCACAATCAAATCATAAACCCCCTACTCTGTGTTATACTGTAAAGAAACAAAAGTGGAAATGAACCAGCAGTCCTCAGGGGGATCTGTTTGAGAGCCATCTGTTGCTTCCCTCTTGCCCATGGTTCTGAGTGGTGGAGAGCTGTCTAATGTCACATATGAAGCTTCCTGGGCTTGAAGTCACAGCCGAAATGGAGGTGAAGAAGCTGTGGGATCCAACCAGTGGGGATCAGATTTTAGCTCTACGACTTGCTAGCTGTGTGATCATAAGCAAGTTTCTTAATCCCTCTGAGCTTCAGTTTCCATATCTTTAACACAGGAATATTCAGAGGACTCTGTGGTTTAGCACAGCAGGTAAATGAGTAGGTTCTAGAGCCAAAGTGTTTAGATTTGAAACCTAACTCCACTATGTGACTTAAGATAAATTACTAGATCCTTCTGGCCCTTACTTCCCTCAGTTGTAAAATGGGAATAATAAGACCCCACTCATAGGGTTGTTACCAGGATTAAATGAGTTAATACACATCATGTGCTTAGCCTGGTTCCCAGCATAGTGACACTGATGTTAGGAGCTCTTACAAACACTATTGGAAATAGTCCACCTAAACTCTTAGGACGGTGTAGAGCAGATGGCAGGTGCCATTATTGTCACTGCCCCAGAGTGCCTGTTCTCTCTGCCTTCCTTCCCACATCAGTCATCTTAGTCTTACCATAGCGACAGCTAGGAAGGACATGGCCATATAATGTGAAAATAGTCTCCAAGGGCAGGAATATTCCTTCTGTGTGGATGATCCAAGGAGTCAGAATGTAGTATGTTTTACTGTTAGGCTTTAACCAGAGGTGAACCAACACGGTGTTGGTTCACCATAAGGTGGATCCATCCATAAGGATCCAATCATTTGTAAATCACCAAATCTACACAGAAATCCGTATGAGAGGAAAACATGACAGCCAATAAAACAGCCTTAAGGTGGCTGAAATCTGTAATGTTTGATGCAAGTTATAAATTGAGTAGAGGCTAGAATGGTCAAATTTTGTAAGTGTTTTAAAGATTACCAGATTGAATTGTCTTTCCTCCTTGGAGATTTCCCACATGGACTGACTTAGTATTTTAGTCATGTTAGTGTTGGTGTCTGGCTGGTGCCCATTATAACCCTCCATTTTTGTGAAACCTGATTTCACCCTCTGCCCCCTACCCCATCATCTTGCTCTTTACTGGTAAAGCTTGCAACTCTACAGGCTTCATTTTCAGCCTCTGTATTCTCTCCCTTCCACCCTAATCTAATCCTCCCTGCCACTTCTCCCAGTTTCATTCTCTCTTCTGACATAAGTAAACTTACCCAGCTTTCTCCATCTCAAACCCATATCCACATTCAAACTAATTTATATTCTTGAACTTGAAAATAAATACTTACCCAGGCTGAGCTTCTACTCAGAAACCTCTTGGAAAAACCCCATTCTCTTGTGGCCTGATCTTCCAGCCAAATCCACTATCACCATTTGAACTCCTCCCTGATATTCAGGAGAATTTAATACATTTTAAATTATACCTTTAGACACATGGTTCTCAAACTTTAGCCTGCATTGGAATCACCTGGAAGGATTTTTAAAACACAGATTGAATCAGTTTGAGGTGGGGTCCAAGAATGTGTATTTCTAGCAAGCTCCCAGGTGTGGCTGATGGTGCTAATCCAGAGAGCCTACTTTGACAGCCGCTGCTTTAGACTCTTTTCTCAGGATTCTCTAAGAGTGTGAGAAATGGAAAGTAGGGATGCCCTGGACAGCAGTGCTCAAGCCTAGGACTAAAGATTCCTCCCTGAGCTGTATTTTCTCCTAGCTTCTTTCACAGTCTTATTTCTAAAAAGATCCCTGCACATTGTCTGTGCTGAGGGGAAAATGATTGGGATAAACTTGAGATCGTTGTCTGACAACAATAGATGTTGGTGAATGAACAGTTTATTGAGTGTCTACTATGTGCCAGGTACTATACCAAATGCAAAGGACACACTGGGGAGCAGGTAGACAAGTACTGCTGTAGTGGACCTTATGTAAGATGGCCCTAATATGCTTGAGGCAGCCAAGAAACATGTAAACTAATAAGTAGGTGGTGGAAAGTGTGATGTGAGTGACATCTTTGCTGAATTAATAATAGTTTTTGAATACTGAAAGATTGCTCAGTTTTTTGGTGCTATTCACTTTGTAACAATTACAGACATAACACACTTGTGCAGTGGTGCAGTCATAGCTCACTGCAGCCTCAAACTCCTGGGCTCAAATGATCTTCCCGCCTCAGCCTCCCAAGTAGCTGAGACTACAGATATGTATCACTGCATCCCTCTAAGTTTAAAATTTTTTGTAGAGATGGGGTCTTGCTATATTGCTCTGGCTGGTCTCAAACTCCTGGCCTTAAGCATTCCTCCCAGTTCAGCCTCCCAAAAGGCTAGGATTTCAGGTGTGAGCCACCATGCCTGACTACAACACACAAGTCTGTCTGCAGACCCTGGACATTAAAACTCAGGCATCCCCTCTTTCCGGGAAACCATCCCTGATACCCTCCCAACTCTGGTGGCTTGAGTCCCAGGTACCCACATCAGTAATCCTGAGCTTCTCTCAGATTTGCTGCCCTTCCACACTGTATTGAAATTACTTAACTTTTTAATACTTGCTTCCCGCACTAGAATGAGAGCTGCATTTCTGTCTGTTGTTTCTGGCCCATAGTAGACATTCAATAAACATTTCCTGAAGGCATAAGTGACGATGCTCTTGTCCTTTGTTCCTGGGTGACTGACCACATAACCACTGTCAAATTCACAGGAACAATTATGAACTAAATGAATGAATATACATTATAATCTTTCTCTTTTACCTAAGGAAGCAATTTCAACATATTTTTTTAGATTTTATCTCAGTACGTTTTTAGCAAATGCTATGGACTGAATTGTCCCCCCAGAATTCGTATGTTGAAGCCTTAATTCCCGACATGATGGTATTTGGAGATTGGGCCTTTGGGAGATAATTAGGTTTGGATGAGGTCATGAGGATGGGGCCCTCATCATGGGATTAGTGTTCTTGTAAGGAGAGGAACCAGAGAGCTTTTTGTCTCTGCATAAATGCAGTGAGCAAGGGAAGGCCATGTGAGCACACAACAAGTTGGTGGGTATCTGCAAGCCAGAAAGACAGCCCTCACCAGAACCCAGCCCTGCTGACACCTCCATCTCTAGGCTTCCAGCCTCCACAACTGTGAGAAAATAAAGTTCCTGTTGTTGAAGCTACCAAGTCTGCTATTTTGCTATGGCAGCCCAACCTCAGACTGCAAACAACTTGGATCATTTTCTATACCGTAGTTCTCATGAGAAAGAAATCTGAAAAGGCTCTGCCCTGAGGACCAAAGGAATCTGGGCCTTGCTAAAAATAAATGTCTGTTAATTAAATTGGCATTTTAAAATTTGGCTTCAAATATGGAACTAGAAGTCACAAAGCAATAGCAGGACTCCACCTTGTCTGGGCTCCTCCTCCTTTCTGTCGCCTTCAATTCTTCCTCTCATTGTTTTGTGAAATTCTAGACAACACATGACTGAATATATACATTCTTGGAGGATTTTTCCTAGATATGGGAGCTCAAGTCAGTCACTGATGATAATCTTGGACGTCTAATAATCTGTGGTCTTTTAACCCTTTGCAAAGATACAAGAAGGAAAGTGGGATGTCCTCCGTGGAACTGCATAGCCCTGCTATAGTATTTTGAAGCGGTCTTTTAAATATTCAATTTTCAAACAAAAATGCATGTGTACAGTCATAAGTTTAAGAAAAAAAACCAACCAAGCAGCATTCTTGAGAATGTACTAATCAAATTTTAGTCCTCCCATGGGGTTCCTAAAATGATTTTTTTATTGCAAGTTTTACACATTTATAGAAGAGGTAGGAATGATTTCTTTCCTTTGAAATACATGATAATCTTATTGGGAAAATATAGATATTTCAAGAATATCTGGCAAATGGTCAATTAGAGTTAATTCATAGTTGAATTCTTTGAGGAACTAAAGGAACAAATACATTTTTGAGTCGCTCTAATGTTCCAGGTTCTCCCACTAGACTCTGCCTCCCAACAGCCATGCTGTAGGACAGAGTAGAAAGGGCCTGGGCTCTGAATTCAGTAGGGTTTTAGTGTCAGGTCTGCTGCTTAACAACTGTGCGACCTTAGGCAAGTTTCTCTTAATATATGGAAAATGGGTGGTACGGGGTGAATTGTTTTCCCCCAAAGTTTGTATGTTGAAGCCTAGGCCCCAGTGTGACTGTATTCATAGTTAGAGCCTTTAAAGATGTAATTAAGGGTAAATAAGGTTATAAGGGTAGACCCCTATACAACACTTCTGTTTTTGAAACCATCCAGTCTGGAATTTTGTTATGACAACCTGAGCAGACTAATACAGTGGGTAATGACAGCATCTCCTGAGAGTGTGGTTAGGATCACCCGTGGCTCATGCAGTGCTTGGCTCCTAGGAAGCACTCAATAAATGGTAGCTATTTGCAGCTCAGAAAGAAGAGAAGAGAAAACGAAAGAGAGAAAGAAGTGAGTGAATAATTATTAAGATTCTACTATATGCCAAGCACGTTGCATAATTATCCAGTTTAATCTCCCTAACAGTTCTGTGCAGAGCACAGATGAAGAAACTGCACTTTTAGAAGGTTGTGTAATTTTTCTAAAGTCACATATAGAGTGACAGAATCAGCAATCTGGCTTTAAAATCTGTATGCCATGCCACCTACTAGAGTAGCTTCCTAGATGCCGGAAGGTTTTCGTGAAAGAGATTCTGGATGATTTTCGCAGCAGACACACAGCGAAGGAGTGGGCGCCTGCTGTAGGAATGTGTTCCTGTCCACACCAGGATGTTCACTCCCACGCCAGGCTGGGCCACACAGATGCCTGCACTCAGAGGCAAATATCTTTTCAAAAAGGAGTTTTGAATCTGCTCAAGCCCTGGAACCAAGTATTCACTTAACACACCAGAGTTCTGTACCAAATGCACCAGCCTAAGTAATGGTAAGGGAATGTGTCAGCATTCAGTGTGTCCTTCCTTGCAGGACCTGGTTTGAGAACTGCCTGTAGACAGCTGGGCCAGGATAAGGTTACTGCAGAATGTAAACCCTGATTACCACCTAGATGACCTGCTTGAGGGTCATTTTGTCTTCTGCTTTAACCAAGGAGAGTGTCTGTCAAGTGAAATTACATTTTTCATATGGTCGCTTTGAAATTACTCTTTCAAATAGTAATTAACCAGTGGAATTCACTGTGGTTTTATTTATTTATTTATTTATTGAGATGGAGTCTTGTTCTGTGGTCCAGGCTGGAGTGCAGTGGCATGATCTCGGCTCACTGCAACCTCCGCCTCCTGGGTTCAAGCCATTCTCCTGCCTCAGCCTCCCAAGTAGCTGGGACTACAGGCACGTGCCACCAGGCCTGGCTAATTTTTTGTATTTTTAGTAGAGATGGGGTTTCACCATTTTAGCCAGGATGGTCTTGATATCCTGACCTCGTGATCCGCCCACCTTGGCCTCCCAAAGTGCTGGGATTATAGGCGTGAGCCACCGCGCCTAGCCAATTCACTGTGTTTTAAGACTGCTCATTATTGATGATGAAAGCCTGTGGTTAGTAAAGGTGTTTTTCTTCCCTTTTACCATGACATGTCAGTTACATTTACACTTAGAGGAAGACTAGAGAGCAGCCCTTTTTATTTTAATTGGAAGTTGAATTTAAGATTTATGGAAAGGCCATTTCTCAGGATTTCTCAAGATGAGTTACCCAAGTTTATTTCTGATTTTGCATTATGTTTGAGATTTTACATAATAAAAGATTTTTTAAAAATAACATTGACGTTTTAAAAAATTATTTATATCCTGAATCAAACCTTCATGGGTCATGGATTCAGACTTTGAAAAAGCTTCTAAGGTAGAGAGACAATTACTCAGGTATCTGAAGTTGTGAAATAGCAGGCTAATGAAGGATGGATGACTGCTACCAAATGTCTTAAGTGTTTCTTAAATTTATCTTCGTAAGATAATTGTGCATGAGGAAGAAGTACAGCAGCACACCCAGAATCCACTTGTTTCTTGTGCATGTGTGGCAGATGCTGTCAGTGCCCTGTGGCATATCCCACCAGCACCCACCACTGCAGACAGGGCATGCCACTGGCCTCCAGTGTCCAAAGCCGGGACTCTCTGCCTGACCTCTTCCTCTGGTCTCTGGAGCCAGTTCTGCCTGTGGCTCCAGGAACTTGCAGGTTTCAGGTACTTTATTAGCTTTCTTCTCTTCCGTGTCTCACTTCCCAGTTCTCTGCCAGTGTTTCCTGGGACCACCCCTCCAATAAACTTCTTATATTTGAATCCTTGTTTTGGATCTGCTTCCTCAAGAATTCAAGTGAAGACAGCAAGACACCAAGTTGAGAGACCTAGCCTGCAACGTATTGAGGAAAAATTTCATAAAGGATTTTGAAAGGATGTCCTGTAAATTAAGGCAGTGTTTAGGGTAATACAGGCTTTTTCTCCCTCTCCTCTCCCCCCACACACTTTTGGGAAATCATGGAGTAGATGACACTTGAATCTAGCCTGTGGAGCCGATGTAAGTAAATAGTTTGGCAAGGATCAGACCTCATGACTCCAATATTTAGATAAAGAGCTAAAGAATTATTGGGATAAGAATTTTTAACCCATTTCCCATTTGCCCTGAGAATACTGCACTGGTAGCGAGCTGTAATTTTTTCTTTTCTAAATAGGAAATGGATTAAATGGGATTTTTAAAAAAAAAACTTAGCTGATCAAGTGAATTGCAGTTGATAGAATTACACAATCCCAACTAGAAATTTGCCAACTGAATAAATGTTCACAGTGAGAAGTGAGGGACAGTTCGATTTGGAAATATAGATAGTAACCTGTTGTAAGAGAGAAGTAAATGCAACAGGCTAGGTTCTGTGTGATGAGATCACATATATAAATAAAAAATACAGACTTTCTTAAGTCTGTATTTTCAGTAGAGTGGAATATTTTTAGTCAGTATCATTCATAAGTTTGCAGAAATGCCGAACCTGATGTATAAGCCCTTTTATTTTTAACTGCCATCTAGCTTTGTTAATATGAATGAAAACTTTTATTTATACTTACTCAATTTTAATTCGTTTGAGGTATCTGGGTTGTTAGGGGGAGGTAGAGCCTAGGATGACCCCCAGATTTCTCTTTGAACTGCCTGGGTTGATCGTGGCACCAGTAAACAGGGTAGGGAATAAGTGATAAAGACTGGGTTTGGGTTGGAAGAGATAAGGAGTTTTGTAATTTAGGGCATCTGTGGCCTGGGAAGGGGGTGGTGTTTGTGAGATGTTGGATACAAGGTTTTATGCATGGCTTACAACCTGCCCTCTGTTCCCTGCTTTATTTTCCAGCCTTTCCCACTGCAGCGCATGCTTCAGCCGCATCTGACCGCTCTCTCTCAGTTCTCACTGGTCATTCCCTCTGGCTGGGACACCTTTGTGCCCCTCCCCTTCTGTCACCCAGGCAACTCCTATTTGAACATCTTTGGAGACAGAGCACTCACTATCAGCAAATGGTGTGGCATTAGTGGTTTAGAAAGTGGGCTCTGGAGCCAGCCTGAGTTTTAACCCCAGCTCCATCCTGTACCTGCTGTGACTTTGCCATTAACTCAGTTTCCTAGGACAATGGAGATACTAGAACATCCCATAGAACTATTAAGTTTAAATGAGTTATACGTTTGAAGCACTTGAAACAGACTGACACATAAAGTGTTCTCTAAATCTTTGCTATTATTGTTAACTACTATCTTATATGACAGTTCATATCATCTTCTATTTAAACAAAAATTTAAAGGATTTATTGTAGTGGAAGTTTTAACAAATAGTGCCAATTTAAAACACTGATTGTTCTAATCTTTTCTAAATCTTACCATGAAAACAGCTGTTTCAAATAATTTTTATCAGGCTTTTCCCCTACTTTTTAACCTTTAAATCACTTTTGTGGCATGCCTTAATCTGTATCCTACTCATTGTTTATGCCCGTATTGGATTTATTGTTTGCTTAAGCATGATATTTGAGGATATAAATTATTTCCAATTTTTTATTATTTTGGTGGACATGCTTGACAAGCTTCTTGCTATGAGTTAATTGCTTGGGATTTTCCTAAAAAGTGAAATTTATTTTATTTTTATACTTTTCATTATAAATTTCTCCAAGTGTTCTTTAAAATGTTTCTATAATCTATTATAACCTTATATATCTGTTAACCATTATAAGCACTAACATAAGAAATTTAAGAATGTATGCATAATTATTTAAATGTCTTTTTAAACTTTCGAATATAAGTTACAATATACCAAAAAACTTAATAAGGTGAAAACAATATTGCAAGGGGGCATGAGGATTAATTTTTTCTAATAGATGTAAATTACTGTAATTTTAAAAATTGTCTTGGAAATATGTTAAGTCATAGACCTAGTTAATCCTAAAATAAAGCAACCTGTTCGCTTTTTCACGTAGTACATACAATTTAGTTCCTGAGAAAAATAAACTATTAATAATAAAGTCGTGAAATAAACAAAATTGGTGATATCTTTTCAATGGAATACCATTCCCCTTTCATATTTTAGCATATTTAAAGAGCATTTTATAGCACAATTATAACTATTATAGATGTCAATATAAGAAATTTAATGACTTATTTATAATGATCCAAATGTCCTTTTTAAAAATCTTTGAATTAGAGCATAGAAAATTCTATACTATCCACTGCACTGGTTACTTGAGAAGCTGGCCTCCAAATATTGTTGGAATGGAAGAAGAAAGGAACAGTAAGAAAGACAACAGTAATTTTACCTGCCTTGTGGCCATTGGAAGATTACAGCCGTATGTTGTTCCACAGAACAGTGGAGAGATTAACGTGAAACCAACTGAATTTATAACCCGGTTTGCAGTGAATGGAAAATTTGTCTATGTAGATCAAAGGTAAACATTTACATGTTATAATGATTAGAATTCAATGAGATATTTGAAGCTATTAAAGGCGTGTCTTAGTAGCACTGCTAGTTTTTTTTTTTCTTTTTTCTGTTTCAGAACAGAAAATAAAATTTAAATGAAATAAGAATATGGACATGTCAGTAAATTTGTTTAAGCCAATATGTAAACTTGGAAGAGTGTCTCTTAGCCAGTGGTGCAGAAACTGGGCGTGGTCTGTGGCCACGATTTTACTGGCAAAAGCTAATAAGAGCACAGCCTGAATCGGGTAGAGGCCTCATGCCTGGGTGCCTGTTCTGTGTTGCAGCTCTAGTCTGGGTCTAGGGCAGCCGAGGGGAGCCCAGTGATGTGCATGGTCACTCATCCCCTACCCTGTGCACTTCTTTACGATCCTGACCATATGTGGGCCTACAGTCTTCTGGGAGGGAGTACACTCACCACTTCTGAAGTTTATTTTCAATTTTAAAACCAGGGCAACAGCAATTTTAGGATATCTGCCTCAGGAACTTTTGGGAACTTCTTGTTATGAATATTTTCATCAAGATGACCACAATAATTTGACTGACAAGCACAAAGCAGGTAGGTATGCATTGAGCAGAATACATTTTGGGGAATTTAAAATGACAGTTTTAACTCTTAATTTCCCATTCCTGTGAAATTTGAAGTTTGAATTAATCTTCACAACATTTATTTTTATAGTCATTGACTATTATGCTGATAATTATCTTTTCTTGTTAAGTTCTACAGAGTAAGGAGAAAATATTTACAGATTCCTACAAATTCAGAGCAAAAGATGGCTCTTTTGTAACTTTAAAAAGCCAATGGTTTAGTTTCACAAATCCTTGGACGAAAGAACTGGAATATATTGTATCTGTCAACACTTTAGTTTTGTAAGTAATTTTTTATGTTAAGACCTTTATACTGATTTCAGATGAGTCTCTTTGCTTTTCTCCTCTCATCTTGCTAAACCATTAAAACTGTATGATCCTCTGGCCTTTTATTATAACTTGAGATTTATCTTTTGAATAATTCATTTACTGTTCATTGACATTAGTTCTCAGAATTAAGCTAAAAGTTTTCATTTTTGTAATACATTCCTTCTTACTTGATATACTATGTGAGGGTAAAGGCATTTATTCAGGCATTTTCTTCCTACCCTCCATGGCCATTCAGTAAACAATGCAGACATGGATTTCTACTGTGCATCATTGTAAGAAATTGTTTTGTCCTCCCTGTCATTTTTACCTGCACATCTTGTAAGCCTGGGGTGCCACCATGTCTGTGTAGGCATGCCCAGCACGGGGGAGAACAGAAATTCAGCCCAGGTGTTGCTTTAGCAAGCTCTGGTCTGTAGCTGTGTCAGCCTGAAGGAAGAGCCAAGTTTTCCTGATTTTATAGTAGGCTAGGATGGCCCCGTTGTAAGTCTTACTTTTTTTCTGTAAGTTTCTCTTTGAAATTGCTGTAAGGTTTCCTTGAACCAGTTGTTTCCTTGTCTACAATAGTGAGCGAAAAATAATTTTTAAAAAAAGTTTAATACTTCCAGTATTTCCTGTCACCCATCCCAATAGTCTTTGCCTACTTATTATTAGTACAGGAACTGAGAGTTTGTTATTGTGAGAATGCATACTTTATAGGGGAATGGGGCATTTAGCAAATGCCATGATACTTAGCACATTAAGACCTTGATTTCTGGTGGTGATACTAACAATATGTGTATATAAAACATAAATGGGCCACAAATTGACAAATTAAATATACAGATCTTAGTGTAGTTGCTATAACAGTTTCCTTCACCTTAGAAAGTAAATCACCTATGGTGTTTTTACTTCTAGGGGACATAGTGAGCCTGGAGAAGCATCATTTTTTCCTTGTAGCTCTCAATCATCAGAAGGTAAGCTTAGTTTTAGATGATGGAAGACTTATTACTAAGACATATTATTAAGACTATTACTATCTTTTTCTGTCCTGGAGAGGGGAAAATTTGAAGGTGAAATTAAAAGGAGTTCTACAGGTTGGGTTATAGGAATCCCAACTTTGGTTTAGAAGAGACTAAATTCAACGGGAAACAGATATCCCATTTAAACTCCCAGAGGTATCACCATGTCCCCCTCAAAATTTCCACAGTGCTTTGCTCACATTTCTGTTATAATCTTGCATTGTACTGCAATTAGTTGTTCATTCAACTTGCTTTCCAGTAGACTGAGTTCTTTAAGAGCAGGAATGATGTTTTATCCATTATTCAGCCCTAGCAGCTAACATTGTTCCTTGTCAATTGTGACACTCTTGGACAGATTAACGAAAAGTATTGGGGGAGTTTTTGCTTATCTGTGTTAGTTTTTCACCACAGGAATATATTAATGTATTATTTGTAAAAATAAAAATCTTAGGAAACATTGAAGTAGTATTGCTGTGGAGATTAAAGTGGGAAGAGACTGGAGTCAAGGGTTACAAGTCACAATTGTGCCCTCAGTGACTTTCTACACATTTGATTCAAAGAGCATCATGAATTACATATGTAATGCAAGGATGAGTGTTTTCCAACTTTTTTGGATGCAGCTAGTCTGTTTCTTTTAAGGAGAGAACTGTGAAATTATTTTAATTGAAAGAAAGATAAAGTCCTCAATTGAATTTCTCCTTTTGCTGTTACTTAGAGTCCTCTAGACAGTCTTGTATGAGTGTACCTGGAATGTCTACTGGAACAGTACTTGGTGCTGGTAGTATTGGGACAGATATTGCAAATGAAATTCTGGATTTACAGAGGTAATGTTTTATTGCTGCAAATATTTTCAAAAGTAAAAATATAATTATAAAATCAATATACAAAAATCAGTAGCCTTCCTATATACAAATGATAACCAGTTTAATATAATGGAAAATATTATCTTTACAGTAGCAACAAAAAGATATAAATTTTATAAGAAATGTTCATACCAACATGAAAAAAACTGTAAAATTCACAAAGGCACGTAAAAGATAACTCATATAACTTCAGATATAAGCTCTTTTTCAACAGGAAGGCAGAATTGTAAGAATGCCCTGTTCCTTAAACTAGCCTGTGAATTTAATGTGGATCTAGTCAAAATACCACCGTGTGGCCAGGCATGGTGGGTCATGCCTGTAATGCTGGCACTTTGGGAGGCCGAGGCAGATGGATTGCTTGAGTCCAGGAATTTGAGACCAGCCTGGGCAACATGGCAAAACCCCATCTCTACCAAAAAAAAAAAAAAAAAAAAAAAAATTAGCTGGATATGGTGGTGCACGCCCGTAGGCCCAGCTACTTGGGAGGCTAAGGTGGGAGGATCACTAGAGTGGGGTGGAGGGAGAGGGGCTGGTGGGGCAGTGTCAAGGCTGTAATCAGCTGTGATCCTGCCACTTACTCTTTACTAGGCAAAAGAGCAAGACCCTGTCTCAAAAAAAAAAAAAAAAAATACTACCATGCATTTTTTTTTTTTTTGGAATCCAACAGATTATACTAATCACATTAAAATATCTAGAAATATATGAAAAATAATAGTAATAAAGTGAGACTAATGCTATCAGATATTAAAATATGTTATAAAGCTACAACCACTAAAACATTTTAGTGTGACCCACAAATAGATCATTGTAAAAGATTATATTTCAGAAATACAATCAAAGGAACATGCAAATTTATTATATGGTAAAAATTAAAAATGACACCTTAAATCAGTAGGTAGAAATGAATTAAACATTAAAGGGCATTATGATAACTGTGTAACCATTTGGGGAAAAAATAAAGCTAGACTCCAACTTTATTCTTTACACTAAAATAAATTCCAGATAAATCAGAGTTCAAAGTAGAACTATAAAACTAAAGCTTTTTGGGTGGAGCCAAGATGGCCGAATAGGAACAGCTCCAGTCTACAGCTCCCAGCCTGAGCAACGCAGAAGACGGGTGATTTCTGCATTTCCAACTGAGGTACCGGGTTCATCTCACTGGGGAATGTCGGACAGTGGGTGCACGACAGTGGGTGCAGTGCACCAAGCGTGAGCCGAAGCAGGGCGAGGCATCGCCTCACCCGGAAAGCGCAAGGGGTCAGGGAATTCCCTTTCCTAGTCAAAGAAAGGGGTGACAGGTGGGCACCTGGAAAATCGGGTCACTCCCACCCTAATACTGTGCTTTTCCAACGGTCTTAGCAAACAGCACACCAGGAGATTATATCCCGCGCCTGGCTCAGAGGGTCCTACGCCCATGGAGCCTTGCTCATTGCTAGCACAGCAGTCTGAGATCAAACTGAAAGGCAGCAGCGAGGCTGGGGGAGGGGTGCCCGCCATTGCTGAGACTTGAGTAGGTAAACAAAGCAGCCGGGAAGCTCGAACTGGGTGGAGCCCACCGCAGCTCAAGGACGCCTGCCTGCCTCTGTAGACTCCACCTCTGGGGGCAGGGCATAGCCAAACAAAAGGCAGCAGAAAACTTTGCAGACTTAAATGTCCCTGTCTGACAGCTTGGAAGACAGTAGTGGTTCTCCCAACACACAGCTAGAGATCTGAGAATGGACAGACTGCCTCCTCAAATGGCTCCCTGACCCCCGAGTACCTAACTGGGAGGCACCCCCCAGTAGGGGAAGACTGACACCTCACACGGCCGGGTACTCCTCTGAGACAAAACTTCCAGAGGAACGATCAGGCAGCAACAATTGCTGTTCACCAATATCTGCTGTTCTGCAGCCTCCGCTGCTGATACCCAGGCAAACAAGGTCTGGAGTGGACCTTCAGCAAACTCCAACACACCTGCAGCTGAGGGTCCTGACTGTTAGAAGGAAAACTAACAAACAGAAAGGACATCCACACCAAAACCCCATCTGTACAACACCATCATCAAAGACCAAAGGTAGATAAAACCACAAAGATGGGGAAAAAACAGAGCAGAAAAACTGGAAACTCTAAAAATCAGAGCGCCTCTCTTCCTCCAAAGGAACGCAGCTCCTCACCAGCAATGGAACAAAGCTGGACAGAGAATGACTTTGATGAGAGAAGAAAGCTTCAGACGATCAAACTACTCTGAGCTAAAGGAGGAAGTTCGAACCCATGGCAAAGAAGTTAAAAACCTTGAAAAAAAATTAGACGAATGGCTAACAAGAATAACCAATGCAGAGAAGTCCTTAAAGGACCTGATGGAGCTGAAAACCACGGCACGAGAACTACGTGATGAATGCACAAGCCTCAGTAGCCAATTCGATCAACTGAAAGAAAGGGTATCAGTGATGGAAGATGAAATTAATGAAATGAAGCGAGAAGAGAATTTTAGAGAAAAGAGAATAAAAAGAAACAAACAAAGCCTCCGAGAAATATGGGACTATGTGAAAAGACCAAATCTACGTCTGATTGGTGTACCTGAAAGTGACAGGGAGAATGGAACCAAGTTGGAAACCGCTCTGCAGGATATTATCCAGGAGAACTTCCCCAATCTAGCAAGGCAGGCCAACATTCAAATTCAGGAAATACAGAGAACACCACAAAGATACTCCTCGAGAAGAGCAACCCCAAGACACATAATTGTCAGATTCACCAAGGTTGAAATGAAGGAAAAAATGTTAAGGGCAGCCAGAGAGAAAGGTCGGGTTACCCACAAATGGAAGCCCATCAGACTAACAGCTGATCTCTCGGCAGAAACTCTACAAGCCAGAAGAGAGTGGGGGCCAATATTCAACATTCTTAAAGAAAAGAATTTTCAACCCAGAATTTCATATCCAGCCCAACTAAGCTTCATAAGTGAAGGAGGAATAAAATACTTTACAGACAAGGAAATGCTGAGAGATTTTGTCACCACTAGGCCTGCCTTACAAGAACTCCTGAAGGAAGCACTAAACATGGAAAGGAACAACCAGTACCAGCCACTGCAAAAACATGCCAAATTGTAAACCATCGAGGCTAGGAAGAAACTGCATCAGCTAACGAGCAAAATAACCAGCTAACATCATAATGACAGGATCAAATTCACACATAACAATATTAACCTTAAATGTAAATGGGCTAAATGCTCCAATTGAAAGACACAGACTGGCAAATTGGATAAAGAGTCAAGACCCATCAGTGTGCTGTATTCAGAAGACCCATCTCATGTGCAGAGACAAACATAGGCTCACAATAAAGGGATGGAGGAAGATCTACCAAGCAAATGGAAAACAAAAAAAGGGAGGGGTTGCAATCCTAATCTCTGATAAAACAGACTTTAAACCAATAAAGATCAAAAGAGACAAAGAAGGCCGTTACATAATGGTAAAGGGATCAATTCAACAAGAAGAGCTAACTGTCCTAAATATATATGCACCCAATACTGGAGGACCCAGATTCATAAAGCAAGTCCTTAGAGACCTACAAAGAGACTTAGACCCTCACACAATAATAACGGGAGACTTTAACACCCCACTGTCAACATTAGACAGATCAATGAGACAGAAAGTTAACAAGGATATCCAGGAACTGAACTCAGCTCTGCACCAAGCAGACCTAATAGACATCTACAGAACTCTCCACCCCAAATCAACAGAATATACATTCTTTTCAGCACTACACCACACCTATTCCAAAATTGACCACATAGTTGGAAGTAAAGCACTCCTCAGCAAATTTAAAAGAACAGAAATTATAACAAATGATCTCTCAGACCATAGTGCAATCAAACTAGAACTCAAGATTAAGAAACTCACTCAAAACCACTCAACTACATGGAAACTGAACAACCTGCTCCTGAATGACTACTGGGTACATAACGAAATGAAGGCAGAAATAAAGATGTTTTTTGAAACCAACGAGAACAAAGACACAACATACCAGAATCTCTGGGACACATTCAAAGCAGTGTGTAGAGGGAAATTTATAGCACTAAATGCCCACAAGAGAAAGCAGGAAAGATCTAAAATTGACACCCTAACATCACAATTAAAAGAACTAGAGAAGCAAGAGCAAACACATTCAAAAGCTAGCAGAAGGCAAGAAATAACTAAAATCAGAGCAGAACTGAAGGAAATAGAGACACAAAAAACCCTTCAAAAAATCAATGAATCCAGGAGCTGGTTTTTTGAAAAGATCAACAAAATTGGTAGACCGCTAGCAAGACTAATAAAGAAGAAAAGAGAAGAATCAAATAGATGCAATAAAAAATGATAAAGGGGATATCACCACCGATCCCACAGAAATACAAACTACCATCAAAGAATACTACAAACACCTCTATGCAAATAAACTAGAAAATCTAGAAGAAATGGATAAATTCCTCGACACATACACCCTCCCAAGACTAAGCCAGGAAGAACTTGAATCTCTGAATAGACCAATAAGAGGCTCTGAAATTGAGGCAATAATTAATAGATTACCAACCAAAAAAAGTCCAGGACCAGATGGATTCACAGCCGAATTCTACCAGAGGTACAAGGAGGAGCTGGCACCATTCCTTCTGAAACTATTCCAATCAATAGAAAAAGAGGGAATCCTCCCTAACTCATTTTATGAGGCAGCATCATCCTGATACCAAAGCCTGGCAGAAACACAACAAAAAAAGAGAATTTTAGACCAATATCCCTGATGAACATGGATGCAAAAATCCTCAATAAAATACTGGCAAACCAAATCCAGCAGCACATCAAAAAGCTTATCTACCATGATCAAGTGGGCTTCATCCCTGGGATGCAAGGCTGGTTCAACATACACAAATCAATAAACGTAATCCAGCATATAAAGAGAACCAACGACAAAAACCACATGATTAACTCAATAGATGCAGAAAAGGCCTTTGACAAAATTCAACAACGCTTCATGCTAAAAACTCTCAATAAATTGGGTATTGATGGGACATATCTCAAAATAATAAGAGCTATCTATGACAAATCCATAGCCAGTATCATACTGAATGGGCAAAAACTGGAAGCACTCCTTTTGAAAACTGGCACAAGACAGGGATGCCCTCTCTCACCACTCCTATTCAACATAGTGTTGGAAGTTCTGGCCAGGGCAATCAGGCAGGGGAAGGAAATAAATTAGGAAAAGAGGAAGTCAAATTGTCCCTGTTTGCAGATGACATGATTGTATATCTAGAAAACCCCATCGTCTCTGCCCAAAATCTCCTTAAGCTGATAAGCAACTTCAGCAAAGTCTCAGGATAAAAAATCAATGTGCAAAAATCACAAGCATTCTTATACACCAATAACAGACAAACAGAGAGCCAAATCATGAGTGAACTCCCATTCACAGTTGCTTCAAAGAGAATAAAACACCTAGGAATCCAACTTACAAGGGATGTGAAGGACCTCTTCAAGGAGAACTACAAACCACTGCTCAAGGAAATAAAAGAGGATACAAACAAATGGAAGACCATTCCATGCTCATGGGTAGGAAGAATCAGTATCATGAAAATGGCCATACTGCCCAAGGTAATTTATAGATTCAATGCCATCCCCATCAAGCTGCCAATGACTTTCTTCACAGAATTGGAAAAAACTGCTTTAAAGTTCGTATGGAACCAAAAAAGAGCCCGCATTGCCAAGTCAATCCTAAGCCAAAAGAACAAAGCTGGAGGCATCACACTACCTGACTTCAAACTATACTACAAGGCTACAGTAACCAAAACAGCATGGTACTGGTACCAAAACAGAGATATAGACCGATGGAACAGAACAGAGGCCTCAGAAATAATGCTGCGTATCTACAACTATCTGATCTTTGACAAACCTGACAAAAACAAGAAATGGGGAAAGGATTCTCTATTTAATAAATGGTGCTGGGAAAACTGGCTAGCCATATGTAGAAAGCTGAAACTGGATCCCTTCCTTACACCTTATACAAAAATTAATTCAAGATGGGTTAAAGACTTAAAGTTAGACCTAAAACCATAAAAACCCTAGAAGAAAACCTAGGCAATACCATTCAGCACATAGTCATGGGCAAGGACTTCATGTCTAAAACACCAAAAGCAATGGCAACAAAAGCCAAAATTGACAAATGGGATCTAATTCAACTAAAGAGCTTCTGCACATCAAAAGAAACTACCATCAGAGTGAACAGGCAACCTACAGAATGGGAGAAAATTTTTGCAATCTACTCATCTGACAAAGGGCTAATATCCAGAATCTACAATGAACTCCAACAAATTTACAAGAAAAAACAAACAACGCCATCAAAAAGTGGGCAAAGGATATGAACAGACACTTTTCAAAAGAAGACATTTATGCAGCCAAAAGACACATGAAAAAATGCTCACCATCACTGGCCATCAGATAAATGCAAATCAAAACCACAATGAGATACCATCTCATGCCAGTTAGAATGGTGATCATTAAAAAGTCAGGAAACAACAGGTGCTGGAGAGGATGTGGAGAAATAGGAACACTTTTACACTGTTCAACCATTGTTGAACAGTGTAAACTAGTTCAACCCTTCTGGAAGTCAGTGTGGCGATTCCTCAGGGATCTAGAACTAGAAATACCATTTGACCCAGCCATCCCATTACTGGGTATATACCCGAAGGATTATAAATTATGCTGCTTTAAAGACACATGCACACGTATGTTTATTGCGGCACTATTCACAATAGCAGAGACTTGGAACCAACCCAAATGTCCAACAATGATAGACTGGATTAAGAAAATGTGGCAGATATACACCATGGAATACTGTGCAGCCATAAAAAATGATGAGTTCATGTCCTTTGTAGGGACATGGATGAAGCTGGAAACCATCATTCTCAGCAAACTTATCGCAAGGACAAAAAACCAAACACCGCATGTTCTCACTCATAGGTGGGAATTGAACAATGAGAACACATGGACACAGGAACATCACACACTGGGGCCTGTTGTGGTGTGGGGGAAGAGGGGAGGGATAGCATTAGGAGATATACCTAATGTTAAATGAAGAGTTAATGGGTGCAGCACACCAACATGGCACATGTATACATATGTAACAAACCTGCATGTTGTGCACATGTACCCTAAAACTTAAAGTATATATAATAAAAAAAATAATAATTTTAAAAAATAAAATAAAACTAAAGCTTTTCCAGAACACATGTGTGAATTTTTATATTCTCAACTTGAAAAGTCCTTTTTAAACGTCACAAAATCCAGAATTTATAAAGAAAAATATTTGGTAAATTTAATTGTATAAAAATTAAAACCTTACACATAACTATATCATTATAGCAATGTTAAAAGAGAAATTATAAACTGTGGAAAACGTGTGGATTTCATACGGTAAAATAGAGAAACTATCTTAATGTATAAAGAGTTTTCTTATATAAAGAGTAAAATTATTAAGCTTGATATTAAACTTTCTGTATTTAATTTTATATATCTCTATATATTAAACATTGTAGTATACAGAATAGTTACTATGTTTTTTAAAATTTTCTTTTGAGGCAGGGTCTTGCTCTATCCCCCAGGCTGGAGTGCAGTGGTGCGATCATGGCTCACTGCAGCCTGGACAACCCATGCTCAAGTGATCCTCCTGCCTCAGCCTCCCAGGCAGCTGGGACTACAGGTGCACACCACCACACCTTCCTACCTGGCTTAGTACATTTTAAAAAAATAATAACACAATAAACGGCCAGGTGCAGTAGCTCATGCTTGTAATCCCCAGCACTTTGGGAGGCCAAGGTAGAGGATCACTTGAGGCTAGGAGTTCAAGACCAGCCTGGGCAACATATCGAGACCCCATCTCAAAAAAAAAAAAAGAGAGATTAGCCACGCATAGTGGGGCACAGTGGTAGTCCCAGCTACTTGGGAGGCTGAGGTGGGAGGATCACTTGAGCCCAGGAGTTCAAGTCTGCAGTGAGCTAATCATTATCATTTTCCTACTGATTAGTGATATCGACTGCCTTTTCATGTGCTTATTGGCCATTTGTATATTTTCTTTGGAGAAGTGTGCATTCAAGTCCTTTGCCCACTATTTAATCAAGTTGTTTGTTTTGTGGCTGTTGTTGAGTTGGGAGTTCTTCACATATTCTGGATATTAACCACTTAGCAGATATGTGATTGGCAAATATTTTCTCTCAGTCTTTGGGTTGCCTTTTTACTCTGTTGATCAGGTTTTTTGATGTACAAAAGTTTTTAATTTTTATATACTCCAATTTATTTATGTTCATTTGTTGACTGTGTTTTTGGTGTCATACATACCAAGAAATGGCTGCCAAATCCAATGTCATGAGGCTGTTCCACTATTTCCTCCTAAGAGTTTTATAGTCTTAGGTCTTAAGGTCCTAAGTTTAGTCTTTGATCTACTTTAAGTTAGTTTGTGTATATGGTGTAAGGTAAGAGTCCAGCTTCATTCTTTTGCATGTGGATAACCAGTTTTCCCATAGCATTTGTTGCAAAGACCATCCTTTTCCCCACTGAGTGTTCTTGGTACCCTTAGTGAAAATTATTTGACCATATATGCTGCAAGGACGTTTTAAGAGAAGTGGAAATGGAGCTAAACATTGACAGCTGAATACTATTAAATGTTCAGCATAAAGTACAGAGGGCATTTATATAAGGAGGCACCTTAGGTAATGTATGAAAGTAGGTAGAAGGAATCATAGTGGCTTCAGAAAACAGAGACTCAACTGAGAGAGGAATTGAGTTGATGAGCAGTGGGGGTTCCTAACTAACGTAAAATCAAGTAGTAGAGGGACTTAAATAACAGATTTCTGCCCAGGGAACTAATATGAAGGAAGCCAAGATACAGAAGATTAATCTGATTGTAAAGAGATGAGGGGAGAGGTAGTTTTCATCAGGCTAAGTGAGCAGGTAGTGATTTTAAAACATGAACAGGGGTGATATCAGATGCCAGCAAGATGGCACAATAGGATTTCCAGAGTGAAGAAAGCCCACAGGACTTATGGGACACTTTCAAGAAAACCAGTGTGCACATGTGGGTGTCCCAGAAGGACAGAGAAAGTCAGAGGCAAAGAGCTTATTAAAAACAAAATACACACACACAAAACACACACACACACAATGGAAAATCCCCAAATTCAGAGAAGGGAATGTTCATTGAGCCCAGGAGTTCCAGATTCATGAAGCCAAAGAACCCCAAATGGATTAAATATAAAGAGATCTTCACCAAGACACGTTATAATCAAATTCTCAAAAGTCAAAGAAGGAGAGGATTTTGAAAGCATGAAGAGAAAAAGCAACTTGTCACATGTAAAAGAACCCACATAAGCTTTCAGCAGCTTCCTCAGCAGAAACCTTGCAGGCTGGGGAGAGAATAGGATGATATATTCAAAGTGCTGCAACTAAAAAAAAAAAAAAAAAAAAAAAAAAAAAAAAAAAAAAAAAAAAGCCAAACAAGAATACTACATGTGGTAAGGCTGTCCTTCAGAAATGTAAGATAGATAAGGACTTTTCCAGACAGACAAAAGCTGTGGGAGTTAATCACCATGAGATCTGCCTTACAAGAATGCTAAAGGGAATTCTTCACATTAAACTGAAAGGGTGCCAATTAACAAATGAAAATATAAAACTTTCTGTAAAGATAAGAATATAGTCAAATTCAAAATACTCTAATACTGTAATGGTAGTACATAAATCACTTTGAATTCTAAAAGAAAAGTTAAAAGACAAAAGTATTAAAAATAATTATAGCTACAATAATTTTGTTAATGAATACATGATATGTAAAAGATATCAATTGTGACATCAGTAACATAAAATATGGAGAGAAATAAAGTGTAGAGTTTTTATGTGCAGCTGAAGTTAAATTATCAGCTTAAAATGTCCTGTTATAATGACAAGGTATTTTATGTAGGCTTCCTAATAACTACAAATAAGTTCTTTTTCCAAGAAAAAGAAAAAGGAATCAAAACATACCACTACAAAAAAATCATCAAATCACAAAGGAAGACAGTAAGAGAGGAAGAATGGAACAAAGGAACTACAAAACAGAGTACGATGAACATTGTGCTATCAGTAAAGTACCTGATAGTAGGTACTTTACTATCAGTAATTACATATAAATGGATTAAATTATTCAATCAAAGACAGAGTGGCTGAATGGATTTTAAAAACAAGATCCAACTGTGTGCTGCCAACCAGTGACTCAGTTTAGTTTTAAGGACACACATAGGCCAAAAGTGAAGGGATGGAAAAAGATATTCCATCGCAATGATAACCAAGAGAGAACGGGGTGACCATACTTACGTTAGACAGAATAGACGTTAAGTCAAAAACTAAGCTGGGCATGGTGGCACACACTGGTAGTACCAGCCATTTGGAAGGATGACAGGAGGATCACTTGAGCCCAGGAGTTTGAGGCTATAGTGCACTATTACCATACCTGTGAATGACCGCTGCACTCCAGCATGGGCAACAGCAAGACCCCGTCTTGAAAAACACGCAAAAAAAAAAACTCCCCTGCAAAACTGTCATGAGACAAAGAAGATCATTACGTAATGGTAAACGGGTCAATTCAAGAGGATATAACAATTGAAAATATATATGCACTCAACACTTGAACACCTAAATGTATAAAGCAAATATTAACCAAATTGAAGGGACAAATATACAGCAATACAATATTAGTAGGGGACCTCAAAACCTCAGTTTCAACAATGGATAGACCATTCAAACAACATCAATATGGATACAGTGGACTTGACTAAAGACATGAACACTCCATCTGCTGGCAGCAGAATACACGTTCTTTTCAAGTGCACATGGAGCATTCTCCAGGATAGGTCATGTATTAGGCCACAAAACAAGTCTTAAAAAATTTAAGAACATGGAAATCCTATCAAGTATCTTTTCTGGCCACAATGGTATGAAACTAGAAGTCAGTAACAAGAGGAAAATCGGAAGACTCACAAATATGTGCAATTTAAACAACACATACCTGAACAACCAGTGGGTCAAAGAAGAAATCAAAGGGGAAATTTAAAAATCTTGAGAAAAATGGAAATGGAAACACAACATATCAAAACATATGGAATGCAGTAAAAAGCAGTTCTAAGAGGGACGTTTATAGCAATAGATACCTATGTTAAGAAAAAAACCCTAGCTTTACACCTCCAGGAACTAGAAATGGTACAAATTAAGTCCGAAGTCAACAGAAGGAAGGAAATTATCAGAGCAGAAACAGATTGAATCAAGATTAGAAAAACAATAGAAATGACTGATGAAACTGAGTTGGGTTTTTGAAAAGATAAAATTGATAAACCATTAGCTAGACTAAGAAAAAAAAGAAGTCTCAAATTATAAATAGTGACAATATGAATGAACTCGCAGGACGTTATGCTAAGTGAAATAAGCCATATACAGAATGAAACATACTGCATCATCTCTCTTATGTGCAGAATCTTAGAAAAAAAAAGCTGACTAAATAAAAATAGAGTAGATAGGTGTTCACCAGAGGCAGGAAGGGCATGGAAATGGGGAGAAGTAAATCAAAAGGTACAAATGTGCCGTTAGGTAGAATGAATAAGTCTACAGATCGAATGTGCAGCATGAGAACTAACTATAGTTAATAATGTTATATACTGAAGATTTGCTAGGAGAGTAGGTTTTAGGTGCTGTCAACATACACATACACACAGGTAACTGGGGGAGGTGATGAATATGTAAATTTATTTAACTGCAGCAATCATTTTACTATGTATATGTACAGTATACCATCGTATTGTACACCTCAATGTCAACTGCCTTCTTGGGAACACATAAAGACATAAAGTTGTGTTTATGCCATTTTGTTCTCTATGTATGTGTTTCATTGATTTTTACCTGAGGATGACCTATTATAGTAAAAATATGGCACATTTTTCACTTTAAAAAGGTTCCAGAATGTTAGTAAATCTTCCTTACTCTTGGTTCTGCCATTTAGTATCTTGAGGAGGAGCTGATTTTTGACATGAGCACCTGTTTTAAACTGTGCTGTGTTACTCTATTAACACATGATATATTGACAGATGATACAATTTACTCGAGAGCTTTTACCTCAGAGCTTTATTTTTCTATTTACCATGGAGTGTTTTTCAGCATTCCGTAGTCAAAAATAAGCCTGGCACCTAGTAAGTCAGTCTAATTGTGGAACCTGCTATGATACTCAGTTTCAAGTTCCTCACTGTATTTTTCTCAGTAGATTATTATGTATTTAGAGGAGAAAATTTCCTTCTAAAATATGTAAAAATTAAAAATGTTTTATGTATCACTTTTTAAAGGTTACAGTCTTCTTCATACCTTGATGATTCGAGTCCAACAGATTTAATGAAAGATACTCATACTGTAAACTGCAGGAGTGTAAGTATACTTGTAAATGATAATATTCATGAAATAAATGAACAATACAATTTGCCCCTTGTTGATTATTTCTTTTAAGAAAAGAAGCCATTCTGTCAAAAAAAAAAAATGAACCCATTTTGATCACTCAGTGATTTTTAAGTGGCTTTGTGGAATAGTAGTTAAGAATGAAGTTGCTGGAAGCATAATATCTGAGTCCAAGTTATGACACTTACTGGGACGTAACCTCAGGCTTTTACTTAAACTCTCTGTGCCTCAATTTTCTCATTCGTAAAGTGGGAATAATAATATCACTGATCTCCTCGAGGATTGTGAGAATTAAGAGCTTAAATACATAAACAAAAACTCTTAGAACAGTGCCTAGCACACAGTAAGTGCTCAATAAATGGTAGCTGTAATTATCGTTATTGTAATAGGTTCCAATTTAGTAGATTAAATCTACTCTTTGAGGTTTGAAAAAAAAAGTTTAAATGATGTAAGCCACAAAATAAATACCACATACTACTTAATTCAATTGAACAAATACTAGCTATTTGAAATGCATTATTATATATACAAAAATTACTTAACCTAGTGCTATCTGGAAGACTAAAATACAATATAATTCTGATTTAGCACAGACAACAAAAAGCTCTAAAGCAGGTATGTAAATCAAGCAGTATAAGACTACAGGAGAAAAGAGAAATTTTATCTGACCAGGGACAAACAGAGACTTGAAAATACAAATATCAGAGCCAGGCATGGTGGCTTGTGCCTATAATCCCAGCTACTCAGGAGGCTGAGGTGGGAAGATCACTTGAGGCCAGGAGTTCAAGACCGGCCTGGGCAATATAGTGAGACCTCCTTTCTAAAACAGATTTTTAAAAATACTAGCCAGGCATGGTGGCACATGCCTGTAATCCCAGCTACTGCAGGAGGCTGAGGCAGGAGGATCACTTGAGCCCAGAAGTTTGAGGCTGAAGTGAGCTATGGTCACACCACTGCACTAGTCTGAGCGGCAGACTGCAACTATCTAAAAGCAAAAAAAGAAAATATAAATGTCATGTCTTTTTACACAAATATCATGTTTTGTGCTTTATTATTTATTCATTTATTCATACAGTTAGCGTGTGTTTATTAGGTATCCATTTTGTGTGAGGCAGTATGCGAGAAACAGATTTATGTGGTAGTAAAAATGTCTAAGTAGTGTATGTTATGTAGGCATTCTATAGATAAAGTATGTCAAACTTGAGACAGTATAGGCAAATGATTTCCTATTTTATGAGCTACATGGATTATTAGATTGTTTGGCCTGTAGCTATATAACAGTATAAGAACTTTTCAGTAACAACATTTGGTTTAATGTTTCCCACTCCAAAGCAGTATTTCCCATAGTAGTTTTATATGAGATATAGTTTTGCCATCATTTTATAAAAACAGAAATAAACTTTGACCCCAAGCATTTGTGGTCATGAACTTTTTCTTCTTCATCCAAAACTTTTCCTTACATATGCACCTTCAGTTATGGCTCTTAAGAATGCAGGCTTTGGAGTCGGGTAGACTTGAGTTAGAATCATGGCTTCAACACCTTGGGCAAGATATCCCTTTAGGCCTCAGATTTATGATGTGTAATATAGCTGCCTCGCGGTATCTGAGAAATGAGATGAAATGATGCAGGTGGAGAGCTTGGCACATGGTACTCGGGAAAAGCAAGCTTCCATATTGATGGTGGCATTTGTAGCACTGGTGGCAGGCCCATGTCTGATAACTGCCAAAAAGTATTTATCTTGGCCGGGCGCGGTGGCTCACACCTGTAATCCCAGCACTTTGGGAGGCTGAGGCGGGCAGATCATGAGGTCAGGAGATCGAGACCATCCTGGCTAACACGGTGAAACCCCATCTCTGCTAAAAATACAAAAAATTAGCCAGGTGTGGTGGCACATGCCTGTAATCCCAGCTACTTGGGAGGCTGAGGCAGGAGAATCACTTGAACCCAGGAGGTGGAGGTTGCAATGAACCGAGATCATGCCACTGCACTCCAGCCTGAGTGACACAGCAAGCCTCCATCTCAAAAAAATAAAAAGTAAAAATAAAGAAATAAATAGAGTGTCCTTATTCTAGTAGGAACCTCACTGTTTGTTACTCTGGCTGTCTTTTCAGATGTCAAATAGGGAGTCGTTTCCACCAAGTCCTTCTGAAATGGGGGAGCTAGAGGCTACCAGGCAAAACCAGAGTACTGTTGCTGTCCACAGCCATGAGCCACTCCTCAGTAAGTTTTCTTTGGGAACTGCTGACCATTTTCATTTATCAAAACCCCCCTCTTAATCACTATGTTTTCAGGCACAGGAAATTTGTAGAGAAGCAGATAGTTTTAAAACTAAGGTTTTTTTCAGTTCAGTTGAGCACATTGGCTCACACCTGTAATCCCAGCACTTTGGGAGGCCAAGGCAGGAGGATTGCTTGAGGCTAGAAGTTCAAACCAGCCTGGCACACATAGCAATAACCCATCTCTACCAAAAAATAAAATTGTTTTAATAGCTAGGCATGATGGCTCATGTCTATAGTCCTAGCTACTTAGGAGGCTGAGGCAGGAGGATTGCTTGAGCCCAGGAGTTCAAGGCTGCAGTGAGCTGTAATTGTACCAGTGCACTCCAGCCTGGGTGACAGAGTGATACCTTGTCTCAAAAAAATAAGTAAATAAATAAATAAATATTTTTTTTCGTTCAAAATTCTAAATAACAATGATTGTACTTAATCTTAAAATGGATGCTACCATTGGCTGGGCATGGTGGCTCATGCCTGTAATCCCAGCACTTTGGGAGGCCGAGGCAGGCAAATCGTGAGGTCAGGAGTTCGAGACCGGCCTTGCCAACGTGGTGAAACCCCATCTCTACTGAAAATACAAAAAATTAGCTGGGCGTAGTGGCAGGCACCTATAATCCCAGCTACTCGGGAGGCTGAGACAGGAAAATCGCTTAAACCTGGGAAGTGGAGGTTGCAGTGAGCCAACGTCATGCTGCTGCACTGCAGCCTGGGTGGCAGAGCAAGACTCCATCTAAAAAAAAAAAAGGATGTTACTTAATGGTTCCGTCATTAAGAATTCAGTTATCAATGGAATCAGCTATGAGTATTGGTAAATCCACAATTTAATTAAAACCAAGGTATTTCTATCTAGGAAAAAAAGGTCCATTCTGAAGAATTACCAAGAATTCATAAAGGATAGAAGTCAAAAAAGTTTAAGATGTAATCATTCATTTTAACAGTGTTTATGCAAAGTCCAGATCAAGTAAATTGAGTGACGTGGTATTTTAGTCTGTTTTATGCTGCTATAACAGAATACCACAGATAGAGTAATTTGTAATAAACCGAAATTATTTGGCTCACAGTTCTGGGAACTGGGAAGTCCAAGAGTATAGTGCAGGCATCTTCTGAGGACCTTCATGCTTCATCTTCCCATGATGGAAGGCAGAAGGGCAAGAGAGGGTAAGAGCAAGAAAGCAAGATGTGGGAAAACTCACTTTTATCACAAACTCACTCTTGAGATAACTAACCAACTCCCATGATAATGACAGTCCATTCATGAGCGCAAAGGCCTCATGACCTAATCACCTTGTATCAGGCCTCATTTCTCAACACCATTGCATTGGGGATTAAGTTTCCAACACATGAATTTTAGTGGACAAATTCAAACTATTGTATATAGTTTCATATCCTCCATGACTGACATTGCTCTGCTAAAGCATACACTAAAGAGAAGCAAAGGACTTGAGGAATTTGGATGTCCACTTTAAACACACATAGAGTCATATATTTATAATCTGAAGTTCCGTTGTAGTTTGACACATATATACAAACCTTTGGTTTGTCTTCATCTGCATTTTAACCCTTAATTTCTAGAACCTTTTATCTCTAAATTAATTATCATCTCCATGGTTCCTACTTATTTCCTTTTTCAATAAAAATCTGATTTATCTCCCTTTTATAAGAAAATTCCAAATCTTTAGAAGATGCTTTTGTCTCAGGCTTCTCATTTCAGTATTAAACAGGGTTTTTTCACAAGCAGATTAAATTTTCTCCTTCCAGGGTTTACACACACACACACACACACACATACACTAAATCCCCTAGCTTCCTTCCAGCTCTCTGAGAGTCTGTACTCTTTAGCAGTGTAATTTCCTATTAGAAAACTCATAGACTAGCTTACTTCTCTGTAGCAGATGAATTAGGTGCAATTTATCTGACAGAAGATTGTTATAAAACTAGGTAACCCATTTAAAAATATATCAGCCGTCTGCAGCTTAAGATATATACTTTGCCTTCAAAAATATATTTTATGGTTTTCTAGCCTTGCTTTGCCATTTTTTATCACAATCATTCTTTAACCTCAAAATGTGTGAAATGTATGACTTTATTGATCACCTTTACTTACACAGGCCTGTATTTTAATTCATAGGTGATGGTGCACAGTTGGATTTCGATGCCCTGTGTGACAATGATGACACAGCCATGGCTGCATTTATGAATTACTTAGAAGCAGAGGGGGGCCTGGGAGACCCTGGGGACTTCAGTGACATCCAGTGGACCCTCTAGCCTTTGATTTTTAACTCCAAAAATGAGAAACATTTTAAAGCATTTCATTTACGAAAAACTGTCTCAACTATTCTTAAGTACTGTATTGATATTGTTTGTATCTTTTATTAATGTTCTACCAATTTTTATAGATTTGCATCTTCCTGTCACAGGGATGTGGGGAAATATGTTTTCCTCCCAAGAGAACCGAGTTTATTATAGACTCCTTTATTCAGTGAAATGGCTTATAATCCACTAGTTGCCACATTTTTGCTAAAATATTTCTAACCAAGAATACTACTTACATATTGTTTTGGCTTTGTTTTATTTTTGATGCAGTTTTTTTAGTTGAGGTAATGTAATATATTGATATTTTCCTTTGTGTCTAAGATTCATTTATAATAGTAGGTTTGTATAATTTGGAACATTTTCCATTCCTTGTGAGTTTGCTTAATTGAGGATAGGGCTTACACACTTTAAGAAAACAGTGAGTACTTGAACATTTAAAGGGACAGTGCAATTTATAGTCATAATCACATTGAATACTGTATTTGATCTTTGGAGACTTAGGCAAGCACAGAGCTGGGATATTTATGCTCAGTTGAGCACTTTAAGATGAATTTTAAGTGAGATGATTTCTTACTTGAAACTCAGAAAGTCAAGAGTTTCAGCTTTCCTTACAGAAAAGGAAGGATCTTGGGCCCTAGATCTTGGGGATTAACCTTTGCATATAAGATTTACTCTTAATAGGCCAGACGTGGTGGCTCACACCTGTAATCCCAGTACTTTGGGAGGCCGAGGCAGGCAGATCACTTGAGGTCAGGAGTTCAAGACCAGCCTGGCCAATATGGTGAAACCCTGTCTCTACTAAAAATACAAAAAAAATTACCCGGGCACTCACTCTTGAGGTAACTAACCAACTCCCAGATAATGACAGTCCATTCATGAGCGCAAAGGCCTCATGACCTAATGGCACACACCTGTAATCCCAACTACTTGGCAGGCTGAGGCGAGAGGATTGCTTGAACCTGGGAGGCAGAGGTTGCAGTGAGCCGAGATTGCACCACTGCACTCCACTCTGGGCAACAGAGTGAGACTTCATCTCAAAAAAAAAAAAAAAAAAAAAAAGATTTACTCTTAATATAATCACTGAAGATCTCTATCATAGATAGATTAGGTTTTTGACATTGAAAACATACTTAGGGATAGATTCATCCTAAAGGAAAAAAGTAGGCCCAGGCGGATTAAATGTCTCGTGTAAAGTCACACATTAAATTCATAGAATTTTAAATGTTTAATGTATATAAACCAGTTTCTTTATACACATTTGGGAAAACATTGGTCTCACAGGTTAAATGATTAACTAACTGACCCAGGAACTAGTTGTAGCTTTCTAGGTAATTAGGCAATTACAGTTATTGCCTGTCACCAAAGGTAATAAAACAAATGACAAGTACATTTTTAAAATTATGAGGCAATGAGAAATAATTTAAAACCGATTTTCCAGTTATAATTTAAAATTTGGAGAGCATTTTTAACAGTAATTAATCCAGAGGTGGCTCAAATTGAGTATAAGAATTAAGATTATTTAAAATACTGCATGTCTACCTTCTCGGGGATCATACTTTATAACACTTTCTGCTTCAGTAGCTCTTCATAGCTTGCCAAGTATGGTCCCATATATTCTCTCTTGTACCTCGCAAATGAAAGTAAGATAGGCTGGGAACTCATGGGGCAGCCCTCAGACTTCAATGTGGGCTTCAAATCCAGTTTCCTGTTCTATATGGTGCTACATCTTTCCAGCAAATTTCCCTCAGAGCCTCTCACCAAAACAAAGCATTATTTTGACCCTGCATGCTATTTCTTTAGCTGTAGGTGATAGATTAGAACTTCTCTCAGACATGTTAATGACAAACATACCAACAGACAATAACCAAAAGCAAATGTTTCCTTCAAGTGTGAAATGTGCGGGGGCTGCATGGGCAAGGATGTATTGGCACACTGTCCTCTTGAACTCATAGTGTCCCAGCCATGTTGGAGGGTCGGCACCATTCCTGGTACGACACTTGAGGACCTGAGAGGCATCAGGTTTAGAATGAGCCAAAGAAATCCTACAGGATGGGGAGAATTGGTGTGCAGCAGCCTAATCATTATAGTTAAGTCTAAAGAAGTATGAAAGATCCCCTGTGTTCTCTAAATTGGGCAGAGGGGCCTGCCTACCAATATCGCTTTTTAGGGGACTGAACCATTGCAGGTTAGACTTGGCTTCCAAAGAGCCTGCCTAAGACAGGGTGGAGGGTAGGCCGTCATGGCTGGATGGCCTCAAAAGCAGATGGGGGCAGACCTGCCCTCGTGATGCCAGGATTTGAGAGGCAGAGTTTCTAGAGGGAGACCAGTGCTGCCTCGCACAGTGGCAGTTTTTTCTCTTTGCAAGAGAAGGGGCTGTTCAATTCCATAGACCAGTGGGCAGATAGCCAGTTGAATACTCTGTGCATGGTTTGATCCTTTATTAGTTGGCTGTAATATTTTTCTGTAGATCCTTTTGTCCTGGACTCAGAATCTAACCCATGCATCATATGATACCGTAGCTCTGCTAAGGTTTGTGTTTCCTTCAAAATGTTTTAGTTTTCTTCAACTAAATTTGATTTTTGCTGTTAGAAGTGACATATTTTTATGGTATACACTATGTTATTTTTTCTCCTACAAATCAGTTTTTTGAATTTTTGTGAGAAGGAATATATCCACAAATTGCATGAAAGTATCATAAAAACAGTACTCTAGACTTTTTTTTTTTTTTTTTTTTTTTTTTTTGAGGTGGAGTCTCGCTCTATCGCCCAGGCTGGAGTGCAGTGGCGCGATCTCGGCTCACTGCCATCTCCGCCTCCTGGGTTCACACCATTCTGCCTCAGCCTCCTGAGCAGCTGGGACCACAGGCGCCCGCCACCACACCCGGCTAATTTTGCTTTGTATTTTTAGTACAGACGGGGTTTCACCATGTTAGCCAGGATGGTCTCGATCTCCTGACCTCGTGATCCACCCGCTTCGGCCTCCCAAAGTGCCGGGATTACAGGCATGAGCCACTGCGCCCGGCCTACTCTACACTTTTTTTAACCCTAAGAATTACCACTACAATAATGTAGTGGAGTGGGAAGAGTGCCTAGAATCAGAAGACCCTGTTGAGGCTGAACTTAGCTGTGTGACCTCATGCAAGCCATTTAAATTCTCTGTGCCTCAGCTTCCTCGTTTTTAAAAGGAGGTTTGATCTCTATGTTTACTTCCAGCTCTGATTCTGGGATTCTAATCCACAGGACTTGGGTGTTAGGGTGAAACCTAGAACTGTGCTGTCCAGTGCGGTAGCCACTAGCCACGTGTGGCTACTGAGCACTTGCAATGTGGCTAGTACAAAGTGAGGTGTGCTGTCAATGTAAGATACATAACAGATTTTGAAGACTAGTATTACCAAAAGAATGTAAAATATCACATTAATAATTTTATATTAATTACATGTTCAAATGATATTTTGGATATACTGAATTAAAACATTAAAATTAGTTCTACTTGTATCTTTTTACTTTTTTAATGTGGCTAGAAGAAAATAAAATTATACATGTGGCTCAGATTATATTTCTATTGGACAGCGCTGCTCTAGAACATTATACTAAGTGGTTATTATTGAAGTAGACCAAAGTTTATACCATAAGGATATTTTTCCTTAAATACCATGTTTGAAGAACAATTATTTATTGATCCTTGAATCTGTAAGATCAAATAACAAGTCTCTATCCGTGTTACCAAATTTAAACTTTTGAAAATAATAAACTTTAAAATATCAGATGTGTTATTACAGGATGATACTTGGAATCAAGTGAAATGAGTTATATGGTCATCATTAAATTTAGAAATCTATTGTGAAACAGACAAACAGGAGAGTACAGAATAGAGACTTTTAGTAAATAAATGGAATTTAAAGGAAAGTGTTTATTTACAGTGTCACAACATAAAAGGATGTCTTTGTCGTCATAGTCTTTGAGGGATCTCCGTAAAATCTGGGGCACAGGTACAAGAAATAGCCAATATTTAGTTCCCAGACCATGTTTAGTAGTGTCCAGTTTCAGATCATGCTGCCAAGAGGTATCTCCCCCTCAGGTAGGTCATCACTGAGCTCTGGAATTGGAGACTCATACTTGCCCAGCACAATGTTATGGGCAGACAGGCCGACATCTATAATTAGCCAGAAGCCATAAAGAAAAGCTGCTGAGTGGCCACTAGGTGCCACTTTTCCGTTTTTATAATGCTTTCATTAGCAGATCTTTTTTTTCCAAGCTGCATGGGGCCTATGAGAGGCATTTATGATTTTTGTGCCTACAATAAGTCAGCCTGTCTGGTGTGAGTTGTTTTATGAGAAATGCTTTCCAAGGGAGGTCTAGGAAGATCCTGACACATAAGAACTTTGGCTTAGGGAGCTTTCCAGGTGTGGTGCCAATAAAAACTGACCTGGAAAGAAAACCTGTCCAGCACGGAATATGCTTTCTGAACTCACTTGAGAGTGTATGGTGTATGTCACTTCTCATATATTCTTGAGTTTAGATTTGTCTTTTATACAATTTTTAGCTCTTCTCCAGTTCACTTGCGCTTGTCTGTATATTGGTATTTTTAAATTTTTGTGGTAAATAATGAAAAGAGTGAAATTATATTTTATAATTACTCATTTGTAGTTTTTTTTCTTTAATTTAATAAACTTCCTCCAAAAAGTACACCCTTAACTACTTTCTAATGTGGAAACATAGATTAAGGAAACCACCCAGTGCCCTGAAACCACTGGGCAGAGGGGTACATTGAACTCTGTTACTATATATGTTTCTGGGTGTGCTCCTAGGGTATACTAACTGCTGTAACAACTCCAAAATCTCGGTGGCTTAACCAGTAAAGGTTTCCTTGTGCTCACGTCAGACTCCAACGTCATCAGCCTTATCTGTCCCTCTGACTCTCTCCTCCTCCCTTTCTGCCTCTTCCTCATTCCATCCCTCAGCTTTGCTTTCCTATGAGCTGGTTTTATCTTCCGGTGGACCCTCTCCTCATAATGACACTCAGAAGTTCCAAGCATATATTGTTCTTATACCTGACAATTTCAATGGAAAGAGAGCCTCTCTATTTCCTAGTAATTCACACGCAAATATGCATTGACTGGGCCTCTGTATCAGCTTGGTCTACCTGGACTTTCTGTTGTGTGGTTGCAGTATCTACACTAATTCTAGGGAGTCAACCGTCATGAATTACAAGGTTCTGTTGTCCCTTCTGCAGATAACCCTGTCCTCCCTCTGGCCCCAGGCTGTCTGGCTGTTGGCATCTGACATCTTTTCCCCTTCAAGGATGCCTTTAAAGTTTATTTTAATTTATTTAATCAGAATTAAAATGTTAGGAAGGGAAGGCAAAATAAGCAGTAGGTTCTTTCCAGGTCAACAGGCTGGAATATACAGATTGGCCAGGCTGTGATACGTGCCCAACCTTGGGTTGAAGGTTGGCGAGGCAGCCCTGTTGGAATCTGGGGATCTCCCATGGGGATCTTCCAGCACATTGGACTCTCCTCTTCCCCAGGTCTCCCGCTGCCAGCACAAGAGGCTGTGAAGGTGAAGAGGATACAGATTTAAGAGATTAGTATTACAGAAGTAGGATGGCAAGAACTTGAGGACCAATTGCATATGGGAAATGTTGAAGCAAAAGCAGTGAACAATGACTCAAATTTCTGGCCCCAGGGGTGTGGATTGCAGTGCTGTTCAAGAGGTAAGAGTTACATGAGGAGAGACAACTTTGGGGTAGAAGATGCATCAGTTCTAGACAAATTGTGTTCATCCAGATGATGTCTAGTAGGTAGTTGGATATGTGAGTATGGAGGATGGGAGAGAGATCTGAGATGAGCGGCACACTGAAGCTTTTGAGCCTCAGTTTCTTCATTCGTAAAGTAGACTTCATTTGTAAATACCCTTGCAGAGCTTTAGTGAGGATTAAATTAGCTTACGTAAAGTGCTTACACATTGTCTGACAGTAATTTTAACAATGATCATTATATGTTAATTTATAAGCTCTACAGTATGACGGAGCTTATAATGTTAAAGCTCCAATAAATGTTGGAAATTAGTGTTATAGAGAAGCTTCATCATTAAGTTAGTTAAAAAATTCCTGAGACTATATAGCAAACAAATATATAAGTAGTATAACAGTAATTTAAGCCTTGCAAAAGTTTAACCCAAATAACAGTAGAAATTCATAACCAATGGGAAAGCGTTAAGTACCTAGAGAACCCAACTGAGGTAGGGTGTTTGGGAAGACATATCTACAGCACAAAGAGGTAAACAATTTTGTTTGCTAAAGGGGACATCTATAAGGCATTTTAAAAGAAAGTTCAAATGGTTCCTAATAAATGACATCATTTGTTTCAATGTAAGCACTTATTTATCCTGTGCTATGCTCTTAGAGACCATTGAAAATGCCACAGTCCCTGCTCTTAAGAGACCAGAGTTTGGTAGAAAGACAGTGGAAAGCAGTAACTATAGAATGTGATAGCTGCTACTTTAAAGGGATGTGCAAAGTGCTAATAGAGTATGGGAAGGTCAGGCTTTAACTTTGCTTGTGAAGAGTCATGAAAATATGTTATACTCTGGCAGTTTTTTCCTGTTTATCCAGCCCAATGGTTTTCAAATTTAGTTGCATCAGAATTACATGGAGGACTTGTTAAAACACAGCTTATGGGTCTCCTCACGCCCATAATTTCTGATTCAGTTGGTCTGACTTGGAGCTTGAGAATTTGCATTTCCAATAAGTTGTCATGTGATGCTGAGGCATCTGGCCTGGGGACCACACTTTGAGAACCGCTGATCTTGCCATTCACAAACAACAAATGGACGTATCCACAGACCTCTTATTCTAGGGCTTTTCTGATGAAAGTAGAGTAGGGAACAGAGGGCCTCAGGGTGGACAGAACCTACTACTTATTTTGCCTTCCCTTTATAACATTTTAATTCTGATTAAATACATTAAAATGAACTTTAAAGGCACCCTTGAAGGGGAAAAGACATCAGAAATAGCCAACAGCCAGACTGCCTGGGGCCAGAGAGGGGAAGGGGTTATCTGCAGAAGGGACAAGAGAACCTCTTGCAATTCATGATGGTTGACTCCCTAGAATTGGTGTAGGTACTGCAACCACACAGTGGGCTCTTCTTGCCTGCTGCCCAGATAGAACCGATTTATCAAGATGGGGAAATTGCAATAAAGAGTTTCATAAACGCAGGGCCAAGTAAACGGGAGACTGGAGTTTTATTGTTACTCAAATCAGCCATCTCCAAAATTTGAAGGTGAGAGTCTGTTAAAGATATTTGGTCCGGCAGAAGGCTAGGGAATGGGGAATGCTGATTGGTCGGGTTGGGGATGAAATCATACGGGGTTGAAGCTGGTTTTTCTTGCTGTCTTCTGTTCCTGGGTGGGATTGCAGAACTAGTTGAACCGGATTACCCTTGTGGGTGACACCAGTTGGTTCATCAGAAACATCTCTGAACACCAATGTTAGGTTTAACAATAGTGATGTTATCCACAGAAGCAACTGGGGAGGTTAGGAATACTCCTGAGCCATAATTTCTAATCTTGTAAATAATTTGTTAGTTTTACAAAGGCAGTCTGGTCCCCAGGCAAGGAGTGGTTTTGTTTCAGGGACGGGCTGTTAGCATCTTTGTTTCAAAGTTAAACTATAAACTAAATCCCTCCCAAAGTTAATTCAACCTACACCCAGGAATGAACAAGGACACCTTGGAAGTTAGAATCAAGATGGAGCTGGTTAGGTCAGATTTCTATCACTGTCATAATTTTCCTATGTCAGATTTTTCTCACTGTCATAATTTTTGCAAAGGCACTTTCAGTATGTGAGCCTCAGTCTTTTTGTTTGGCTGTTTTGGTTGTTTTTTGTTGAGGAGGGGAGGCAAGGCAGAGAAAGCTGTGTCACACCTTTTTAATCTTAATCTTGGCCACCTTTTTTTTTTTTTTTTTTTAAATACTCAGCCACTAGTCACTGTGGAGGACTCTGTCCATTGCTTAAGGCATTGTGTGTTGAGGGAGTCAGTAAAGAGTTGTCTTAAATTCTTGTCCAGCTGTGTGCCTCTGGCCTTGGAATTACAGTTTCTTAGACACTCCTAGCTCCTGGCTGACTTTAAGGCAATTCTTCTCACATTTACTCTTGTCCAGGAGGAAATCTGTTACATTTTACCTTGGGGGTAAATATATCAAATAAATTTACTTTTTTTTTTTTTTGTTTACAAAACTACAGTAAAATGGGATGCCTAGATTACATAAACTTAAAACTTAATAGAGCCCTTGAAAATTTTATTTAATACTTTGTTGACTGAGCAATCACCCAAAAGGCTTCCCATCTACCAGAAGGGACATGTAGACCAATATCACGTAATTAGCTGATGATTAAATTATTTGGGAGCCCATGAATGTTCAGTTTGATTTAGCAAAGGTCAAACAAAACACAGTTATAGTGTCTGAAATATCTATTCTTGAGGGAGAAAATGGACACATAGATTATATGTAAAATAATTAAAACTTACGGAGTAAAAAGACACTATTTCTTTGTAGTAACGTATTAGTAGCAGATTGCTTTTTAAATTTTTTTTTCTGTTTGTAAAAGAACTTTACATTCATTTTTGGAAAATTCAGGATTATATAAAGGTGCTAAGAAGAAAATAAAAATCACCTAATAAAAAATTTTACCACCTAGTGAAAAACCATAATCAACACTTGGGTAGTCTTTCTCTTTTTTCAAGGCCTTTATATTCTAATGACTTTTTAAAAGTTAGAATCCTACTGTTTAATACAAAAAAGAATAATAAAACTGTACAAAGTAATGCATATATTGGTTAAAAGTCAGATAGCATTTAAAGTCATAAAATTACCAAAAAAAAAAAAATAGTCCCCACCTTAGCCCTAATTCTTGTTCTCCAGAGCAACCACTTACACCATTTTTTAGCTGATTATCATATTTATAGTTATGTTTCTAAGTATGCTTTTATTGTCACTTCATGAATGGCCCAGAATGAGTATAGAATAGGAGGTCAACAATTCATTTGAATATTTCTTTATTATGAAGCATTTAGGATGTCGGAAAGTTTTACTATTATGGGTAATATGACAGCTAACATCCTTCTACACACACACATGCTGTACATCTCCCTCCTGTTGTTTAGAATGAATTTCTTGGAGGGCAATTGCCAAATCAAAATTGCCCAATTGCCATAAAAAACAGTTTGCATTCAGCATTCTTTCTAGAGTTAATTTTATGTGGTTAAATATATTGATTTTTCTTGCTTAATTTCTTTGTTTGTTTTTATGCTTAAGAGGGAAAACTTCTCCACCCCAAGATCAAATAAACACACACCTCAGTTTCCTTCTAGGTGTCCTGTGCTTTCGTAGTTTATACTAAAGTCTTTGATCTAGCTGAAGTTTATTTTGGCCTATAATGAGATATAGGAGTCTATTTTTCTTTCCAAAATATTATGCCCTTTCTCCACAACTCTTCAGTGACTAGTCCTTTCTTTTCCCACTGATTTGAAATGTTGCCATTACCATTGATTAAGTTCTTGTGTATTCTGGTACTCGTTTTGAAATGAAGTAATGGTGGTGATGGGCGGAGAGTTGAATTAATGTGATTGTTCTTTCACCAGTACCAAATTGTTTAAGTTAATAAACACAGTAGAGTTTGATACTGATCTTTCCATTACGTGATAGTATATCACTTTTTCTTCTCTTATTTTCTGAAAAGTGTTCAAAATATAAAATATAGTTCTATATATTTTGTTTATAAAATATAAGAAAACAGAGGGAATAGTGGCTTTTTCTGACTTTAACATTTCCTTTTAAAGTTTTTAATTTATCAGACTACCCATCAATCACTTCCATCAATGAGGCAGGAGAATTGCTTGAACCCAGGAGGTTCCACTGTGTTAGAACCAAACTTTCAGGAACCGTTTGGCTGTGTTAGCATTCCTTTAAACTTTAGTTATATATAGAAATCTAATTCCAACATGTTTATTCTTGGAACCATCTGTCCAATGCTACAATCTGAATTCTCTTGCGTTGTTGAAATTTTGAGGGAATAAGAATAAAATCGAACCTTTATTAAATACTTACCATGGCTGGCACAGTTCCTAAGCCTATTACATGTATTAATGTAAGCCTCCTAACAATCCTGAAGATAAATGCTGGTATTATCCCCCATTTTACACACAAGCAAACTGGGGCTTAAGAGTTAAGTAACTTAACACGGTTACCCCACCGCTCATAAGCAGTGGAGTTAGAATCCAGACCCGAGCAGCTCGATGCATACTCTCAACTGTGATTTTGATAAACCTTTGATTTATTGTGTGCTCTCGGGGACCCTAACCCACTGAACTCAATGCACAGCAATTTCTTTTACAAAAGATATTTAATTGTGAAAAAACACATGACATTTACTATCTTTTTTTTTTTTTTTAAGACAGCTCTGTTGCCCCAGACTGGAGTGCAGTGGTGCAATCTCAGTTTACTGCAACCTCCGCCTCCTGGGTTCAAGCCATTCTCCTGCCTCAGCCTCCCTAGTAGCCGGAATTACAGGTGTGCACCATCATGCCTGGCTAACTTTTTAAATTTTTAGTAGAGATGGGTTTTCGCCATGTTGGCCAGGCTGGTCTTGAACTCCTGATCTCAAGTGATCCGACCTCCCAAAGTGCTGGGATTACAGGCATGAGCTACTTTACCTGGCCTAAATTTACTACCTTAACACTACTGAACCACACACTTAGTGGTTAACTGTAGTCATGCTGTTTTGCAACAGATCTCTAGAACGTTTTCATCTTGCAAAACTGAAACTCCATATCATTTCCTCTTCTCCTCAGCCACTGGCAACCACTGTTCTGCTTTGTTTCTAAAGATTGAATACTTTAAATACAAATACATGAAGTATTTGTCTTTTTGTGACTGGATTTCTCTTAGCATCATAGCCTCAATGTTCATCCATGTTGTACCATGTGACAGAATTTCCTTCTTTTTTGAGGATGCATAATATTCCATTGTAGATCACATTTTTAAAAAATCCATCCGTCCATTGAAGTACATTTAGGTTACTTCTACCTCTTAGCTATTATGAATAATGCTGCCAGGAGCATGGGTGTGCAAATATCTCTTCAAGATCCTACTTTCAATTCTTTGGACATATACCCAGAAGTGGGATTGCTGGATCATATGATAATTCCATTTTCTTTTTCTTTTTTTTAAGGTAAGAAATCTCCAAACTGTTTTCCATAGTGGTTACACCATTTTACATTGCAATCACCAGTGCATAAGGGTTCCAGTTTCTCCACATCCTTGCCAACTCTTGTTATAACTCTTGTTATACTCCTATTATTCTGTTTATTGGATAGTAGCCATCCTAATGGTGTGCAGTGATATCACATTGTGGTTTTGATTTGCATTTCTCTAATGATTAGTGATGTTGGATGTCTTTTCGATGTTTGTTGGCCATTTGTATATCTTCTGTCCTCTGCTCATTTTTAAATCAAGTTATTTGTTTTTTTTGTTGAGTTGTAGGAGTTTTTAAAAATATATTCTGGATGTTAACGCCCTATCAGATACAAGATTTGCAAATGTTTTCTCACATTCCATCGGTTGTTTTTTCACTCCACTTATTGTTTCCTTTGATGTGCAGAAGCTTTTAAGTTTGATGCAGTCCTACTTGTCTATTTTTGCTTTTGTTGCTTGTGCTTTTGGTGTCTATTTCCGTCTCAGTTGCTGAAGCACATGTCTTACTCATTTTGGAAAAAAAATACATTAGAAACTTTTAACAAATGCCATGAAATACATTTTGAAAACCTTAGGACATTTCTTGAAATATGTAGTATGAAAATTGTATTTGTAAATCATTACTCAGTTCAGCATTGTAAATATGAGAGGCTAATTTATACAACTATGTAAGAAGAAATGGGAGACAGAAAAAAAGAACCATCCCTGTTCATATCTAAAAGAGGGATAGCATTTGTACCACATCCTCTCCACATCTCCAGCAGGTGCAGCTAAAGAAATATCACATTTTTCTTGCTGAACCCAAATGGGCTTCAGAACCCTTCTCGACACAGAGCTCCAGGCAACCATTCATGATCAACTGAGGTGACACATGACATGAAATCTATTTGTCATTATGTCTTCAAAAACACTTCCAAAAGCATATTCATTAAAGCAGAATTCTCCAAACATGCCACGTTGAAAAACAGTCATAGCTGCAGATTAACAATGATTACAAGCATATTAAACTCACTGAGAAATCCCCCCAGACAAATTATTTCACTGATTAATCCTCATTTTTATATTGATTTGTCCACAGAACCATTTTTGTTATATTGTTTCTATTAAAATACTATGAAATTAGATTTGTATGAAATAGTATTATTGAAACAGTTCTCCAGTATTTGCCATAGAATGGCCATTTATAACATTGGTGTCAGTTCTCTGGAAAATGTTAGTCAACTTTATTCTACATCATAACTATCTTATGGAATTTGGTCTCCACAAAAATGTATAATTTTTAAAGGTTAAACAAGACAAAAAACATACATGTACACACATTATATGTGTGTGTGTGTGTGTATGTGTATGCTAGCATTTTCAGGAATACGAAGCAGCTAAAAAAGATCCATTCGCTTTTATCACTAGATTTAGAGGATTGGTCACTAACAAAACAAGAAGAAAAATTAACAGCATAAGAGTACAGCTACAAAGTTGACTAATATTATCTGTGGCAGCTTAAGGAGAAAATAATGTAGCCATTCCTCAGCTATGGAAACAATCCAAACTTATATAAATAGAAAGAGGACATTTTAATGGAGGGGGCTACCTCTAGGTCAAATAAGAGGGCATCTGCTCTAGAGATGGGATGTCCCACACCATGGGCAGATGCAGATGTATATGTATATATATATATATATATATATATATATATATATATATATACACACACACACACACACATACATATCATATTCTCAACCAGGAATGAACATTTCAAAAGTGTCAGGAGAAAGGAAATTCTAAAACTCTACCCAACTTTAAGTGATTATTTTAAACTATAATGATTAAAAATATTGAAAAACTAAGCCACAAAAGGAATGAAGTCATTATTAATTGGATATCTAGCTGGTGTTTTACACAAATGAGGAATCATGGCTGCTTAGGCCTACTGCCTAGAGGCCGTTCTTCCTTTAACTCTAGATTATGTGTTTACATAGATACAGTTTTGGTGAGCATTTATTATTGAAATATTTCTTCTAAAGAGGTCATAGAAAAATAAGCAAAGTTATTAAAAATCATACCAACAGTTGCCCTGAACATGCAAGATTGCAAAACATCTTTTGGAGACATGGTCTGGCTCTGTCACCCAGGCTGGAGTGCGGTGGTGCCGTCTCAGCTCACTGCAACTCCCACCTCCCTGTGCAAAACATCTTAAAGCTAAATGTTTTCCAATCTCAGATGTGTGGTCACAAGAACAACCATTAGAGAGTAACATACTATGTGGTTCTGAAAAATAAAGGGCTGATTTCTGAAACATAACCTAGCGCCAAAACAGAATCCATCAAAAATAAATGTCGGAATCTACAGTGGTTCCTAATACGTGGTCCTGAGACTGATAACATTAGTGTCACCTGGGAGCTTGTCAGGAATGCAAATTCTTGGGCCCCACCTGAGCCCACTGAATCAGAAACTCTGAATATGGGGCCCAGAAACGTTTAATAGGCCCTCTACGTGATTCTGAGACACGCTACTGTTACAGAACTATTGCTTGCTTTGTGTCTGGTATTAGCTTGGTCCATTTTATCTAGACTTGTTGAGGCTTTTTATTCTTCGTGATTTTGGTAATAATAGAATTTCCCCACATTTGAAGAGCAAAATACAGAGACAGCTTTCCAAATATAACATCTAATGAGCAGTCAAACAATGACCCTCCTTCTGTAGCAAAATTGAGTACAGAAGTTGTCTATGTATTTTTAGAACACAAAAAGAAGATATGTTTCAGGAAAACAAACCAACTGAAAAAGATCCATTCTTTTTTATCACTCGATTTAGACAATTAGTTTATTTAAAAAAACAAGAAGAAAAAAATACTGCAAAGTTGACTAGTAGTATCTGTGGCAGCTTAAGGAGAAAATAAGGTAGCCATTCCCCAGCTATGGAAATAGTCCAAACTTATACAAATAGAAAGAGGACATTTTAAGGGAATGGGGTACTCTAAGTCAAATAAGAGAGCATGTTTGCTCTAGAGATGGAAGGGATGTCCCACACCATGGGCAGCTGCAGTGACTGAGGGAGTGTCTGTAGGAAGCTGTCTGCTACACGAGGTGGCACCTGCTACCAGGCCATGGAAGGTCCCACTCACAACCACCACCTTCCAAGGGGCTCCTGAAATCTCCCTGTCCTCTTGGAGACCTTCACCTTCTCTTCCATAGCAGGGTAAACTGTGCTGAGAAGCTGGGGTTCCCTAGCCAGGCACGTTTTATACTCCTGGGTAATGTTCCCATTTTGGAGGGTGCTTCACAGTTTTCAGATGACAGTGACACATTTTCTAGAGCAGGGTTTCTCTACCTTGGCACTGCTGCAATTTGTATAATTCTTTAATTATACATCCTGTATAATTCTTTGCCGTGGGAGCCTGTCTGGTGCACTGTTGGCTGTTTAGCTGCATCCCTGGCCTCTATCCACTAGATGGCAGCAGCAACCCCCAATTGTGACAACCAAAAATGTCCGCAGACAGGGCCGAATGTCCTCTGGGAGGGTGGGGTGCAAAATCCCCGCCCCCATAAAGGAGAACCGCTACTCTAAACTCTAAAGAGGTAGAGTTTTCCTTTCTTTCTGTCAAAAGGGGCAGGAAAAAAACATTCTCCTGTTTGTTCTTTATCTTCATTTTTGCCACCACTCATCTGATTCCTATTTTGCTTTGTTACCTCTCTCTCCCTCCCCCCATCCCCCGTCTCTCTCCTCTGTCTCTGTCTCTCTCTCTCTCTTTCTCTCTCTCACTCTTCTTCTTTCCCTACCCAGACTGGTCCAAGGCTACCACTTCACTTACTCTTTGACAATGTTCTCAACCTCCTGGCCCCATTATCTTTGGCTCTACTGACTCCAAAAATTCCCAGCTCTGGGTCAGTTCAGCTCTCTGGTGACCCCATTTCTACTCTAGAGATACCAGGCATCTCTGGAGACAGTCACAGTTCTGTATAAATTCGTGGTCTCCCACCAATGAGCCTCAGTGAGGCAGCATGGGGTTCTTGTTTCTCTTCACCCACTTTGATCTTTTCCATTCCTACTGTCTTAGTCCATTTGGGCTGCTATAACAAAAATACCATAGACTGGATTGCTTAAACAACAAACATTTATTTCACACAGTCTGGAGGCTGAGACATCTAAAATCAAGATACTCTCATATTCAGTATCTGATGAGGGTTCCACTTCCTGGTTCATAGACAGCTGTCTTCTTGCTGTGTCCTCACATGATGGAAAAGGAGAAAGGTTGCTCTCTGAGACTGCTTTTATGAGGGCACTAATCCCATTCACAAGGGCTTCACCCTCATGACCTAATCACCTCCCAAATGTCCCACCTCCTAATACCATCACAATGGGGGTTAGGATTTCAACATATGAATCAGGAAACACAAACATTCAGTCTGCAGCACTCACCTTGGGTGGGGAGCTCATCAGTATTAACAACACAAAGGTTGCTTTGTCTGTTTTGTTTTGGTTTGGTTTTATCTTATTAATACTGCACTTTGGAGAATGAAAAGTGTAGGGGATGGGTGGGAACCATATGGAAAACTAAGGAGTGACCAACCAGATAGATCCACATTTGTCCTGCCGGAATGCAGCCAGGAACAATCCTTCCTCCAGCCCTGACCACAGTGGGGGCAGTCACAGGATGGGTCTAGCAGAAGAGGAGAGGGGTAGAAAAGAAAAGAGGAAGAAATGAAAAGAAGAAAACAAAAGAAAGGAGAGACTGAGGGAGGTCAGGGAAAGAATGAGCTTCCCGGTGCCTAGCTAAGGTTGACTCTGTATGAATTTAAAAGTAATGAGATGGATCAAGTAAAGGAACACTCCATCCACTCCATCCACTTGACCCAGATGGATCAAGCAAAGGAAAGCTCCATCCACTGAGCCCCAGGTATGTTCCTGGTGAGCTAGCTAAGAGTAAGGTGGTAAGATCGTGCCCCTCCTGGTAATGGGCTAGATATAGGCACATAGGGCATGACGGTAAGGCTACATATATTTATGAAGCCAGTTGTCTTGCCCATTCCCTATTAACAGCAATTTCAGACTTTCTCACTTTCTTCAAACTTTCCATGTCACCACATCGCCCTTACAAAAGATGACTATGCATATCACTTCGCCATGTTCACCATGAAAGTACAGCAGAAACCCCCTTATGGGATGTGGTTGGGACTACACATTGTTACATTAACTGAAAAGGCTTATTAAAGCAGGAAATCACCAAAAAAGAAACATATATATGATGTAGACATTTTATTTTAACTTAAAACATAAGTGGGGCTGGGTGCAGTGGCTCACACCTGTAATCCCAGCACTTTGGGATGCTGAGGCGGGAGGATCACTTGAGCCCAGGAGTTCGATGCTACAGTGAGCTATGATGGTGCTACCATACTCCAGCCTGGGTGACAGAGAAAACCTTGTCTCAAAAAACAAAAACAAAACATAGTGGGCATCCATTTGTTAATCATCTGAGTTAGAGCCAACACCTTTTGGAGAAGGTCCATAAATTGGAGTTCTGCAAAAATAATGGCAATGATTTATCATTGATGATGTCCAATTTGGACTTTTTAGGTAAAGCAATACAGGTGAAAGTTCTATTCAATTTTGGGTGTTTTTTTTTTTAATCCAAACTTTTATGGTTGATTTTGCCCACACCTACTTTGACCCAAAAAAGTAGCAACTCACCTTTTAAAGGATTTTCCCAAAGCATAGCTTTCATTTAGTTTGATTTTATTTCACTCGATTTTATTTTAAATTGATTCCTTCAGCTCACATTGTTAAATATTATAAGTACAACTGGCATGAACAGGTCACAAAGGGAAGGCGGTTCTTTAGGGGAAAGAATCTATGCACAGAGCTCTCCTGCCATAAATCAGTTTCCTTTTCCTAAATTACCAGTTCACCTGCATGCACAGCTCCAGCCTCCTTCCTGTCAATATGGAAGAGAGCTCCTTTTGTCGAAAGACCCCTTCACCTGGGCTCTGCATCTGATCTCCCCTCAACACCTCAGTCTGTCTCCCTCTCTTGTATCTTCAACATCTCCCTCTTTTCTAAATCCTTCCCTTGTGCATTTAAACCTGCTCTGTTTACTCTGATCACAAACACAATCATCCTTAGGCTCCATGTGTTTCTCCAGTGACCACCCTCCTCTTCGCGCTTGGGTTTTTATAAGACTTGCCTACACTCCCAGGCTTCCTGCTCTCACTTCTCCTCCAATTCACTTCTTGTCTCACCTCCTCCACTGAAATGCTTCTCTTCAAGGTCACCAGTGACCTCTTGGTGTTCTTTAACATTTATTTCTCTGGAATGTTAGTCACTGCAGACCACTTCTTCCCTTTCTTGAATCTTCCTCCCTCAGCTTCTGTGATATCTCACTCCTGGTTTTCCTTTAACCCGCTGGCCATTCAAATGTCAGAGTTCCTTTAGGCTTCATCCTAGGCCTGCTTTCTACTTGCTTTATTTTCTGTGGTTTCATCCACTCCTATGGCTTTACTACCATTAATTGATGATAACTCTCAAACCTGTGATTCCATCCTGATCTTCTCCTTAGCTCCAGAACAATGCAGCCAACAGCCTACTGGTCGTATCTATTAATATGTTCCAGGGAGAACTTAACCTCAACCTGTCCAAAATGCAATTCATCACTTTGCCTTTCTTCCTCAACCTGCTTTTCCTCTATTGTCCTTATTTTTCTGAAGGGTGCCGGTATTTGCCCATTTTCCAAACCAGGAACCTGGAAGACATCATTCACTCATCTCTCCTTCTTACTCTATACATCTGATCAACTACATTAGTCATTCATTTAACAAACATTCATCTATCTATATCAATCCTTTACAGGTTAGAGTTGCCAGTTAAGCAAATACAGGAGACTGGAGTTTCCAGTTCCAAAATGGCCACACAGAAGCAAGCTGGCTTCTCCCCCCACCCACCCACCCACCATTTCCCCCACAAAAAAACAAACAAACAAATATATAGGACTGAGATCTTCACCAGCAACAAACCAGAGCTCAAGTATGAGGACGAGACAGTTCCTGGGGCCACAGAGAAATGGAAGAACTCTTAGACAGTGGTAGGAGAACCAGACTTCTGCATCTGCAATGCCCCTTCCACCCCATTCTGCAAGACATGAACCACATGGAAAATCCCCCTCCAACTTATGGTTTCTGCACTGGAAAAGTGAAATTGAGGTGGTTAATAAGCTTCCTCACCTTTTTGGTTTTTCTGGCAGGAGAACTGTCCTTGCCTTAACCCACAAGTAGCAATAGGACTGTTTCATGGGAGAGATATCCCTAAGGATAAGCAGAGACAATTAGGGAGGCAGGGCTACCATCTTCAGCCCAGAACCTCTGCTCTGTAACTTGGCCAAAGGAGACACCAGATAACAGTGGCTGTTAGGAGGTATGTTCCCGAGGCCCCCTGGGCACGAACCCTAGCCAGCCTTCCCACACTGCTGGGATAATCCCTTTGGGACCTTCCCCATTTGGGAGAGGCAGTGCTTCAACCATTTATTATAGCCAAGCTGAACCTTAGCTTAAGGTCACCTAGAATTGAAAAGGAGGCAGTGACTTGAATAACTAATCCTTCAATACAAAGACATAGACATATACTCACAAGAAACAAAAGCAAACGGGAAACCATCACCTCGCCAAAAAGACAAAGCAAAAATCCAGTGACTGACCCTAACAAGATGGCAATTTGTGAGCTCCCCAACCAAGAATTCAAAACAGCAGTTTTAAGGAAACTCAGCGATCTCCAAGATAACACAGAAAAACAATTCAGAAATTTATCAGGGAAATCTGACAAAGACATTGAAATCATTTTTTAAAACTCAAACAGAAATCTTGGAACTGAGAAATACATTTGCTGAGTTGAAAAACTCTAGAGGCTCTCAACAGCAAAACGAACCAAGCAGAGGAAAGAATCAGTGAGCTTGAAGACTGGCATTTGAAAATACATAGAGAAGAAAAAAGAAAAAGAAGAAAAAGGAACAAAGATCACCTACAAGATATAGAAAAAAACTTCAAAAGCCCAAATCTAAGAATTATTAGTGTTTAAGAGGAAACTGAGGAACAGAAAAAGGTAGAAAGCTTGTTCAAAGAAATAATGATAGAAAGCTTCCCTAAACTTGATAAAGATATAAATATGCAGGTAGAGGAAAGTCTTAGAACACTGAACAGATTCAACCCAAATAAAACTACCCCAAGGCATTTAATGGTCAAATTCCCAAAGGCTAAAGACAAAGTGAAGATCCTAAAAGCAGTGAGAGATAAGAAGCAAATAATATATTAAAAGGCTCCAGTTCATCTGGCCACAGACCTCGCAACAGAAACCACAGAGGCCAGGAGGGAATAGAAAAACATTTTCAAAGTGCTAAAAGAAAAATAAAAACCTGTCACTCAATAATATTGTATCCTCAAAATTGTCATTCACATTTGAAGGAGAGATACAATCTTTTAGAGAAAAACAAAAGCTGAGAGAATTCACCAACACCAGTTCTGTTGTGCAAGAAAGGCTAACGGTAGTTCTTCAATCTGAAAGAAAAAAAACACTAATGTGCAAAGGAAAACTATTCAAGGTATAACATCCACTGGCAAATTAAATACGCAGACAAACCCAGAATAGTCTATTATTGTACTTGTGGTGTGCAGTCCACTCATAACTCTAGAATGAAGCCTAAAAGATAAATCTAACAAAAACAACAATAGGTACAGCAACCTGTTAAGAGATAGGCAATATTAAAATAAATTGAGACAACTAAAAGTCAAAATGTGTGTTGGGGGTGGTGGAGTTAAAAGTGTGGAATTTTCTGTGGGTGTTTCTTTTTTTTTTTTGCCTTTGTTTCTAGTCTTTTATTTGTGATCTAGGATAAGTTGTCATCTCTTTAAAATAACTTTTATAACTATAAAATGTTTGTGTAAGCCTCAAGGTAACCACAGCATAAAAACCTATAGTAGCTTCACTAAAAATAAAAAGCAACAATTTAAAAAATACTACTAGAGATAATCACTTAACCACAAAGCAAGAGAGGAGTCTCAAAACACAGAAAACAAGCAACAAAATGACAGTAGTAAGTCCTTACTTATCAATACTAACACTGAATGTAAATTGTCTCAATTCTCTAATTAAAAGGCATAGAGTGGCTGGGGATGGTGGCTCATGCCTATAATCCCAGTACTTTGAGAGGCTGAGGTGGGCAGATCACTTGAGCTCAGGAGTTCAAGACCAGCCTGGGCAACATGGCAAAACATGTCTCCACAAAAAAATATAAAAATTAGCTGGGCACGGTGGCACATGCCCATAGTCCCAGCTACTTGGGAGGCTGAGATTGGAGAATCGCCTGAGCCTAGGAGGTCAAGGCTGCAGTGAGCCATGGTTGTGCCACTGCACTCCAGCCTGGGCAACAGAGTAAGACTCTATTTCAAAAAAATAATAATAAAGAAGGCATAGAGGAGCTGAATTGATAAATAAATAATATCTAACTACATGCTGCCTTCAAGATGCCCACTTCGCCTATAAAAATACACATAGACCGAAAGTGATAGGGTTGAGAAAGCTATTCCATGCAACTGGAAACCAAAAACAAGCATGACTAACTATACTTTTATCAGATAAAATAGACTACAAATCAAAGACTATAAAAAAGGATGGTCACTATATAATGATAAAGGGGTCAATTCAGGAAGAGGATATAAAAATTATAAACATCTATGCACCTAACACCAGAGCTCCCAAAAATATAAAGTAAACATTAATAGGGAGAGAGAGACTGCAGTACCATTATAGTACGGGCTTTAACACCTCATTCACAGTAATAGATGGATCATCCAGACAGAAAAATCAACAAGGAAACAGTGGGGTTAAATTGCACACTGTATCTAATAGGCCTAACTGGCATTTACAGAAGATTTTACCCCACTGCTGCAGTATACATAGTCTTTTCATCAGCACATGGAATATTTTTCAGAATAGACCATATCTTAGGTCTGCATAAATTCAAAAAAATAGAAATCATGTCAAATATCTTCTCTGACCACAATGGAATAAAACTAGAAATCAATAACAAAAGCAGCCTTGGAAAATATACAAACATGAAAATTAAACAACATGCTCCTGAACAACCAATGGGTCAATGAAGAAATTAAGAAGGAAACTTAAAAATGACTTGAAACAGAGGAAAATGGAAATACAATATACCAGAATCTATGTGATACAACAAAAGCAGTACTAACAAGGAAGTTAATAGCAATAAATCCCTAGATCAGAAAAGTAGACTTTAAATAAAGAAGCTAATGATGTACCTCAAGGAATTAGACAAGCATGAACAAGCCAAATCCAAAATTAGTAAAAGGAAAGATGTAATAAAAATCAGAGCAGAAATAAATGAAATTGAGACAAAAAAATTAATGAAATGAAAAGTTGGCTTTTTGAAAAGATAGAATCAACAAAACTTTAGCTAGACTAATTTAAAAAAGAGCAAGAGGAAGAAAGAGATTCAAATAAATAAAATCAGAAATGAAAAATGGGACATAGAAACTGAGATCTCAGAAATACAAAGAATCATTAGAGACTATTATGAACAACTGTATGCCAACAAATTGGAAAACCTAGAAGAAACAGACAAACTCCAGAACACATACAGCCTACCAAGATTGAACCACGAAGAAATAGAAAACCTCAACAAACCAATAATCAAAGCCATAATAAAATGTCTCTTATCAAAGAAAAGCCTAGGAGTTGATGACTTCACTGCTGAATTCTACCAACCATTGATTCATTTATTTTTTGAGATAGGGTCTCACTCTGTCAGCCAGTGACTTTGTCAGGTCTCACTTTGTCAGTACAGTGGATGGTTCACTGCAGCCTCAGCCTCCTGGGCTCAAGTGATCTTTCTGCCTTGGCTACCTGAGTAGCTGCAACTACAGGCATGCGCCACAACACCCAGCCAATTTTTGGATTTTTTTGTAGAGACAAGGTCTCACTATGTTGCCCAGGATGATCTTGAACTCTTGAGCTTAAGTGATCCTCCCACCCTGGCCTCCCAAAGTGCTGGGATTACAGGCATGAGCCACAGTGCCTGGCCTCTACCAAACATTTAAAGAACTAATGCCAACCCTACTCAAATTATTCTAGAAAATTGAAGAGGACATTCTTCCAAATTCATTCCATGAGGCCAGCATTACTCTGATACCAACACCAGACAAGAAAATACCACAAAAGAAGAAAACTACAGGTCATATCTCTGATGGACATAGATGCAAAAATCCTCAACAAAATACAAGCAAACTGAATTCAACAATACATTAAAAAGATCATTCACCATGATCAAGTGGGATTCATCCCAGGGATGCAAGGATGTTTCAACATATGCAAATCAATACATGTGATATATCACATTAATGGAATTAAGAACAAAAACCATATGATTATTTCAATAGATGCCAAAAAACATTTTTATAAAATTCAGCATCCCTTTATGACAAAAAGGCTCCTCAAAAATGGGTATAGAAGGAACATACCTCAAAATAATAAAGCCCATCTATGACAAACCCATGGCTAACATCATAGTGAATAGGGAAAAATGGAAGGCCTTTCCTCTAAAGACTGGAACCACACAAGGATGTCCACTTTCAACACTGTTATTCAACTTAATACTGGAAAGTCCTGGCCAGAGTAATTTGGCAAAAGAAAAAAACAAAGGGCATCTAAATTGGAAAGGAAGAAGTCAAATGAGCCTTGTTTGCACGTGACAAATCTTATACCTAGAGAAACCTAAAGACTCCACCACAAAACTATTAGAACTGATAAATTCAATAAAGGTGCAGGACACAAAATCAACATACAAAAATCAATAGTATTTATATATGCCACCAGTGAACAATTTGTAAAAAATCAAAACACCTAGGAATCAATCTAACCAAAGAACTGAAAGATCTATACAAGGAAAACGATAAAATTCTGATGAAAGACATTGAACAGGACACAATAAAATGGCAAGATACTCCATGCTCATGGATTGAAATAATTAATATCGTTAAAATTACAATACTACCCAAATTAATTTACAGATTCAATGCAATCCCTATCAAAATACCAATGACATTCTTCACAGAAAGAGAGAAAACAATCCTAAAATTTATATGGAACCACGAAATACTTCAAATAGCCAAAGCAATCCTGAACAAAAAGAATAAAGCTGGAGGCATCACACTACCTAACTTCTAAATTTACCACAAAGCTATAGTAACCAAAGCAGCATGATTTTATGCCAGTATGCCAGCATATTGGCATAAAAACAGACACACATAGACCAATGGAACAGAATAGAGAACCCAGATATAAATCCACGCATTTACAACCAACTCATCTTTGACGAAGGCATCAAGAACATACAATAGGGAAAGGACAGTCTTGTCAGTAAATGGTGCTGGGGAAACTGGATAACTATATGCAGAAGAGTGAAACTAGACCCTTATCTCTCAACATATACAAAAATCAAATCAAAATGGATTATCGACTTGAATCTAAGACCTGAAACTGTGAAACTACTAGAAGAAAACATTGGGCAAATACTCAAGGGCATTGGTCTGGGCAAAGATTTCTTGCGTAAGACCTCAAAAGTATAGGCCATCAAAGCAAAAATGGACAATTGGGATTACATCCAGCTAAAGAGGATGTAATCCTCTTTCCACAGCAAAGGAAACAACTAACAAAGTGAATAGACAACCCACAAAATGAGAGAAAATATTTGTAAACATCACTAAATCATCAGAGAAATGCAAATAAAAAACACAATGTGATTGTATCTGTCACCTCAGTTAAAATAGCTTGTATCAAAAAGACAGGCAGTAACAGATGCCTACAAGGACATGGAGAAAGGGGAACCCTCATCCACTATTGCTGGGAGTATAAATTAGTACCACCACTATGAAGAATAGTATGGAGGCTCAACACACTAAAGATAGAACTACCATATGATCCTGCAGTCCCGCTCCTGGGTATATATGTGAAAGAAAGGAAATCAATATATCAAAGAGATAGCTGCACGCCCATGTTTATTGCAGCACTATTCACAATAGCCAAAATATGAAATGAATCTAAGTGCCCATCAATGCATGAATGGATAAAGAAAATGTGATATATATACACAGTGGAGTATTATTAAGCTATAAAAAAAGAATGAAATCGTGCCCTTTGCAGCAACATGGATAGAAATGGAGGCCATTATGCTGTGTGAAATAAGCCAAGCACAGAGAGACAATATCGTATGTTCTCACTCATATGTGGGAGCTAAAAAAAGTGAATCTCATGAAGATAGACAGTAGATTGGTGGTTACCAGAGGCAGCGAAGGGGAGGGGAATAAAGGCAAAACAAAGAATATCAATGTATTTATTGCTACTGAACTGCATTTAAAAATGGTAAATATGGTAAATTATATATGTATATTGTACCTCAATAAAATTTTTAAAAATACAGGAACCCAGTTTAATTTGAATTTCAGATAAACCATGAGTTTTTTTTAGAATAAATATATTCCATGCACTATTTGGCATATAATTATATTAAACATGTTTTTACTGTTTACTTGAAATTCAAATTTAACTGGGTGTTCTATATTTTATCTGGCAACCCTATTAAGAGTTTTGAATTTCAATGGTTCATATCACAGCCTTAGTTTAGAATTCTAAAATATGAAACAAAAGCCACAATTTCAAAACTGAAAACTTGCAACGTAAACTATATAAGCTCAATTTGTTACAGCTGCAATTCACTTAGACCCGTGTGTCCCAAGATAAGGCCACAGACAAACCATTTTAACAGTTAACTCCACAGGGACCCATGTGTCCCAACAAGACCACTTACCTTTCCACAAGTGTCTTAGCTCAGGCTGCCATCACAAAATACCACAGACTGGGTGGCTTAAACAACAGAAATTTATTTTCTCACAGTTCTGGAGAATAGAAGTCCAAGATCAAGTGCTAGCATGGTCTGTTTCTGGTGAGGGCTCTCTTCCTGGCTTGTAGATGGTGGTCTTCTTTTTTCTTTTTCTTTTTTTAAGACAGAGTCTTGCTCTGTCGCCCAGGCTGGAGTGCAATGGTGCGATCTCAGCTCACTGTAACCTCTGCCTCCCAGGTTCAAACGATTCTCCTGCCTCAGCCTCCCAAGTAGCTGGGATTATAGGCACCCACCACCACGCCCAGCTACTCTTTGTATTTTTAGGAGAGATGGGGTTTCACCATGTTGGCCAGGCTGGTCTTGAACTCCTGACCTTGTGATCCACCCACCTCGGCCTCCCAAAGTGCTAGGATTACAGGCATGAGCCACTGCACCTGGCCAATGGTGGCCTTCTTAATGTGTCCTCACATGGTGGGAGTTGGGAAGCAGGGATTGGGAACAGAGGGAGCAGGAGGGGAAGGGGAGAGGGGGATGGAGGAGGGAAAGAGAAAGCTCTCTGGTGCCTCTTCTTATAAGGGCACTAATCTCATTTATGAGGGCCCCACCCTCATCACCTCATCTAACCCTAATTATCTCCCAAAGGCCTGATCTCCAAATACCATCACATTGGGGAGTAGGTCTTCAACATATGAATTTGGAGGGAAAAACAATTCAGTCAATAACACAGAAACTTACCTAGTTTATAAATTGGATCAATCCCTGACAAAATGTCACTGATCAGCTTCCACTCTGAAAATACTCCATGACTAACCAGCATCCTAACCTCCCCACTTTGAGACACTATGGGACTCCATCAAGATGATGTGGATCCTCGAGTTTAGTAAGAGCCGATGTGGGTTCTGTGTCATCATCATCTCACTGCTTCTGATTGGTCAACTATCCTCTCTCTCTCCCCACTTTTCTCCCTCTAGTCCAGTGGTTCTCAAACATTAGCTGTACCTGAGTCCCCTGGGGAGCTTCTTAAACCTCAGGCTGCTGGGCCCACTCCTGCAGTTCCTGATTCAGTAAGTCTGGGATGGGGCCTGGGAATCTGCATTTCTAACAAGTTCCTTGATGCTGTTGCTGATGCTGGTCCAGGGACCATGCTTTGAGAACCTCTGCTTTAGAGATCCTCTTGAATTGTCTGGGGTTGGGGTTAGGGGCGGTGGCTGAGCACTGGCATTTTATAAAGTTCCCCATGTGATTCTGACATGGAGACAGCATTGAAAACACTGTTCTAATGCATTTCCAACACTGTAGTCAGTGTGCTTTTTGGAAAGCACAGATCCGATAAAGGAACTCATCAGCTTAAAACAGTGAATGGCATCTCACTGCCCTCAGTAATAGACACAGCCCCTTAACAAGGCTTATGGGGCCCTGTATAATGGGTTTCCATTTACTTCACTTTCACCTCCAGCCCCTTCTCGAGCTATCTCACCACCTCATGCCCCACAGTCCAGGATTACTGGGGAAACCACAGTTCCCTGAAGATGATCTTGATCCTTTTCTCCCCAAGTCTTTGCCCATTCTGCATTTTTACTGGGGAAGCTCTCACCACCAACACACCTCTCTACCTGGCTAACCCTTTCTTGCTCTATAGAGCCTTACTACTAACAGCGTGATCCATGGACCAGCTGCAACAGCCTCTTCTGGGAGCTTGTTAGAAAGGCAGAATCGGCCAGGTGCCGTGGCTCCCACCTGTAATCCCAGCACCTGGGGAGGCCAAGGTGGGAGGATCGCTTGAGCCCAGGAGCTTGAGACCAGCCTGGCAACACAGCAAAACCTTGTCTCTAGAAAAAATACAAAAACTTAGCCGGGCATGGTGATCCACGTCTGTAGTCCCAACTACTCGGGAGGCTAAGGTGGGAGGAGGTCAAGGCTGCAGGCAGTGGTGATCGCAGCCTGGGAGACAGAGCAAGACTCTGTCTCAAAAAAAAAAAAAAAAAAAAGCAGAACTTTGGGCCTCGCTCCAGACCTCCTGAATCAGAACCTACATTTTAACAAGATCCTAGAATGATTCATATTTACAGTAAAATTTGAGAAACTGTTTTCAGGCTTTTGTAGATGTACTTTCTCTGGACTGATGCGTCTGAGCCCCAGAAACCCAGCCGGGTGCCTCTCCTATGTGCTGCCACCGCAACCTTCCCTAGCACTTAACACATTGCACCTGACCAGAGCCAAGCGGCCTGGAAGCTCCACAGGGACAGGAACTGTATCTTTACGCATGCTTGCATTCTCCACTCCAGCACAGTACCTGACACATAGCAGATGCTCAAAAATAGTTATCAATTAAATACATGTTTTTAGAAACAAGTAGAGAAAGTATTAGCTTTCCGGTTAGAAAATTTTGGACTTAAGTTCTTGATTTACCACTTACTAGCTGTAGGACCTTGAACAAGTCACCCTCCTCCCAGAAGTTGTTACTCATTGTTAAATTGAGAATATTATCAAGTACCCTACAGAGTTGTTGTCAGGATTAGTGATGTAATAGCTGTAAACCCAGAATGCTATGTCTGCCAGGTCAGAATTGCATGATAAAGAAGAGTGCCCTCCGCCTTAGTTCTCCCAAGCGGCAAGTCTTTACTGAGTTTAGTAGAATACTACTTGTTGAAATAGAAAGGGTGGCCACACTTGAACTTAATGCCATTTTTCTTTCTATTTTCTCCCAACTGCATAAAAGCAAAACCAAATAAACAAACCTGAGAATTGAGCCAGAATCAATGCTTTTCTCAGCATTGTGTCAGAAGAACAAAACTTAAACTGGGGCCAGCAGACCCTTAAGCTCCTTAAGCCAGGCTCTGGGACCCTTGGGATTAAATTTTTAAAATCCTCTCTCCAGTTCTAAACAACAGTAAACAAGGGAACCTTTTATAATGTGGTTCAAGGTGAGGCAGTAAACAAATGACCTTTAAGCAGAATAATCAGCTTAATATGTACTAGCTGGAGGTTAACATTTGCATTGAGAAAGGTCTTATGGTCTTTTTGATAATTCACTCGGAGGTCACTCTAACATCCTCTACCCTCATTCTCCAACCACATGATTCTCTAAACCCCTCAATCTCCCGCTCCCACACATAGTCTACCAGTTGACCAAATAATGAGAGAAGAATGGAATTGTCAAACCAGAATCAAAGGGGTAAAAGACAGAAGGACTTTGAAAGAGGAGAAAGAGAAGGCAAGCGGAGGGAAACTATCCATCCACTGCAGACTCAAGTGTATGTTGGCTCAAAAAGTTGAGGACTAAGGCCAGCCTAGGTCTCAGCCACCCTGCAGGCTTTGTGTGGGTCTGAAAACTTGACCTGATTATATGCTCCTAAGTGTTCTAGACTGGCTAAACCGAAGACTGTTGTATTATAAATCATGCCACCCCTGCACCCACTTCCATGATCACAAAGAAAACATAATGCTAGCGTTATTAGATAAGCCGCAAAGGTCATCGAGGTGTTTCTTTGCACTAGCACACCCAAACGAAATACTTGCTCTGATCTTTGCATAAACAACATTTGGATGAACAAACATTTCATACTTTCGTTATGTTTGTCTGTGTAAGGGACAAAATCTGTCACCCGCTGCATACTTCTGAAAACATTATAGGAACAAGTTGACATACTTTCTCAATTATGCAGAATTCTCTGCAAAAATTAAATTATTAAAATTAATTGTAAGAAACACAGGAAACTGCTTATGGAGGGATCAGAGTAAGAGACTGACAGAAGGGAGTAATGAGGCTTCTCCTCCATTTCCTTCTTGGAAACTTTTTCTGCACAGAGAAAATGTGGTTGAAAATCTATTGTGCCTTGGATTGAGTTAAAGGTCACACCCAAGGATTTATACAGATTTAGTTCTCATCTGGTCCCTTGAAGGGGGGAAAAGTTAAAGTATCCAATATAAATCCATTGAATGATGCACTGATAACACAAATTATGTCCCACTCCCCTCTTGGTACATTGGACTTCTATTTCTCTGGCTGGGTATTTCCATTTGTCCTATAATACAATGACAGGCTCTTACAAGGCCAGTTTTCCCCCATTGGAGAACCAAAAGGAGGGGCTGAGCCCGTTTCTTGGGCTTTAATGCCTGGCTACGTGGGTCCGAATCTCCAGCCAAGCCCTTCCTGTAGGACTGTTGAAAGACTCGAGCAGGCAGCCCTGCCTTTGCTGCCTCCCTTCATTTGTTCTCACCTCCGTCCATTCATCGGCCAGTTTTAGCTCATGACCTACTCCAATCATAACGGTCTCCTCTTAAGTCAATCTTATCAAATGCTGTGAGGAATGAATTATGTGGGCCAAATGCAGGAACACAGCGTTCTTCCCAGCTCAGCTCTGCTCCTCTCAGGGGAGAGGTCTGTGGAGCCTCCGGGTGCCTGTCCTGTTCTGAGGGTCACACCTGGTCACCAAAACATATTCTCCTCAAGGCTGTTGACCTTCCTTTCTTGATTCAGGCCTTACAATCCCTACCTTGGGAAGCAGGCAGGCACCCTATTTCTCTGGCCCTCCTCCCTGCCTGCCCACCCCTACCAACTAGGCTGGGCTGCCTGACAAGCACCACGTGACCTCGCCTGTTTCTTCTGATGCCCAGTTTCCACTGGACCTCTGCGTCCTCATTACAAATGAATTTTATCAGCTAGCTGAGGCTTCTTCTCACCTAGTTTGTTAAAATCCAACACTAGTAAGGCTAGGACCATTCCTTCAGTGCAAACAGTGTGCTGAAGATGAGTGTAAGTTAACACTGATCTTACCCTCAGCGGCTCCTGGGAAGCCATACTTCAGGACTGGTAAATCAGCGCGAGGAGGATCACAACCCAAAGTCCTCACAGAGGGAGCAGTGCTGCCAATTTTTATCTAAACCAGGAACAGAGAATAGGAGATGTTAAGAAGAATGCTCATTGGTGAAGGACTGTTCCTAGAGTTTTTCTAAGTAAGTATTCTTGTAGCTATTTAGAAATTGACTTTCAAGAATATTTGCCTGTCTCATAAAATTAAATGATAACAATTCTATATTAAGGTAAAATGGGCTAAATCTTTTTAGGTGGTGTTTTCTTGGTCTTTTTGTATGATTGGCTTCATACAGCGAGTACCGCGAAGGTGTGTCCATGAACGAGGCTATCCTCGCAGGGAAAGAGTTGCTGCCCTGAATAATTCTTTGAGGGGAGTGAAAGAGAAATTTTCGAAACTTTACGAGACACTGATTTATTCCAAAGAATTCTAGATTTTGATAAACTTTACAAATTGCCAAGCTGAGGCTCTCATTCATCTTTTCTCATGTAAATAATAGAAAGATACAAATATTATCTGTCATTTATTTTACTACTACAGATAGTTGTTTACCATTTACTATTTGTTCTCTGTCCAGAATTTCAGATTACAGTTAATTCTCGTTATACCTGGTAGTTCTGTTCTGTAGAATCGCTGTGAACACTGAATTAGCAAATGCAAAACGGTTGCTCCCAGGGGAAATACAGGGTTAGGCTCTTTCAAGCCTCTAGTCACATTTTTTTTGTCTTTTATAACATTATCTTTTGGAGGCTCAGCCTGACATTGTGGGGAGAGGGAGGCCCTGGGCTGGATAGCGCTCCACAATGGGGTTATAATGGTCATCCATTTCTGTCTCTTCTCTTTCCCCCAACCTCCCCCTGCTGGTCCCCTCTCTAGTCACATTTTTGTCAAATGATCAATATGTAGCCTTGTTTTATGTGTGTTTCTGTTTAAAGACACTGTGCTCAATATTTACTGTTGATGCATTAACATCCAATTCACAGCCAACAACAAGGTTTATCTAACACGTGTATTTTCTCCACAAAGCACCTCACAACCTTCTTGAGCTTAGGAACACTGGACAGTGCCTCAGCATTACACCTGGAGTCCACTTTAAATGAATATGTGCATTGTGTGACCCAAATTTTTGCCATTCTGCACATGTCTGCCTCAACAGCATGAAGCATATTTATTTGGGGGTTGCAAATAAATTGTACTTAGTAGGTGGATTAGCAAATATGCAATCTGTGAATAATGAGGATTAGTGAGGAATAATGAGAACTGTGCATATTCTTGGTTCCATGGCCACTCCTGTCCCAACTACCCTCATTCTTGCCTTCTCTCTTCTAGAATCCTCCTGGGCCTGTCTTCCTGAAGTGAAATCCATAATAGGAACCTTTTATTACCACTCTTCAAGTCACCTTATATCTATCCCCCTCTGCAGGGAATATCTGTGAACTGGCAGGAGTGGGACGCAATACATTCAATCATATTTAAGAGGTCATAGCTGATAGGACACTGTTCCAAGGATAGTTACAATTTTGTAAGGACCTGTTCTTTAATCATACTGAGGAATGAAGCTTTATCAGAAGGATTGCAGTCATAGGGTGGATACTAGGGAAAGTGGGGGTAAAGAAGGCTCACTTCTTTTTTGTATAAATTAAGTTTGTATAAATTTTGTATAAATTGTACAAGTGCAACTTTGTTACAGGCATAGTTTGTGTAATGGTCAAGTTGGGGCTTTTAGGGTATGCATTAACGGAATAACATACATTGTACCCATTAAGTAATTTCTCATCATCCACTCCCCTCCCACTCCTTCACCCTCCTGAGTCTCCATGGTCTATCTTTCCACATTCTACCACATTTTAAATCCAATCATCCACTGATGGACACTTAGATTTATTCTATATTTTTGCTATTGTGAATAGTGCTGCAATAAACATATGAGTCCAGGTATCTTGTTGTTCTTGTTGAAACAGAGTCTTGTTCCATTTCCCAGGCGGAGTGCAGTGGCATAATCATGGCTTACTGCAGCCTTGACCTCTTGGGTTTAAGCAATCTTCCCACCTCAGTCTCCCAAGTAACTGAGACTATAGGTGTGCACCACCACACTCAGCTAATGTTTTATTTTTTGTAGAATAGGATCTGACTATGTTCCTCAGACTGGTCTTAAACTGCTGTGCTCAAGCAGTCCTCCCACTTCAGATTCCCAAAATGCTGGGATTAGAGATAAGAGCCACTATGCCTAGCCAGGTATCTTTTTGATATATTGATTTACTTTCCTTTGGGGAGATGCCCAGTAGTGGGATTGTTGGATTGTCTAGTGGTTCTCTTTTCAGAAGAAGGTTCATTTCTGATATCACATCACTAAGGGACCACCTACTATGGGAATTGTAGCTTTCTTCCTAGGCCCGTGGTTGCAAAAATGTCCCATGAAGTCTATGTTTCTGGAGTTCTGTTTGATGCCAACAATCTCAGAGCAGTAGAGCCCATGGCCCGCTCCTCCTGGGGTCTCGCTGAGCATTTCAAGTTGCTATCCCAATGGCCAAAGGGAGACATACCTGTAGATTGGCCCCCAGTTTTTAAGCAGGTAAAATTCTGGAGTCGAGCATCCATCCTATCATACAAGGTCCCTGGCCATGAGAGTACCTTCTCCAGGAATCGGCTAGATGGGAAGACATGTTCCGTGTCAGCCCTCCAAATGTGGTCAAGAGTCTTCCTTGCGGCTTGGGTACGCTCCCTGTTGTTCAAAGGTTTATCATTATTAAAAGACCATTCTAACCAGAGCCTGCTGAGATAAAAGCTGCTGCCCCATCCTGTGCCGGGGCATGTGAGTGCTATTTCAGTGGCTGTGTCCACAGCTCTGAAAATCTATACCTTGGATGAAAGCCCAGCTAGAGAATGGAACATTCCCTTATATATATTCTCTGAAAAACTGTCACATATGCTCAGACATGAAAGAACAGAAAGGCTGACCCTGGCAGCTCCCCACGCTGCAGAATTTCAAAAATGCCTGCGGCCTCACCAGAATGAACTGTCTGAACGAAAGAAGTAGAAAGAGTGAAAGCAGACAGAATGTTGGCCGATATGGTTGCCTCTCCTCCCTCCATCCCCAGCCTCCATCCCTCCAGATGTTTTTGCTGAGCTTCTGTCAGCCTTCTTGGCTTACCCTTTAGTCCCTGCCCCAGGGAGCTGAATTCAAGCAAGTACAGCAAATGTTGCACAAATCAAGAAAAAAGCCTGCCTTTTCCTGTTAACTAACATTAGTTTTAGCTTATTTTTAAAGCAACACATTGTTTTCCTAATTATAAGACTTGCCAAACTTACTGCAAAGAAATGAAAAGAAAACTGCAGGTAAGCAACAAGAGCAAATGTCAAAAATCAAGTATAATCTCATCATCCAGATATAACCATTGTTGACATTTTTGTTTCTTTTAGCCTTTCTCTATGAATCTTTTTTTTTTTTTGTGGGGGAGGGGACAGGGTCTTATTCTGTCACCCAGGCTGGAGTGTAGTGGCGCAATCATGGCTCATTACAGCCTCAACCTCCCTGGCTCAAGTGATCCACCTCAGCTTCCCGAGTACCTGGGACCACAGTCATGCACCACCATGGCCAGCTTATTTTTAAATTTTTTGTAGAGACGGGCCGCACTATATTGCCCAGGCTGCTCTCAAACTCCTGGGCTCAAGTGATTTTCCCATTTCATCCTCCCACAGTACTGAGATTACAGGTGTTAGCCACCATGCCTGGCCCTCTCTGTGAATCAATATGAATAAATGTTTCCAATGGGATTACATAATGAATATTGTTTTGTATACTGCTTGTTCCCCTCACTTGGCAATATATTCCAATCATATCTTCAGAGCACCTTTTTTTTTTTAAAGGACACCTCTGCATCCAATTATTTATAGGATGATAATGGGCGATAGGGTTGGAGTTTTAAAATTTTTCCATGTGAACGTTTTACCATTCTCTTTACCTGCCTTTTCTGTGGTATTAAACACATTGCTTAATTCCTATTTTCTATATTTTGGATTGGCAAATTTCTTTTTTTATTATTATACTTTAAGTTCTGGGATCCATGTGCAGAACATGCAGGTTTGTTACATAGGCATACACGTGCCATGGTGGTTTGCTGCACCCATCAACCCGTCATCTACATTAGGTATTTCTCCTAATGCTATCCTTCCCTTGGCCCCCACCCCCCAACAGGCCCCAGTGTGTGATGTTCCCCACCCTGTGCCCATGTGTTCTCATCGTTCAACTCCTACTTATGAGTGAGAACATGTGGTGTTTGGTTTTCTGCTCCTGTGTTAGTTTGCTGAGAATGATGGCTTCCAGCTTCATCTATGTCCCTGCAAAGGACATGAACTCATCCTTTTTTATGGCTGCATAGTATTCCATGGCAGAGCACCATTTTAAATAGCTGCATGGCCTTCCGTTATCATAATTCTTTTAATCAATTCCTATTGTTGAACTTTTACATTATTTCCAGGAATTAAATTGAAAATACATAGAAAGCATTTAACAGCCAGGAGGGGATGGAGCCACCACTCAGGATGACCAGGCTGTCAGACCAGAGCTGGGTTCTGGAGGCCCCAGACTGTTCCAGGCATTAACCTTGGTGTTTGAATGGCAGGGCCTAATTTCGTGGGAGGATCCAGGAGGCAGGCATGTGGGGGCATTTGGGAGAAGCACTCCAAGTAGCATCTATGTATCATTTATAACAAATGATTTTTAATATTTTAACAGTCTGGTGGGCATATTGGTACAAGCTTTCTGAATATCGAAATATTTATTACTATTACAAATAGAATAGCTATGAATATCTTTATAGAGAGATGTCTTCACAAAGATCTCTGATTAATCCTAGAGGCACATTTTCTGGGTCAAAAGATAAGATACATTTGTAGGGCTTTTAGTATAAAATCACAAATTGCTTTCAGAAGAACACAGTTTATAAGTTTACCAAGCTTATTATCTTTTTGATCAACTTTACCATTAAAACCTGCATGCTGTGGAGTAGGTTTTTTGCATCTCAGTTTCTCTTGCCCCACCAAATCTACTTATAGGTATCTATCCCCAAAAACAAAAGAACAAAATCTTGTATGTGCAAAAAGAAGCACAAACAAGGACATTCATTGTAGCATTGTATGTAATAAGAATGACAGCCCCCCAAAATGGAAAAGAAATGACATATTCAGGAATAGGAGGAATCAATGGCTTATATACTTTAGGATAATTTATGTTGTGAAATATTATGCAATAATTAAAAAGAATGAAGAAGGTGTATAAGACTAACATGGAATGTTCCATGACATGTTAAGAAATAAAACAGAACATGTAGCACGATCACAGCAATGTTATGTACAAAGCAGTACTGGAGGCCAGCCTCAGTGGCTCACACCTGCAATCCCAGCACTTCGGGAGGCCGAGGTGGGTGGATCCCAAACTCCTGAGGTTGGGAGTTTGAGACCAGCCTGGCCAACATGGCAAAACCCCATTTCTACTGAAAATACAAAATTAGCCAGGCATGGTGGCGGATGCCTGTAATGCCAGCTACTCGGGAGGCTGAGGCAGGAGAATCGCTTGAACCCGGGAGGCAGAGGTTGCAGTGAGCCGAGATCGCGCCTTTGCACTCCAGCCTGGGCAACAAGAGTGAAACTCCATCTCAAAAAAACGAAATAACAAAGAAGTATTGGAGTATATAAAAGACATTATATGTATATAGATATGCATCAACACATGGATAAATGTCCTTGGGAAGAATACACATCAAGATAGTGATACCTCTGGGGTGAGAAGTGGAATTATAAGGCAAGTAAAGGGTTTCCTCATTTTTAAAGTCTGTATATTTTTATATTGTTTGAATTCTTACAATGAAGAACTGTTCTTAGTGTGTAACCTGGTCGGCGGAGTGGGGAGGAATGGGGTCTTGCTATGTTGCCCAGGCTGGAATCAAACTCCTGGGCTCAAGCGATCCTCCCACCTCAGTCTCCTGAGTAGCTGGGACTATGGGTGTGCACCACTGCACCCGACTATTGTGTGGTTTTTAACAATTATTTAAAGTATAAAATAAAAGGATTAAAATCAGTTTCTTCCCTTTCGTTTTTTCTTCCTTTTAATTTTTCCTAGTAGAAGAATCATTTTTTTCCCCAAACTTTTAAGTAAAACTCCACTGATGTGTAAAACCTACCATCAGTGCTGGTCTAGAGCAGGAGTTCCCAACCCCCAGGCTGCAGACTGGTACCCTGTTAGGTACCAGTTAGGACTGGTAACCTATTAGGAACTGGGCTGCACAGCAGGAGGTGAGCAGCAGGCAGGTGAGCATTGCTACTGAGCTCATACTCCTATCAGATCCGCAGAGGCATTAGATTCTCACAGCAGCGCAAACCCTATTGTGAATTGTGCATGTGAGGGATCTAGGTTGTACTCCTTATGAAAATCTAATTAATGCCTGATGATCTGAGTTGGAACAGTTTCATCCCAAAACCATCCCTCCCACTGTCTGTGGAAAAATTGTCTTTCACGAAACTGGTCCCTGGTGCCAAAAAGGTTGGGGACCGCTGGTCTAGAGGGCAGAGGTTGGCCACCCCGATCAGTTTCTCGTCCTCTTGGTGGCAGGCCTAACAACCCTCCCCTGAACCCTGACTCCCCAGGCCACACAAATTACTAACCAGCTTTGAAGGCCTGAGATCTGTTCAATCCCAGGAGCCTCACATGTGATTTAACATTCTGCTGTCACTGTCTTGAAATTATTAATAATTTTTGAACAAGAGACCCTACATTTTCATTTCTCATTGGGGCCTCCAAATTATGTAGCCAGCCATGGTAGATCAGACACTCTCTGAGTTCTCTTTGTCCCACTCACAAAGTCTCTTGCATATATTAACTCATTTAATTCTCAAAATAGTCTCACGTGGTTGGTATCATTACATAGTCTTTTGTGAGTTTTCACAGTATCAGAACCACTCACCACGCAACCCAGGAATAGGGTCTTGGAAGTCCCAGCCTCTTCCTGAGAAGCATTCTGAGCAGCTGTCAGCATCTGGGTCTTGAAATCACAGCTTTGAATGACTGAAGGTTTCAGGCGACGTGTGGGCTCAAGTGTTTGCAGCCAAAAGCATGTCAATGCTAGGCACATCAGTAGCACTTTCATTGCACAGTGTTTCTTTCAAAGCATCTTCCTGATTTCTGTGCAAAGTCACTGAGACTACAGGTGAAGTCAGACTCTACATAAGACGTAATAATTTAAAACTTCGTAACCAGTACTTCTGGTTAAAAATAAAATGTAATATCTTTTTGTTATCTCATCTTAGGGGAGGTAGGATGGTTGATGTTTTAGCTGGAAAAAGAATGTGAGAAAATCTGTATTTTATCTCATTCTTTTTTGTTTTGCACCAGCAGAAAGATTAAAATTTTCTTCTCATTCCTCACATATTTGCAGCTTCCTCAATGTCTCCATTTTTCTCATCTGCTGTCAGCTGTATTGTTAAACGTCTGAGAAGAGGTTTTGTATGCAGAAAAGACTAATTGTATCTGCTTGTGCTTAAATTAATATGCAATTATTTAAATTACAAATTTAAAAATCTAGTTTTTAATCTAAATTTAACTTAAGCACATTAGTATTCTATTTATAAATTAATTTTTATTAAAAAAAGCATTACTTTCACACATTCTTTGATTAATGAGTGTTCAATTAATGAATAAATTAAACAGATTAAATTCCTCAAGCAATTAACCTCGTTTACCAGCTAGTTAATTAAACTTCCTGAAAGAGTTTAAATTAAATTTATACATTTTATATATTTTCCTCTCAAACATTTCAAAGGCCTGAAGGGACTTATAAGCATAAGTAAAAGTTTTCTAAGCACTTATGCAATTCTTATTAATGGAATATGTCAACTTATAAATAGGGTAAATAAAGGTTTTTTAAAAGTTTAAATAATGTCTACAAACAATTAAATTTAATATTATCTACACTAAATTTTTGTGAGTGATAGAAACCCCTAATTAACATGGCTTAAAGATAGAGTTTTATTCTTCCATATAAAAATTCCCGGCCTGGCACAGTGGCTCACGCCTCTAATCCCAACACTTCGGGAGGCCAAGGTGGGCGGATCACCTGAGGTCAGGAGTTTGAGACCAGCCTGGCCAGCATGGTGAAACCACATCTCTACTAAAAATACAAAAATTAGCCGGGCGTGGTGGCAGGCGCCTGTAGTCCCAGCTACTCAGGAGGCTGAGGCAGGAGAATGGCATGAACCCAGGAAGTGGAGCTTGAAGTGAGCCAAGATCATGCCACTGCACTCCAGCCTGGGCAACAGAGCAAGACTCCATCTCAAAAAAAAAAAAAAAAAAATCCTGATTTGAATGGTAGACTGGATAAAGAAAATGTGGTGTATATGTACCACAGACTACTACATAGCCATAACAAAGAACGAGATCATTCATTTGCAGCAACTTGGATGGAGCTGAAAGAGTTGGAGCTGGAGGCCATTATCCTATGCAAACTAACACAGAAACAGAAAACCAAATGCCACATGTTTTCACTTACAAGTGAGAGCTAAACATCAAGTACATATGGGTACAAACAGGGGAACAATAGACTGAGAACTACTTCAGGGTGCAGGATGGGAAGAAGGTGGGGATCAAAAACTACCTATCAGGTACTATGCTTATTACCTGGGTGACAAAATAACCTGTACACACAACCTCTGTGACATACAATTTACCTATATAACAAATCTGCACATGTACCCCGAAACCAAAAATAAAAGTTAAAATAAATAAATAAATAAATAAATAAATAAATAAATAAATAAATATTCATGATTTGGAAAGGGACAGTGATTCTTTCAGCTGTCTGCCCTCCTATCCCAGTGGGATATCATTTAGGGTGTGGGCTTCCTCATTGCCCAAAATAGCTGCTCAAGCCATCACACTCACATCCTCACATCCCCACCAGTGAGGAGGAGAAGGGGAACAAAGGGCATGCCTCTCATTTTAAGTTGCCCATGACACTTCCACCTAACTCACATTGTCCAGAATTTAGTCACCTGGAGATGAAAAAGAGGCAGGAAAATGTGGTTTTTATTCTGTGCAGGCACGCATTGGGCTAAAACCTCAGGATTCTGTTATGACAGCAAAAGGGGAGAATACATATCGGGAAATAAGTAGCATAAACCTATCACAAGTTCTCATCTGCCTTTAAATTAAAATTAAATCTAAAATTAATTTTAACTATTTTTAAAATTAGATCTAAATCATATGTAACATGTATTACCACTTCCCAGCTGCGTGACTTTTCTGTGAGACCATCTTTATCTGTAAAATGGAGACAATGATACCAACCACATGAGACTATTTTGAGAATTAAATGAGTTAATATATGCAAGGTGTTTAGGACAGTTATTGGTACTTAATAAACAGAGTTGACCCTTGCACAATGCCGGGGTTAGGGGCACCAACCCCACACACTGTCAAAAATCCATGTATAACTTTTGACTCCCCAAAACTTAACTACTAATAGCCACCTGTAGACCAGAAGCCTTATCAATTACATAATCAGTAAATTAACACAGATTTTGTATGTTATTTGTATTATATACCATATTTTTACAATACAGTAAGCTAGTGAAAAGAAAATGTCATAAAGAAAATCATAAGGAAGAGAAAACATATTTACTGTGTTGGAAGTGAATCATAAAGGTGAATCATAAAGGTCTTCATCCTCGTCATCGTCACGTTGAGTAGACTGAGGAGGAGGAGAAGCCGGGGGTTGGTCTTGCTGTCTCAGGGGTGGCAGAGGCAGAAGAGGTGGAGGACATGGAAGGGAAGGCAGGAGAGGCAGGCACACTCGGGGTAACTTTTATTTTCAAAAACCCTCATATAAGTGGACTCTCGCAGTTCAAACCCGTGTTCTTCAAGGTTCGACTGTTCTACAAAAGCCTTTGCTCTGTTATGCAAAGGAAAGGAAATGAAACTCACAGGGCTTGTCTTGGAAAACCCACACCAGTGCCCAGAAACCACTGCTTCCTTTTCCAACAGCCCAGAAACCATGTCCTGACATCAATTTCAAGCCAGATTTTAGAAACGAAGACACGGTTTCTGTGCAAGGGCATGATATGACCAAGTCAGTCCTGGCACAGAAATCCTCGCTAGCTCCCTTCTGCCAGTGTGCTTGTCTGCCTTCCTGTCTTTTTCCCTTTTCTTTCCTCCTTTCTGAAATCCAGGAACCACCCCGCATGTTCACGGGCCTGATATAAAATGGTGTAGTATTTGCATATAACCTATGCACATCCTCCTATGTATACTTTAAATCAGTTCTGGATTACTTCTAATACCTAAGACAATGTAAATGCTATGTAAATTTTATATTATATTGTTTTTAAACTTTTATTATTTTATTGTTGTATTGTTATTTTATATTGTTTAAGATATTTTTTAGCTTTTAGGTACAGGAGTACATGTGCAGGTTTGTTATGCAGGTAAATTGCATGTCACGGGGGTTTGGTCTACAGATTATTTCATCATCGAGGTAATAGCATAGTACTCAATAGGTAGTTTTTCAATCCTCATCCTCCTCCAACCCTCCACCTTCAAGTAGGCTCCAGCGTCTGTTGTTCCCTCCTTTGTGTTCATGTGTACTCAGTGTTTAGCTCCCACTTACAAGTAAGAGCGTGCAGTATTTGGTTTTCTGTTTCTGTGTTAGTTCGCTTAGGATAACGTTTAAAATATTTTGGATCCACAGAACCCACGGATAAGGAGAGTTGGCTGTATAGATATGACAATGAATATTTATTTATATAAATGTGTCTTCCACCGTTGCCTTCTCTTCTGTTTAATTGGTTAAGACATTCATTGAATTACAATTACTTTTATACAATACGATTTGTCAGACAAACTTTCTTTTCATCAACGTCTATATAACTTTAAATCCCTTACCTTGGCATTTAAGAAAGCTCCCCTTCCCTGGAAATCTTTCTTCCCTCTTCTTCATTCATCAGAACAATATTTGATTCAGGTCTCTTTTACTGTGTGAAGCTCTTGGAAAGTATTAGAAAATCCACGCTACCCTTCTGTAGGCATCCTTTCTCTACAATCCTGTAGCACTTACATATGCCATTATTTGCAATCAACATGTACTAACTATTGTTGTTATTTATCTTTATCTAAACTGAAGGTAAAGACTGTTTGGACATCCTTTTATTCCCTGCCTTACTTAGCAGAAAGCCTTAGATTTGCAGCTGATGAATATTTGATAATAGAGATGAGGTTGCTATTACCACCACATAAGGGGATTTCACAATGATGTTTTTTTCTAAATATCTATGAAGCCCTGTAGGAACTACCTGCCCTAATTTCATTCATTCGACGTGCTAACAATTTCTATAGTTCCAGCTCTGACATCACTCTTGCTTAGAGTCTAATGGGAGAGTTTCAGCCTTCAAGGACTTTCTTTACTATCATAGGAAATGACACAGTTTCTCTCCCTCCCCTTTACTCCCTTTCTTTTTCTTTCTTTGAACTCAGTTTCCTTAAAAACAGTGATTTTATCATTTTACTAAAGGGCTAGAAGCCAGGGACTTCCAAGATGTAGAATGAATAATATGCTCTTTCTCCCGGAGGTCAAAATCTTCGCCGCCTGAGGTTTTATGTATTTGACTCCTGCAGACTGTCACTTCTCTTTTTAATGCCTGCTGTGTTCCAGGAGCTTTATGTACAATAAAGCCACTGCATACGTACAGTAAGCTGCAAGGTAGCTATTGTTTCCCCATTTTGTTAATGAGAGAAGTGAAGCTCGGAGGTATTCAGTAGTGTGCAGATAATCTGTCTGTACTGGCACAGTTTAAAAAGAGGCACATTCAAACCAGAGTAGCCTACTTAACTACTAGTTTCACAATAGTAATTGACAGTAAATTAAAATATTACAAACCCCTCCAGGGAAAGGTGCTCATTAAAAGGTTTAGATTCCTGTGGGAATATAAATCAACACATATTTACTCCCCTCTGCGTTTACTTCCTGAAATCTCTGGGCCCTCGGCGAAGCCTTTTGCTAACATATTTAGGGCTTAGGGTTTTCTCTGGGATCCCATACCCTTCTTAAGTGTCACGTCTCAGGACTCATTGGGCAGGGGGTGGCCTGGTGGCTGGCAGGTGGGACAAGCTGGGACTACACCATCCCTCCTGCTGGAGTGGAGCAGATGTTGGGGTTAGAGCCAGCTGCCGGCCCGGGAGGAAGTCTGTCTCTGCAGCACCAAGAGGTTACAACACTGGATGAGAAGAGATGGCTCAGGAAAGCTGTCAAGGTCAAGGTCAAGGTCAAGGTCATGAGATCCAAGATGCAACTATGAGGATGCCCTGTGTTTGTGGGTGCTGCTGTTTGTGGTTCTTCCCGTAGGCTGGGAACTTCACTTACGTTCTCTATAATCTTCATTTCTTTATTTCTTTCTTTATTTTTTGAGACAGAGTCTCGCTTGTGTTGCCCAGGCTGGAGTGCAGTGGCACGATCTCGGCTCACTGCAACCTCTGCCTCCAGGGCTCAAGCAATTCTCCTCCCTCAGCTTCCAGAGTAGCTGGGATTACAGGTGCTCACCGCCTGTAAAAAATTAACGTCTGGTTAATTTTTGTGTGTTTTTAGTAGAGACAGGGTTTCACCATGTTGGCCAGGCCGGTCTCGAACTCCTGACCTCAAGTGATCTGCCTGCCTCAGCCTCCCGAAGTGCTGGGATTACAGGTGTGAGCCACCGTGCCAGGCTTCTCTATAATCTTTAAAAAGGGTTTCCCAAAGCACAGTCCATGAAACACAATGCTTTGAGCACAGAAAAGGCTCTGGGGTCAAATAAGTGTGAGAAACAAATGCACTGTTCCCAACCCACCAGGGAAATTAGATGACTAACGGCTCTCAAACTATGAAAATAAGCAAAAAACAAACAAACAAAAAAAACCTTGCAATCAACAAGCCATACCACAAGCAGTTAAAATATGAATATATAATGAGCAGTGTGTCATGAGAAATCCTGAGAAATCTTTATTAAAAAGAAGGAGAGGGATAAGATGGCAGCCCAAATACAGAGTGAAGAAATCATTTTTTCCTAAAAGAGAGGAAACAGAAGCAGGTTTAAATACAGAAGCAAAGCAACAGTGCGGAGGCAGAGCCTGAGGATGTCAGAAGTATACTTATACATCTGTTTCCTCAAAGAAATTGGGAGCTCCCAGTGGAATGCCAGCAGAGGCACTCAAGCAGAGGTTTTGAAATTGCAAACAGCATTTATAATTAATGGAATAGAATCCCCAAAAACCAACAAGGGTCTGAACGAAGGGAGCCTTAGGAAAGAGAGTGCACACATGCTTTCTCTGAGATAGAAGGGAAGTGGGAGATGATGAGGGAAAACATGGGAATATTTTGAATGGAAAAAAGGCTACATGCAGGAGTTGTTTGGCAGTGGAGAGAAGATTCTCATCAGCTGGACTTGATCAGTGCAGTAAGGCAGAGGCGAGGTCACCACCCACAGAGGGAGCTGGCAGCCATTCAGGGGCTGGCAGAGTGGGAAGGAGCTGAAGAAGACAGAAACCAGCTGTTGGGGCCCATATATTTTGGAGTTAACCAGAGACTCAGAAGAGGCTGGACGCAGTGACTCATCTCTATAATCCTGGCTCTTTGGGAGGCTGAGGCAGGAGGATTGCTTGAGCCTAGGAGTTCGAGACCAGCCTGGGCAACATGGTGAGAACCTGTCTCTACAAAAAACAAAAAGATACAAAAGTTAGCCAGGTGTGGTGGTGCATGCCTGCAGTCCCAGCTACTTGGGAGGCTGAGGTGGGAATATGGCTTGAGCCTAGGAGGTTGAACCTGCAATGAGCAGTGATTGTACCACTGAACTCCAGCCTGGGCAACAGAACAAGATCCTGTCTCAAAAAAAAAAAAAAAAAAAAAAAAGAGTCTGGGCGCGGTGGCTCATGCCTGTAATCCCAGCACTTTGGGAAGCCAAGACGGGCAGATCACGAGGTCAGGAGATCGAGACCATCCTGGCTAACACGGTGAAACCCCATCTGTACTAAAAAAAAAAAAAAAAAATTAGCTGGGCATGGTGGCGGGTGCCTGTAGTTCCAGCTACTCAGGAGGCTGAGGCGGGAGAATGGTGTGAACCCGGGAGGCAGAGCTTGCAGTGAGCCGAGATTGTACCACTGCACTCCAGCCTGGGCGACAGAGGGAGACCCTGTCTCAAAAAAAAAAAAGAGAGAGAGAGAAAAGAGTTTGGCTGAGTACCTGTGAGAACCCAGTGTGTGAAGTGTGGTTTATACAGTGCTGCTTTGGGGCATGGTCCTTGGAGCCAGACTAACTGGATTTGGGTTTAAATCCAAGATCCCTTCCTTTTCAAAAGGTGGTAAGAATTAAATTAGGTAATATATGTAAAACACTTGGAAGACTGCCTAGCACATTAGTAACCACTCAGCAAGTAGTAGCTATTACTATTATTGTTATTTTGTGATGGAACTAGTCATAAGAATTTTGTGATTTTTCCTAAAGAAATATGAGGTCACCCAGGACAACCAAAGGTAAGAGCATAGTCATGATATAAGGTGGGGACTGAAGGCTGGATACTAGCCCAGCAGGCGTTGTGGGAGGGCTGTTGATGGAGTCTGGTTCCTAACTAGGTAGGGCATACAGTACAGACCGTAAGAAAGGTGACACATCTGAACTTGAGCTTTTGGCTGAAGAAATGCTCAGGGTGATAACGAGACCTAAAATATTGCCATAAAAATCGTGCCTACCATGTATGCATTCATTCCATTCCTTTGACAACATTTTTTGAGCACCTATTGTGCGTCAGCCACTCTACCTGAAACTCCTTCCTCACCTGGTGCCTTTAACTTCTCAACAAGCCAATTAGGTAGATCTTAGTAAACCAATTTTTCAGACAAAGAGATTAAATTTTAACCCAAACCAAAAAGCTAATAAATGACAAAACCAGGTTTCAAACACTGATGTGATTCTAAACTTTATGTTTTTCAGAACTGTTCTGTATTTTATCTCCATGGTGCTGAATGTTTTTGATAGGTGAAGAGGAGTGTCTTAAGAGCAGGGGCTTAGGACTTGTAAGGTCAGACTGTTAGGCCCTTTCCATGGGTGCTGAGTTCACCAAGAATAATGGGAGAGGGAAATGTGAGCCTGGTACTGAAGTCCTGGAAGAAGGTGAAGGTGTGTTGTAAAAGTGTAATAATAAGAGGAACTTCAAAGGAGACGAGGTCACAGAGGTATAAAGTAAGAGATCCCTGGTTTGCAAGAAGATCAAATGCTTGGGCCCAGTGCAGTGGCTCATGCCTGTAATCCTAGCATTTTGGGAGGCCAAGGTGGGTGGATCCCTTGAGGTCAGGAGTTCGAGACCAGCCCAGCCAACATGGTGAAACCCTGTCTCTACTAAAAATACAAAAATTAGCCAAGCGTGCCTGTAATTCCACCTATTCAGGAGGCTGAGGCAGGAGAATCACTTGAACCCTGGAAGTGGAGGTTGCAGTGAGCTGAGATTGCACCTCTGCACCCCAGCCTGGGCGACAGAGCAAGAGTCTGACTCAAAAAAAAAAAAAAAAAAAAAAGGAAGATCAAATGCCTGCTCGTTACTGCTGAGTGGGGAATGAGTAGAAGAAGGCATGTCCTTCATTGTCGGTCTTTGAGCCTCTGTGGGAAAGCCAGGTGTTCTGTTCAGGTGAGAGACGAAAGGAGTAGATGTGGCAGAAGAAGCTGAGGTTGGAAGAGCATCCCAGAACACCATATCAGAGGCCAGGAGATGGGTGGACAGAGGGCTGGGGTGGAAGAAGGACTAGGTTTCCAGAGTTAGCAAGAGAAGTGAGGAGGCTGAGAGGCAGGCTAGAAGGGCAAGGTAGAAGCCAGTCAGGAGAGCACTGCACGCCTAGAATCTTGTGAGAGGGGGTTATGGGCACTGCATTCCAAGTAAAATGTCATAAAGGGAAAGTCCAACTGCACACTTACTTGCCTTGGTGTTTACCACTCAAATGGTTCCTCTCTGCCTTTGGTGCTGAGGAAAGGAGGCTCTGGCACCACTGGAACAGGAAAACTTGACTGTTGCTAGTCTATTCCATTGAACTCATAGATATTCGGGATTACCAAATTGGGAAGAGCAAAGCTATCTCCAGGTATATACTATTTCACAGTGTACCATCTCATTATGACCTTGTCAGGAGCCTATAGTGACATCAAATCCCTGATTATTAGTACCATGGCTTTGACAAATTTCTGAGATCCCAAATTGTCCAGGTAGCAGGAACCAAGAGGGTAATCTGGGTGGTCAGGCCTGGAGAAATCCCCTCACAGTGTAAGTTAGCAATTTCAACAGCTGTCTTTTAAAATAGTTGATTGTTCCTTGTAACTGAAACTGATGCTTCTCTAAATGTGTAATTTTAAAGGTTTTTATAGGATATGGGGGAAGGAGGAGGGATTCACTCCAGTTGTACCAAACAATCCTAGAAAGCCAATGGGGTAAACATACAGGAACGAAGACATGGGGTGCAGGGAGAAGAGGGAGTCTATTTTAAAAGGTCTAGAGTATGAGTAACTCCCAACCTTCATATGTGTATGAATTACCTGAAATCTTGCTAAAAGGCAGACATTGGTTCAATGAGTCTGGGTGGGATCTAGTATCTGCACTAGGTTGGACAACTTGCATCAAGCTCCCAGGAAGCTCTGAGGCTGCTGGCCTGCAGACCACACTTTGAGCACTAAGGACTTGCACTATGTCACTAGTCAAAAGTTAGCTTCAAAAGATGGATTGTTTTTGAGGTAAGATGGCTGTTAGCCAACCCATTAAGATGCACTGGGCATTGATTTTATGTATAATAGTAGGATGATTACAAAACTTATAGTCAGAATTTGCAGGTTTCCCTGCTGATTCTATCATTTTCTAGCAATAAAACTTTGGACAAGTCCCAGGTCATCTCTGTGTTTCAGTTTCTTCCTCTGATAAAATAGAGGTAACAAGATCTGCCATGGTTGGCTAACCACAGGGTAATCGTGAGGCTTAGAGGAAACAACTTAGTGAAAGTGCCTTATGAACTGATAGTGCTGCACGTGTGTAAGCATTATTTTTATTACTGTGTTATTTGAAGTTAAGCATTACTAATGGCTCCCATTTCCACTGCTTTTATTTTAATAGATAGATCGATAACATTGGCAAGTGTTTGCTATTTACCTGATGCCATGTTAAGCACAATTTTACTCCTCACATCTCTAATAATATTAGTATTACTATTGTTAGCCCCATTCTACAGAGGAAAAAGTGAGGCCCCCAGACAATAAGATAAGGGCCAGCTGTGAAGTGTTGATGCTGGATTATGAACTCAGCTTGATTCTCCAGAGTTTAAGCTCTTATTTACTGCATTCAACTGATGGATTGTAGCAAACACCCAACATCACAGAAGAAGGTGATAGTCTAGAACAGGGATTGGCATGCTTCTTCTGTAAAGGGCAAGATAGTAAACATTTAGCCTTTCTATGCCAAATGATTTCTCTTGCAACCATTCAATTCTCTCATTGCAGTGCAAAAGCAGTCATAGACGATTTGTAAAGGAATGGGCGTGGCTGTGTTGCAATAAAATGTCATTTCTAGAAACAGGTGGCAGACTGGATTTGGCCTGCAGGCCATAGTTTGATGACTGTTGCTCTAGAAAATTCTGAGTTGTCCAATATGACAGTCGTTGGGCATCTGTGGCTGTAAATTCAGTTCCTCAGTTGCACTGGCCACATTTCAAGTACTCAATAGAAACGTGTGGCTAGTAGCTACTGTATCAAACAGTGTAGAGAACATTTTCATCAACACAGGAAGTTCTATTGGAGAGCCCTGGTCTAGATCATCTTTGGAGGTGGGAGGTGGGGAAAATCTTTTTATCAGTAGCTATGAGGACATGGAAGCTCTGAGTCCTGGCTTTACTTCTTATATCTGACTCTAAGTAAATCACATCATCTCCCATAGGCTCCATTAATACACACATAAAATGGGGATAATACCCTCTGTACCATATTGTTGTGAGAATTGAATGAGAAAATATGTGAAAGGTACTTTGTTAGGGGCTGCACAGACATAAGCCATTGTTAGGATTCTAATTGTTATGTAAAATGTGAGAGAATGTATGGAGACAGAATTTGGGTAGGTGCCTGAATTGACAATGTTTTCTTTGAAATCACTCTTGGGGGAGACATTGAGATGATAGAGAGTTATCAGAATAAGGGAATTTTATTATTTTTATGGTATTCTATTTTTTGGACCATAAAAACAGTAAACAAGGCAAATCTCAGTGTCTGTTCACCTTTCAGAGCTTGGAATTGCCTTTGTAATGCTTAACACCCTCAGGAAACGGACAAAACTGTCCAGATAGGGGCTGTGATGAACTTGGCAGGCAATAGTGACCTTCCTGAGGGAAATTAAAGGTTTATTTTTTGTCACATTCAAAGTTAAAAAGGATGGCGCCATGACACATCAAAGGTTCTAGTTCTTTCCTGATGCTTCTCTTTCACAGGGGCCCCTTTTATACCACACAGGTCAAGAACAAAACTCAATTCTGCCACAGAATGATCGACCAAGCCCTTGTCTGTGCAAATGGTTTTAACATCTCTGTGATTCCCAGGGCCTCCCTTCTCCCTGATTCTTCCCCCCTGTTGCTAGTCCCTGCGGTAAATCACCCTTACAGAAAAATGCCTTCTCTTCCCATGAGTCTGTCATCCCCTCTTGTCCCTCAGTGTGCTGGGAGCCAGGCTACCCTCTAGTTCTAGGCCGATCTACTGCTATCACTCACTTGAATATACAGAAGAGAAGGTTTCTTCCTGTTTAGCCTGGACACACCCTCCTGATTTCTGCCTATAACTAGGAGTTATGTTTTGCATCTATCCTTTCCCTACAGCTTTTTCTATGAGCCTATCTCACGTCTCTACCTTCTTTCCTGTTTCCTTTCCGTTATTTTTCACACTACTTAAGTACTCCAACAATTCACTCCTCTGCTCTCCAGCAAACACTCGCCTATCAGACTGGAATGAAGGTGCCTGTTCTTACACACAGCTGATGCCAGTGTATATTAGTTAAACCTTTAGGAAAGCAATTTGGAAATATTTGTCTAAATCCTTAAAAATCTGGTCAAACTCCTTTGAACCAGTAATTCCACCTCTAAGGAAGTATTTAACTAATTAGACATGCACTGAAAATTACTAAACAAAGATAATCATTATTGCATTATTTATACTACTAAGCAGTTAGAAATAACCTTAGTTGTCAACAATGGGAAAAGAATAAAACAAACACCAAATCTACAAGCAGAAATAAAATGTACTAAAATATTAACAGTGGTTAAGTCTGGATATCTCTGGGGTTATCTCTGGTTATCTCTGAAGTACCAATGATTTTACTTTCTTCTTTTGCCCTTTTTACTTTTACAATATGCATATTATTATATAATCAGAAAGAGATTAAAAAAATGAAAGTTCCCATTCTTCCAGGCTGGTTATTATATATTCCTCTGTAGTATTCTTCTTCGAGCATTCAAAACGCACATTTACCAGCCAAGAGGTGTGATCTTGGAGATAGCCACACAGGTCTTTCTCATATATACTTGAGAAGAGAAATCTAAGAGCTTGTTTTGAGGTCCTTTACGATGAACAGCGAGTTTGAAAGGGGAGGAATTAAAGCCAAATGCCCTGAGGAAGAAGTCTGGTGTCAGCGAAGAGGATGTGGTTGCCATTTCTGCCATAAAATCCCTCTTGTCGTCATTATTGTCCTACAGTGCCGAAGAAATGGCTCTCACACCCACAAATCTAAGTAATGAGATGTCTCTGTAGATGACGATGGACTGCCAGGAACAACAGTTGACTGAGAAAAACAATGGCTTTTTCCAAAAGTTCAATGTGACTAAAGGTGCAATGCAGGAGTAAGTCAGAACTGAGCTTGCAGAAGCAGTTTCTAGGGTCCCAACTGCAGACATTCTTGGGCCAGCAGTATGCAAATGATGAGATTTCCAGGTTCAGAGTCTAGGTTGACAGTCTTCGCTATAATTTATCTAATTTTAATCTCATGAATATTTACTGTAGTAGGCCTTATGAGAAGCTAAAGGGGCCCACAGTCATAAACTGGGCAGATACAGATACCCATTAAAAAAAGTTGTTCAGACTCTAATCTCAATTTGGGAAAATATGTGGATTGTTTTATGGCTTCATTATCTTCACTTGCTAAAGATCTAAGCCATTTAAAATACTTTCTGGCATAGAGGGAGGACAAACAGCGGTATAAACACATATATACATTTGCTAGTACATGTTTAAAATGCATACTAGTTTAGCTATGATTAACACCTTTTTAACTAGGAAAACATTTTTAAGGTAAAAGATTTTCCAAGAATCCCTCATATGGCAAGAAAGCTATTATGATATCAAAGATATTCTTAAATGCATTTATAATTTATTGAAGATAGTAGCATACGCATTTGTAAACTTTGGGCAGTTTTTCATATAAGTTTTTTCATATAAGCAATATTTATTCATTCTATCTAAATCTGTATAGATTCCAGGATCCCTTTCTAAGCAGATTACACGTGAAGTGACTCAATACCCCCTCAACCCTGACAACACCTCCACCCTCTGGGTTCAAATCCCATAGACTTGGAACTACTTTTATAGACACATATCACATATTTACTGTGACCCATTCGAAAGCATACAAGAGGGAACACAGAGGCTCTCCAGCAAAATATTAATAAGTGTGGTACTAATTAATTAAGCAAAATGTTAAACAGTATGGTAGGGAATGGGCAAAGACTATCAACACACTTATTTTAGAAAAGGAAATACAAATGAGTTTTATACACATAGGCAAAGATACTCAACCTCACGCATAAAATGAGACTAACACTAAATGAGATACCAGTTTAAACATACCAAGTTGGCGAGGATCAAAAACTTTAATAGCACATGGATTTAGACAAGGAGTGGGAAACAGGCACATTTTTGCTGGGAGTGAAAATTGATTCAACCTCTTTAAAGCATACTTTGTTAAAAATCTATCAAAATTTAGAATATACGTATCTATTGACCTAGAAGTTCTACTTTTTGGGTTTTCCAATAGATATGCTATACACATACACAACAACAACATGTAGATGTGTAAGGATATTCATTCCAGCATTGTTTGTGATAGCAAATGACTGGAAACATTCTAACTATCTGTTAATAAAAAAACTGATTGGAAAATTATTTTACAGCCCCACAATGGAATACCATATTGCCATTTTAAAAACAAAGCAGCTCTGTATGTGCTAATATGAAATGGACTCCAAAATAGGTTATTAAATAAGAAATTCAAAGTGCTTTGAGGTATACACAGAATGGAGTGTATAAATATCCTCCCATATATGTTTTAAAGGGTCTATTCTGTATAATATATATACACGCATACATGCATACATAAACATCTCTGCTTATTTATGCATAGCATCTCTGTTGAAAATAAAGAAGCTAGTAAACATTGTGAGGAGGACAGCTGGGGGGTGGAGATCAAGAGGGCACTGTAGACCTACTCCTCTCTGTCCATTTAAACCATATAATGTTTTTAAACTCCACTTTTTAAAACAGGATATTAATTTACTTATTTGTTGATTTTGCACACTCATTTATACATACATGTGCACAGAACTGCAATTACTTTGGAATTTGGAATCTCACTGGTAAATAATTTATGGATTCAGCCAATTATTATTTATCCAGCTCCTCTATTTCTACTTGTGAGATATATATGCTATGTGAGGTGTTATTCACACAGAAAGAACTCAGTACAAGGATAGCAGGTGCTCCCTGCGGCTGGGAAAGATCTCAGTGTTCTCCCTTTAGAAAGGAGTAGGGCAGGCCCAAGCTCTGGCCCAAAGGCATAATAACAGCCTCTGTTTGGATTGTGTGGCTTGCAGTTTGCTAAAGGAAATTATCAAAGTGGACCACATCTTAGACAGATCAGATGATGAGGATGACATTTCCTCCGAAAACCCTCAAACTGACTTCCTTCACAAGGTAGACACTGAAAAATGGGTAAGAGAGACACTTAAATGACACAGTAGGTTGAAGAGAAGAACTTCACGCCACATATCTCAAAGTGGTAAGAAAATATCTGAGGGTTTCCTTCTAATTGGTGCAGAACTTCAAAGCTTGAAATCAGGAGGGAGGCAGGGGATATGGCATTGTTCCCACTGGATGCTGCTGTTACCACACGAGGGACTTACTAGCCTTCCCATGCAAAAATTTTTTTTAAAAAAGTGAATTATATGTTATTTTTGTCCTCTGGAATTTATGAAATAACTGTGACATTTCTCACCTTCGAGCAAATCACAATATGACCAAATCACCATATGACCATACCCCCTCCTCACAGATTATCTTCCAGTAGAATTCAGCTATTCACCCCTAATGCAGCCTCCAGGAGAGAATCCTTCAAGCTTCTGGGACTCCAGGCCTTCAGTGGCTTGTAGCTACGTAACTCCTGGTCTCTTGTCTTCATCCTCACATGGTCTTGTCTTTGTCTGTGTCTTATCCTCTTCTGTCTCTCATTAGGATGTTTGTCATTGGATTTAGGAACCCATTCAAGTAATCTGAGACAATCTTATATCAAGATTCTTAGTTACATCTGCAAAGACTCTTTTTCCAAATAAGAATATGCATGGGGTCCTAGTTCTGTATTAGGACATGGGCATTCCTTGTTTGGGGCCACCACTTAACTCTCTATGCTCTATGACCTTGGGCAAGTCACTAAATACAAATGGCCACATGAGAATGAAAATAAATAATGCACATGAAACTAATTTGTAAAGAGTTACATGAATGTTATTTATCTCTATTGACTTGGCCAGTAGTTTACACAGACATTTAAAGAAAAAACTGATCTATTCTCCCTCCTCCAAACTTTTCTCCTTCCAGTTTAAAAATAGTTCTGTGAAACACAGGAAATTCAGATCAAACTCCTTCAAAGGACAGAAGAAACATTTCATAAATAGTTACTAAAGAAGTGTTCAAGGATAAATCATGTCGATTTTTGCATGCAGAGACTTGAAATAGCAGAACATGTCTTGGATGCTTTTGTAGAACAAGGCAAAGAATACAGAAACAAAAAAGTAAATTGTATTGATCGAACTCATAGAGCAGGCATTTTGCCCCAAACTCTTTTTGATATGAAACAATTTAAATAAAAGGTCAACTTAGAATTATGTAATGATTAACCATATTCCTACACCTGTATTTAAAAATCTTTCACATTTGTCACATTGGCTTTATCTTTGTGTATATAAATAGATGAATCTTTCTGAACCACTTAAAAGTAGGTCAAAGACAGCATGATATCTCATTCCTGTTTACTTCAGAAAGCATCTCTAAAAATAAAACTTTCTCCTACAAAATACTGTTATCACATCTGGGAAAATTAGCATTAATATAATAATCTCAATTCTCTCAATATTCTAATTTCTTTAATTGTCCCCCAAATGTCTTTTACAGCCATATTTTTTAAACCAGCATCCCAAAAAGATCTATGCAATATGTTTGGTTTTCATATCTCTTTAGACTCTCTTAATATAGAATAGTCCTGCCACCTTTTCTTTTTTATGACATTGATTTTTTTTAAGAGACCAGAACAGTCATCTAATTTGAGTGGAGTTTTGGAGTCCATGGTCAGATGGAATTTGATTACTTATCAGGACTGAAAAGAGCTCTCCATGTGGACACTGATTCTCTCCATGCCCCTGCCTCAGCCTTCCTCTGTAGACAGAGCAGAAGGGCATGTCTGCTTAGCTTACAGATGCATCAGAAAGCTCCAGTCTCAGAGAGGACTATGTGCTTGACCCCAGCAAAGGGGGATTGGGTAGGGCTGGAAGAACCATGACATCTTGTAGTAACCTTTTGTTCTGCTTTGCTTCCATCATCATCTTTACCAGGATATGTTGGAGCTAGAGGCTGAGCATGACCAGGACCTGAGTAAACAGGATAAGCAAGAAACAGATGTTGATGAGGACCCTCAAGCATCTACATCTCTGCAGTTTGCAAAGAAGAACCTCCTTGAATTGTAAGTCTTGACACATGCAAGACAGGGCATTTAATAATGTGTGGAGGGGAAAATAAAATTTAAGCAGATAACTTAGGGAAAGTCTGGAAGATTTAAAATCCATACATGTCTTGAACCATAAAGCAGTCCTGTGCATAGGTAACTACCTACACGATCTAGCAATAATGTGGAGTAAGGACATTTTAGGGATGTAGACAGAGCATGGGAAAAAAGAAAACAGCAAACTCTTCTTTGAGGCCTGAAATTAATATATATTTAAACCTTCTCAGATAATTTTCTAGATAGGAAAACCATAATTATCATTAAGAGTATGTTATTAAGCCCTTGTGGATCTTTTCCCTATTGTATACTTCTCCTCCCCCTTAACCACTATCTTAATATCAATACTTAGCATTCATTCCACACAGTGAAATTAAAAATATATCTTTTTTTATTAAACATAAAATATGCTTTGTTTTATAGAGTCTTTAAAGATCTGTAAAGTGGATATCAAATAAATACCCAAACTTCTTTTCTTGAGGCCTGTGTGCCCACCTGGCCCATTTTGGTGACAAGGAAGACTAAACAGATCAACTCGCTATTCAAAGGAAGAGCGTTTCAGGCTATATGAGTTGTTTCCCATTTTCTGCTTTGAAAATGATCACCATAACATTTCTGCAGGTGTCTGAAGGGCATGTTCCTCAAGCTAAACTACTGGAACACAAAGATAGGTCTCCAGGTGAAAGAACTTGGAGCTGATTACATAGACAGAACAGAGAAAATTGACAATATTATTTAAAAAATAAATGTAACAGAAAACACAGTGAAGAGGTAATTGTAGGGTGTTGGGGTTGGTCATAAAATAGCAGAAAGTTTCATAGCTTTAAAAACTTAGGAAACTTTGGGCTTAAGATGATAAAGTCTTTAGGCCATAGGTATACTTTCTTGGATGAAATATCTGTTTATCTTTTGCTCATTTGAAAAATTGGGTTGCTGGGTTGTTATTTATGGGATGGTTTGTTCTTGCTTTTCTAGTTCCTTGAGGTGCATTGCTGGATTGTTTATTTGAAATCTTTCTACTTTTTTGATGTGGGTGTTTATTGCTGTAAACTTCCCTCTTTGTCGGGCTTTTGATGTCTCTGATAAATTGTGGTAGGTTGTTTGTTTTCATTTGTCTCAAGCAATTTTAATTTCTTCCCTAATTTCTTCCTTGACCCAATGGTCATTCAGGAACATGTTGTTTAATTTCCATACATTTCTATATTTTCCAAAGTTCCTCTTGGTATTGATTTCTAGTTTTATTCCAGTGTAATCTGAGAAGATACTTGATATGATTTCAATGTTTTAAAATTTGTTAAGACTTGTATTGTGGCCTAACACATGGTCTATCCCAGAGAATGTCCCACGTGCTGATGAGAAGAAGGTGTATTCTGCAGCTGTTGCATTAAATGTTCTGTAAATGTCTGTTAGATCCATTTAGTCCAAAGTGCAGTTTAAATCCAATGTTTCTTTGTTAATTTTTTGCCTAGATGATATGTTCAATGCTGTGAGTCTGGCATTAAAGCCCCCACTGTTATTGTATTGAAGTCTGTCTCTCCCTTTAGATCTAGTAGTATTTGCTTTATATATCTGGGTGCTCCAGTGTTGGATGCATATGTATTTAGAATTGTTATATCCTCTTGTTAAATTGATCCTTTTATCATTACATAATACCCTCCTTTGTCTTTTTTTATAGTTTTTGACTTAAAGTCTAAGTGTAGCCACTCCTGCTTGCTTTTGATTTCTATTTGCATGAAATATTTTTTCAATTTCTTCACTTTCAGTCTACATGTGTCTTTACAGTGAAGTGAGTTTCTTTTAGGCAGCATATAATTGGGTCATTTAAAAAACCAGTCAACCACTCTGTATCTTTTAAATGGGTAATGTAATCCATTTATATTCAAGGTTATTATTGATAAGTAAGGACTTATTCCTGTCATTTTGTTAATTGCTTTCTGGTTGTTTTGTATATCCTTATTTCTTTCTCTCTTATTGTTTATAATTGCATTTTGATGGTTTTCTGTAGTGGTAATGTTTGACTTTTGTCTCTTTCGCATTTGTATACCTATTCTATCAGTGAATTTGATACTTTTGTGAGTTTTCATGTTTGTAGATTTTGTTCTTTCATTTCCAGATGTAGGATTTCTTTAAGCATTTCTTGTGGTGATAAATTATCTCACTTTTTCCTGGTCTGGGAACAACTTTGTTTCTCTTTCATTTTTTGAAAGATAGTTTTGCTGGGTATAGTATTCTTGACTGTCAGTTTTTGTTTGTTTTTTTTTTTTCTCTCAGCACTTTGAATATATCATCCCATTCTCTCCTTGTCTGTAAGGTTTCTGCTGAGAAACCTGCTGTTAGTCTGATGGGGATTCCCTTATATATGACTAGACACTTTTCTTTTGCTGTTTTTAGAATTCTCTCTTTGTCTTTGATTTTCACAGTTTGCCTGTCATGAGCCTTGGAGAAGACTTTTTTGATACAAATCTATTTGGGGTTCTTTGTGTTTTCTGTATTTGAATGTCTATCTCTTGCAAGACTTTGGAAGTTTTTAGCTATTATTTCATTAAATTTTTTTTAATGCTTTTGCCCACTTATTCTCTCTCTGGAACTCCTAATATCCAAATATTTGGTTTCCTTTTGGTGTCCCATATGTCAGGTAGGGCTTTCTTCATTCTTTTTTATTCTTTTTCTTTTTTTGGCTGATTGGGTTATTTCAAAACACCTGTCTTCAAAGTTTAGAAATGTTTTCTTCTGCTTGATCTAGTCTATTATTTAAGCTCTTTATTATATTTTTATTTCATTCATTGAATTCTTCAGTCTTAGAATTTCTGTTTGACTCAGATCATGAATTGTTTTGTTGACTTCTTTGTATTGCCTACCTGTGTTCTCTTATATCTCACTGACTTTCTTTTTTTTTTTTTTAAATACAATATTTTCAAATGACAGATTCCAGTACCTGGAAACAAAAGATTCTATTTTTTTTTAATTTTTATTTATTATTGTTATACTTTAAGTTTTAGGGTACATGTACACAATGCGCAGGTTTGTTACATATGTATACATGTGCCATGCTGGTGCACTGCACCCATTAACTTGTCATTTAGCACTAGGTATGTCTCCTAAAGCTATCCCTCCCCGCTTCCCCCACCCCACAACAGTCCCCAGAGTGTGATGTTCCCCTTCCTGTGTCCATGTGTTCTCATTGTTCAATTCTTACCTATGAGTGAGAATATGTGGAGTTTGGTTTTTTGTTCTTATGATAGTTTACTGAGAATGATGATTTCCAATTTCATCCATGTCTCTACAAAGGACATGAACTCATCATTTTTTATGGCTGCACAGTATTCCATGGTGTATATGTGCCACATTTTCTTAATCCAGTCCATCATGGTTGGACATCTGGGTTGGTTCCAAGTCTTTGCTATTGTGAATAGTGCTGCAATAAACATATATGTGCATGTGTCTTTATAGCAGCATGATTTATAGTCCTTTGGGTATATACCCAGTAATGGGATGGCTGGGTCAAATGGTATTTCTAGTTCTAGATCCCTGAGGAATCGCCACACTGACTTCCACAATGGTTGAACTAGTTTACAGTCCCACCAACAGTGTAAAAGTGTTCCTATTTCTCCACATCCTCTCCAGCACCTGTTGTTTCCTGACTTTTGAATGATCACCATTCTAACTGGTGTGAGATGGTATCTCATTGTGGTTTTGATTTGCATTTCTCTGATGGCCAGTGATGGTGAGCATTTTTTCAATGTGTTTTTTGGCTGCATAAATGTCTTCTTTTGAGAAGTGTCTGTTCATGTCCTTCGCCCACTTTTTGATGGGGTTGTTTGTTTTTTTCTTGTAAATTTGTTTGAGTTCATTGTAGATTCTGGATATTAGTCCTTTGTCAGATGACTAGGTTGCGAAAATTTTCTCCCATTTTGTAGGTTGCCTGTTCATTCTGAGGGTAGTTTCTTTTGCTGTGCAGAAGCTCTTTAGTTTAATTAGATCCCATTTGTCAATTTTGGCTTTTGTTGCCATTGCTTTTGGTGTTTTAGACATGAAGTCCTTGCCCATGACTATGTCCTGAATGGTAATGCCTAGGTTTTCTTCTAGGGTTTTTATGGTTTTAGGTCTAACGTTTAAGTCTTTAATCCATCTTGAATTGATTTTTCTATAAGGTGTAAGGAAGGAATCCAGTTTCAGCTTTCTCCATATGGCTAGCCAGTTTTCCCAGTACCATTTATTAAATAGGGAATCCTTTCCCCATTGTTTGTTTTTGTCAGGTTTGTCAAAGATCAGATAGTTGTAGATATGCGGCATTATTTCTGAGGGCTCCGTTCTGTTCCATTGATCTAGATCTCTGTTTTGGTACCAGTACCATGCTGTTTTGGTTACTGTAGCCTTGTAGTATAGTTTGAAGTCAGGTAGCGTGATACCTCTAGCTTTGTTCTTTTGGCTTAGGATTGACTTGGCAATACGGGCTCTTTTTTGGTTCCATATGAACTTTAAAGTAGTTTTTTCCAATTCTGTCAAGAAAGTCATTGGTAGCTTGATGGGGATGGCATTGAATCTATAAATTACCTTGGGCAGTATGGCCATTTTCATGATATTGATTCTTCCTAGCCATGAGCATGGAATGTTCTTCCATTTGTTTGTATCCTCTTTTATTTCCTTGAGCAGTGTTTGTAGTTCTCCTTGAAGAGGTCCTTCACATCCCTTGTAAGTTGGATTCCTAGGTATTTTATTCTCTTTGAAGCAACTGTGAATGGGAGTTCACTCGCGATTTGGCTCTCTGTTTGTCTGTTATTGGTGTATAAGAATGCTTGTGGTTTTTGTACATTGATTTTTTATCCTGAGACTTTGCTGAAGTTGCTTATCAGCTTAAGGAGATTTTGGGCTGAGACAATGGGGTTTTATAGATATACAATCATGTCATGTGCAAACAGGGACAATTTGACTTCCTCTTTTCCTAATTGAATACCCTTTATTTCCTTCTCCTGCCTGATTGCCCTGGCCAGAACTTCCAACACTATGTTGAATAGGAGTGGTGAGAAAGGGCATCCCTGTCTTGTGCCAGTTTTCAAAGGGAATGCTTCTAGTTTTTGCCCATTCAGTATGATATTGGCTGTGGCTTTGTCATAGATAGCTCTTATTATTTTGAGATACGTCCCATCAATATCTAATTTATTCAGAGTTTTTAGCATGAAGGTTGTTGAATTTTGTCAAAGGCCTTTTCTGCATCTGTTGAGATAATCATGTGGTTTTTGTCTTTGGTTCTGTTTATATGCTGGATTACATTTATTGATTTGCATATATTGAACCAGGCTTCCATCCCAGGGATGAAGCCCACTTGATCATGGTGGATAAGCTTTTTGATGTGCTGCTGGATTTGGTTTGCCAGTATTTTATTGAGGATTTTTGCATCAATGTTCATCAAGGATATTGGTCTAAAATTCTCTTTTTTGGTTGTGTCTCTTCCCGGCTTTGGTATCAGGATGATGCTGGCCTCATAAAATGAGTTAGGGAGGATTCCCTCTTTTTCTATTGATTGGAATAGTTTCAGAAGGAATGGTACCAGTTCCTCCTTGTACCTCTGGTAGAATTCGGCTGTGAATCCATCTGGTCCTGGACTCTTTTTGGTTGGTAAGCTATTGATTATTGCCACAATTTCAGATCCTGTTATTGGTCTGTTCACAGATTCAACTTCTTCCTGGTTTAGTCTTGGGAGGGTGTATGTGTCGAGGAATTTATCCATTTCTTCTAGATTTTCTAGTTTATTTGCATAGAGGTGTTTGTAGTATTCTCTGATGGTAGTTTGTATTTCTGTGGGATCGGTGGTGATATCCCCTTTATGATTTTTTATTGTGTCTGTTTGATTGTTCTCTCTTTTCTTCTTTATTAGTCTTGCTAGCAGTCTATCAATTTTGTTGATCCTTTCGAAAAACCAGCTCCTGGATTCATTAATTTTTTGAAGGGTTTTTTGTGTCTCTATTTCCTTCTGTTCTGTTCTGATTTTAATTATTTCTTGCCTTCTGCTATCTTTTGAATGTGTTTGCTCTTGCTTTTCTAGTTCTTTTAATTGTGATGTTAGGGTGTCAATTTTGGATCTTTCCTGCTTTCTCTTGTGGGCATTTAGTGCTATAAATTTCCCTCTGCACACTGCTTTGAATGTGTCCCAGAGATTCTGGTATGTTGTGTCTTTGTTCTCGTTGGTTTCAAAGAACATCTTTATTTCTGCCTTCATTTCATTATGTACCCAGTAGTCATTCAGGAGCAGGTTGTTCAGTTTCCATGTAGTTGAGTGGTTTTGAGTGAGTTTCTTAATCCTGAGTTCTAGTTTGATTGCACTGTGGTCTGAGAGACAGTTTGTTATAATGTCTGATCTTTTACATTTGCTGAGGAGAGCTTTACTTCCAAGTATGTGGTCAATTTTGGAATAGGTGTGGTGTGGTGCTGAAAAAAATGTATATTCTGTTGATTTGGGGTGGAGAGTTCTGTAGATGTCTATTAGGTCCACTTGGTGCAGAGCTGAGTTCAATTCCTGGGTATCCTTGTTAACTTTCTGTCTCGTTGATCTGTCTAATGTTGACAGTGGGGTGTTAAAGTCTCCCATTATTATTGTGTGGGAGTCTAAGTCTCTTTGTAGGTCACTCAGGACTTGCTTTATGAATCTGGGTGCTCCTGTATTGGGTGCATATATATTTAGGATAGTTAGCTCTTCTTGTTGAATTGATCCCTTTACCATTATGTAATGGCCTTCTTTGTCTCTTTTGATCTTTGCTGGTTTAAAGTCTGTTTTATCAGAGACTAGGATTGCAACCCCTGCCTTTTTTTGTTTTCCATTTGCTTGGTAGATCTTCCTCCATCCTTTTATTTTGATCCTATGTGTGTCTCTGCACGTGAGATGGGTTTCCTGAACACAGCACACTGATGGGTCTTGAGTCTTTATCCAATTTGCCAGTCTGTGTCTTTTAATTGGAGCATTTAGTCCATTTACATTTAAAGTTAATATTGTTATATGTGAATTTGATCCTGTCATTATGATATTAGCTGGCTATTTTGCTCGTTAGTTGATGCAGTTTCTTCCTAGCCTCGATGGTCTTTACAATTTGGCATGATTTTGCAGTGGCTGGTACCGCATTTCCATGTTTAGTGCTTCCTTCAGGAGCTGTTTTAGGGAAGGCCTAGTGGTGACAAAATCTCTCAGCATTGCTTGTCTGTAAAGTATTTTATTTCTCCTTCACTTATGAAGCTTAGTTTGGCTGGATATAAAATTCTGGGTTGAAAATTCTTTTCTTAAGAATGTTGAATATTGGCCCCCACTCTCTTCTAGCTTGTAGAGTTTCTGCTGAGAGATCCTCTGTTAGTCTGATGGGCTTCCCTTTGTGGGTAACCCGACCTTTCTCTCTGGCTGCCCTTAACATTTTTTCCTACATTCAAACTTTGGTGAATCTGACAATTATGTGTCTTGGAGTTGCTCTTCTCAAGGAGTATCTTTGTGGCGTTCTCTGTATTTCCTGAATCTGAATGTTGGCCTGCCTTGCTAGATTGGGGAAGTTCTCCTGGATAATATCCTGCAGAATGTTTTCCAACTTGGCTCCATTCTCCCCGTCACTTTCAGGTACACCAATCAGACGTAGATTTGGTCTTTTCACATGGTCCCATATTTCTTGGAGGCTTTGTTTATTTCTTTTTATTCTTTTTTCTCTAAACTTCCCTTCTCACTTCATTTCATTCATTTCATCTTCCATCACTGATACCCTTTCTTCCAGTTGATCGCATCGGCTCCTGAGGCTTCTGCATTCTTCACGTAGTTCTCGAGCCTTGGCTTTCAGCTCCATCAGCTCCTTTAAGCACTTCTCTGTATTGGTTATTCTAGTTATACATTCGTCTAAAGTTTTTTCAAAGTTTTCAACTTCTTTGCCTTTGGTTTGAATTTCCTCCTGTAGCTCAGAGTAGTTTGCTCGTCTGAAGCCTTCTTCCCTCGAATCATCAAAGTCATTCTCCTTCCAGCTTTGTTCTGTTGCTGGTGAGGAGCTGCGTTCCTTTGGAGGAGGAGAGGTGCTCTGCTTTTTAGAGTTTCCAGTTTTTCTGCTCTGTTTTTTCCCCATCTTTGTGGTTTTATCTACTTTTGGTCTTTGATGATGGTGATGTACAGATGGGTTTTTGGTGTGGATGTCCTTTCTGTTTGTTAGTTTTCCTTCTAACAGACAGGACCTTCAGCTGCAGGTCTGTTGGAGTTTGCTAGAGGTCCACTCCAGACCCTGTTTGCCTGGGTACCAGCAGCGGTGGCTGCAGAACAGCGGATTTTTGTGAACTGCGAATGCTGTTGTCTGATCGTTCCTCTGGAAGTTTTGTCTCAGAGGAGTACCCGGCTGTGTGAGGTGTCAGTCTGCCCCTACTGGGGGGTGCCTCCCAGTTAGGCTGCTCGGGGGTCAGGGGTCAGGGACCCACTTGAGGAGGCAGTCTGCCCGTTCTCAGATCTCCAGCTGCGTGCTGGGAGAACCACTGCTCTCTTCAAAGCTGTCAGACAGGGACATTTAAGTCTGCAGAGGTTACTGCTGTCTTTTTGTTTGTCTGTGCCCCCAGAGGTGGAGCCTACAGAGGCAGGCAGGCCTCCTTGAGCTGTGGTGGGCTCCACCCAGTTCGAGCTTCCTGGCTGCTTTGTTTACCTAAGCAAGCCTGGGCAATGGCGGGTGCCCCTCCCCCAGCCTCGCTGCTGCCTTGCAGTTTGATCTCAGACTGCTGTGCTAGCAATCAGCGAGACTCCGTGGGTGTAGGACCCTCCGAGCCAGGTGTGGGATATAATCTCCTGGTGCACCGTTTTTTAAGTCCGTCGGAAAAGCGCAGTATTAGATTGGGAGTGGCCCGATTTTCCAGGTGCTGTCTGTCACCCCTTTCTTTGACTAGGCAAGGGAACTCCCTGACCCCTTGCGCTTCCCGAGTGAGGCATGCCTCGCCTGCTTCGGCTCGCTCACGGTGCACTGCACCCACTGTCCTGCGCCCACTGTCTGGCACTCTCTAGTGAGATGAACCCGGTACCTCAGATGGAAATGCAGAAATCACCCGTTTTCTGCATCGCTCATGCTGGGAGCTGTAGACCAGAGCCGTTCCTATTCGGCCATCTTGGCTCCCGGAATGACTTTCTTTAGTATCAATACATTGAATTCTTTTTCAGGCATTTCATAGATTCCCTTTTCATTGGGATGTTACTGGAGAATTATTGCACTCCTTTGGAGATGTCATGTTTCCTTCCTTTTTCATGTTTCTTTGGTTCTTACATTGATATCTATATATCTGGTGTAATAGTCACTTCTTCCAATTTTATGCATTGGCTTTCATAGGGAAAGATTAGGTTTTCCTAAAGCTGTATTTATAGCGTTAGTTGGGTAGGTTGCTTTGGCTTTGATTATTGGTGGGTGGGCATACTAGTGTAGTCCCTACATGATTTCTTTGGTTGTAATCATCGTCAGTGGTATCTGTAAGTTCGTCAGTGGCTTAGGCTGTGCTTATTTGTGGAGGCTGTGGCAAACTTTACTGGGGACAGTTACCCTAGGCAGATTGGTCCTCAAGTGCCAGTGGTGGTGGCAGCAGGGTGGGAGTACCCTGTCCTCGGGTCCCCATGCAGCATATGCATGCACCAGTGGTGGTGAGTCTGGGTGGGCCAGATCTTTGGCTTCTAGGCAGCTTGCTTGATTGTTGACAGTGGCAGCGGTGGCTGAGAAGGTGGGTCATCATGTCCCTGGGCACTGTGTGTGGCACTGACAGTAGCAATAGTGGTAGCAGGCCAATCCTTGGATTCCCAGGCAGCATGTACACATTGCCAGCAGTGATGGCAGTGAGCTGGATGGGCCAGTCCTCAGGCCCCTAAGAGTCATGCATGGGTAGATACCAGTGATGGCAGCAGCTGTAGGCTAGGCAGGCTGGTCCCTAAGCTCCCAGGAAACACACATAGGTGCAGGCAGCAGGAAGGGTAGGCCTATCACCAGGCCCTTGAACAATGTACATAGGCAGTGGCAGTGGGCAGGGCCCATCCTAAGGCCCACAGAAGGCAAGTGTTGGCACTAGCCATGACAGGCAGGGCAGGTTGGTCCTGAGGTTCCCAAATGATGTGTGGCAGGCACTGGTGCTGGCAACACGGGGGGCGGGCCTGTCCTCAGACTCCTCAATGATGCACACAAGTCCCCAGTGCTATTGATGGTGGCAGTGGCAGGGTGGACCTGTCCTCAGGGCCTCAGATGGCACGAATGGCTGCCAATAGTGGCAGGCAGAGTGAGTTGATTACCAGGCTCCTGGATAGCATGCTCAGTCAGCAGTCAGGGTGGGTTGAACAGGACTGTTGTCAAGCCCCTTGATAGTGTATGTGGTTGTCAGTGGCTGTTGGTGGAGCAAGTCAGTCCCCAGGCCCCTAGGCAGTGCAGCAATAGAATACCAGCAGTGGTGCTGATAAGTGGGATGGGCCTGTCATCAGGTCCCCTAATGGTGTGCATGGGCTGGCAAAGGCAGGCCCGGTTGGCTGATACCTAGGCCCCTGGATAGTGTGCTCTGGTGCCAACAGTGATGGCAGTGGGTGGGGTAGGCTGCTCCTCAGGCCCCTGGGTAGTATGCACAGGTGCCAGTAGTGGCTAGTGGGTGGACCTGTCATCTGGCCCCAGGATGGTGCTCAGGTGGGCCAGTCCCCAGGCCCCCTGAAGGTGTGTGGAGCTGCAAGGCAGCCCTGCTGCTGGAGGTTCCAGGGTTGCTGTCTGTATTTGTCAGGGTTCTCTAGAGAGACAGCACCAATAGGATATATCCATATCTATAGCTGCATTAGTTTATTAGGGAGAATTGGCTCCTATGATGACACGGTGATATGGTTTGGCTGTGTCCCCGCCCAAATCTCATCTTGAATTGCAGATCCCATAATTCCCATGTGTTGTGGGAGGGACCCAGTGGGAGGTAACTGAATCATGGGAGCAGGTATTTCCTGTGCTTTTCTTGTGATAGTGAATAAGTTCACAAGATCTGATGGTTTTATAAAAGGGAGTTCCCCTACACAAGCCCTCTCTTGCCTGCCACCATGTAAGACGTCCCTTTGCTCTTCCTTCATCTTCCACCATGATTGTGAGGCTTCCCCAGCCGTGTGGAACTGTAAGTCCATTAAAACATCCTTCCTTCATAAATTACCCAGTCTCACGTATGTCTTTACTAGTAGCATGAGAACAGACTAATACACATGTGAAGTCCCACGATACGCTGTCTGGAAGCTGGGGAAAGAGAGAAGCCAGTAGCATGCCTCAGTCCAAGTCGAAAAGCCTCAAAACCAGGGCAGCCAACAGCATAGCCTTCAGTCTGTGGCTGCAGGCCCAAGAGCCCCTGGAAAGCAACTGGTGCAAGTCCTATAATCCAAAGGCCAAAGAACCTGGAGGCTGATATCCAAGGGCAAAAGGAGAGGAAGCAAGAGTCCAGCATGGCACAGAAGGAGAGAGAGTGAGCAGACTCAGCAAGCAAGCTGTTTCTTCCCCCTTTTCCGCCTGCCTTGTTCCAGCTGTTCTGGCAGCCGATTGGATGGTGTCCACTCACACTGAGGGTGGGTCTTCCTCTCCCAGTCCACTGACTCAAATGTCAGTCTCCTCTAGCAACACCTTCACAGACACACTCAGGAACAATGGCTCCTCAGGCCCCTGGGTGGCATGCACAGGTGCCAGTAGTGGCTAGTGGAGTGGACTTCCCAGCCATCTAAGCATCCCTCAATCCAGTCAAGTTGACATCTAGTATTAACTATCACAAGTCAACCCCTTGTCAACTTGGCACCCGTATGGTTTGGATGTCTGTCCTCACCCAATCTCATTTTGAAATGTGATCTCCTATGTTGGAGGTGGGCCTAGTGGGAGGTGTTTAAGTCACAGGGGCAGATCCCTCATGAATGGCTTGGTGCTGTCCTCAGGATAATGAGTGAGTTCTTGATCCAAGTTGACATGAGATCTCGTTGTTTAAAAGAATGTGGCACCTCTCCCCCCTCTCTCTCTTTCGCTCCTGCTGTCACCATGTGATACGCTGGCTCCCCTTCATCTTCCACTATGATTGTAAGCTTCCTGAGGCCCTTACCAGGAGCCAAGCAGATATTGGTGCCATGCCTGTACAGCTTACAGAACCATGGGCCAAAATATACCTCTTTTCTTTATAAATTACCTGATCTCAGGTATTTCTTTATAGCAGTGCAAGAACAGACTAACACACTGTCAGTGGCAGAGACCTCAGGCTCTGGGAAGCCCAAACTTTGGCTCCCTTTGTCCTTGGGGCAGCCTTCCTTACCCTGTTCCCTGGGTGTAATACACTGCTTGAGCTAGAGTTCTGGGGACCTGACTACATGCTGGGTTCAGTTGGCATTGTGATACTGCAGCCGTCTGGGTGCGTGTAGAGGGATGTCAGCAGGGCTTCAGGGATGTGGAGATGCGGGGGCTATTGGGCCCCAAGGCAGGAGGTAGTCTGTGGCTGCTGGGCTCTCAAAATGGTGCCATGCTGCAGTTGCTTTGGTCTCAGTGGGTGTGTAAGACTCCTGACAAACTTTGTCTGAAACAGTCATCACATGGACTCCAGATAGCTCCCTATACTGGTCTCAGGGCCTACAAAGGCTGAGGAACTCTCCTGTGGCTAGGATTGCAGAAGTTGAATGTGGACCACTGGGGATCTCTTACCTTTTCCCTCTAATGGAGAGTTCCTCCTGGAGGGGTATTGCCCTACAATTTTCTTTTCTTGTAATGTCTAGTTTTAGTATCAGAATAACACTTGCCATATAGAAAACCATTAGGATTTTCCCCTGACCTATTTGGTTTTCTGGCTAAGTTTGTGTAGAAGTGGTATAATTTCTTCCTTAAATGTGGGATTGGATTCACCAGGGAAGCTGTATTGCCTGGAAATTTCTTTGTGGTAAGGTTTTTAATTAAAAATTTAATTTATGAACTTTATTTTCTATCTATTAATTTCTTTAATAGATGTAATACGGCTATTCAGGATATATTGCTGAAGATATTAAGTTGATCATACCTTTCAAACAATGCACCCATTTTATCAAAGTTGTGAAATATATTGACATAAAGTTATCCATAACATTCCCTTATTATGTCTTTAGCATCTGTATTGATGTCCCCTCACTTATTCCTGTAATTGAATATTTGTGTCTTCTTTTCTTTTTGTTGTATCAGTCTGGATAGAGATCTATACATTTTTTCATTTGCTAAAAGACCCAGCTTTTGATTTCATTGGGTTTTTTGCTGTTGTTTTTCTGGTTTTTTGAAATTTTTTCATTTGATTCTGCTTTTTTTTTTTTTTTAATTATGTCCTTTCTTCTGCTGACTTTAGGCTTATGTTGCTATCCTCTTTCTAATTTCATGAGGTGAACTTTGGGTCATTGATTTGAAATCTCTTGTCTTTTTCTATTATAATAATCAGTTAGTGCTCTGCACTTCCCCGTAAGCACTGTTTCCACTGCATCAAACTGATTTTTATATATTGTGTTTTCATTTTCAATCAGCTCAAAATACATTCTAATGTCCCTTTTGATCTCTTCTTTGACCCATGGATTATTTTTATATATGTAAAGATATTTTAATGTTTTATATTTTGAGATGGAGTCTCGCTCCATCTCCATCAGCCCAAGCTGGAGTGCAATAGCATGATCTTGGCTCACTGCAGCCTCTGCCTCCCAGGTTCAAGCATTTCTCCTGCTCAGCCTCTCGAGCAGCTGGGATTACAGGCATTCGCCACCATGCCTGGCTAATTTTTATATTTTTGGTAGAGGCAGGGTTCCAACATGTTGGCCGGGCTGGTCTTGAACTCCTGACCTCAGGTGATCCGCCCACATTGGCCTCCCAAAGTGCTTGGATTACAGGCATGAGCCACCACGCCTGGCCAACCCATGGATTATTTAAAGTGTATTTTAGTTTCCAGGTATGTAGAGATCTTCCAGATACCGTTCTCTTACTGACTTCTCAGTTAAGTCCATTGTGACCAAAGAACAAATTTTATGTTACTTGACTCCTTTTAATTTTTTTCTTTTTTGAGATAAGGTCTCGCTCTGTTGCCCAGGCTGGAGTGCAGTGGCACAATCACAGCTCACTGCTCAACCTCCAAGGCTCAAGCAATCCTTCCACCTCTGCCTCCCTAGTAGTTGGGACTACAGGTGCACACCACCAGGCCCAGCTAATTTTTGTATTTTTTGTAGAGACAAAGTTTCGCCATGTTGCCCAGGCTAGCCTTGGACTTCTGGCCTCAAGCAATCCTCCCTTCTTGACCTCCCAAAGCGCTGGGATTACTGGTGTTAACCATTGTGCCCAGCCAACTCCTTTAAATGTATTGAGACATGTTCTATGGCTCTGTATATGGTCTATCTTGGTAAATGATATGTGTGCAATACAATAGTAGAATGTATATTCTACTATTGTTTGAGTAGAGTAGTCTACAAATATCAATCAGGTCAGGTTGGTTGATAGTGTTATCCAAGTCTTCCAGGTACTTATGGATTTTCTCTTTACTTCTATAGATGATCAATAGAGGAGTGTTGAAATCTCCAACTGTAACTGTAGATATGTCTATTTCTGCTTGCAGAGCTATCAGTTTTTACTTCAGGTACTTAGAGGCTCTGGTTTTAGTTGCATGAATGTTGGGACTATTATGACTTTTTGAAGAAATGATCCCTTTATCATTATAAATGATTTATTTATCTTTTTCTTTGTTTTTTTCTTTTTTGAGACAGTCTTGCTCTGTCACCCAGGCTGGCGTGCAGTGGTGATTGATCATAGTTCACTGCAGCCTTGAACTCCTGGGCTCAAGCGGTCCTCCCACCTAAAGCTCCCTGAGTAGCTGGGACCACAGGTTTGCACCATCATGCCCAGCTAATTTTTAAAATTTGTGTGTAGGTAAAGACAGGGTCTCACTATGTCGCTCGGGCTGGTCTCCAACTCCTGGCCTCAAGCAATCCCCCTGCATGAGCCTCCTAAAGTGCTGAGATTATAGGCGTGAGCCACTGTGCCCATCCTTTTTCATTGTTTTTTAAAAATAGTTAATTTGGCTTAAATAGAATGATTCTTAAACTACCACTATCTGCCTTAAGTAATATTTTACCTCTTACATATGCTGTACTTCTATGTCTGTTCTTCCGGCCTTTGCACTACTGTTGGCGTACATCTTACTTCTGTACTGAATATAAGCCCATGATATGTCAGGGGTTTTTGTTTTGTTTTGTTTTTTGCTTTAAACGATTAACTATTGTTTAAGGTGATTTTTTAAAGTAAGAAAAAAAATTGTTTATATTTACACACATATTTACTATTACCAGTGCTCTTCATTCATTTGTATGCATACAATCTATATCTGGCATCATTTTCCTTTTGTTGAAAGGCTTTTAAAAACTATTTTCTGTGGCCAGGCGTGGTGGCTCACACCTGTTTGGAGACCAAAATGGCCAACATGGTGAAACCCTGTCTCTACTAAAAATACAAAAATTAGCTGGGCGCCTGTAATCCCTGCTGCTCGGGAGGTTGAGGCAGGAAGATTGCTTGAACCCAGGAGGCAGAGGTTGCAGTGAGCCGAGCCGAGATCACTCCACTGCACTCCAGCCTGGGCCACAGCACAAGACTCCATCTCAAAAACAAAAAACAAAAACCCAAAAGTATCTTCTGTGATACAGTTCTACTGGGGATGTGTTCTTTTAGCTTTTTATGTCTGAAAAAAAGCATTCATTTTGTAAAGATAGTTTTGCAGAGTATATAATTATATACTGACATTTTTTTCTCAGTACTTTAAAGATGCTGTTGAAATCTGGTTTGCGTTGTGCCTGACAAGAAGTTGGCTGTCATTCTCTTCTGTATTTTTCTACAAATAAAATTTTCCTTGCCCTATTCTCAGCTGTTTTCAAAATTTTTAAAAAATCTGGCCAACGTGGTAAAACTCCATCTCTACTAAAAATACAAAAATTAGCTGGGTGTGGTAGCATGTGCCTGTAGTCCCAGCTACTCAGGAGGCTGAGGCAGGAGAATTGCTTGAATCCAGGAGGTGGAGGCTGCAGTGAGCCAAGATTGCGCCATTGCACTCCAGCCTGGCGACAGAGCAAGACTCCGTTTCAAAAAAATATATATATATATAATTTATATATAATATAATTATATATAATATATAATTTATATATAATATAATTATATATAATATATAATTTATATATAATATAATTATATATAATATATAATTTATATATAATATAATTATATATAATGTATAATTTATATATAATATAATTATATATAATATATAATTTATATATAATATAATTATATATAATATATAATTTATATTATATAAATTATATATATATAATTATATATATGTAATATATGTAATATAATTATATATAAAATATATATAATATAATATTATATATATAATTATATATAATTATATATTTTATAATAATTATATATATTATATATAATATAATTATATATATTATATATAATATAATTCTATATAATATAATTATATATATTATATATAATATAATTCTATATAATATAATTATATATATTATATATAATATAATTCTATATAATATATAATATATAATATAATTATAGATAATATATATATAGTTTTTAATCATTTTTATATGATCGACCTTCATATAGTTTTCTTAATTTTTCTTTTGTTGAGTTCTGTTGTGCCTTATGGCTCTGCAAGTTTGTAGTTTAAATTTGGAAAATTTGAGCCATTATTTCTTTAAATATTTTTTTCTGTTCCCTCTTCTCACCATCAAGGATTTTAATTACATGTGTTTTAGGCCACTTTAGGTTGTCTCATAACCCATAACTCACTGATGTTCTGGGCTTTTTTTTCTCTAACTCTTTTCTTTCTGTGTTTCATTTCAAAGACTTTCTATCACTACATCTTAAAATTCACTAATCTTTTGGTTCTGCAGTATCTGATATAACATTAATCCCTTCCAGTGTATTTTTCATCTCAGACATTGTAGTTTGTGTCTGTAGAAGTTTGATCTGGGTCTTTTTTCTATCTTTCATATCTCTCCTAAATGTACTCATGTTTTTCTTTACCTTCTTGGACAATAAAATATAATTATAACTTTTAAAATAACCTTATCTACTAATTCTATCATCTAATCATTTTTAATACCGCCTCTATTTATTTTTTTAAGTTTTTTTTTTTTTGAGATAGAGTCTCACTCTGTCACCTAGGCTGGAGTGCAGTGGTGCAATCTTCGCTCACTGCAACCTCCACTTCCTGGGTTCAAGAAATTCTTGGCTTCCTGAGTAGCTGGGATTATAGGCACGTGCCACCATACCTGGCTAATTTTTTTAGTATTTTTAGTAGAGATGGGGTTTCACCATGTTGGCCGGGTGGTCTTGAACTCCTGACCTCAGGCAATCGGCCCACCTCAGCCTCCCAAAGTGCTGGGATTACAGGTGTGAGCCACTGCACCCAGGCTTTTATAAGCATATAGACTGTTGCTTCCTGCTTCTTTGCATGCCTAGTAATTCTTTATTAAATGCCAGACATTGTCAATTGTACCTCATTTGGTTTTGAGTATTCTTGAGACATTTGTGTGTACATTTAAATTTTGAGCTTTGTTCTGGAACACAGTTAAATTACTTAGAAGTGGTTTGACCCTTTTGAGGATTGCTTTTAATCGTTGCAGGGCAGGACCAAAGCAGCCTTTAGTCTAGGACTAATATGGCTCCACTATTGAAACAATACCTTCTGAGTATTCTACCTGATGACTTGTGTATTACAAGAGTTTTCCACTCTGGCAATTATTCTCAGCACTACTTGATCTTCAGAGATTGTTCTGCCCACTTCAATCTGCTATGATTTCCCTCCTATTTCAAGTAGTTTTATCACACCTATGTGCTAACCAGTGCCTCAGCTGAAGGCCCAAGTGGGGCTTTCTCAAGTGGGAACATCTCTGGAGCTTTTTCTCTGTGCAGCTCTCTCCTCTTTGGCACTCTGCTGGGCAAATCTACTCCCTGTGGCCTCCCTGAGCTTCTAACTTCATCTTCTCAACTCATGGAGACTACCAGCCTCCTCCTGCATCCCCTTTCTCTGACTTGAAGTCCAGAAACTCTTTCCAGGAGTAACCTGAAGTAACTATAGAGCCCATCTCACTTGTTTACCACCTGAGGGATCCACGTCCTGCACTGTCTGTTGTTCAACGTCTGAAAACCATTGTCTCATATATTCTTTTCAAGTTTAAAATTGTTTAAAATGGGAGGCTAAATCCAATTCCTGTTACTCCATGTTGATTGAAAGCAGAAGTACCCAAAACATTAGTAATATTCTAATTTTTGATGGACTTCCTTGTCTGCCTGCAAATCCACATTACATTATAATCTTCAAAAGCGCAAAGACCTTGCTTATACTATTCTCTATTTTAATCATCAGCATTCAGCATAATACCTGGCACATAGTAAATGCTGAACAAATACCTTCCGAATTAATGTTATAAAGTATTTGGGCCAGAGGGCTTTACAGTTTGCAGAGACCTGTAGACCAAAAACTAGAAGGTGAATATGAAACTAGTCACATTATTCTTCTATATTCTCCTCCTTTTTTCTTTTACAACCCTCTTTACCTATGCGTCCATTTTTATTTTTAACTTTTTATTTTGAAATAATTATAGATTCATAGGAGGTTTCAAAAATATATATACAAGGAACCCTTATTTTCAGCTTTCCTGAATGGTAACATCTTGCCTAACTTGGGTATACCATCAAAACCAAGAAAATGACATTAGTACAATCTAGAGAGCTTATTCAGACTTCACCATTTATACATGCACTCATCTGTATGTGTATAGTTCTGTGCAATTTTATGAGATGTGTAGCCTTGCATGACCATGACAATCAGATCCTCAACTGAATCATTGCATAAGATGCACTTGTGTTACCCCTTTATACATACATTTCTTCCCACCCATCCCTAACCCCTGGCAACCACAAATCTGTTCCACATGTCTATAATTATGCTATTTCATGAATGCTACATAAGTGAAATCATGCAGTTTGTCCTTCTGAGACTGGCTTTTTTTCACTCAGGATAATTTTTTTGAGGTTTATCCAAATTTTCGCATGTATTGATCTTTCCTTCCTTTTCATTGCTGAGTAGTCTTCCATGATATGAATCTATGCAGTGTGTTTAACCATTCATCCACTAAAGGACAAACATGTAATTTCCAGTTTGGGACTATTATGAATAAAGCTGCTTTGAACATACGTGTACTATGGGAAATAAGTCTTCATTTCTCTGGGATAATTACCCAAGGATGAAATTGGTGGGTCATATGGTAAGTCAATTTTAAGTTTTGACAGGAACTGCCAAACAATTTTCCAGAGTGGCTGAAACCTTTTGTATTTCCACCACCAGTTTATGAATGATCGAGTTTCTCCACATCCTCACTAGCATTTGGTGTTATCACTATTCTTTTCTTTTTATTTTATTTTATTTTTTTTTGCCATTGTGACAAGTATGTAGTGATGTATCATTGTAGTACTAATTTGCATTTCTCTAATGGCTAATAAGTATTGACTATCTTTTTGTATGTTTATTTGCTATCTATATAGCCTCTTGATGAAATGTCTATGCATGCCTTTTGCTCATTTGCTAATTGGATAGGTTTTTTTTAATGTTGAGCTTTTTTCGAGATTTTTATATAGTCTAGATACAAGGCCTTTGCCATATATGTGCTAAGCAAATATTTTTCCCAGTGTGTAATTTGTCTTTTCATCCATTTAACAGGGTCTTTGGCTAAACTAAAGGTTTTAATTTTGATGAGGTTCAATTATCAATTTTCCCTCTTACAGATTATACAATTGATGTTAAGCCTAAGAACTCTTCTCCTAATCTTATGTCCCCCAAGTTTTCTGTGTTTTTTTCTAGAAATTTTATAAACTTACATTTTAACGCTTTTAATTTTCAGCTCCTGTGTCCAGTTAGGCCTCGTATCTCTTTAATATTATCTAGATTACTTAGAGTACTTTTTACTTGTTTGAATTTCATTTACTTCCCATTGCAATACAAGCACTACCAAAGCATCCTTTTATATGGGAATGGTATTTCATTTTTGAAAGATCAAAATTGCCTCCACTCTTGGGTGATTTTTCTTAATCTGCAGGACTTAGTATCTTGGTCTGTTTGCAGCTTATTAAAAGACATGCTGACCCTGAAGGATCAAATTGAAAAGCTGGAGGACCGGGGCCCTGACCTTGATCAAGGGACGCTGAGTTAAGCTAGAGACTTGGGAAAGACTGAGAGGTTGGGGATTTGTGTCATTTCTTTCCCTACTACCCTTCTATTGTTAATAGGCAATAACAAGAAGTAAGACTCATAAGCAGGAGTGCTCTCTGGTGGTCACGTCTGAGCACCCTTTTCCTGAGTAACACCGCTTTTCTCTGATGACACAAAAAGCCTAGACTTTTCTACTTTACCTAGAAACTCGGCTACCAAGAAACTCTATGTTAATGCCACCTTAAGATGAGTACCTTAAGGGAGAATTGGTTTTCTTAATCTTTGTATGTCAGCACCTAACAGTACAGAGAATACATCCAGGAAATAAATATTTGTCAAAAACTGCATCCTTAGAGTGCAAGGGATCTACCTGTGTTTGTCTTGGATGCCCCATGAAGAGTTCTTGTGTTGGTGTTCACAGTCTCCAGAGTTTTCCTGATGTTGTGTCTACTCACACTTCTTATAGACTCTTCTCAAATAAAGGTTTAATTTTCCGTTTTCTTTCCTTTTTTTTTTTTTTTGAGACAGAGTCTCACTCTATTGCCCCAGGCTGGAGTGCCATGGCACGATCTCGGCTCATTGCAATCTCCACCTCCTGGGTTCAAGCAATTCTCATGCCTCAGCCTCCTGAGTAGCTGGGATTATGGGTGTGTGCCACCATGTCCGGCTAATTTTTGTAATTTTAGTAGAGATGGGGTTTCATCATGTTGGCCAGGCTGATCTTGAACTCCTGGTCTCAAGGAATCTGCCCGCCTCAGCCTCCCAAAGTGCTGGGATTACAGGCGTGAGCTACCGCACCCAGCCTAATGTTCCATTTTCTTATTAGTAATAGAATATTAGAGCTGAAAGGTAGCGATCAACTTGTGACACAAGTTAGATTTCAGAGTCCTGGCTGATAGTTTTTCTGGTTTGAAGAAAGGCCCCTGAAAAAGAAAAAAGTCCGTGTCTAACAACCTCTTTTAACTGAAATTGCCAGCTTCAATTTTAACTCAAGCCCAAGAGTTTAAATTGAGTAGATTTTGGAAGCAGTAAAAGAGAAAATTCTTTTTTATTAAAGGAAGGTATCATTTATTTGGACCTCTTACATATTAAAAGTCACTTACAGATCAGTGCAGATCTATTGCCTGGGGAACAAATTACTTTTAAGTGATATAGTCCCACATTTTGAGTCACAATCTTATTTTGCGTGAGTTGAAAGAGTTTTTTTCACTATCTTTGGGCTTTGGAAATTGCAAACTATAAAAAAGGGAAGAGGACAAAAGCCAAGAAATATTCTGCTTTAGAGAATTTCCTCCAAAATCCAGCTGTTAGTATTACAAAAATGTAGATTTCAGTAGCAGGTGCGGGGAGGGAGGGAGGAATATCAAAAGACTGAGGAGAAAGATAGAGAAACACACATAAATGAAAGTGAGATTTTTTTAAAGGGAGGAGTTTGGAATAATATGCAAGAGGAAGGCATCACACACATATATGGAAATTCTCTGTGCTGGGGATACACAGTTTTGTGTACACATTAAAAACAACAAAAAACCAAGCACAAACTTAAAAACTAGAAACAATTCAAATATCCGCCAGTTGTCATTTGGATAAACTGCAGTACATGTACGTGATGGAATACTACTCAGCAATAAAAAGGAACAAACTTCTGATTGACCCAACAACATGAATGAATCACATGCATTACACCAAGTGAAAGAAGCCAGATTCAGAAGACTACTTATGTACTTTGTGCTTCTGTTTATGTAACTCTGAAAAAGGCAAAATTGTAGGAACAGAAAATAGATTAGCAGTTAGTTACCCAGGTTTAGTGGAGGAAGGGGGACAGGGATTGACAAAGGGGTATAAGGAAATTTAGGGGCTGATGGAAATATTCTATATCTTCTTGTAGTGGTTATTACACAACAGTATGCATTTATCAAAATTCATAGAACTGTATACTTTAAAAAGTGAGTTTTACTGTATGTAAGTTATATCTCAATAAATGTGTCTTCAAAAAAAATGGCACGAGTTCTGTCTCAAGAAGCCTACAGTCTGATAGAAAAGGCTACAGAAAAACAAATGCGGTAATATATCTAAAGGTGAAGCTTTAAATGTAATTGTTGGTTGAATTGGTGACTCACACCTGTAACCCCAGCACTTTGGGAGGCCAAGGGAGGAGGATCACTTGAGGCCCGGAGTTTGAGACCAGCCACGGCAACATAGTGAGACCTCCATCTCCACAAAAAATTTAAAAAATTAGCCAGGCATGGTGGTGCATGCCTGTAGTCCCAGCTACTTAGGAGGCTGAGGTGGGAGGATCACCTTCTGGACTCAGGAGGTCAAGGCTGCAGTGAGCCATGATCAGTGAGCCACTGCACTCCAGCCTGGGCAACCGAGTGAGACACTGCCTCAACAAACCAACCAACGCACTCCAGCCTGGGCAACCGAGTGAGACACTGCCTCAACAAACCAACCAACCGGCAAACAACAAAAACAACAAAATAAATAAATAGGTAAAATTGTTACAGAAGCAAAGTTAGTAGCAATGGCTGTAGGCTTATTCTGGTGAAGGGAAAAGTGAAGATTGTTAGAAATAGATACAGGAATAGCAAATAAAATGTGGGAAAATTAAAGGAGAAATTAGTTAATAAAATTAAAATAATATCACATATATTGGCTCACTTATTCTTCATAAAGAAATGGAATAACTAAGAAAGGCATGAAAAGGGAAGGAGGGAAAATTGGTGAAATTATTTTTTAAAAAAGCAAAACAGAAATGAAAGTATTTGAAAGAACTTCAAGCTACAGAAAGGACTTTGAGGTGGCCTTTGGGTGTTAGTTGGCCTAATATTGAGCCCCCAAGCCATGAAACTTTCTAAAATTTCCATGTGAATTTCTGGGCTTTCATTCAGAGACTGACCTTGTCCCAGTTATCTTTGATAAGTGCTGTATGAAGATGTTTACTCTGTAAATAAACTAGGATACCAAATAAAAGTTGATTGTCACAGCACAGCTCCTCTCTAAATAATTAAACCACCCAATTCAGGGACTGGTGATGAATAAAAAATGTTAAAAAATAGCTATACTGTATATTCTCTAATTCACCTATAAGCTACTTAAGGATAAATATTCTTGTTACTTATATCTAACTAGTATGATGCCTAGCACAATGGCCACTTACATAGGATGTGGTCGTTATGCATATATATAATGTATTTTTTATATAGATAGATCTTTTTTTTTTTTTGAGATAGTCTCATTCTGTTGCCCATGTTGGAAGACAGTGGCGCCATCTTGGCTCACCGCAACCTCTGCCTCCTGGGTTCAAGTGATTCTCATGCCTCAGTCTGCCCAGTAGCTGGGACTACAGGGGCACACCACCACAGCTGGCTAATTTTTTTTTTTGTATTTTTTGTAGAGATGGGGTTTCACCATGTTGGCCAGGCTGGTCTTGAACTCCGGACCTCAAGCGATTCTCCCATCTCGGCCTCCCAAGTTTTGGGATGACAGGCATGAGCCACTGTGGCTGGTTGCATGCTTATTTTAACAATTAAAACATTATGAAATTATTTCATATAAAAATGAAAAATCTCCTCCTCCCTTAAAGACAAACACAATGAACGTTTTAGTATATTTATATTCTTCCAAATTTTTATACATGTATTTACACATTGTTGTTTTGATGGGATTGTATTATACATATTGTTTTGCAACTGCTATGGCACTTAGCATATTTTCTTCAACAATTTTCTATGCTAGTAGATGTTATTTTACTTTTTTTCCCACTCCTATATAATGCAGGGCTTGATATTTGAATTTATGAATTTTATTTTGTTGGCTATTTGGTACTTTATAATCAATGTTTGCCATTACAAACTATGCCTCAAAAATCCATGCCTTGATTGCTCTTGCAAGTACTTCTTTAAGCATCTATTTCTGAGGCTTGGCACGGTGGCTCACGCCTGTAATCCTAGCACTTTGGGAGGCCAAGACGGGTTGATTGCTTGAGCCCAGGAGTTCAAGACCAGCCTGGGCAACATGGTGAAGCCCTGTCTTTACTTTTCAAAAGAAGACATACATGCGGCCAAGAAACATTTGAAAAAAAAAAGCTCAATGTCACTGATTATTAGAGAAATGCAAATCAAAACCACAATGAGATATCATCTCCCACACTGGTCAGAATGACTATTATTAAAAAGTCAAAAAATAACAGATGTTGGCCAGGTTGTGGAGAAAAGGGAACACTTATACACTGTTGGTGGGAGTATAAATTAGTTCAACTGTTGTAGAAAGCAGTGTGGCGATTCCTCAAAGAGCTAAAAGCAGAACTACCAGTCAACCCAGCAATCCCATTATTGTGTATATACCCAGAGGAATATAAATCATTCTACCATAAAGACACATGAACGTGAATGTTCACTGAAGCACTATTCGCAATAGCAAAGACATAGAATCAACCTAAATGCCCGTCAATGACAGATGGGATAAAGAAAATGTGATACATATATACCATGGAATACTGTGCATCCATAAAAAAGAACGAGATCATGTCTTTTGTGGGAACATGGATGGAACCGGAGGTTGTCATCCTCAGCAAACTAACTCAGGAAGAGAAAATCAATACCACATTTTCTCACTTATAGGTGGGAGCCAAATGATGAGAATTTATGAACACAAAGAAGGAAACAGACACTGAGGTCTACTTGAGGGTGGAGGGTAGGAGGAAAGAGAAGAAGAGAAAGGGTAACTGTTGGTTACTGGGCTTAATTCCTGGGTGATGAAATAATCTGTACAGCAAACCCCCATGACATAAGTTTACCTGTGTAACAAACCTTCACATGTACTCCTAAACCTAAAATAAAAGTTAAAAAAAAAGAGAAAGAAACCTCATCTCTACAAAAAATACAAACCTAGCTGGGCATGGTGGCACATGCCTGTAGTCCCAACTACTCAGGAGACTGAAGTGGGAAGATCGCATGAGCCTGGGGAGGTGGAGGCTGCAGTGAGCCATGATCACACCACTGCACTCCAGCCTGGATGTCAGAGTGAGACCTTGTCTCAAAAAAAAAAGAAAAAAAAAATTAATTTCTATAAGTGTCATCTTTAGAACTCATTTTTCTTGAATCCTAGTATACTCTTTTTCCTGCTATATCTCTGCTTTTCAGGGTATCCTGAACGTCTCTTAGTGGATGATTAATTTAAAACCTTTAAAAGCATTCTTTACTTGTGACACGTGCAATTGGCGTTCACGTCTCAGAAGGTGATGGTTTGCTTTCAGCCCATGTCTTGTGCTTACTGACAGAAACCAGCCAAAACCATCTGTTGTCTCTACCTGGCAACCTATAGGAGACATGGGAAGAGAAGAAGAACCAGACCTTTTTGTGGACAGCTCTTTTGCAAAGCCGTCCAGCCTGAATATTCAATCTGACATAATGACTTACATTCACAAATTCTAAAATTTTAAATATTTAAAAGAAATATTTTCTCAGAAACATAACTATGTTTCTTCAACTTGTGTCCTGGTAGAAGTTTTCTAAGGGGCAAGGAAGGCGTAATGAAGAGAGAAGCATGATTTATTATTAACTGCTATTGTGTAAATGCATACTTCTAAAGTATTGAAAATAATCTTGTTAATCTTATGGTTATACCACTTACAGTCTGCAATTTATGATTACACTATGAATTTGCTCTAAGAGGAAGAAGTTTACAGAGTAAAAGTAAACTTCAGTGAAGCATTTTATAAGATTTGTCAAAATAATTGAGATTTTATTGTACAAACCAGAAAAATATAAGTTTCATTTTACCCAGAATTATGGATGTCTTTTTAGGTGAATGCTTGCAATGAAGTTTATGAATTAAAGAAGAAAGTCATGGAAAGGCTGGAGGTAAGATTTCAGTTACACAATTCAAACAATGATAAAATCAGATAATTTATGTCTAAATACAGGGGTCATTCATTGCCTAGAATGTGACGGTGCACCGCATACTAGTCTCTTTCTTTTTCATTTCATTTAATTTATTATTATTATTATTATTATACTTTAAGTTCTGGGTTACATATGCAGAACATGCAGGTTTGTTACATAGGTATACATGTCCCATGGTGGTTTGCTGCATCCATCAACCTGTTATCTACATTAGGTATTTCTGCTAATACTATCCCTCCCCTTGCCCTGCACCCCTCAACAGGCCCTGGTGTATGATGTCCCCATCCTTGTGTCCATGTGTTTTCATTGTTCAACTCCCACTTATGAGTGAGAACATGCAGTGTTTGGTTTTCTGTTCCTGGGTTAGTTTGTTGAGAGTGATGGTTTCTAGTCTTATGGCCTTCCTCCTCCCCTTTGGCCTTCTGCTTGGGCCAACGGAACATTCACAATCCCAGTGGACTCCCAGGCTCTCGCCCCTATGCTACTTCTACTTCTCATCCTGCCTTCTGGTGCTTGCCCTTCGGGTCTACATATTACCCATTCTTCAAGGCTCAGCTCACAGGTCATCTCTTCATGGAGACCTCTCCTAATTTCCATTACCTCAAAAAATAACTCCATCTTTGAACTCCTCCCACAAGATCTTAGACATTGAGGTAAATGTGATTGGGCAAATGAGACAACGAAAGAATGAATGTATCAACCTGTCAGCTGCTCTGAGTCCAACTTATCCCACCTATCTCGAGTAGATGTCCCCATCACCAAACCTCAGACACTCTCTGTTCCCACACCCTATTTGTTTTCTCTTTAGTGTGTATCTTAACATGTAATATAGAATGTATGTATGTGTTTAGCTGTTTATCACTTGTCCCCAGCCCCTGTAATAGATTGCATTCTTTGTCTATTTTGTTAACACTGTATCCTAGAACCTGTTAGCAGTAGTCACCCAATAAATATGCTTTGCATAGATGAACGAATTGAGTAGAGGAATTCAGTACAAGGACATCTTCCTACATTAATAATCTAGTGGTTAAAGATTAGCATGTGGGTTTCATTTAGTTTTCTACCATAGTGCTACCTTACACTGTGAATGTGTAAGTCTGCTTCTATTCAAGATGCACCTGCCAATGATCTGTTCATGGGACCTATGTGTGATTTCTAACGTGGGCCCCCAATGTGATCCAGAGGAAAAGCACTCTGCGTTATCTGTAGTAAGACTTGGAGACATTTAGAATTTTTTAAGGTACTTGATTGCTCTTTTTTTTTTAGGACCTTTGCAAGAATGTGGAACTGCTGAGTGCAAAGCTAAGGATGTATCAAATGGAGGCAGAGGACACCGACTCTCACAGTTCTGAGGAAATAGATACGGAAGAGATGGAGGCCCTGCTTCCTCAGGCCCCAGCATCCTTTTTAGCACAGAAGTCTCCTCCCCGCAATACAGCATGGTAAGTCAGAGCAAGGGGCCATTCAGGGCTGGATGACTGCCCCAAAATGTATGGATTATGCTGGGATTGATTTTTTTCAAGTGTTGACTAAAATGTTTTGTTTTATTTTCTTTTGTAAATTATCTATGTTATTTAAAAGTCATTGGAGTTCATTGGAGTCATAGGATTTTTCTTATTTAGATAAAGATCTATTGCATTCGATATATATAGATTGCTTTCTTACTGCTTTAGATAAATCTAAAGATTTTGCTTTAGATAAATATATCTAAATATAGATAGATATATCTTCATGATCAAAGACATATGACTGAAGACCTCTTGTGGGTGGCTATTAATGTTAATTGTATTTTTAGTTAGTCTGTTCCTTTTTGCCTGAAAACTCTTTCAAACAACATTAAGTCAACACTTTAATTTTAAATTTTCTTCCATGATGGCCGCAAATACAGAGAAGCTTCTCTATATATTTCTATAGATATATAGAGATTTATCTATGTATAGAGAGATATAGATTTATTTCTATCTACATATCTATAGATGTATCTATAAAATCTATCTATATCTATCTAAAATCTTAAAAGATGGTATCTATACATGATGAGGCAACCACCTCCACTCTTATCAGTTATGTTCTTTTCATAAGAAATTTGAAAAGTTTTGTTTGCTGGGCAGGATGCCTTACCCTTGGACAGTATTGGAAACACACTACCAGCAAATTCTGGCTCTTTGGATCCTGTTCAGGATCATTTACACCCTGAGAAGTAATTTCCTCTAAGAAAACATTTTTGATTCTTTTATCTCCAACCACCAACCCAGGTAGAATCTCAGCTCTGTCTTCAATCAAGTCCTTTGCCCATTTTAAAGAATTGGGTTGTTCTTTTATTTTTTGCTCTTGAGTTGTAAGAGTTTATGTGCACACCTTGCACATAATCCTGTCGGAAAGCCCATGGCATGTTGTTGAAATTAAATTGTTTCACATCTGTCTTCTCCTAATACTCCAAGGGATACACAAAAGCATGAATCTTGTCTTCGTAATTTGGGGACTTGACTTATACAAGATGCTCATAATGCTCAAACAGATGCGTGCAGGCCACCTCATGTTGACCATCATAGGAGAGAGCATGTGCTGCCTCTTTGAATTTGCAGGATACGATGTGCTCAGGTTAACCCATGTAGGAGATTGGGGGACCCAGTTTGACATGCATATTGCTCACCTGCAAGATAAATTTCCAGCTTGTCTAACAGTTTCATCTCCTATTGGAAATCTTCAGGCCTTTTATAAGGAATCTAAGAGGTTTGATACTGAGGAGGAATTTAAGAAATGAGCATATCAGTGTGACATTCTGTTCCAGAGTAAAAACCCAGATATTATAAAAACTTGAAAGTTTATCTGTGATATCTCCTGCCAACAGTTTAGTAAAATCTATGATGCTCTGGACATCTCTTTAATAGATAAAGAATAATTCTTCTATCAAGATAGGATGAATGATGTAAAGGAATTTGATGATAGATGATTTGTGCAAGTGGATGATGGCAGAAAGTTTGTGCTGGTTCCAGGATGTTCCGTACCATTAACCATGGTAAAATCAGATGGAGGCTGGGTGTGGTAGCTCATGCCTATAATCCAAGCACTTCAGGAGGCTGAGGCAGGTGGATCACTTGAGCCCCAGGAGTTTGAGACCAGCCTGGGCAACATGGTGAAAACTTGTATCTACAAAAAAAAAATTCAGTGAACATATGCCTGTAGTTTTACCTACTGGGGAGGCTGAGGTGGGACTATCACCTGAGCCCAGGGAAGTCGAGGTTGTGGTGAGCCTCGAGATCGTGTCACTGCACTCCAGTTTGGGCAACAGAGTGAGACCTGGTCTCAAAAAAAAAAAAAAAAAAAAAAAAAATCAGATGGAGGTTATAACTATGATGCATCTGATCTGGCTGCTCTTAAGCAAAAAGTATTTGAGGAAAAAGAAGATATGGTTATCTCTGGGTGAACAGTGGACAATCTCTGCACTTCCAAAAAATATTTGCTGCTGCTCAAAAGATTGGTTGGTATGATCCTAAAATAACTCAAGTCTCCCATGCTGGATTTGGTGTGCTGCTAGGGGAAGACAAGAAGTTTAATATATGTTCAGATGAAACAGTTCATCTCGTAGACCTGAAATAAGGACTAAAGTGATCCATGGACAAATTGAAGGAAAAAGAAAGAAGCAAGTTCTTAACTGCAGAGGAATTGAAGGCTGCTTAGACATCTGTTGCTTATGGCTGTATGAAATAAACTGAAATTTCCCATAACCGGTTGAGTGACAACATCTTCTCATTTGACAGAATGCTAGATGACAGGAAATACAGCTGCTTACTTTTTGCATGGTTTCACTAGAACCAGATCTATTGCACATCTGGCCAGTATCGATGATCAGATGCTCCAAAAAGCTGCTTGACAGACCAAGATTATTTTGCGCCATGAGAAGGAATGGAAACTAGGCCATTGCATTTTATGTCTCCCTGAGATACTACAAAAGATTTTAGATGACTTACTTCTGGTTCTTGTGGTTCTATATATGAGCTGGCAACTACTTTCACAGAGTTCTATGATAGCTGCTATTGTGTGGAGAAAGACCGACAAGACTGGAGAGATAGTGAAGGTGAACATGTGATGTACGCTGCTATGTGAAGCAGTAGATGCTGTCATGGCTGAGGGGTTCTATATCCTGGGAATAAAACCTGTCTAAAGGATGTAATCCTGCTTAGGTTTGAACACTGTATGTTTTTACCGCAGTGGTCACTAGCATTGTTTGCTTTTTTTTTTTATAAGCATTATATTAACACAAGAACGTTTGTCAACTGTGAAAAAAAATAACTCTTACAACTCAACAACAAAAAGATAAACAACCCAGTTTGAAAAACAGGCAAATGACTTGGATACACATTTCTTCAAAGAAGACACACAAATGGTCAACAAGCACATGAAAAGCTGTTCGGCATTATTGGTCATTAAAAAAACGTAAATCAAAACCACAATGAACCACAGTGGGATACCACTTAACATCCACTAAGATGACTACAGTAAAAAAGACAGACAATAACTAGCATTGGAGAGGATGTGGAGAAATTGGAACCCTCGTATATCACTGGTGGGATTGCGAAATGGTACAACCACTTTTGAAAACAATTTGGCAGTTTCTAAAATGGTTGAATATAGAATTACCATATGATTCCACAATTCTACTCTTGGGTATATACTCAAAAGAATTGAAAATGTCCACACAAAAACCTGTACACAAATATTCATGGCAGCGTTATTCATAATAGCCAAAAAGTGGAAACAATCCAAATGTCCATTAACTGATGAATGGAAAAACAAAATGCGGTGTAGCCACAAAACAAAGTATTATTCAGCTGCAAAAAAGAACGATGTACTGATACATACCATAATATGATCTTAGAAAACATTGTGCTCAGTGAAAGACAGCCAGACACAGAGGGATATCCAAATGATTCCATTTATATGAATGTTCAAAGTAGGAAAATCCATATAGATTCAAAGTAGATTCATGGTTGCCAGGCACAGAGTGTTGGGGAATAGGGAGATGGTGACTGCTCCAGGGAATGAGGTTTCTTTTTGGGGTGACAAAAATTTCCTGGAATTAGTGGTGATGGTTTTACAGCCTTGTGAATAAACCAAAAGCCTCTGGATTGTACAATGTATAGAGTGAATTTTATAGTATGTGACTAATAACTCAAAACCAACCAACCAGACGAATAAGTAAATAGGTGAATGCCTTTCACTTATCGCTTTGTTGTGTTATATGGGAGGATTATAATCAGGCTGAGTTGCTCATCTTTTTCTCACATGATTACATTCTAATTAAGATTGCCTGAAATTTTGCCCAATCTCTTGTTAGAGAACTGGAAATATATTGGTTTAACTACAGCATATTTATGCACTAACATCTTGAGGAAGTTTGCCTTATGGATTAATTCAATCATTATGAATCGATTTTTGCTGGTTTTAGCTTCACAAGGTGGCCTTTTATTGATAATGTCCCCTAGTCCTTCCATCCCCTTTATGGTCATCCCCTATGTACTGACCATAAATCATGTGGAGATATTGGAAAAGATGAAAGGTTTTACACGTGGCAAGGTTTGAAAATTAAATAAATAGTATTCAAAAAAAAAGAATATTTTATTCTTTACCAAGGATGTCTAAAATGAATAAAATTATCAGTGACACATTTTTTTGGTTCTGTACAGGTGATATGAAAAACCATACTTTACTTTAGTTAACTATGATTTTTTTCCAAAGAAAAATGTCTAGACCTTTTAAAATGAATATGATGCTTAGTAATAGAAAATTTAAATTTTTTAAACTTGTACTGATTTGTAAATAAAAATCAAATGATTCATTAATGTCAAGAAATAAATACGAATTTAACTGTACCAAAAGGATTTACCGTAGAACAGAAAAAACTAGATGAGTATATTCTAAACATAAGGAAAAAATTAAACTAAAAACTAAGACAAAATAAAAAGAATGAATGAATAAATGGAAGAGAGGAAAAAAAGATCAAAAATGTGTCTGGTTATATTTGGGTGATGAGATTATAGTTTCTTCATTTCTCTGTTTTCCAAATTATCTTTGCTTTAGAGAATTTGTTTTACTTTCCAAAAACTTAACGTTAAAATGTGTTTCTTTGAAAATGTCATGGTTTAGTATTTCCAAAGATGACTGGTTTTTTAATTTAGGAGGAACAGTGTTTATTTACTAGATACGTTTTCGTAGTGAGTTGTTTTTCTTTTCATAAGAAAGAACAAATCTGCCTTTGGTGCTCCTTGAAGGCAGGACACATCTGCTTCCTGTTATCAGCTCTCTGAGCCCCTTCCTAATAGAGTATCTTAAGAACATTGGCTCTTTAATAAATGTGTGAAGTGAAAGCAATTATGTGTGTAACTGCCAAGTGATAGCCAGTGGGGATAATGGCGAGAAACTTGGCTCTGGTTTATAAAACCACTGAGTTAGGTCACAAAATCGATCCATGGCTAGCTATAACTACGCTCTAGATTTTCTCTTCTGATGTATTATAGATGGTAATTATCTCAGGTAATTGGATGATCTATGACATTTCTTCTTTGTGTTCTTCTGGATTTTCTGCCCTAATATAATACATATAATACATTTATAACTAGAAAATAATAATGCAAGGACTTAGAATCATATAAATAAAATATGTCATAGGTGCAACCCAGAAGGATGGGCCCTCAAGGATTTAAAAAAGCTTCTATTATTTTACAAATAAAAGTCTGGTGCCAGGACAAAAACTGGGGCAAAGAGCTCTGAATTCCCGTTTATCACGTTATACTTTGTGTCCTGGGGAAAATCTAACTGCCTGTGCCTTTATTTGCTCAAAAAGAGACATCATATACCTCATGAGTGAGGTAAAGATTGCAATAACCTGCTAGGATGTGAGAAGGACATTTCAAAGGAAAGAACCCCACACTATCCAGGGGTTTGATTGTTTCATGGCTGTAGGATCTTGAAATTCCAATGCCAGACCTAGCATGAACATAAATAAGTGCTCCTCCATTCCAAGCTACTGCCTTTACAAATGTAAACTAAAGTCAAGAGAAAATTACTTAGTTGAAGTTTTACAGCTACCTGGGTGGAGGTGCCAGGAGCCTATCAATGTGATTATTTTCAGAATTTGGTTAATACAGATGTTTTCTCTCTTTGTAGGAAACGTGCACTGAGGATTTTCATCATGTTTTATGTCCTCACCATCACTGGACTTTTATGTTACATACTATTTTTTGGTGCTACATTTCTCTTTGAAAGGGTGCTTCTGAGAATGCTTGGGTACCGCACCACATGGGACCTACGGGAGATGAGAGAGCCTTTCTTGAATTTGGAAGTGGAAGCCTTGTTACCCTCCTAAAGATACAGAAGTTACTGTCACCCTACTGACTTTCTCACCAGTAAACATTGTGGCTGTTCTTGTATTGTGCTGGCTAACTTATTTTTCAAGAAATAACGTACAGGGTTTTTGTAAAGAACATTGTAATTGCACAGAAGTTGATTGATCACGGAAAAAAAATGAAAACAGCTTATCTTTACCTTTATGAATCACAATGCCTTCTTGAATCATTCCACACTTTGTTGAAAACATTTTCTTCAAACTACTAACCTTCCTTCTCCCCCAACATGGGGTACATTGAGACGACAAAGTATTATCTCCCGTGGTTATCTTCTCCATTTTGACCTCTGATGTCTCAAAAAAGAAAGCATAAAATTCTTTCCCCTCCACTGTATCCAATTTTACTTCAGTTGAATTGGAGCCCTATTTTGGAGATAGTTGGCATTTCTTGGCTTTTCTCCTTAACATTTATTTCTTCTTTTGATAATAGCACCCGAAGTTTACTTTGAAAGAACTATCCCCAGCAGGCCTAATTATAGGCGGTCTTTCAGTCAATGTCCCCTGTCTTCTTATTAATAAGAGCTGGAAAAATGTTGCATCAGACATTCTCTATAACTGAGAATTTTAAGAAGATTCACACACAAAAAAGGAAATGATTGGAACTTCGATTTTGTAAACCACTCCGTATCTTTTTCTACTTAAATTAGCCAGACTGGTTCTGTTGCTTACAATCAAAGGAAGTCTAACTGATACAGTAGAGAATTTTGAATGTCAGACTAGAGTGTTTTAACCCTAACTTTGTAGGTAATGGGAAAATGCTAACATTTATTTTTAATATAAAAAATAGTTATAATTAAAATGTGCAAAAGTAATATTAAATAGAACCAAAAAGAATAAATTAGAGGAGGAGGGCAGATGGAGTGCAAGGGCAGTTAAAAAGCCATTCAGTGGTACAGGTGGGCCAAAGAGGTGGAGATGGAAATGCAAAGACCATGAATGAAGCAGACATTATGAGGTTGGATCTTATGGCATTTGGTTGTGTAATGGATGTGGAGTTGGAAGGCTGGTAGCCAAGAGATATGGAATACGGTCCCAGTTCTCCTCATATTTGACTGGATCTTGAAGGATGAGTAATATTTTCACGGCAGAGATGACAAAAAGGCATTTCAGAGAAAAGAAAAACCATGAGTAAAATTTAGAAGCCAGGAATCTCAGACAAAGTTAGGAAAGCTGGTGCAGCTATAGAGCTCACCATACCAGTTTGTACAGTCTTTAGAAACAAACACTATGCCTCATTCATGTTTGTGGTCTCTGGAATAGTGATTCCCAAATGCTGGCCCATGGACTGGATTCACTGGAATCTCTTGGGGAGCTCTATACATTAGAGACTTCCCCCATTCCCAGATATTTGGATTCAGTAGAGCTAATGCAGGATCCAGGAATTTTATTTATTTATTTGAGACAGAGTTTCACTCTTGTCACCCAGGCTGGAGTGCAGTGGTGCGATCTCAGCTCATTGCAACCTCCGCCTCCCAGGTTCAAGCGATTTTCCCGCCTCAGCCTCCCAAGTAGCTGGGATTACAGGCACGCACCACCATGCCCAGCTAATTTTGTATTTTTAGTAGAGACGGGGTTTCACCATGTTGGCCAGGCTGGTCTCGAACTCCTGACCTCAGGTGATCTGCTCTCCTGGGCCTCCCAAAGTGCTGGGATTACAGGCGTGAGCCACCATGCCTGGCCCAGGAACTTTATTTTTAAAAATAAAAGTCCAAATTGGGTAACCATGCCTTGGTACACTGGAGGAAAATGTGGTGCATAGTTTGTATGGACTTGATAAATACCCATTGAAGTAAATTAAACTATGTGGTTCTTATCTTTGCAGCCTCCCTATCACCTCACCTCAGTCCTATATTCAATATTTATCTGTTCAATAATTTCAATCACAGCCATTTTTCCAATGCCCCCATCTTCCCACACCCTTGAAATAATTTTCAACTCCTTTACTATCTTATTTTTGTGTTCCAGCAATCACTTGGCCATGCCAATTTCTTCTAAAGATGTTTTTCTTAGATCGGCCCTATTATTTGCATTTATTTTGTTACCATTTTTAATAGGTCTTACCATACAGATGGATCACCGTTGGCCTAATCCAGCCTGTTGTTTCTGCTTCCATGGATTGTCATTATGTACACAGCTGCTGAAAAGAATGGACTCCAATCATCACTTTTATCTTGATACTCTGTAGCCAGAAAACTGGGCATATTGGTTGCTAGAAATATGCAATTTGTTTGCAAGTGGTTCTCAAGCTGTGATATTTAACAGAATTCCAAAAAGAGGCATTTAATTATACATTTGTCTGAGCATCACCTCCAGAAGCTCTGATTCTTTAAATCTGGTATGAATCTCTGATATCCTCCATTTTAATAGATTCCCCTAACAATTCTGATGACTCAAAGTTTAAGAACCCCATGCTCTATGGGCAAAAGGTACCTGGGATTACAAATTAGCTGAGATCCCATACAAGGTTAATCAAGGTTCTTTGGGAGCAGGGTGAAAGGGTGAGCGTGAAGGAATTTCCAGGACACACAGAAAGGCAAAGAGCCAAAAGCTCTGGGAGCAATGACTAATATATTCAAAAGGTCTTGTGATAGGGACTGTGCTGACAGATCTTAAAAAGTCACAGTTATCTTGTTTACAGATACAAGGACTATTCAGACAAATTTATAGATAGAACTCTGTGTATGTTTTTTATAATCATCAGGTAAGTTCCCATAACTAGAAACAATACTGGCTGATTTACCTGTAAATCCCAAAAAGAAGTAGTGAGTTCAATAAAGCTTAAAATCTTGTGATAGTCACATAACACTAAAGACAAAGTAAGTTAGAGGACTAGATTGTTTTAAAAAATAAATTAATATTTTACTAACTTCCAAGGCATATTCGATTAGGATTTTGACTAAGATGGGATACTTTTCCCTGGGAGGTGAATATCTTTGAAGTGGGAATGGTAATATTTTCACATCAATTTGTTTTCAATTCATCAGCATCTCAAGCTGGAAAGCTGGAAGTCACAGTACTCTATTGAGAGAGGGAAACATTAAGTAACGTACTGAAATATTAAGAGGGTATGAATGTCTACATGTGGTAATTCAGCTAACTGCTTTTGGTTGGTCAGGTCGGATTTTATTTCAGATATTTTAATGCCATATTCAACTGAGCCAACTGCTGTACTCTAAACCATTTGCTAAAAATGTCTGAATCACTGCATAAATATGTTTTTGGTTTTGGACTAAGAGGAAAGAACTTGAGTTTCACAAAATCTCCATTTGTCATGGTTTTAGGTGAAGACAGCTATGCTGTTGTGAAAAGAGCTTTGAACTTGGATTTAAAGTTGGGTTCAAGACATGATCCACTGTCAACTGTGTTTGGATGGGGTCAGCTAATCTCTCTCCCTGGAGGGGGATCCAAACAACCATTCCCCATCTGCTGAGAGTTCATAGCTAAGACCCTACTTTGGACTTGGCCTTAGTCAAAGACAGTTGTCTAATCTAAGCTTCCTCTCCTTCCCTAAGGGTCGTCTGCCTCCAATGCCTAACCCAGGGTACCTTTTTAGAGGGCCATCCTAGCTGCAGAGCTCCTGGTGGGGTCAGCTGAGGCCTCTAGTGTAATTGTATCACATTTCATCTCCATCTGCCCCATTCAGCTTCTACCATCCCCTCCACATTTGTCCACCCTGTGAGTGTCCCCCAATAAACCTGTATGCAAGTCTTTGTCTCAGAGTCCTTTTCCCAGAGAATATTACCTAAGACACTTGTGGAAATAAAGAACAGTCAAATGAGAACAAGCAGAGGCTATTTATTCAGAGCTTGCAATAACAAAGGAGTCCATCAGTTGCATTTTGGCAGAGACTTAAACGCAGGCAGAGGAGTGGGAAAGCTTTAGAGTGGAAAAAAGGCAAGGTTGGATAAGTCCTGATTGGGACATCCCAGGTGATTGATTAGGGGTTGCGTATTTGACTTCCTCTAGTTGATCCTATGTTGGAAGCAGGGACAGAAATTAGGGGAGCTGCCAGTTATTTCTCAGGATTTTGTTTACACATATATAAATTGAGAAAAATAATACCTGCCTCACGAGATTGCTGGATTAAAGAACCTGATGTTTAATAGGTTTTGAGTATTATTATTATTACCATGAATAATATTTTTAAACATGTGAGATTGCCTTCATTAAGAACTTTGGGTTTGACCTAATAGTGAAGAAATGAATTTGAACACACTTCCTGATATATCTTAAAGTAAAAATAAGTGAACCACAAACCGTGAAGTCTTGCTTGACTGCTTCCTTTTTCATATTCCACTCTCAGTCTGTCAGGAAATCTTGTTGCTTAAAACACATGCAGAATTCAACTGCTTCTCACCACCTCCCTGATAGCAACCACCTTTGCATGTCACCATTGTTGCAAAAACCAACCAACTTGCTCTTCGTTCTCCTGATTCCACCCTTGCCCACATATAATTCAGCAGTCAGAGTGACACTCTTATAATGCAGGTCAAATCATGTCACCTTTCTGCTCCAAACCCCTTCAGTGGTTTTCCATTTCTTTCAAAGTAAATGCCAAAGTCCTTTCAACTACTTGTATTTGGCCACTGCCTTCTGTTGGCTCTAGCCTCATCCTATTGTACTTGTCCTCTCGATCACACTTCTCAAATTCCACTGTTCATCTTGCTGTTCGTGGAACACATCAGGCACACTCTGGTCACCAGGGCTTTGCCCGGGCCAGCCCCTCTGCCTGGAAGTCTCTTCTCCATGGCTTACTCCCACAGTGCCTTCAAATCTTGGCTCAAAGTTTATCTTCTTGGCTGTAATAAAAAAGACAGATAATACTAAGTGTTGGTGAGGATGTGTAGAAATTAGAATCCTATTATATTGCTGGTGGGAATGTAAATAATACAGCCACTTTGGAAAACACTTACTCAAAAAATTAAACATAGAGTTACCATATACCTTCAGCAATTCCATGCCTAGGTGTATATCCAAAAGAATCGAAAATATATATCTGCATAAAAACTTGTATGTGAATGTTCATAGCAGCAGCATTCATAGTAGTGAAAAAGTACAAACCAAATATCCATCAACTGATGAACAGATAAACAGAATGTGGTGTACTGATACAATAGAGTTATTATTCAACCACAAAACAGAATGAAGTATTGATACATGCTACAACCTGGGTGACCTTGGAAAACACTATGTAAAGTGAAAGAAACCAGACACAAAATTCTACAGATTGAGTGATTCCATTTATATAAAGTGTCTGGAATATGCAAATCCATAGAGACAAGGCAGATTAATGGCTGTCAGAGGTCGGGAGGAGTGACTACAAATTGGTTTGGAGTTTCTTTTTGGATTGATGAACATATTCTGAAATTTCATGCTGTTGATGGTTGTAAACATTGTGACTACACTAAGAACCACAGAACTGTACACCTTAAAATAGTGAATTTTAAAATGCCATCTTCTTAATGAGGCTCGTATAACCATCATGTTTAAAATTGCATTCCTCCCATCCCCATCCCACCTCTCCCAAACCTGCCCTGTTCTATTTTTTGTCATGACTTCTACCATAATATATAATTTACTTATTAGGTTTATTGTTTATCTGTCTCTTTCCATGAAAATGTGAGCTCCACAAGAGCACAGACTAAACTAGGACTATATAGACATCACATTATACACAAAATATCAGAAAACATGTCTGAATGCTAAAAGGCTAAAGAGGAAAAGGAATAAGTTGTACCCAGGATGAGGGGGTCAAGGTTTAAAAGGGGTAGGTAACCAAGAGGGAGGAAATGGGCTAGATATACACATAACAATAATATGTAATAACTAACGACAGTCATGTTGTTTTAAAAATATTAGTATGTTTCATGCACTGTGTTAAGCACTTCATGCACATTTTATGATTTAATCCTCACAATTATTTTATAAGCCAGATATTATCATTATCCCCATTTTTATACATGAGATAATTGAGGCACAGAGGATAGTAACTTGTTTAGAGTCCCACTGTAAAAGGTAGCATCAGGATTTAAATCTAGATTTATCTGGCTGCAATATCTGTGTCCTTTTCAAGTGACATGCAGCCTCCCCAAACTGGATTGTACGTTCTGTGAAAGCAGGAACAATGCCATGTTAAGCCCTGCATATTTAGCATACAGCACACTACTTAGAAGATAGTAAATATTCACAAATTATTTATGAATGACCAGCTGGGAATGAAGGCAGGTGCATGTAGTCCTAGCTACTCAGAAGGCTGAGGTGAGAGGCTCGTTTAAGCCCAGGAGTTCAAGGCTGCAGTGAGCTATGATTGTGCCACTGCACTCCAGCCTCGGTGACAGAGTGAGATCCTCTCTCTAAAACAAGCAAGCAAATAAAAATTATTAATGAATCAATGAACTAACATTTATTCAATATCAAGTGCAGCTTTCACCAGTGCTACAGGTTTTGGAAACCAGGTGCAACCCTGGCCATCTCTGGCATCATCTCTGCCACTGACCACTGTTCCCAGAAGCAATATAGATGCAAAGGTCATTGACATAGGCAAGGAACGGCCAATGGCCCCACTCTCCATCCAGCTTGGACGTGAGCTACTTCAGGGGCTACAACGTTTTCTGCTTTCTCCACTTCATCCCCAAATTGAATCCTCTCTTCAAGCCTAAAGTCCAGTTACTTTTTCTAGTACTGAAGGCCTCTCCATACCAGAGCGTTATGTTGGCTTCCTTTCCCACCTTCTGGGTAGGAGCTCACACTGCCTGTCCCAATAGCTTTTGGCTGGTGAGACTGCCATATGCTCAAAAATCAGATTTTGTCTCATGACTTTTTCCCTTTGGAAGGGCTTTTGCTGCATGTGTTGATAAACAAGCAAAGCAAGCGGTTGCAGTAACTTCTATAAAAGTAGAGGTTTAACAGTTGAGATGCTTTTATCTGTAACAGGATACCTAAATTATATTGGATTAAAGAATAAGGACACTTATTATCTCATGTGGCAAAATATCCACAGCGAGGGTGGTTCCAGGGTTGGTTAGTTGAGCAGCTCAGTGGTGTCATTGCTCTAAGTCACCATTTCTTCCATTCTCTTGGTTCTCCCGTCATAGTCCCAAGGTGGCTGCCGTGGCTCCAAACATTTTTATGCAACAGAAGGAAAGAATGGGAGAAAATCTTTTCCCAGAAACTCCCGGCTGACTTCCTCCTGGGAACCACCTGATCAGACTAGATTACAGGCCCCAACAAATGAATAAACGGGACTGATCTGCCTCTTTTCCCCCTCCACTGCACCTGTGAGCTGAAGCACAACAAATGCTCATGCTGCTCAGTTGCCACCGAAGAACTCGTTCTTCTAGAGAAATCGAGTACACACAAAAAGTGAACAGTCTCCTCTGGATGGTAGGATTGTAAGTGAATTTTCTTCTTCAGAAAAATGTATGCAGTGAACATGTTTTAACTTTATTTATTTATTTTGAGACAGGGTCTCACTCTGCTGCCCAGGCTGGAGTGCAGTGGCATGATCATGTCTCATTGCAGCCTTGACTTCCCAGGCTCAAGTGATCCCTCCCAACTCAGCCTCCCAGGCTCAAGCGATCCCTCCCACCTCAGCCTGCTGTGTAGCTGGGACCTCAGGCACATGTCACCATGCTCGGCACATTGTTAACATTTGTTTTAGAGATTGGGTCTCACTATGTTGCCCAGACTGATCTCGAACTCCTGGGCTTAAGTGGTCCACCTGCGTTGGCCTCCCAAAGTGCTAGAATTACAAACATGAGTCATCATGTCAGGCTTAACTTTTTAAAAGCTTTTTTATTAAAAAGTATTCTTACAATTAACAGAAAATTTGCAAGAATAGAATGAGAAATTCCCATACACACTTTATGTAGATTCACCAATATTTAACATTTACCATATTTGTTAAATTAATTTCCCTGTCTCTATAATTTTTCCTGAGTCATTTGAAAGTCTGCATATATCATTCTCTCTCTCTCTCTCTCTCTCTCTTTCTCTTTTTTTAAAGACAGGGTCTCACTCTGTCACCCAGGCTGGAGTGCAGTGGTGCAATCATGGCTTACTGCAGCTTTTACCTCCTGGGCTCAAGCAATCCTCTTGCCTCAGCCTCATGAGTAGCTAGGACTACAGGTCACCACACTGAGCTAATTTTCTTTTCTTTTCTTTTTTTGTAGATACAGGGTCTTGCTATGTTGCCATTCTCTTTTCTTTTTAATATTTGAAAGTGTATAGCCTAAGAACAAAAAATACTCTCTTACAGATCAATGAGATGGTTGTAAAATTTAGGAAATTTAACATTGATACATTACTTTAGTCTACCACCTACATTCTAATTTTGTCAATTGTCCCAACGCTGCCTTTATAGAAATTCTTTTCCATGTAGGATCTAATTTAGGATCTTGTATTAGGAATCTTGTCAAGTCTTTGCAATGTCCTTTTATCTGGATGACTTTCTCAACCTTTCTTTGTCTTTCATGCCCTTGACATGTTCTAACAGTAGGCCAATTATTTTCCACAATGTCTATCAGTTTGGGTTTGTTTGATGCTTATTCAGGATTAGATTCAGATTATGCATTTTTGGCCGGAATGTTACCTAAGTGGTTGTGTGTTCTTTTCAGGATATCATCTCTGGAAGTATACAAAGTCCATCTGCCCCTCATTGGTGAGGTTAATTTTGATCACTTGGTCAAGGTATTGTCTGGTTTCCCCACTGATGTATAATGTTTTAATCATAAGGGAAAATTATTTTAAAGTAATGTATTATAAAATATCACATTACAATAACTGGGAACTGAATTTAAATGAAAAATTGTGTGTCATGCTCTCCTCTTTGTACAAAGAACACTTACTACACCCCACTGGTCGCACCAAACTTGAGAGATAAAATAGGACTTGAAAGCATCATGTTGCAGAAAAGAAACTAAGGCTTGGAGAGGTAAAGTCAGTTGCCCAACATTTGTGCCAGAGCCAGGACCAGGACCAGAATACTCTCTCCCTGATCTGCCACCTTTCGCCCTCCACAGTACTCAAAAGCCACAGCGTAACAAATGCTTCTCCCTGCTCAGCTGTCACCCAAGAACTCTTCAAAAGAAATTCCTTCCTTCCCTTCCTTGTCACTTAATATAATTGTAAGATTCCAAGTCTCCAGTTCCAGACTCCAGATCTGTTCACATTAAAATGCAATCCAGGTCCAAACTGGAAGTGAGTTTCCTGTTTTATCATTTAAATGAGTTACCTTAAGCCTTGGTTAGCTCAGCGAATTTTCTTCTCACTGCTCACTGGTCATATTTGGAGCCAGCCAAGAATGAGATAAAGAGGCTAGGATACAGTATGCTGGATTCATTCCACAGAGGTGTCTTTGTATGCTTGTGAGTAGAAGAGTAATGATGATTTTTTTTTTCCTGGCTGGAAACAGAATCAACTGTGCTATTTTGAAATCTACCAAAGGCAGACAGCCCAAGAACCTATAATTGCAGAGAGACACAGTTTTTTCTGGCATCCGTGTCTGTGTGTGTAGGTTGTGAAAAGCAATACTGGCCTAGCAGTAGATTTAGCGTCAAGCGAGCTGAGATTTGGTCCCAGGACTGTCACTAACATATTCCCTGTATTACCATTTTGTTCACAATAGCAAGTAGTGACCTTTCTGTGCCTCTGCTTCTCCAACCAGTGATGATAAGAGCTGCTCTTACATACGCACACTGGTATTTCATGAAGACAAATAGAGCATAGTGAAGGGAAAAAAGCGTACTGGTTCTTCCACTTAGTGGCTATGGGTTATGAGCAGAATTGTGTCACTGCCAAATTCATATGTGGAAGTCCTAACCCCTGGTATGTGAATGTATTTGGAGATAGGGTCTTTAAAGAGGTAATTAATTTAATTTTTTTATTTTTATTTTTAAGATGTTTATTTTTAATAACCATTCATTGTATATTTTATACGCTCTCAAGTTACAGAAAACTGCAAAGCTGAAATTCAACATTGGCTAGTGTCAAATGATTCCTTTTTTAAAAAAAGATTTTGGTTTTAGGAGTGAAACAAATGGATCATGGAGAATGAATGCAGTAGATCATTACACAAGTGATCAGTCAGCATCTTTGCCTCCACATTAAGGTTACTTAGTGAATAGCTCAGATTTATCATATCTGAATTTCATGCCAGCGTAAAACCCACAACCTCGACTAAGTTATCATAAGACATTAGGAAGAAAGTATGGTGATAATATATCCATCCAAATGCTACATAAACGGAAACACTGAGAAAGTTGGCTGAGCACCTGAATAATCTAATTCATAATGTCTCCAAAAAACCATACAATGATTTAGGGGAAATAATGAATGAAGATAAAGACATATATAATTTAAGATATGTATGTGTCATATATATTTCAGTCTTTAGACTTAAACAGTGTGTTAGACTTGCCTAGATAATTGTCCACTAAAAGATAAAATATTCTGATTTTTTTCTGCTACTGTTGGAGACATTCTTATACAGTTTCATTAAAGTTATTAAGTTTGAAAATGTACCTTTCTCATATTTTTCTAAAGAATTTCTGATGTAGTGAAATTACATTAACTTTCAAGGTAGACAAACCAGTCCTATGACATACTAGCTACATTGACTTGAGTAAGTCTTTTTTATTCTTTATTTTTGTTAGTTTTCCATTTTTATTACAAATTATGAAATGATAACTAAAGCGGTAATTAATTTAAAATGAAGTCATGAGGGTGGGCCTTCATCCCAAAGACCATGTGAAGTGACAGAGAGAAGGTAGCCATCCACTAGACAAGAAGAGAGGCTTCAGAAGAAGGTGCCACCTGCGTTGACACTGATCTTGGCCTGCTGGCCTTCAGAGCTGTGAGAATATATATTTCTGTTGTTTATGGCACCTGACCTGTGGGACTTTGTTATGGCAACCCAAGCAAACTAATCCAGGGACCCGAGGAAAGTTACTTAACCCTTCTAGGCAGGATAAGTGACATAATTTTCAGGGTGCAGCGTAAATGAAAATGTGGGGTCCCTTGTTAAAAAGTTACCAAGAATTTCAAGACAGCAACAGTCAAGCATTAAACCAAGTCTGGGGACCACTCTAAGCAGCTCTGTGCAACTGCACGTTACCCACCCATGGAGCCGATTCTGGTTCTAGGCCTCAGTTTTGTCATCTGGAAAGTGGGGATAATAATTGCACTTACTTTTAGGGCTGTTGGGAAGATTAAAAAAGATTCTAGGACTAAGCTTTCAGAGTACATGAAAAAGCAACCCAGAAAGGTGTTCAAAGTTTGACATTAATTGTCATGCCTGGGTTGAGTTCCAGGATCACAAGAAAGAATAGTTTGTTTTCTTTTTCTCCATTTACGGTCAATGAGCCATTAGTCAGTGGGAAGACAGAGTGGAGATGGGGAGGAGAGAGCATGGATATTTTAAAGCTGAGAGATTCTGCTGGGGCAAATAATGCAGATTGTTTGATGATTTGCTTGTTTATAGTCTGAGGGTCTCTGCTCCAGGGCAAGTGACTTCTTTCTTCTCCTCCTTCTCTCTTGCCGGCTACCCAGGAAGTATGCTCCACTGCAAGTGGCATTTGGACTCCAGAGCCTCCGTGTTGTTGCCTGACTTTCTGACAAAAGTGTTATTATTTCCACACATATGACTCTTTTATTCTATAAATAAATAAAGCTTTAGAAGTCAACTGAACACAACCCTGATGTCTAAAATAGGATAGAATAAACAAAGCTGATCCTTATAAGATTAATCCACATTAGAAGGTAAAGAAAGCCAGAGGATTCTGAGTGACATTTTGAAATGAGGCAATTATTTTATTTGACATATTTATTATCTTCTAAAATAATTTAGATGCCAGGAGGTTGAACGGATTAGAATAAAACACCCAACACGAAAGCTTTTTCAAACAATAATATTATATGGCAATAATTTTTAGTATAAGACAAAGTTCTAACTGAATCTTCTGCTAGTATTTTGGTGGATTTCATAGCATAGTGAACAGAAGAAATCTTAGCGGTTCTTCTGGGCAATTCAACCTCTCCCAAAGGGGGCTGAATCTAGGGTCCAGATCTTTTCCTTCTTAACATGATGATGTGTAGCCACCCCAGAACAATCGGGTTCAACTTTTATGTAACAAAGCTGTGAGCTGTTTTTCTATCTCAACAGATATCAGGTCATGTAACCAGAGCATGCCCAGATGAACTAAATGTGCAACAACAGGGGGAACTTAAATGCTCAGAAGGAGGACTGGAGACTGAATTAAGAAGTGGACACCTCATGGCCAGATGCAGGATCCAATCAAATTGAGTTCTGTTGTCCCCATGGCAGGATGCAGTCAGATCATGCCTCCCGACATTACCTCATTGCAAGATCCAATCAGATCACACCTCATTACCCGATGGTTATAAAACCTGGCTCAGCCCCCAGCTAAGAGAGACAATGCTTTGGGAACTAGTCCTGTTCTCCTTCAGTGTTACAATGATTTTTAAAATCCCCTTGTTAAATCCTCCTTGGTTATGGTCATTGGGTTAACACCTGCCCAGTGACCAAATCTACCTGTTGTGTGGGTAACAGATGGAATTACTAACTCACGATATCCGTTGATTGCCCTTTTGATAGGAAAGCTCAGAACTTTACAAACCAGTCCTATAAGAAGCAGCATCTTTCCTTATACTACTGGTTACTCTCATAAATGTAACTCAATAAAAGTGAAATAGGGTTGATTGAGGGAAGTTTTTTGTTTGTCTGTTTTGAGACGGAGTCTCACTCTGTTGCCCAGGCTGGAGTGCAATGGCATGATCTCAGTTCACTGCAACCTCCACCTCCTGGGTTCAAGCGATTCTCCTGCCTCAGCCTCCTGAGTAGCTGGGATTACAGGCGCGTGCCACCACACCCAGCTAATTTTTGTATTTTTAGTAGAGACGGGGTTTCACCATGTTGGTCAGGCTGGTCAGGCCGGTCTCAAACTACCGACCTCGTGATCTGCACGCCTTGGCCTCCCAAAGTGCTGGGATTACAGGCGTGAGCCGCCGTGCCCGGCCTGTTTTTTTGCTTGTTTTTGTTTTGATTTTAGTAACATGAGATATGCTATGTCCTGACTCTGTTCTCATTATAGTTAAAATAAATAAATCAAAACTCCTTCAAGACCCTAAGTGATCTGGCTGCTGATATGAGAGTCTGTAGAAAGATAAAACAACATTCAAGCTTGTTCATTGCCCTTGTAATCATAGCTTCTTCATGCTAGTTGCTTAGGGAAGGAATGAAGTAGAACAGGGCCATGTAATTAATATAATGATATTTAATTAATATGCAATGATAATTATATGTTGTAAACTAATACATTCTAAAATTCCCACAATGTGTGACAAAAATATACCACCAAGACAGACTGAGGTTGACCTAAAGTAATGTCACAATGTAACATGATTTAGAGACAAACTTAATCTTGATCACCAGATTATACATTAAGAACTTTCACCTCCCTTCAGAATAAAAACACTTCACTTTGTCTGCTCTATTTTTTTCAGGGAAGGTAAAATGCTCTCACATTTATTATCTCGTTTAAAGTCACAGCATTCCTTAGGCGCTTTCAAGTAGTAAGGCATTAAAAGTATTCAGATTACCTCAGGTGATAGAAATTTAGTGTGAGACTACCTGAGGAAGGAAGGAAATGCAGGAAAACCACTGAACCGTCAAGCCTCATGAGAACTGGAGCACAGTCCAGGATTCAAGAGTGAATCTACTAGTCTGTTATTCTTACAGCTGAGCTTCTCTCTCAGCACAGACTCTATTGCCAAACTCGGTTGTATTATGCTACTTCCTAGTTATGTGACCACGGGCAAGTCACTTAAGCACTCTGTGGTTTGGTTTTCTCATCTGCAAAGTGGAAACAGGGTTGAAGGTAATATATTTAAAGGCATTTAAAATACAGTTCGAGTCTCCCTTATCTGAACTGCTTGGGACCAGAAGTGTTTAGGATTTCAATTTTTTTTTTCAGATTTTGGAATATTTGGATTTTACTTACAGGTTCTTATAAGTAACTTGCCAGCATCCCTAATCTAAAAATCTGAAATCCAAATTGCTCCAATGGACATTTCCTTTCAGCGTCATGTTGGCACTCAAAATTTCAGATTTTGGAGCGTTTTGAATTTCAGATTTTCAGATTAGAAATGCTCAACCTGTAGTACCTGACACACAAAAATCGGCATGTGTTCGCTATCATCATTACCATTTTAATTATTGCTGTCCTACTTTTGATTCCTTCAGTAGCTAGTGTCCACCACCCCGTGGCATCATCCACCGCCTCATGGCTCCTGACTACTGCTTTTTCTAGGCGTGACTCTCAGCACGTACTACCCTTTTCTGCTTTATGTTTTACTTCAGCTCCTGTCTACTTTCTTCTGATTTCATCTTCTAGACCTCATGCTTCTACTTACTATTCTGTGCATGACCTTTATTCATTCTGTTTACAACCTTTATTCCATGTGCCTCCTTGCTTCTGCTCTACTCTAGGGTCTGGTTTTCTAGACATATTCAATGTGTCATATTAAATGTCTTGAGGGAAGATATACATGGCCCAGTTAGTGGGTGTTCAGTAGAGATCTCTGCTGAACAGTTCCTGTGCCTGTTTGCCGCAGGCCATTGACAAGTTTATACCTGGCCGTCTTCATTCAGGTGGGAATCCATGCTTCAATCAGTGCTATTGAAGGGGTGTAGGAAGTTCGCTGAGGAATCCTGTGTGTAGAGAGCCATTTCAGACTCTCAGAAGGAAGTTGTGGAGTTAGCAGCATCAGAGTTTCATGGAACACCCTTTTTTAGTTTGTTTGCATTAATGATATCCCAATCACAGATGAAGAAACTGAAGCTCAAAATTGTCAAATGATGCTTGGTCTTATAACTCAGAGCACACACTTAATTTTACCAAAGAAGAGGTGCTATTTCTTACACTTTCTTTTATTCAGAAATGGGTGATGACCTTTTTTTCAGAAATGAATGTAAAAGGCACTAATATGGCTGTTACATTATGTATAATTCAGAATTCAAGCCATATAGGATCAAGTGGAAATTAAAGTGAAATAAAATTAAGAGGTTTAAAGCCTTTAAAAGACAGACATACTGGCTGGGCACGGTGGCTCATGCCTGTAATCCCAGCACTTTGGGAGGCCGAGGTGGGCAAATCACGAGGTCTGGAGTTCGAGACCAGCCTGACCAACATGGTGACACCCATCTCTACTAAAAATACAAAAAATTAGCTGGGCGTGGTGGTGGGTGCCTGTAACCCCAGCTACTCAGAAGGCTGAGGCAGGAGAATTGCTTGAATCTGGGAGGCGGCGGTTGCAGTGAGCTGAGATCACGTCACTGCACTCTAGCCCAGGTGACAGTGCGAGACACTGTCTCAAAGAAAAAAAAAGACAGACATACTAAAGTGATAGTTGGGATACTTTCCCATTGCTTCCTTAATACCCTGGCTAGTTTAACAAACCACAGTACTGATTATCTGGCAATTCAGATGTTGCACAGTCAGCATCCTTCAGTGGAAAGGAATTTCTGAAGATAGACTCTGGAAGAGCTAGGGAAAGTAGCAGAGAATCTAATTTTTATGGGACTTGGGAGATAGATGCTATATCCTGAAGGTTTATCAGCAACTTGTTTCAACGTGCCAGGAAAATTTCTTCACTGAAAGCATTTGTTTAAGCCAATTTTTCCATCATCATCTTACATCTGTTTTTAGCTAAAATTTATTTCTCTTAGTCTTCTTTGACAGAAGTGTCTGGGTTAAAGTTAACCTGCCATTTTAAAATGTAAGTTCTAGTTAAGTAAAAGAATTCTAGTTAAATATTAGGAAAGACTAGAGACAATAAATTAATGATTGTCTAGGTGACAGGTGAGTGAAGTAGAAATTAATGGATCAGTCTGAAGCCTGGGAATTGTATATATGGCACTGGTCCAGGGAATGTCAAGTTGGGTAAATTTTGATCAGCAGTGAGCCATGACATATTGTTTTAAAACTGAGCCCTATTTAATATTGTGGCAGGTGGAAATCAAGGGGGGACTTACTAGTTTTGAGTAATGCTCTGTTGTTACTGGGCATGTTCCTAAGACTTTGAAGAGACCTATCCACAGTGCACGTTGATAGGAAGGATGGTGGGGCTCTCCCACCCAAAGGTTTGACAGCTGTAGAAAGCCTTGGGCTGCTTGGGGCAAACATTATGCAGATCACCTACATTCAATGAAAAAGAGGAATTGCTCCTGTGTATTGAAAAGGCTGGCTCCCTATCTTGTTGACCTCTCTCAGAATACAGAAACCAGACATACGTTTTAGGAGATTCAATTAAGGAAGTTTGTAATGAGGTTAATTGTTTAAGGGAATTTAATTTGTTTAATTTAGTCATTCATTGAACATTAATCAAAGACCATGAAAACCAATTATCCTTATTTTTAATTAAATTTTTTTCAACTTATAAATAGACTAATAAAATGAGTAAGTTGAATGTAACTAGATTTTTAGATGTATCTGGTGGGTAACCAGAGAATAACCAGCACAATTGGGTTGCCAAGGAAAAAGTGATTAAAATAAGACTCCCCACTTGGAGCAAGATATTGTGCCTATTTCTAACCTGTCTCTATGGGCAAGAAGGGAATGGAGAGGAGGGTTGGATTCAGAAATGATGTCAATGGTGATAGCTAGGTAGTGGCTTAGTATTCAATGAAAGGATATTAAAATAATGTCTGGATTATCACCAATGCCACGCTTAGGATCAGACAGAATAAGCAGTAATTTCCTTTAGAAGGAATTCTAAAGCTAAGTTTGTTTGATTTGGATTTGGGTTCATGATTTATACCATGTGTTTAACCCACTCTGTGTTTGGCAGTGTGACTGGGATAACAACAACTGGAGGCACTCGAATCCTTTGTGATCAGTCTGGTCAAGTTATTCCTGAACTTCTGAAGACCTAGACCATAGCAGGTTATGAGTTTCAAGCAAAAGACAGCATTCATTCACTTATTCATTCAGTGAATATTTAATCAGTGTCTATGGGACAAAACACGGTTCTAGATCCTACAAAGGATGTAAAGATGAAATAAATTAGCATTCTGTTCTTGAGGACTGTAAGAAACTTGGAGCCAGAAAGGAACATAAGGCACCTATAAAAATAATAGTACAATTGTTTTATGTCATAGGAAAAAGGAAAATATGTTTGCTTATCACCTATGATGTGTCAGGCAAGGTGCTCTGTCATCTTGCATATGACATCTTGTCAGATCCTTGCAACAACACTGTGAGGTACATTTTTGTAGAAACAGGCAAAAATCACAGAGAGTATGTATTATTAGGGAATATGGGTGCAAAGTCATGCAGTGCATGCAGTGTGGGCATATGAAGAAGAGTGGAAAATAAGTTCAGAAAGGTAAGTTGGGGGCAAGGATGTGAAGGCTTTTGGAGACCAGTCAAGAAAGTTTGATGAGTTTTGTTCCTTGGTAAAGGGAGACTCATTTAAGTGTTTAGAGTCAGGAGTGATCAGGGTTGTGCTTTAGAGAGCTGCACCTGGAAGCCTGTAAAGACCAGACAGGCAACTGACGTGGACTTGATGAGTAGGGTGAGCCTCTTCTGGTATCTGCATCCAAAGAAGGGGAGGTGTCTTCATGCCTGCTCAGATTTGGGGATGGTGTAACAAAAGAGTCAGCTTGTTCTGTTACTGCAAAGGGCAGAAGTGAGAGTGTAAATTGTGGACAATCAATGCTTCAGACATAGAAAGACAAAATAGGTTTGGAGTCAAATAGACCTTGGTTTCAATCCCAGTTCTGGGTGATCGATCTGGAGCAATTTACTTGTATAACCCTGGAGAGTCTTTGATTCCTCATGTCAAAATGATGCTAATAACACTTACCTTACAGGATGTTTGTGAAGATTAAATGAGACACAAGACAGGTGTCTTTGGGGAGATAGGCAGTAAAGTAGGATCCAGATGGATATGAGAAAGATCTTTTTTTTTTTTTTTGAGATGGAGTTTTGCTCTTGTTGCCCAGGCTGGAGTGCAATGGTGCGATCTCGGCTCACCGCAACCTCAGCCTCCCAGGTTCAAGCAATTCTCCCGCCTCAGCCTCCCGAGTAGCTGGGATTACAGGCATGCGCCATCACGTCTGGCTAATTTTTTTTTGTATTTTTAGTAGAGACGGGGTTTCTCCATGTTGTTCAGGCTGGTCTCGAACTCCTGACCTCAGGTGATCCACCCACCTCGGCCTCCCAAAGTGCTGGGATTACAAGCGTGAGCCACCACGCCCAACCGAGAAAGATCTTTAATGGTGGGCTGCTTGCTTATTTTGTGTGTTACTGGTTGCCAGATAAGTTCAAGCAGGGGCTGGAAGCTACCTGTAAGGAATGCTGAAGAAGGGTTTCTTGCATTTTGATAGTGGTTGCATCAAATGACTTTTAGGATCCATTTCAAGTTCTAATTGAGCAGGTGTTCTCCTGCTTTGCAGTGTCTCTTGCTCCCTACCTCGCAATAGTGATACTCTTTGGCAAAAAGTTACTAAAAGTAAGGCTGGTCATAGGAATAACTAGGCAGAAAATATCTAGACCTACAGAATAAATTAGCGTTGAAATCTTAGGAATCATAAATGATCATTTGCACTAAGCCAGCCAGGAGCCGGGATAGCGAGGAGTAAGTTCTGGCTACCTGCTCATCAGGCATCCTGTCTTGCTTCTGCTGCACTATCCTGGTTTTTTTGGAGTTTCCCCAAGATACCCAGAGGTCAGTGATTTCAGTATGTTTATTTAAGGGTTACACTGTCTTCAAAAAATGAAGTATCATGGTGAAGCCTAAATGTAGAGCAGATAACAGAGCTGTAACTCTGGTTAAAGGGAGGTGGAAGGAGGCTGAAATCTCAAACATTGGTTCCTTCCTCACCCACTCTGTAACCTCTAGCTTGAATGTTACTGCTCCAGACCTGGCCCGTTTTCAGCCTTCCCTTTGAGTCTTTTGTTTTCTGGATTCTGGATGGCAGCTGTTATCACTCCAGCTGCAGAAAGGATGGGAGGCGACTTCCTGTTTTTCTATCTTGCCATCTCGTGGGGGTGGGACATTCCCTCCCCCATCTCCTGTGGCTGGCTGTAGTTTTGGAAAAATGTGAGCCTGACTCCAGCCGTCCTGACTAGGGCTGCAGGAATGGCTGGTAGCCACCCAGCCTCTGTTTGAAGGCGTCTGGGAGCAAGGCAGGCAACAGACACTGATGGACAAGTTGTGCCCCTGACTGTGGGACAGGGAAGGGTCAGTAGTTAAGAGAGGTGAAGTAGTTGGTCCAGAAGTGATCTGAGGGAGTTAAGGGTATTGAATGAACCGTGGGTAGGGGTGTGGGAGAATGGAAGGGCTCTGGCCAAGGCATAAAAAGAGAGAAAGAGAGAGAAAAAAAGAACAAGAAGAAACAGTTAAAGTTTTTGTCTGAGAGATTATTTGGGGATAGACTGCATTTATAGAATGGAAGAGAATAGAAATAATACAATGATCCATTTTCTCATGCCCTATATTTTTATTGAGGCTTTTCCTTGAATTGGGTATAAGGAATATAAAGAGGTCCATAAGCAAGATGCTTGCTCTTCAGAGTTTGGGAAGGCAGGAAAGGCATTTAACTGGACATGTATAACCACATGTTTACACATCTACACAATCTCAATCCTTATAACAACCTTTAACATAGGTATTGTTAGCCCTATTTTAAAGAGGAGGTAACTGAGATTAGGGATGGATGTTTCAGTGACTTGCCCAAAGTTACCCAATAGGTAATTGGCAGAGCCAGGCCAAGAACCTTGAGTTCTTTTTTCTGTCCGCTGTAACACACAGCTAAATCTTGGCAGAGGATGAGGACTTTAATTTCATTAGGCTTTGAGAGAAGGGTAGGACTTAACACACAGCGGAGTGGGGATTCCGGTTAGGTTGAAAGGTGAGAACGAAGCAGGGATCTGTGAGTAGACCTGTTTGACTACAGAGAGGGTTTCCTGGGAGCGACTACAGAGAGGGTTTCCTGGGAGCGAAGCGGGAGATAAGCTGGGAAAGGTAAGAAGCAGGATAAGAAAGAGTTTTAAATGGCTAGATAAGAATTGCAGGGAAAGGGGGACCTGATTTAGAGGGGAAGATGTTGATGACAAAACCAAACATTTTAGAAAACTCATCTGGTAGTGGTACAGAGAAAGAATTAGAACTGGGGGAAACTGGAGTCAGAAATTCAAGTCAGGAGTTTGGAATAGTGCAGGTCTGACGAGCAACAAGATGGTAATGATATAAAGTAGGGCTGTGAGAGCAGTGGCCCAAGCCTGTGGATTTCTTGTAGCATTCTATTGTTTGAAAAAGTGTAAATTATGGACACTCAATACTTGAGATATAGAAAGAAAAACAATGGCTTTGGAGTCAAATAGACCTTGGTTTCAATCCAAGTTCTGGGTGATCTGGAGAAATTTACTTACGTAACTTTGCTGAGCCTTTGATTCCTTATGTTAAAATAGGGCTAGTAACACTCACTTTACAGGATGATTGGGAAGATTAAACAAGACACAGTGCTGGATTCTGTGCATCCCTCTACAATTTTTGGCAGATCGGTGAAATGTATGGCATGTCATCAATCAAAAAACAATGAGGCCCGGCGCGGTGGCTCACGCCTGTCATCCCAGCAATTTGGGAGGCCGAAGCGGGCGGATCACCTGAGGTCAGGATTTCGAGACCAGCCTGCCAACATGGCGGAAACCCCGTCTCTACCGAAAATACAAAAATTAGCCGGGCGTGGTGGTGGGTGTCTGTAGTCTCAGCTACTCAGAGGCTGAGGCAGTAGAATGACTTGAACCCGGGAGGAGGAGGTTGCAGTGAGCCAGATCATGCCACTGCACTCCAACCTGGGTGACAGAGTGAGCTGTTCAAAAAAAGGAAAAAAAAAAAAAAAAGAAAGTTATTAATTCACTATATTTTTAGAAGATGGTGGGTTATAGGCTACCTATATCGCATACAAATAAAGCTGCTTTTCACCATTCAGTTCTGCCTCTAAGCAGCATCTGCCTTGAAAGAACCATCTTCTGAGAATCTTTCTCTTCTGTCAGCCAAGGGGATTATACCGCATGATATCTGTCAAGGATAAACGTTAGTTAATTCTTAATTGATAGCTCAGCCACTACAATTGGTTCCATTCAACAGTAATTATTCTCATGTGGTTTGTGGAACTCAATTGTGAGGTCCCTCCTTCCTCCACCCTTTTCAGTGTGTGCATTAAAACATTAGCCTTAAGATCTTTAAACGGGTAAATACATTTTTCTTGCTTCAGAGATTCAATTTTACTTGCCCGAGAAGCTTGTGTGGTGTGATTTTCATCGCTAAAAGCAAAAGCAGCCACATGGCTGACAACACCACCACTTAACAATTCAAAGCTGGGTCACCGTTTTCAGGAGTCTCTTCCAAATCTTTCTGAAGTGCTTTTGAAGTTCTACACTCCCCGTCTAAGGGAACACCCAGCAGACCCAGGATAAAAGGGCAGAAGGGTGAGCTGACGTTTTCCTTTATTTGCATGGCTTAAAGCTAGCCATTTTCTACACCACGCGCCGCCGGGCTGGTACATGCCCGTGTGCCTGTGACACCGAGGCAATTGTTTCTCCTTAAAAAGGGGGTTCGCGTGGGTTAGTTTCGTTTCTGATCTGGAATCTCAGTAACTACAACAAGAAAAGTTTAAAACTCGACACCCTAGGTTCTTCCCCATCGGATTATCTCCGTTCCTTAGAGAGAGCAGGAAGGGCAGCATTTTCTTCCATCCACCCACTTCCAGCCCTAGTCTGGCTCAGCGAGGAATGTATAAAATTAGTGGACTCCTCTGAGTGACGTTCCCCGGCTCCAATCAGCGGGCGCTCAGGCGCCTCTGGCCCCGCCCCACTGCTGACTCTCTTTGGCTGATTCCTGCAGGGAGGGAGGAGAGAAGGGCGGCAGTGGGAGGGGGAGGTACCTGGAACTGGGAGTGATGTCAGCTCCCAGCTCGGTGCCTACCCGGATTCCTGACATGGTGTAGTGCAGGCAGGGTGGGGAAGGGACGGGGAAGGACCCGTGTGCTGCGAGCCGGCGGCCGGGCCGGAGTGCTGGGGCTTTGAACTCCGAGAGGAGGTGGACCAGAACTTTTGGAACTAGTGCCGGCGGCTCTCCACCCCCCAGGTAAGGGCGTTTTGCTCCGCTCCGAGACGGGAGGGAAGTGGCACCGTTGTGTGGCTGCAGCTGGCTGTTGCAGCTGCTCCTCCTCTTCCCCGGGTCGATTTCCTTGTGCAACTCACTCCTGTCTCCCAATGGGAACGGGCACTTTTTGGGGGTGGTGGGGGTGGAGGGGTAGGGCTTAACTCCTGGGGCTCCGACCGAGCTTGTACGTGAAGAATACTCCAGGATTGGACGTTTAGGTCTTGTCTGTATCCTTAGACCCCCACACCCTAGGCTCCCAGTAATACCTGAGAACCCCAACCAGAGGGGCGTGTGTGTCTCTCTGTGTGTATTGGGGCATTTAAAAATGCCACAAAAAATTACGGATCATCGACTCAAAAATTATGCTCGTTGAAAATAAAAAAAAGTTTTGTATTTTTTTGTCTCCTTGTGGCCTATTATATATTAAAAGAATATCAATGTTATTCTTATATATCAATGTAAAATATCCTTTTGTGTAATCCAGCAGGATGTGAGAAATTCACTTGGGGTGTTTATTAATTATGAGCTTGTGGGAAAACTCGTCTCTTGGGGGCACACTTCTAAAACTGCAACTAGTATTCACTCATTTTAACCGAGAAATCCCTTCAGCTGCCAACTTTGTATCTGGAGGGGTTAGGATGGCTGCTGAGAATCTTCAGATCTGTTTCCTGTGGCTGCTTGAGGGGCGGGCTGGTAGTTGTGTTTTCAGGGATCTTTTTTAGAGAAGGGAGTTTTATCAGGGAAATGCGGTGGAAGGCGTGGCACATAAACTCTTAATTATAGGGACGTGAATTTTTCAACATGTGGGACCAAAACAAATCCTTGCTTTCAGTAAGAACTGCGGAGAGCAATAGAAAGAGAACTTGATTTCAAAGTCCAAGTTTGGTATTTTGAGAAAGCAATTGCGGGAGGAAAAAGATACTTTTAAGAAGTGAAAGAATATAATTCTGATTTTTGCTTATTTCCTATTTCAAACCCTGTCTTTTTCCTATGTGGAGATTTTGTGTGCCCAGGTCACTAACTGAGTGTGATTGACTTTCTCGAGGGGGCGGGGAAATTGACTCCATACACTGATTCAGGACCCTCTCATCAGTGCTTTAAGGCTCTCTTCTGGAGCAGGAAGGAAAAAAAAAAAAAAAGTAAGCGCTGAAACTCCTGAGTCAAGTTTCCCCTTTCCTTCACCGAAGTTCCTCCTCAGCAGTGAGGATCCTACTGTTGCCAGGTCTGGAGGAAATGGGAGTGGACTTCATTGTGAGTCAAAATCCATATCCCAGGCCCCTGAAGGAAAAGGCATTTCCAGGAGATGGAGAAAGAAAGAAGCCACAACAGTACGTCTAGTAAACCCAAGTCAGGAAATGGGATAGAGAGGACTATAGATGGGGTTCTCTATCTTTCTAGCCAAATGATCATTAGGTTTCAGAACTAGAAAGAAGTGTTTGGTTGTGCTGTTGTTGATGGCATACCTGGGTCTGTATTGTTCTTAGTTCCTGAAAAAATTAAATAGGGTGGATAAATAGCAGGCTTTTTGAGAAAGGAAAATTTGCTTTATTGGAAAGACAACATTTTAATTTTGGTTTGTATTTTGGCTTAAGACACAGAAATTGCAAATGGCTCTGCAATAATGGTGAACAAGTCTTTTCTATTTGTGTTCTATGGGGAGTACATAAAACATACTGTATTTTCCAGTGTACTTTTTCAGTAGGATAGAGCTGTGGAGTGGAGTTTCTGTGGGCTAATGTGAACTCACTGTAGTGTTCCTTGGCTGATAGTGTTCCAACTGCATTTGTAATACCAAAAGATGGGGCTGCAAAAGCCAGACGGTTAAGTAAAGAAGAGTATCTTTAGGATGTTATCCTTATGTGCCAAATTCAAATTTACACTTTCTTTCCAAGAAACTAGTCCTAGTTTAGGGACTTGAATATACCAAAACTCTAAATTTGATTCACAGTTTGAGTAATAGCAGTAATTTTACATACTTAATTTAAATCAATATTTCTCTTTCTCAGTCCATGTTTATGAGGCAGATATAGTGTTGGAAAACACAAAATACTTAAAAGATGTTAGAGTTATTGAGAAAGGTATGATCAGTTTTTGGTTAAATTCCTTTTGAGCAACAACTGTCATATTTCCAAGAGCAACTTTAAAAATTAAGATCGGCCAGGCTTGGTGGCTCATGCCTGTAATCCAAGCACTTTAGGAGGCTGAGGCAGGCAGATCACCTGAGGTCAGGAGTTCGAGACCAGCCTGGCTAACATGGTGAAACCCCATTTCTACTAAAAATACAAAAAAATTGCCGGGTGTGGTGGTGGGCGCCTGTAATCCCAGCTACTTGGGAGGCTGAGGCAGGAGAATCGCTTGAACCCGGGAGGCAGAAGTTGCAGTGAGCCGAGATCTCGTTATTGCACTCCAGCCTGGGCGACAAGAGCAAAACTCCATCTCAAAAATAAATAAATAAAATAAAATAAAAATTAAGGTCATCTGGCCTTAATGGGTAAATGTTGATTTGAAATCCAGGACACACTGAAGTTCCAGATCAATAGTGCCTAATTTCAAGGGCATCACTGACATTTTTTTGGGAACGAGTTCACCGAGGGACAGTTAATTAACTGTTTATGTAGTCTTTTTGTTGCTCCCTGTTCCACTGTGAGATAAATCAGAACAAGGTCATTTTTCCCTCAGTTACTGACTAGCTGACTTCTTTTAAAACCTTTTCTATTCATAAAATATTTGTATAAGTAAATTTAGATTATGTTGATAATTTGTTACATTAAAATTAACTTTTTGTTTATATCCCAAACCAGCATAATTTTCAAACTGTTAACTGAAAGAAGACCTTATTCAGCACTCTGTCTTTTCTTTTTTTTTTGAGACAGAGTCTCGCTCTGCCGCCCTGGATGGAGTGCAGTGGTGCAGTCTCGGCTCACTATAGCCTCTGCCTCCCCAGTTCAAATGATCCTCCCACCTCAGCCTTCCCTGGGACTACAGTCATGCACCAACATGCCCGGTTAATTTTTGTATTTTTAGTAGAGGCGGGTTTTCACCATGTCGCTTAGGCTGGTCTTGAACTCCTGGGCTCAAGCACCTCGACCTCCCAAAGTGCTAGGATTACAGGAGTGAGCCATGGGTGACCAGCCTGTCTTTTCAAAGATACTATTACATGTCTCTGGCCTAGTTTGAATTACCTTTTCAAAACAATGAATGAAGGAGTGAATTAATGAATGCATATTCATTCATGTTTGGGTCTGTGTCTTGATTCTTTATTAAAGAAGCGTCGCTTCAAGGTGAAAACATAGGCAAGAAGTGTTGCAGAATGACGTTTTTATTTTCAGAGATTTCCTTAGAAAGTCATATTAGCTCCAAAATTAAGAAAAAAAAAATCACAGTTGAGCAGCCAGTTGTGAAATCTTTCAGGGAGCCGTAATCATAACTATCATGATTATTTTGTTATTTTTAACCATGGTCAAACGGATTTAAATATGAGAGTCAAAGCTGTTAGGGTTACTGTCACATTTTGATGTAGAGTATTCTTTGTTTTTTTGTTTGTTTGTTTGTTTTTGAGACAGAGTCTCTGTTGCCCAGGCTAGAGTGCAGTGGCATAATCTTGCCTCGCTGCAACCTCCATCTCCCGGGTTCAAATGATTCTCATGCCTCAGGGTCTCAGGTAGCTAGGATTACAGGTGTATACCACAATGCCTGGCTAGTTTTTGTATTTTTAGTAGAGATGGGGTTTCACCATGTTAGCCAGGCTGGTCTCGAACTCCTCAGATGATCTGTCTGCCTCAGCCTCCCAAAGTGCTGGGATTACAGGCGGGAGCCACCGCTCCTGGTTATGCAGGGTATTCTTTGTGAATAAAGGGAACAAAATGTCTTCTGGCCAGCATTTTCTGTTCAACTAAAGGTGGATAACTTCACAATTAAATCAGTTATCAAACTGTCCAAAAACTGCTTTGGGCTCTTGTAATTCAGTGCATCAGTAGTGTGTTATGTCAGTTATTTTTCAAATTCATTGCAGTGCACGTCAGAACCTTCTTCCTAGTAAAAAAAAAAAAAAAACAACAAAACCCTACAGCTTTTGTCATATATGTCACTGCCACAAAAATTGATGCTGTGTTAAATGGAGCTCATAAATTTAAAACTAAACTGAATTATTCCACCCTACAAAATACAAAGAATCTTTCTCTTACACTCTTCATTTTAGATATAATAATTACTGATGCTCATTTGGTGTTCAATGATAGTGTTTCCAAAAGCCAAGTGGTGAGCATTTTTTTTCCACTTCAAAAAAAAAAAACCTAACATACTAGACAACTGGATTTTAGATAAAAAAATATGGATTCTCCCAGGAGTTTTAAGTTTATGCACTTTTTAGGCAGTTTGGGGGAGGAGGAGAGAGAACCTGAGGTAAATATGTACCAGTCTAAACCTACTGAAGAGTGTCTATTTCTGAAAGGTGGGTTTGGACTCTGAGTGGTCCAAGTGGACGTGTTGTCACAGTTTGTAAGTGCTCTTTGGTTATGCTTCTCCCTGGAACTTGATGGGACTCACATTTTGACTGGCCCACACACACATCCTTGTTTTTGTTGGCAAGTGTAATGAGTTCAGAGTAGAAAGATCATGTAGTGGTTTTCTGTACAGGGGTGCACCTAACAATGTCCATGCCTGAAGGAATTGTATAAACCCAAATTGCATCGAGTATCAGTCATTCTGGCCAAGGGTCATGTCTTAAATATGGATCGTATAGGAGGAAGATCAAGTACTACCATCACGTTTAGGGCTGGCCTTAGATTTTATGGACACCCTCTGGACTCCACAGTAGGCCTGGATATTTTCACCTCTCCTTTAAGTTAGGGAAATTATGCATTTGACATAAAAAGACAAGTTCAGAAGAGTAGGTGTGCTCATTCTTAGTGTGTGTGTCTTTGTTAGGAGGTGAAACGCCATTTCACCTGGTGAAAGAGGGACTAAGCCTTTTTTTCAGTGGCAAGTCTATTCCTGAAGAAGTGGCCAGGTGGGACGCGATGGCTCATGCCTGTAATCCCAGCACTTTAGGAGGCTGAGGTGGGTGGCTCACTTGGGGTCAGGAGTTTGAGACCAGCCTGGCTAACATGGCAAAACCCCGTCTCTACACAAATACAGAAATTGGCCGGGCATGGTGGCATGCGCCTGTGGTCCCAGCTACTTAGAAGGCTGAGGCAGGAGAATTACTTGAAGCCAGAAGGCAGAGGTTGCAGTGAGCTGAGATCACGCCACTGAACTCCAGCCTGGGCAACAGAGCAAGACTCTGTCTGAAAAAAAAATAATAATAACTTGCCAAATTTTAATTCTTCCTTTTAGCAATAAAAGCTGAACTCTGAAGAAGTGGCCAGATTCTTTAGGCCAGCAAGGTAGTTTTGGGGAAGAACTAGGTAGGCCCATTGGGAAGAGTGTAGAATCTTTTATGGTATACAGTAATACTGTACCATATCACTAAATGTACCTGTGTTTTCTTGTATTTCTGTGCCTAGGATCAAGCTCACTGATGTCCTTTTGCTGGCACTTTGTTACCCTTCTCTTCATCCATAGTACTGTACACAAATATTATCTCACTACCACGGAGTTGCAAAAGTTTCTCATGAGGAAAGTTTATTGTATTTACTTTATTTAGAAAAAAATGAAAACAAGGTTGAAACTCTATGGTCTACTTTTTTCATCTAGTGACTTGACAGGGCAGCTGCTATTGCATAAAGAATGCCTTTGCAACCATTATCTTTTTCTAAAGATGCTGCCGCTTATAACAACACAGTATAGAATTTTCTTTTGTTTGCATTGGAATTTGAATAAGCTCTACTTTTTCTAATGAATGATGGAAGAGTCGAATGAACCTGTGGGTTCTCGAAATTAACTCTGGGAAGTGAGAGGGAGGAAGGGAAACAGTGACGACTCACAGGAGACACACTGGTGGAACCTGTGATCTGGCCAGGGCCATTTGTGTGAAGTCACCTGGATCTCAGTGTTCTTCCTCTGGATCAGCTGCCTGGATGGTTTTGTCAAACTTTCAGATCCTTCCATCCTTCACCCCCATCAATGTGTGACTTTGCATAACTGAGAAAGCTAATAAACACAGAATTAAGTTTCCTTTATTGTTTTTCTCTACTAAGGGAATTTGGTTCTCTAGGATGACTTGCACTTATAATCACCTTGTGAGAAAGACACAGCTGGATGCCCAACTGATATCCATCCCCCCTCCTTTTCTATAACTGAACCCATTTTGTTTAATTCACCACTATGTCCAGTTAAGTGCTAGATTTCACAGAATCCCTTGCAACTGGGAGGTGGTTCAGTGACAATAGTCCTGGCTGATGAGATGTAAATAGCTGGATGCCCCGCTCCCCGAAGCTCTTAAAAGGGGAAGCGTCTGTGAGCTTGCCTGTTAAGCCTTTTGCTCTTTGTACTTCTTCCCTGGAGAAAGTAAACAGGCCATCGCGTGACCAAAGACAAGATGCTTGAGGGTTAAGGATGACTGGGTGGAAGGTTAGAAGGAGGCTGAGAAGCTGATAGCATTCTGCAACTGCTCTTCTGGACCCTGTCTGCGCATTTCTTGACTCTATGAGAAAAATAAAATCTCTACTTGGTTAAACCACAGAACTTGGGTCAGTTACTTGCAGCCAAATGTGATCTTAACTGAGTCTAAATGTTTGAAAATCATAGTTCATCTTTTCTTTAAAAATAAAAATGTGTTATTTTGTACGAGAAAAACAGGACTTTGCAGCCATGCAGATCCTCAATTTGAATCCTGGCTTTGCTATTTATTACAGTCTAATATTGGCAAGTAATTTAACCTCTCTGGGTCTCAGCTCTCTCATCTATAAAATGGTAGCTCTGATATATGTGCCATAGCATTTTTTCAAGGATTAGAGATAATTAGAAATTATTATTATTATTTTTTTGAGACAGTCTCACGCTGTCACCCAGGCTGGAGTGCAGTGGTGCAATCTCGGCTCACTGCAACGTCCACCTCCTGGGTTCAAGCGATTCTCCAGCCTCAGCCTCCCAAGTAGCTGGGATTGCAGGTCCCCACCACCATGACCAGCTAATTTTTTTTTTTTTTGTATTTTTAGTAGAGACAGGGTTTCACCGTTGTTGGCCAGGCTGGTCTCAAACTCCTGATCTCAGCTGATCTGCCAGCCTCAGCCTCCAAAGTGCTGGGATTACAGGCATGAGCCACCATGTCTGGCCAGAAATTATTAATAGGAATAATAACGGCATATTCAGCACATGGAAGATCTTCAACAAATGGTGGCACTGTTACCAAAAGGAAATGTAGTAGGGAGCCTGAAAGGGGGAGGCAAAGAATTCAGCTCTTTCTCCTAGAGGGTTCTCGGTAGGTTTACAGCTACAATCCCTTGACTCCATCTACTTGGCATTTATTCTGCCTCCTGTCTCTTATCCTCATTCCCACCTGCCCACACCAGAATACTTGGAACTCTTCTGTTCTCCAGCTTTGGTTTATAAGGATGTCCTTATAAAAATTTTATTAACTATAGCATAGGGATGAAGGGTGGGGGCTCCAGAGTCAGACAGATGTGGATTAGAATCCCCTGTTGTTACTAAGCTGTGTGATTTTGGTTAAGTCTTCTGTGAAATGGGAATAATTGGGTAGTTATGAAAATTCATCTGATAATGTATGTGAAGCACTAACAGCTGGTTTCTTGGCACATGACATACACTGGTTTGATGACAGATATTGTTGTTACTATTTCATTAAGCATGTGTTAAGCAATTCCCAGCCTTGGTACAAGGTCCTCTTGGAGAAGGAAAGACAAACAAAACATGATCTTTACCTTAAGAGTATTCCCATACAGGAGATGGGGGCAGAAAGAGATGGCACACCTTATTCATAACTGTAATAAAATGCAGAGTTAGAATACTGTTTAGCTGTTAAAAAGATTGACTATACTGACTTGTACAGATGTCCATTATATGTATTTTAAGAAGTAAAAAACCAAGCACACCTGTATGGTTTACATTTGTCAGTGCATGAAAAATTGCTAAGTGGGATGGCTTATGGGAGTTGAGACGAAGGGAACTTTGTATTTGTTTTTTTACAGTATATTACATCTATGTTACATTACTTGGGAAATATAAAATATGTTAAATTTTTAAATGTCTATTTATTGGTCCTTTTGGAGGTTGGTTGAGGAAGAGCATACTGTGAACTAGACTAGTCACCAGAGCAAAGGAAGAGACTGGGTTTTGTGAGTTTCCACTAGAAGAGGTGGGATTTGATTGGGTCTTAAAGGGTGGGAAGGAGATTTTGAGGAGGCAGTGGGGAACAGATGAGCATACTTGGGTTTGGAGCAAAATGTAGAATAGAGTGATATTAGATTTAGAGAAAAGAGAACAATATTGTTTGAAAAGACGTAAGCTATATTGGGGCAAATCTTACAGGGTTTTAAAGAGAGTGACAAGATTATACCTTAAAACAGGATGTTTTTAAGAAAAGAAGTGAGGGAACTATTGTTTTATAAAAATGACTCTAGAAATAGCAGATTGGGTGTTTCTAGTGGGTATATGGGCAAGGGGAGGGAGAAGGACAGAACACCCTAAATCAAGAATGGCCCATATGCTAAAGTTAATTTTCTTTTAAAGATGATGTCTTGCTATGTTGCCCAGGCTGGAGAGCAGTGGCTATTCACAGTTGTGATCATTGTGCACTCATGGGCTCAAGCAATCCTCCTGACTCAGCCTCCTGAGTAGCTGGAACTACAGGCACATGCCTCCATGCCTGGCTAAGTGAAAGTTGAATTTTAGTGGGAAATATGAGTTAAGATTTGAACATCTGGAGTTTGAGATTCCATCATGACCCACATTATCCTTAATTTTCTCATTGTATAAATGGATAAAATAATAATACCTATCTTATCAGGTTTTTAGGAGAATAACAATAATAATAGGCAACACTTACCTGGTAGGTTATACTTTTTATGTACCAAGCACTACTCTAAGCACCTTAAATATTTCAACCTAGATTAATCCCATATTACAGATGAGGAATCTGAGGCACAAGGAGGCTAAGTAACTTTCCCAGGGTCACACAGATTATGTGTGTCAGACTCAGAATTTGAACTCAGGCAGGTGCAGCTCCAGGGCCAGTATCTTCAGCCTCTTCATAGTCCTACCTCTGGCATGGTTCTGTACTTGGGGTGTTAAAAGCCAGTATGAACTGTTAGTTGACATTATTAATATGAAGATTTAAGCAAGAATTTAGAAATTTAGGCTTGGAGTTTAGGCCAAAGGCCGGACTAATGGATCATCTTTATAGGGCTGTTACGTAAAGAGTGAGAACAGTTGAGCTCCCCGAACAAGAGTATGTAGAGTAAAAAGAGAAGCAAGCATACAGTCTTCAGGGGACTCCTGATATTTAGAAATGGTCAGGCAAAAAAGAAGTTAGGAGAGGAGATAGAGCAGGATCTGCAGAGAAGTGAAGGACGATGGTGGCCAAGGGAAGAAGCACAACGTAAGTGAACTAATCATGCCATCCAGTGCAACAGACTTGTTACAAGGCTGCATCCAACAGACTGTCCCTGGTCCTGCTGCCAGGTCAGTTCATGAACTTGGAATCCAGAATGCAAAAAATTGAGGACTACATGGGAGCTGATGAACTGCAGGTGGCCTGGTTAGTTCATCCTTTCAAGGAATTGATCCGAGAGAGACATGGTAGATAGCTTGGGTTTGAGGAAGGCTCAGGTAGAGAGAAGGATATTAAAAGAAGGAAAAGGGAGGAAGGAATGAGTGCATGGTCCAGGGTAGAGAGATGGGGATAGACCCAAAATCAAGTGGAGGGCAGTGGGTTAGCCTCGAAATCCATAAGAACCCTTCTTCTGATGCGATGGAAGAGAGGATGGGGGAAATGGAAAAAAAAAAAAAGATGTGATCAGAAGGGATACGAATTGAGTAAGTTCACTGCAGGTGGTCTGCATTGATTTATCAGTAGAGTAGGAAGCAGTGAAAGGAAATTCACAGACAAGTAACTCAGGCTCCTGAGAGGATGGCTCTGGGGATTATTGTTATGGAGGAAAAATTTGAAAGAATGACAGAAGTCTCTCATCTGAACAATACAAACTGACACATTTGCCAGAATGTGTCTCGAGGCAGGAAGTTGGTTTATTGAAGTGGAAAGTAGTGGTTATAAAAAAAAAAAAAAAAAAGAGGAGAATGAAATTAGACAAAGGGAAACTTGACTGTCTTTGAAGGAGGAATTTTTAGACAGCCAGACTTGATGGTTCACAGGCCAACTTCTTGGGGGAAACCTGAGTTCTGAGTGGTGAGAAACAACTGGTTTTGGAGCCCACAGCTAGGATTTGGTTAAAACAGATATATCAAAGCACCAGGAAATACTCTGTAGAAAGGAGTTGTCCAACAGAGACAGCACTGGATTAAATTCTCCTCCTGATAAGGTGGTCTCTGATCTTCAGTTTACTTATTTCTAGAAAGAGCTGTAGTTGAAAAGACATAGGCTTGTGGCATTTCAGCAGATTTATTGTGGTAATGACATCAGGGGTATGTGAGAAAAGGATTGAAGAATGCAATAATTAAGAATGTGGTACTAAAAATCACTACCCCATCAGTCCATTGGTGGGTCTTATGGCGGTTGCTTTGAAAGATTTCAGTAAAGGCTTGTTCAAGTGTGTGCAGTATAAATTGATAGGCATAATATTCTTGAGTTCAATGGTTTTCAGCAGGGCCGGCTATAGAATCCGTGGAGCCTGTTGCAAAATGAAAATGTGTGACCCCTTATTCAAAAGGCAAGAAAAAAGTGCTGTTAAAGGTACTAAAATATGAAGCTTTTTTCCTTTCTCATACAGTTTTTTTCTCTTGACTTGTCATAGTATTGGCTACTTGTCATTCTATGTGAAGAAAAATTAAAAATTAAAATTACAGCATGAATTCAATTTAAAAATTAAAAAACTAAGCATTGAAGGTTTTAGCATGAATTTACTCTTCATCTTTGTATTATACAATATTGTTTTTGTTGTTGTTGTTGTTTGTTTTGTTTTGTTTTTTGAGACAGATCTCACTCTGTCACCCAAGCTACAGTGCGGTGGTGTGGTCACAGCTCATTGCAGCTTCTACTTTCTGGGCTCAGGTGATCCTCCCCCTCAGCCTCCCAAGTAGCTGGAATTACAGATGCGTGCCTGGCAATTTTGTAGAGATGGGATCTCACCATGTTGCTCAGGCTGGTCTTGAAATCCTGGACTCAAGCAATCCTCTTGCCTTGGCTTCCCAAGGTGCTGGTATTGCAGGTGTGAGCCACTGTGCCCAGTGCAATGCTGGTTTTAAATGAAAATATAGAGCATTGAACTCATATGCAGAATTACTGAAGTTGTTGATGCATATGTATATTGTTATGAGAACAGTAGAAACACTGCACAAAACTAAACTACTTTTATTTCACTTCTTGACGTGTGCACATTCTATTGACACCTACCTTTGGCTTATGATGTGTAATGAAGGACTGAAAGGAGAAGCAACTATGAGTTGCCTTATCTTTCCTTTTTCTTCTGTGCCATCATTTTCAGCACAAGTGGTTGGCTCATATGGTTAAGTAACATGAGAAAGAGAAAAAACACTAGGGCTCCTTGGTCATTTGTGTTTCTTAGAAAGACATTTCTGCATGCAATTAAGTTCTGGTTCAAATGGAAGTCATTGCCTCTTGGGGCAGTCAGCACCCACCTGCCTGCTTACTCAGTTGTATTTGTAACACACTTACCTTGCACTTGCTTTAAGTCTTGCTGAACTCCCACGCACCAGGAGTTCACCGGAATTCTGAGCTCATGGTGCATTGGGAAAACTGTGTGAACAGAGAGGCCAGGAATGGTGGCTATACATATTACGTGGTATGTTAGGCTGTTTTGCATTGCTATAAAGGAAAACTAGGACTGGGTAATTTATGAAGAGAAAAGGTTTAATTGGCTCACAGTTCTGCAGGCTGTATGTGAAGCATAGTGCCAGCATCTGCTTCTGGCAAGGCCCCCAGGAAGCTTCCGATCATGGCAGAAAGCAAGGGGAACCAGCTTGTCACATGGTGAGAGACGGAGCAAGAGAGACAGAAGGGAGAGGCCCCAGACTCTTAAACAACCAGATCTCCCATGAACTAATTGAGCAAGATTCACCAAGGGGATGGTGCTAAACCACTCATGAGGGATCCGCCCCCATGATCCAGTCACATCCCACCAGGCCCCACACCCAACATTGGGAATCACATTTCAACATGAGATTTGGAGGGGCCAAACATCCAAATCATATCACATTGTTCTCCTCTGCTCACTTGTGGGCTCCATTGTCGCATTGGACCTGACTTACAAAACACAAATTCAAAATTATCATTCTCAAGATGGTGACAGTAGAGTATTAAACCAACCATGGGTCTTTTCTGAGCATGGGGTCCTGTGTTACTGCCAAGGTCACAGGTCCATGAAGATGTCTCAGAAGTCAAAGAGCTCACTTTTGAGGCTAAGTTTCCCTTGGTCCTAACGTCTCAGCTTCATTATTAAAGTTTGCAATGTATCAGGTTTGTGGGTGGTAGCCTAGGGGACCCTCTTCTGGCCATCAGCAAGGACATTTTTGCCTTTCAATAATTTTTTAATCACCCTTCATCCCCCCTACCAGTATATCTGGGTTCACATCCTTCTCCTCTCTGATACAGACCTTGCCGTTGTCTCCTACTGGAGCCCTGCAGGTAGTCCCTTCTTTCTCTTTTTTTTTTTTTTTTTTGAGACGGAGTCTCTCACTGTCACCCGGGCTGGAGTGCAATGGTGTGATCTTGGCTCACTGCAACCTCTGCCTCCCTGGTTCAAGTAATTCTCCTGCCTCAGCTCCCTGAGTAGCTGGGATTACAGATGCCTGCCACCATGTCCAGCTAATTTTTTGTGTTTTTAGTAGAGACGAGGTTTCGCTATGTTGGCTAGGCTGGTCTCAAACTCCTGACCTCGTGATCTGCCCGCCTCGATCTCCCAAAGTGCTGGAATTACAGATGTGAACCACCACGCCCGGCCCCCCTTTTCTTTATTCCTCATCTTAGTGCCAGACAAATTTTCCAAGTAAGTTTGGTACCAGTTCACCTTGTCTACTCCAAAGCTTTCTTTGAGCCATGGCTTACAGCAGAGTTCTCATCCTGTGTTCCTGGGGTGGAGACTGCATGGAGACAGGGTTGGTTTGGCCTACATATTATTAATAAAGAAGTTTCAGCCAACACTTGCTTTGGGAGGGTTTACTTACTGAAATTCACCTATTGAAATTCAGATTTTAAAAAGAGGTCTGGCCACTGTGGGCTCTTGTTTCCTTGTGCTGTGCTGGTGCCCTAAAGAACAAGATGGACTGGGCATGGGGGGAAAGATGCCCAATCCATCTTGTTCTTGGGTTTACTCTTAAGGCAGAGTGATTCTTTGCTGTGGCAAAGTCTTCACTTTCAGCTATGTGAATGGAAAGCAGGTATCTGGCTATTCTTAAGAATGGTGTGAAGCAACCTGAATGTTGATCTTTTAGTCTGAGAAATTAAATTCCCCGTTCATAACGCAAATTGGGTGTATGCTTTGTAGCAGCCTTTGGTTGCTTTTTTTAGGAGAAATATTTCTTAAGTCTGGCCTGGCTATTATTACCACTGTGTCATCTTGTGATCTCGTCTGATTTTGACCTCTTTCTCCAAGCTTGCTTTTCCCTGCCCTTCGTGCAGAGGACTCCGGCTCCAATCCCTGGATGGCTTTAAGTCCAGCAAACCTTTCTGTTTTTCCTATTGCTCTTCTCTTTGCTTAACCTCTCCTCTTTCCTCCAGACCCACTTAAAAGCAGTTCATCAGGAAAACTTAGCTGAGAGTCTCAGTCAGAACTCACTCGTGCAGGAACTTTGCAGGAAACAGGTAATCTAATTTTGGGGTTTTAACTGCTCAAGTACCAATTGGGTGATGAGTTAAGGTTGTTTTTGAAGGTTCTTTCCAGCCCAATGATTTTGAGATCTGGCATCTACTTGTTATTTGAAATTGTACTTTGTGATAGGAACTTTACTTGCAGTATCTCAGTTAATTAAGAAGCAGCACTAGCATTACCTCCATGTTACAGATGAGGAAACTGAGAATTTTTTCCAACTGACTCTCAAAATGGCTCTTTTCTGGATTTGTCTTATTTCTTCAAATAGATTATGGACTAGTTGAAGACCATGACTGCCTTTGTTGACAAGACCTGCTACCTGGTAGGAACTCAGTAAATATGTGATGAGATGATTGGTTCATTCAACCAATATGCACTAGGCCTATACCAGGCTCCATGGAGATGCAAAGATGCCCCAGCTAGAAAATGCAGTATTAGTTATACTCTAAGCTTGGCCTCCTACCTGGGCACGAAGGTAGTATGAAATGGTGGATCTTGGGCTCTGGAGTTAGATGGACCTATAGCTGCGGTTCAGTTTCCTCATTTGTCAAATATGGGCAGTAATACTGTATACTTTTGTAGCAGTAGTTTTCAACTGCAGTGATTTTGACCTGTAGTAGTCATTTGGCAATGTCAAGAGACATTTTTTGTGTCACAACCTGGGGGTGGGGGTGCTGCTGGCATTTAGTGGGTACAGTCCAGGGATGTGGCTATCCATCCTACAATGCACAGGACAGCCCCCCACCAATGAAGAATTATCCTGACTCTAAGTATCAGTAGTGCTGAGGTTGAGAAATGCTGCCTTAAAGGGTTGTGAAGATGAAACAAGATAATGACTGCAAAGAGTTTGGCGTAGTTAGCTGTTACTCCAAGAAAGCCATCCCAAAGACTGCAAAATCATACTTTGAAAGGCAAACACCAAAAGGCTTAATTTCATCAGCATCAGTGATTCTTGCCAGTGAGAAGCCTTATGCTAAGGATTTCATGCTCTCCTGTTTGGGAGTGGTGACAGACTCACTGGAGATTGTTTATGTTACACTGTGTACTACCGTGAGCTGGCGTGGGTTTATCAGAGCTGTAAAAGCCATTATTAGTTTTTAGGATATTCCTGGTAAACTTCCTGCTTGCTTTACTAGTTTGTTCTGTGGAGATAATTCTGGTGTGCGGGTTTAAATCTTCTGATGGAAAATGTTTTGACTATCAAATTCCCAAAACCTGTTTTGATACGTGAGACATGAAACGTTTTGGTTTTCACATCAAGAAGCATTATGTTTTTCTAGCCTTGGATTTTAAACAAAGCAGCTTTCCCCCCTGTTTACTGCCTTACCTGCCTATCTGTGGGAGTAGAAGGGTGGAGAGCTAGCTGCTGGATTTCCATCTATTGTTTATTGTGGATTTATATTTGAAATTGTTAAACTTTTTTTGTAATTATAAAGGTAATATATGTATTTATAGAAAATTTGAGTAACATAGAAAAAATAGAGAAGACACAGTTAAAAAAAGGCATCAGTAATACTTTCACATGAAGGTATAATCAGCTTTGGTGTGTTGGTGTGTTTTCTTCTTTTTCTATTCCTATATTTTTTCCATAGATGAAGTATCCTGAGTATGTAATTTTGTGTCCCACTGTTTTTAAAACTTCACATTGTTTTATTTTCATTTCCTTACACTACTAAAATGTCTGTAAATATTTCTAAGGACTGTAAAACATTCCATCTGTGGGTGTTTCATTATGTAATCCCATTGTAAAAATATAGCCTATTTTCAATTTTTTTTTTTTTTAGAGACAGGGTCTTCCTCTGTCACCCAGGCTGGAGTGATGTGATCATAGCTTACTGCAACCTCAAAATGCTGGGCCCAAGTGATCCTCCTGCCTCAGCCTCCCATGTAGTAGGATTATAGGCATGTGCCACCATGTCTGGCTAATTTTTTTTTTTTTTTTGTAGAGACTCTGTCTCAAAATATCAGTAGTACTGAGGTTGAGAAATGCTGCCTTAAAGGGTTGTAAAGATGAAACAAGGTAATGAATGCAAAGAGTTTGGCGTAGTTAGCTGTTACCCCAAGAAAGCCATCCCAAAGACTGCAAAATCATCCTTTGAAAGGCAAACACCAAAAGTCTTAATTTCATCAGCATCAGTGATTCTTGCCAGTGACCCTGTCTCTACAAAAAAAAAAAAAAAAAAAGTGATCTTCAGCCTCCCAAAGTGCTGGGATTACAGGCGTGGGCTATTGCACCCAGCCTATTTTCAATTTTGACGAGCATTTGTGCATTCAGTATTTTCTGTATTTCAGATCATTCTTGTCTATACAATAGATGATCACATGCAGAACAAAAGGACTGGATATGTGTGGATACTTTGATTAGTATTGTTGTCAGCTGCCCCAAAGCTTCTACTAATTTTTGCTCCTGTTAGCACAGTGATGTTCTCATATTAGTGGAATTTGATAATTTTCTAGGAGAAAATAAATTTTGTTTTTCTTTTTAATGTATTTGATATTATTGAGCTAAATCATGTTCATATGACTATTGGCTATTTCTTAACAAACTGTTCATGTTCTCTGCCCATTTATTGGGAATTAGTATTTTTCTCATTTGTCATAAACTCTAGTTCATGTATTTCACTTATTAATCCTCTATCATAGTTGCTGCAAATATTTTCACCTACTGTTTCTAATTTTTTAATTCGGTTTGTCTTTTATTTTTGTTAGTGATATAGAGGTTTAAAATGTTTATGCAGTCTAATCTATTGATTGTCTTTTGCACTTGCGGTTCTCCAACTTTCCTCTTGTCTATACTAAAATGAACCCTTACTGCTCTGGAAGTCTCTATTCTGAATAATCAGTGTTTAAAATTATATCCCAAAGTAGGGTATCACAGGGTTTCCTGATGAGGATAAATGGGCCTGAAGTGCTTCTGGGCACCCACTATGTATCATGGGAAAACTTGCACGTGTGTGTATGTGAGAGAGAGAGAGAGAAAAATAGAGAAAGTTGGTGAGAAAAGGGGAGGCTGTTTTTGGGCCAAGGGTTGTTTGTTTGGCTTTTTCATTTCTTTTCCCCTGATAGAAGTGAGCTTACTGAAGGCAGTGGGGCTTCCATAGATTCCTGAAACATCTGAGTGACTGAAACCAGCGGCTTGCTGAGCGAGCTGTGACTACACCTGGCAAGGGGTGTGTTAGGCATGTGTTGAGTCTGTGAGAAGGCAGACGGAGCAGAGACTCAGGCCGCATCCCATCCAGTTCTCACCCCTTAAGTTTTGCTCTTTGAGGCTGCAGGCTGTTGCTCAGCCTCACCCAGGTTGAGTCCTGTGGGAGGACTCATAGGAGCCCACAGCCCTGTTGCAGCTCACCAGCTGCACTAACTGTAGCTTGAAGACGAAGGTAACAACTAGCGCTTACCTGGCACTTAGCTGTTTTGCAAAACCCTTCCACTAGGGCTTTTATAGATGCTTCTCACCTCAACCTTATGAGCTTAAATACTGTTTCCATCTCCATTAATTTGGAGGAAACCACCACTCAATAGATGCATCATTAAAATCCAGAGCTTCCGACTCCAGGGCTGACCTGCTCTACTTAAGAAAGAATTCCATCATTGTATTTTCTGGTCGTAGGTTCTTGGTGGTACTATTAGGCAGAGGGTGGCACCAACTGTTTTAGGTTTTGGAGTCAGACATATCTTGACTGGAATCCCTACATAGCCCTATCTTGGCATTGTGACTTTGTTACTTACCCAGCCTGAACCCTGGTTTTCTCATCTGTAAAATGGAAATAACAATGTGTAGACCCTCTGGATCTGAGGGTTCCACATCTGGGGATTCAACCATAGCAGATGGAAAATATTTGAAAAAACAAAATAACCATACAACAATAAAAATACAAATAAAAAATACAATGCAACAACTATTTACATAGCATTTACGTTGTATTAGGTCTTAAGTAATCTAGAGATGATTTAAAGTATATGAGAGAATGGGAGGATGTGTGTAGGTTATATGTAAATATGTAAGGAACTTTAGCATCTGCGGATTTGGGTATGTGTGTGGGTATCCTGGAAACCAATTCTCCATGGATACTGAGGGACAACTGTATTAAAAAGATTAAGTTGAGATTGGTGCAAAAGTAATTGCGGTTTTTGCCATTACTTGCAATGCCAAAACAGCAATTACTTTTGCGCCCACCTAATATATGCAAGATGCCTAGTGCAGCACCACTGTGCTCATTCATTGTAGGAGCTCAGTAATGATTGTTTCTTAATCTCGAAGCTGAAAATGCTGCTGTTCTTTTTTTGTTTGTTGTTTGTTTGTTTAAAAGTTTTAGAATTGCAGGTAGATCTGCACAGACTTGGGAAGTTCTAGTGAGTATCACTATATTTAAATGCTAGAAACACTTCTTTATCTGACCTATTTATTTTTCTGTTGAGTAGACTTTCTTTTCCGTTGTGGATAAGTCATCTGCATCTCTCAAATCCTTCTGCTTAGAGAATTGCGTGATGACTCCTCAGCTTAGGATTGTGCTCGTAGGCAAAATAAAACATGTTTTGTCTACGTGTTCATGTAAAAAACACAGACGGCTCTCTTGAAGGGCAATAACCCTTCTCTTACACATAGTTGAGATTTTTGGCATCATTCATGGAGTTGTTACTTGCCCAGGCTTCATAAACTTTCAGGTACCAGAGCAACATTAAAGAAGAAGATTGTAGAAACTCATGAGAAAAGACAAATCTGCTAAATAACCCAGGGGAGGCAAGTTGCTAAGTAAATTTTTATTTTTCATGCCATTTAAAAGTTAGGTTAGATTTGATTGGTCTTTATTCCAGACCTTGTTCAACCACATAAAAAAAACTCCCTGAAATTCAATCATTTTTGCCTAAAGAATTTCAACATGAGGTTGTCTTGCCATTTAATGTATAATGTGTGTTTATTTAGGCTTTCTCATTTTAATAAATTGAGCCAAGTAACTGCTATAAATGCTTTAGTTTAGAATATAATCCAGTGCAGTCTTTTTTGTATGGAGTTAAAAATACCCTTTGGGAATCCTCTTTAAATGTGTCCTGGACCTTCTTATTTTTTTATCCCTGCTACCGTGGTTGCATTTTCAATAAGAAATCAACTTAGTATTAGAATACGAGGTTATGCTAATGTAAGTGGGGCTTTATTGGGTTAAGGGTTAACATTCTTACTTCTGTTCTGGGAACTTTAGATCCGTTGCCCTATGGTTTTTTCATTTTTTCCACCTTTTGGTAGGAAGGGAGAGACAATGAGGAGAAAGTCTTTTTTATATGATTTATACAAGTTTATAAATTAGAGTTTTAATATAATTCACGCCATGTGTATATGCTTCACCTAAAACATAGATACAGTTAAGGTCAGTGATTATGTGAAATTTACATGATTTCTAAGTTTTCTGTCATGTTTAGAGTTCAAGGATCAAATTGAGCATACTGTTGGCTAAATCTTATAACTTTTGCAAGCTGAGTGCAGGACATTGTGAAATGCCTCACCCAATTGTAATGGTCAGTAGGAAATTCTTTTCCTAAAATTTCAAGCCTGTTGCTTGCCTTTTTTTCCCAGCCCCCCACCCCGCCCCCCGCTTTTTTTTTGTTTTTTTTTTTTTTAAGACAAGGTCTCACTCTGTTGTCCAGGCTGGAGTGCAGTGTCGTGATCATAGCTCACTGCAGCCTCAACCTCCTAGGCTCAAGCTATCCTCCCACCTAAGCCTCTCAAGTAGCTGGGATTACAGATGCGCACCACCATGCCCGACTAATTTTTTGATTTTTTAAATAGGCATAAGGTCTGGCTGTATTACCCAGGCTGGTCTCAAACTCCTGGGCTCAAGTGATCCTTCTGCCTCGGCCTCCCTAAGTGCTGAAATTATAGGCATAAGCCATCATGTCCCACCTGATTTTTTAATTTGCAGCCAAAGTGGACATTTGGAGGCAGAGGTGTTTGTGGTGATAATGGTTAGGAGAGAATGGACAAACAAACTTGGTACTGACTTGACTATTAACTGACAGGGTACAAAGGACTAAAAAATATGCCTAGTGATGGGCAAAGACTTCATGACTAAAACACCAAAAGCAATGGCAACAAAAGCCAAAATTGACAAATGGGATCTAATTAAACTAAAGAGCTTCTGCACAGCAAAATAAACTATCATCAGAGTGAACAGGCAACCTACAGAATGGGAGAAAAGTTTTGCAATCTATCCATCTGACAAAGGGCTGATATCCAGAACCTACAAGAAACTCAAATTTACAAGAAAAAAACAAACAACCCAATCAAAAAGTGCGCAAAGGATGTGAACAGACACTTCTCAAAAGAAGACATTTATGTAGTCAACAAACATATGAAAAAAAGCTCATCATCACTGATTGTTAGAGAAATGCAAATGAAAACCGCAATGAGATACCATCTCACACCAGTTAGTATGGCGATCATTAGTCTGGAAACAACAGATGCTGGAGAAGATATGGAGAAATAGGAACACTTTTACACTGTTGGGAGTGTAAATTAGTTCAACCATTGTGGAAGACAGTGTGGCAATTCCTCAAGGGTCTAGAACTAGAAATACCACTTGACCCAGCAATCCCATTATTGGGTATATACCCAAAGGATTATGAGTCATTTTACTATAAAGATATATGCACACGTACGTTTATTGCAGCACTATTCACAATAGGAAAGACTTGGAACCAACCCAAATGCCCATCGATGATAGACTAGATAAAGAAAATGTGGCACATACACAACATGGAATACTATGCAGCCATAAAAAAGAATGAGTTCATGTCCCTTCAGGGACATGGATGAAGCTGGAAACCATCATTCTCAGCAAACTAACACAGGAACAGAAGACCAAATACCACATGTTTTCACTCATAAGTGGGAGTTGAACAATGAGAACATATGGGCACAGGGAAGGGAACATCACACATTGGGGCCTGTTGGAGGGGTTGGGGGCAAAGGGAGGGATAGCATTAGGAGAAATACCTAATGTAGATGACAGATTGATGTCTGCAGCAAATCACCATGGCACATGTATACCTATGTAACAATCCTGCACTTTCTGCACATGTATCCTAGAACTTAAGTATAATAAAAAGAAATATGCCTAGTGATCCTGAGATAACAATCCAGTTGGGTAGCCCCATGCTGATCCCTTCAAATCATTTTGGCACCAGCCCTTTGAAACAGAGCCAGGATAGTACATATGAGAACCCAGCAAGTTTCACCAGGCATTTCTTGTTGCTGGCTGGTTGGCTTAGGGAGTAAATAGAGTAATTAGCGCTCATTAGCACTCCCACGAGCTATAATGCATCTACCTGAGGCAGAGAGATGCTTGCCTGCGTTCCTGAAGCATAGAAATCCCCTTATGATCTCTTCAGTCCAGACATTTTTGCACTGCAGTAACAAATGCCAACTTGGCAAGAGTAAAATCCTCCAAGTGCCTCAAATAACAATAGGCAAAACCTGTGGACTAGGGACAGAAGGCTTTCCTAGGAACGGTTAGTGTGTCTAAGAAATTGGTGTGCTGTTTAAAGCTTTCTCTTCTCCCCCAACCCGCTGCCTCTCAGTGTATGCGACTGAGGTGAACCAGATGAGTCAGAGATGTTGGACGCGGTAGTCATATAACTTGATCCCCTTAGCCTCTTGTCAGCTGTACTTCAGAAGCTATAGTCTCCATCAACGGAGGGTCTGGATTGTACAGAGTCATTGAGAATGAAGAGAGAGAAACCTTTGACGGTGATCTGTGGCCCTGTCCAGGACCCTGTGCCATTGATAGTTCTTGTTCCTATGAAATATTAATCTGTGGTATGAAGGTGGGAGTCACAAAGGGAGAAGGAGGGAGCCAAGTTTTGGGGGCTTGGTACACACGCCTGGAGAAACATGTAGATAAGTTGCGAATTGGCAGATTGTTATGGGAAAGAAGCCTGAACTAAGAATCCGGCACTCTGATCCCTACACTGATTAGCTGTGTGATATTGGGCAAGTCACTTAACCAGTTATAAAATTGTTAGAACGATACCAGCCCAGCCCTCACTGGGAGGGGTTTAAGAATCAAATGAGATCATGTGTAAAATGCTGTAAAAGATTAAGTAGTAGTATGATTTTTGAGTTTTTATATGGAGTACATTAGCTACATTTTAAACATCCTCACCTAACCCTCTGGTAAAAGTACCTGCTTTTCCACTGAATTCCAGCCCTGTGACTCTTAATTCCATCCCTGTACCCTAAACTAGATTGGAGCCTGTTTGGATGCCAGGTAGTTCCCTTGAAGTTTTTTGGAAGATAGTGCTGTCTCCTGGGCAAGACAATAGCAGGAGCTCCTGATTCCTGCTTTGGCCTGTCTGCCATCCCCTTTCTTGGGGATGCAGTAAATTCTACAAAGTCATCATTCATCTATCAGTTCCACAGGAATTGTTCCCTGTTATTAAAAGTTTGGAACATTGGCTGGCTGCAGTGGTTCATGCCTATAATCCCAGCGTTTTGGGGAGGCTGAGGTGGGTGGATCACTTGAGCCCAGGAGTTCGAGACCAGCCTGGGCAACATGGTGAAACCCCATCTCTACAAAAAATGCAAAAAACTGGCCGGGCATGGTGGTCCCAGCTACCAGGGAGGATGAGGTGGGAAGATCACTTGAGCTCAGGAGGTCAAGGCTACAGTGAGCCACGACTGCACCACTGTACTCCAGCCTGGGAGACAGAGTGAGACCCTGCCTCAAAAAACAAAAACAAATAACCAGTTTGGAATGTTATGAATAAAGTGTTCAGGACTCAGTTTCATACTTAGGTGGAACTGTACTTGTTGAGTAGCTTTAGAATGAAGATTTGCTAGGATTTGAGGTTATAAAGTAAGTATGTCTTTTGTGGGCAGCCATACTGTGAGATGGTTAAGGTTGGGAACCCCAGCTGTGGCCTCCTTTGCTCTGGTGGCAGTTTTCAATGCCACATGATGTTGGGACAAGCAAATCACTACCTTTGCTAGGTCTCGCTGTCTTTACTTGTGAACTTGCTGTATTCCTGTGCATTAACTCCTGTCCTTGTTGACTGGGTTGGTGTTCAGAAAGTGATCTGAGTTGCTTATCAAAAATGTGTAGTTTTTAAACCAAGTGGCTGTATGACAAGTATTTTTCAAAGACTGTTATCAGCCTTTGTAGGACCTCTGAAGGAGCCTGTGACTTCCTCAGTACAGTTAAAAAAAATAATGCTCTGCATTAGTTATCTTAGAAAACTGCTGTTTGTCTTAAATTAGGTTCCCTAGAACCAGACGCTGAGACCAGGAGTTGGGTGCTGAAGGATTTGGGGGTGAGCTCTCAGGAGACACCTGTAAGGAAGGAACAAGGCAAGGTTGGGCAGAGGAGAAGCTGACTGGCAAATGTGGTTGCATCTGAGACCCCAGCCACTTCTATGGGGAGTGCTGGATGGTTCTTCAGAGCTGTCCCCATTTGAGCAAGGGGCTGGACCTTTGTTTGCCTGCATCAGCTAATTCCTGGCAACTGGCCACCCCTTCTGGGGATATCACCTTGGGTGAGGCTGTGTCCTGCAGCTGGCTGAGGACCTTCCTTGTGAACCATCAGCAGCTGGGGATGGGTGCACTGGCCCTAAAAAGGAAGTCTGGTGGAGCAGTATAGTGTCTACTATACTGTCCCAAAGAATCTAACCCTTTGAGAAAGAAACAAGTGGGTAGTGCCAAATGCCCAGCATATGGCAAGTCCCTTTATATGGAAAGTTAGAAAGTTTGGATCCCTTAGCAAAACTGAAGGAAGAGCTTATACATGCTTTGTGAACTATTAAATAAACAGATCTCCAGCCTCTTGGAAGTTTATGAGATCCTTGAATAATATTTATACCTGATTATGGTATATCAGGGCTTAGCTTCTATATTTGTGAAATGACTGACCCATAATTAAATAATTTTCCCCAAGCATGAATTACTGTATGTTCAGAATATTCATCCTATGTGTATATAAACGCAGTTGAATGGGTCGCCGTAACAAAAGGCAAGCAAGTGAGTGAGGCACACAAACTCAGACTTAGAACCTTCCAGGAGGCCCTGGGGATGGAGGGCAAATATAGGAGATTATAGCTTTGGTTCCCGAATCACCTTATGTGATATTTTAGTCATGGTCGAGGATAATGATTTAGGAGTTAAATTGCCAAAGTGTAAGTCAATATGCTTTGGGGGGGGAAAAAAAGAATCAATTTTTTGGCATTTCCAAAAGCCAGTTGCACTGAACAAATGTCTAAAACTGGCATGGTTTGTTGTATAAGTGGGATGCATAGACAAAGCCAAAGTTATACCTAATCTCTTTCCCAACTGCAGATTAAGTCATATCTGTAAAAGGCAACATGGTTTTTCTTCTGCATTTTCTGCCTTCTAGTAAGTGAAGAAGGCAATGGGTTGTGCTCCCCCATCATCTGAATAGTTTGAGTGTATTGTGGGGACTGGAGGTGGGGAAGCCTGATGACTTCGTCGTGGCATAGAGCAAAGGTGATCAGGGGTGTGTGTTCAGACCATGGACTTCGCTTCCCAGTGAGCCCCCTGGACTCTGTGTATTCTTTGCCTTTATCTGCGTTGCCACCTGGAAGCTCTGTAATGTCAAGTTCTGGAAGATATTACCAACCTGTTTCCATTATGGGTGTAGTGGAAACATAAGTAGGTCACTGTTCCTTATTCAGAAACTGAACAGAGTCAAGCTGCCATGGTGACAGGTTCTGTATAAAAACATCCATCTCTGAACCTCTTGGAGAGATGTGATGATTTGGTCATTGGATGTGAAGAGGATAATCTGCCAGCTAGTTTATTGCATTGGCTAGAAATAGGAGATGCAGAAACTAAAAAGCTCTCAAGAAGTCATCAGATGAGAAGGAAATTAATGTAGCATAGTGATTCTGCTGTAGAGGAAAGGCTAAAGGTGAGACTCTTGAATATGTGCACCATTTCTTCTGCAGCTCTTGACTTGGATGATCCGTCTCAGTGTGATCCCATGACTGTTTGGTGATGATCTGATAGTAGAAAGGGCAGAGCGATTTAACTTTGTGTACGTCTTCCTCTGACTTCTCCATCTTTCTAACATGCCTGTACATGTGCCTTTATCACTGGCATTCTGGAGTTAGGGACATGACCTTTTCTACAGTCTGGATGAGGAATCTCCAACTATGACTTTTCATTGTGACTCACGTCTGCAAAGAATGAATAAAGAAGAATTTCTTGGCCAGGAAGTGTGTGCTATGCAGAGAGAAATAATTGTTGTTGGGAAAGAAACTTTTGAAGAATCAGAATTAAAAAAAAAAAAGAAAAAGAAGAATGAAGGAAGTCTATCAAGAAAAGGAAGAACCAGAAGTGATCTGCAGGGTGTTGCCTGGAGATATGGGAAATAAATCAAGAACAGAGAAATGGGGAAAGATAAAATAAAAGACATTGCCGGTTAGGACCGGCTGGGGTCCTAGGAAAGTGGCAGCTCCAGCAGGGCTTGGAAAGCTACTGAACCACTCACTTATGCACACACAACTGCCCTGCCCTCTCCCCTTCTTTGGCCCCCATTCACCCGGTGTAGGAGGGTCTGACACCCTCACCATGGAGGATGCTATTTGGCTGTTTTGAAGGCGAGACCTTGAAGCGTGGGAGAGCTTCGCCTCTTTCGTAAGCTGATGTTGCGTAACCTCCCCGAGAGTCAGGACATAGTGGTTAAGGACACAGGCTTTGGAGCCAGGCAGATAGGGTGTAACTTAAATGCTGCACCTCAGAAAAATGGCTTATTGTGAAGGGTTTAATGGAGCGTAATGAAGTAAGTGCTCAAAACTGTTGTTAATATATGCCAAGAGTTATAACTGAATTTGTAAAAAGCACCTTCTTATACTCTCAGGCAGACTTTGAACCTGAGCTAGGCTTCAACAGGAAGCTGGACTCTGTCAGTGGCCCCATGGGGGAGCTGGGCAGTAATCCAAGGCTCCGGGTGGGGTGTTTGAAGCAGCTGCAGATCCTCGTGAAGGGCTCTGGGTGCCCATACATTGTCCCTATGGAGTTTCTGTACTTAAAGTCCCTGATTTTTTTTGTAAGCTGCTCCAGCTGGGATGTCTGCACACTCACACATGTTAACCTAGAGTGGATTCAGGAACTATTTTAACATTTACATGGATAATGGGTTGCTTTGTTAAGTCATATGTAAATTTTTATTTAGCTCCTAACCATCTCCTGTACACAAGACACTGGACTCACAGGAGTGCAAAATGCAATGGTGTTAGGGGTTTGTATGGATATGTTATCTGTGCTTTATGACAACTCAGAGAGAGGTAGGTAATATTACCAGTTTTACAGAGATTAAATAACTTGCCCAAGATCAAACAGAGATTATACCTTACTACATGGACTCTGTGCCACCGCGAATCGTAAGACACATTCCAATACTGGAGATGTTAAATTAACCTTTAAAATTAACGAAATGTGGTAAGTCACAGAGCCTTGATTCTACCCCATACTCGGCTGATTTCAAAGTTTGTGGTTTTTTCCCTCATCACATATAAGGGCTTGCAATCCTTTCTAACTGGTGAACATAAAACAAGCGCAAATAAGAGGACAATTAACATTTGTAAGACTTGAAAGGGTGGCATTAATAATAACAATAATGGTTGGTGTTTATCGCCCACTTACTCTGTGGCAGTGCTTTCATGTGCTTTGTTTGGGGGTGGGCACTAATTTTATATTCTTTTTTTTTTTTAACAAACGTGAAAACTGAGATAGGTACTCTTATTCCCGTCTTCTAATGAGAAAACTGAAACAAAGATTAGTTATGGGACCTTGGGAGATCTTCTCCAAGGTCACATAGCTTGTATTGAAAGTCAGTCTGCACCATGGTAGTTAAGAGTTCAAGTTTATTTATAACCACGACAGACCTGGTTTGGGTTCCGGAAGAGTGTGATCTGATAGACAGGTGCTCAGTGCTCCAGGAGCACCTAACCCAGCCTTGTGGGGGTCTGCAGGGACTCCCAAAGTGGACGGCACCTAAACTGAGAAGGCAGTGTCCATCTCTCTATCGCAACCCACCGTGCTGCTAAAAATAATCATGGTTGCCCTATGTTACTGACCTCCACTAGTACTATGAAGGTCTAAACCTGGCATTAGCTAGTAGGAACTGGCTTTATTTATAGTTTACATCCTTTCCACTTCCCAAGAGCAACAGAGGAGGTTTAAAAGGAACATTGTAAATTAGACAGTTGCTGAGAACCAGGATGATGGCTACATAAAAGGTCTTGGAAATCCAAAAAAAATAGAAAAAAAATTATTTGATGTTCCATTGTGTAATGTAAGTCTCTGGAGATGAACAGCTAGGTATTCTTCCTACAACTTTTAGACTACGGCGTGCAGTCTCCAGTGCCAAGAGAGCTCACACACTGGCCAGCCAAAGTCTCTGTAACAACTCAATCACTTGGCTTTTCATGTTCCTCTTAATTCTTTTTACAGAATTAATGATTTTTATTTTGAGCTAATATATTGCTAAAGGATGTGAAGATTGTGTGTCAAGCTGGCATCTTGAAATAAAACAGTATGTTTACAAATGGATAGATATCCTGTCATTAAAAAGAAATTTTGACAGACTGTGGTTCATAAGGAGACCCATATTAGAAGACACTGAAAGAGCCTTCAGAACATCGAATCATAATTGCTGAGTAGCAGACTGCGTTCCAGGTCCGTGTCTGCCCCTTCAAGAACATCTGACCCCTAGTTTCCTCATCTTTAAAACAAGGGGGATGGGTTAGATATTCCCAGATTTCTTGAGCTCTAAAATTTGTTTGACTCAAACATTTCTAATGAATTCTAACACAGCGTTTGTTCTGACTAATTTATCAGGGTGCCTGCCTAACAGTAAATGTTGAATTTGTTGGTCTCAGAGTTCTGTTATCAATGAATTGAAATGGGTGTTATATTTTAAATTCTGATTGTCCATTGATTGCATGTCAAAGAGAATGTATTGCGGGCATTTCTCCTGCATGTCTTTGGAATAAACTTACTGTTAATGAAGAGAATTGAACCACTATCAGGTTAGGGGTCAAGAAACCTTTTGGCTGCAATAATCCCTGACAGTCGACTCCAGAGCCACCGGCCAGCCAAGTTGTCTTGAACTGCAGTCAGGAACGCTGACACTGGATCAAAGGGCAACTGTTTTGGTTAGTTTGAGAGAGATCCTGCTGCAGTGGAACTTTGAGGGTGGGACTAAGGAACACGCAGGGCTGAGGATGGGAGAGAAAAATTGTACTCACTGTTATGTACCAGAGGTGGAATTCTAGTTGTGATTCCAAATCGATGTTTCTCAGGGAGAAAAAGCTCTTCTCTTTTTCTCTGGTTCAAGACCATCTGACAACTCGGAACATAACTCGTTTGATAACTCTGAACTTAAGTTAAAGAAAACATTATTCAATGATACTTGTTAAAGCATGGAACAAAGGATCGTTGCTACAGGGCTTTGCAGTGGGGGAGAGAGATTGCGTGCAGTTCTGAATATTGCATGGACAAGTGGCCATTTATAGCCAAGGAGCAGGATGGGAGTCAGTGGATGGAAAAATACTAAGAGGAAATGTTGGGGTAAGGGGGATTCTGGCTAAATTAACCTAACGGGATTCTTGCTGAAGATAGGCCAGGGTGATCAGACACCTGGGGGACGGCGGAGGATGAGGAGACTGATCAGATACCGAGAGTGGGAGGTTCTTGCTAAACTGACTTAGCAGGGCTCTTTGCTAAACTTGGATTTTACAAGGAAGTGCACGCAGGGGCCTAGGAGAAGATTTATGAGCCTGACTAAAGTTTGGCCAAAAAAAGAATCTTTGCTACATAACTCATTTGATAACTGAACTTAACTCATTGCCAGATGACCCCATATACTGCCCAGGCTGGGGATAGAGGGTGACTGAAAATAAAGATGAACTCAAGCTTACGATGACACGAAGACAGTGAAACCACAAGTCTGATCTCTCCCCAGGCCCTCTACAATGACACGAAGAGAGTGAAACCACAAGTCTGATCTCTCCCCAGGCCCTCAACAATGCCACCACTGTCACCACTCAGTCCAGCTGGGCCGGGGATGGTGCTCACCCGCACTCTGGATGAATGCTGTTTTGTGCTCTGCTGTGTTGGTTCTCCTGCAGCCCTTTCTGGCTTACCGATAGGTTGCCCCCGCCCCACAGGAGCCAAGAGTGCCCAGTGAAGCTTTCTCTGTGGATGGGACTGATACACACCATGACATGTGTTGGGAAAGTCCCTGGTGCTGGACGAGTTCTCCTTCAATAGCTTTGAAGTTATGTGGCTGACCCTGTAGGAGTAATTGGTTTCTTATGAATGATGACCTATGAATGAAATAGGAAGCAATTCTTGTCTACAAAGTTTATCTCCCGTGATAAGGAAAAGACCCCCAAGGAAGCTCATCGATATTCGGGGACTCAGCATTCACAACTGCAGGGGGCACCATTCACACCATTCATGTGGCCCTGATTCAATGCTCTTGTAATTCTTCACACCTCTTAGAACATTTTTGGGTGATCCTCTATTAGAACAGGCAGATGGAGTTAAGCTGGCTGCGGCCAATGATCAAATGGTTCCTCAAGTATTCCTATTTTTCTTCCCTCCTCTTTATCTTCCAATTGAGTAAATAGATGCTTTCTGAATTATACGTGTTATTTAAAAAACTGATTAAAGAAGCAGTTTATAAGCAACTCTTGCTAAGTGCCTTGGGTAAACCTGCTGTCTCACAGAATTGAGCAGGGCAGAAAAAGGCATCTTTTGGAATGCCAGTGTTTCATCTAAGTTTAATTTGATACCAAGGGCTGCTTGACAGCACCCATCTGGTTAACACTGAGTGCTTAGATGTGTATTACGGTAAATGGCTTAAAACTGGCAACTTCTAGACATTAGCTCACAATCCCGTTAAGATTCCTGTTAAGCCCTGGGGATAATGCACAGCCTGGTGTAATCAAGAAAACTGTAGCAGTTACACTCATCCCAACATCCCAATTATTCCTAACTTAAATGTTGCCATCCCCCAGATTTCTCAGCCTAGTGAAGCTGTTCCCTCCATTTAAAAAAATTGCTTTCTGAAAATTTGTGTTTCTTTGGTAAAAAGATATATCCTAGGAGGAAACGATTTGGAATTTAGAAGTGCTTACTACAGGGTTCTTTTTCAGTATTTTTATCAGTGACTGGGAGTTGCGGTTGAAACCAGGCTGGGAGAGACAGCCGGTGACAGTCAGAATCCAGAAAATAATCCGTACAAACAATGACAATGGTAAACCGAAGCTGATAATGCTTTAAATAACAAAGCTGTATGTCACGCTGTGAATATACTTGAAAAAAAATCAACTGAAAACGGACATGACTTGGTTTGGTAAAAACTCCCTGGAGGTTTGTAGTTCAGCAGAAGCCAAATTTGTGATATTGCTGTGAATGGAAAGTTCAGCTAACCATGTTTAGCAAATTTAATGCAAGTTAGTGTCCAGTTTCTGGAGATAATGGTCCCTTTGTGCACCTTGTTGGAGATCCTACATCTGGAGTCTTGTGCTTGACTCCATACACTTTAAGAGGAATGTTGCCAAATTGGAATGTTCCCAATGTTGGAGTGTGGAGATCGTGCTGACACCAGAGGTCTGGAAATTGTGTCCCCTTCGGAGTGGTTTGAAGAACTGGGGCTGTGATGTCCTAGGAAGTTAAGGGAGACAGGGCTGCTATTATAAAACATTTGCCTGGTTGCCAAGCAGAAGAAGGAATAGGCTTGTATTTTGTGATCCCTGAGGACAGACCTCAAATGGCAACAGAGGCTGGGGTGGGGCGTGCATTCTTGTTCGTTCATGGAAGGCAGGCCCTTCCAGTAAGCAAACGAGCCAAGCTGTTGACAGGAGGTGGCAAGATTTATGGAGATGCCTCAGAAAATATTCGGGCTTTCAGCCTAGATGTTGGCTCAGGTCCCCTTCAACAATAAGGTTCTATGGTTTTGTAAAATAGCTAGCACCCCTGGTTCTTTTCAAAAATTATTTTCTTCAGAGAGAATGGTGGAAGAAAGGCACTCTTTGCTGTGGCACAGATCATAGAAAGTACAATAACTGCTTGTTTCCGATGAGAGCTGAAAATGCTCTGGAAATTTCTCTAAATGTGGCTTTTCTTGTTCTTTATTTTCTGCAGATCCTGTCAGGACTATAGATTCCTTATTCCTTTATTTGATTCGGTGTTTCACTCGAGTGGGCTAAATAACAGTGATTATTATATGCAAAAAAGGTTGCTACAGTTATTTTTCCCCCTGATATGAAAGCTAAGCCTTGTTTTCCTCTTCTTGGCAGAAATTGTGCTTTTCTTTGGAGGAAATCATAAATCATGATTGAAAGCAAAAGCTATTTTGACCCAACTCTTCCCCTTTTCTCTATGGAGAACAATCACTTGGCGATGATATAGCACGTACGAGACAGATGATCAGAATTAAATTCTTTTATCTGTTAACAAGCTCATCTTTTCATTGACTCAAATCCTTTTAAGAAATATTATTTTGGGGGAAAAAGCCCCCATTTTGTGTTAATTTTTCTGATCCTTTGACAAATATGTTTATTATTCTTTTAAGCAAGTTGGGCACCATTTTACATAAAATTATAGCTTAAATGAGAGCCTTATGATTGAAAGAGACTTTGCATAAAAAAAGCAATTACTTATTTGTCAATGTTAAACTTAGATGCAGTGTTTAGAACTTAAACTGTGAAGTTTAAGTTGAATTATGAGTAATGAATACAGAATATTTTGGAATTAACAATTAGCCTACTGAATAAAGCTGCTTCCTGAATACATCTATTGCTTTTGAAGGCAAGTATTTTCTTGGCATCACAACAGGCCAGTTTTGAGTAACCTTGTTGTGGTTGATATGCCAGTTTCAAAATCTGCTGGAGAAATCAAAGCTCTAGTGTAGTTTTCTGACTTCCCACATGCTTAACTGTAAGATCTCTGCCATATAGATGGCTAATAATATTTTCCATAGCCACCTGGGAGTAACAAGGAGAATTAACATTCATTACTGCATGTTAATGAAACACATAAATATTGAAAATAAATATTGTATGACTTGAATCTTTAGCAAGGTTTCTATTCTTTGCCAATGATAACATTTGTTATCATAGAGTGAAAAACCAGTTTCAGGCATCACACCAAACAGGAGCTATCATGGTAATACCCAGAAAATGTGACAAAAGGCTAACTGTTGTGGACTTAGCTTGCGTTATTAGTTATACAGATTTTTTGCAGAGATTTGATGTGAGGTTGGGTTTATAGGAATTAGGAATCCATGATGGAGTCTCACGTTTATTGCTTCTTGGTCCGCATTGGGAAAGTTGTCAGTTACTGAGGGAACAGGAAATTTCCATTGTGCTTTGCTGCTGGCAGTCTGGATTTGTGTTGTTTTAGAAGTTTTCCTGGTGTAAGCTACTTTTAAGCCAACACACCCCTAATATTCAAGCATTCAGCAGGAGAGAGCAAGTTAGAAGACTGTCTCTCAGAATTACTAACAAGTCATCTCACCTGTCTGCTTTAAGCTTCAAACAGGTTAATCCTTGGAATTGTTGGGGCTAATAAATTAATATATGTAGGCCTGTACTTTTAAGGGGAGTGATTATTTTACATTTGCTCAAACATATATGTTTGAAGGGAAGGAGAGAGGGGGATTAAGCTTCCTAAAATCTCAATAAAGACCCCACCCCTCAAAAAAAAACCTCAAAATCTTGAAATAGGTCTTACTGATATGTCTAAGTGGCTTGGATTTTGTTTAATTTCAAAATCTGAAATTGCTTTGAGTCTTTTTATTTGAAAATCCTTCATGACTGGTTTCCATATGTGTTTTAGGAAAAAGAAGGGGGTATCAGCTTTAGAAATCTCTTCATGGCTTGATTTATTTTGAAATTAATGAAGAACAAGATTTTCTCTCCTTCTGCTGGCCTTTTTTGTATCAAGCTAAAGTTTTTAGGAGTAATACCATGGTAACAATTTTTTTTTTTTTTTTTTTTTTTTTTTTTTTTTTGAGACAGAGTCTTGCTCTGTTGCCCAGGGTGGAGTGCAGCAGCGAGATCTCGGTTCTTTGCGAGCTCTACCTCCTGGGTTCAAGCGATTCTCCTGTCTCAGCCTACCGAGTAGCTGGGACTACAGGTGCCCGCCACCACGCCTGGCTAAATTTGTGTATTTTTAGTAGAGACGGGGTTTCACCATGTTAGCCAGGATGGTCTCAATCTCCTGACCTCGTGATCCACCCGCCTCGGCACACACCTGCTGGGATTACAGGCGTGAGCCACCATGCCCGGCCACATCATGGTAACAATATTTAACTTTTAATCTGAAAAATTAAAACTGTGGTGTTTCCCAGGAACCCTAAAAGTATATAGAATGATATTTAATATAGATGTTGGCATGAGTACATTTACAATATGAAAGAACTCTGTCTTTTGAACATCAGCTTTTATACTCATGGTATTTTTACCTTTAAGTCAGATCATGAAAAGTCTCCAACACTGTTGGCATAGTACATTTTGTCTATTTAAGTGCTAAATGCCTCCCTATAGGGGTTTTATATGAAAAATGAGTGATGCAGATGTATTGGGGACAAACCTGGAATTACTGGAATGTGAACTTCCTTCTTATATTTATTTTCAAGCACTCAGGAAAATTCTCTGTTTCTTAGATCTAAATAAATTCTCTAGTTTTGTTTCCTGATAATCCTGGGAGCAGATCACTTGGTTGTTTAAGGGATCCTGTTTGATTTGAAGCTCTATTCCTTTATTTCCAAGAGTCAGTTCTTTTTTTCAACATAGCCTTATCGTACTCCACAAGACTTTGGGTATATGTAGAAAGTGTTCTTTCTACATATGTGGTTCTTAGGACTTTTGTAATGCAGTGGATATATTTGGGTGGAAGTGGATGAGAAATATTTTGGAATACAATTATTAGACATTTTATGGTTTACAAATGCTTTATTAGTATGCTCACATATTCTCTTTCTTGTACCTTTTTCTTTTCCCTAAAGACCTTCTGGTTTTTGGTTTTTTTTTTAAGATTATTTGGTGCTTGAAACCTGTAACTATGATTTTGAATGAACAGGGCTACTTCCAGTAATTAGATCATATAATGAAGATTTGAAAGTGCTTATTTTCATTTTATCTCCTGCCCTTCCCACAATGGACGCAGTACAGAAAATCAAGACTATATGTAATTACACAGTATGTTATACACACACACACACACACACGCACACACACACACACACGATATTCTATATAGATCAAGAAATGTCTTACTTCTTTGTGGACATTGGGGAAAATAGTTTAGGTGTATATACTCTTCTTTCCTGCCCCTACCTCTCCACCAACACACACACACACACACACACACACACACACATACACACATGCTGCCTAGAGTTAATTATAAATTATGTGTATGTTTGATCTTCAGCAAAGTGGAAGCATAAAGAAAGATGTTTAAATGCACTGTAGAGCCCCAATTCGGAAGTTGTGTTATTGCAAAGCTTTATTAGCATGCAAAGCCTACTTAGGTTAAACTTACTTAACCTAAACTTGCCATTAACCTATTTTTCCGGATATAAATCATAGCCATAACAGTGATTTTTTTTCTTTTTATTTATTTTTATAGACGAAGGGTCTTGCTCTATTACCCAGGCTGGAGTGCAGTGGTGTGACCACACTCACTTGAAGTTTTGGGCTCAGGTGATCATCCTGTCTCAGCCTCCCAACTATAATAGGTGGGACTACAGACATGTGCCACCACACCTGGCTAAGTTTTTTATTTTTTATTTTTGTAGAAATGGGGCCTCACTCTATTGCCCAGGCTGGTCTCAAACTCCTGGACTCAAGCGATCCTCCTGCCTTAGCCTCCCAAAGTGCTGGGTTTATAGGCATTAGCCACAACACCAGGCCCTTAATAGTGATTTTTTTTTTTTTAGACGGAGTCTCACTCTGTTGCGCAGGCTGGAGTGTAGTGCAGTCTCAGCTCACTGTAAGCCCCGCCTCCCGGGTTCATGCCGTTTTCCTGCCTCAGCCTCCTGAGTAGCTGGGACTACAGGCGCCCACCACCACACCTGGCTAAATTTTGTATTTTTAGTAGAGACGGGGTTTCACCATGTTGGTGAGGCTGGTCTCGAACTCCTGACCTCGTGATCCGTCCACCTCGGCCTCCCAAAGTGCTGGGATTACAGGCGTGAGCCACCGCGCCCGACCCATAATAGTGATTTTTCAACATCAATGAGTATGTATGATATTTTCTTCAGTGCTAAATACTGATATCAGCTGTATTCGCTTAATTCTTTATTTACAAAACAACTTTTTCACTAGATTTTCTCTTGTTTCCTAAGGTTTGAGGAACGTAATGGTTCAAGGGGAAAAAAAGCCAACCCAATAACACAGTACCAAAACTCTCTGTGATTTTACAATTGGATCATAAGGATACCTGTGGTATTTGAAAACCTAATTATAGTTATACCTCTTGGCGTAATTATAAACTCCTCTCCTTCCAGACACAAAAATTAAATGGTGAAATTTTTATGTACATACATAGCACCAATGTGGAATAAACCCTGCTATTTCTCTACATGAAAAATAAATGTAATTGGGCTAAGTTGACATTTTCTAGAGAGGACACATAGGCTAGGAGATGCTGAAGCTGTTTCTTTCTCCCCTCAGAAACAAAACACTGTAATTGTCATTTGAATTAGAATGTACCATGCCAGGGACTGAGGCTTTCTTTAATGATAAAATGCAATCTATGTAATGTTCTTCTATGGAGAGAATTTGTGTTGACAGATAAGTATTACACATGGACAACTTTACTCAAATGTTTTTAAAATGTACACCCAGAAGTTTTGTCTTTGTGTAAAATATATTACGGCTTTTTCGTCTTTGAAATGCCAAGGTTTTCCCCTGTGTTCTCAGATAGCAGTCAATAATCCTGCACTTTAAATTCAAATTATTGGCTGGCTTAGATCCTGACTTAAAATTTGGGAGGAATAAAGGATCATGGATTTGCCTGAGGAAAGATGAGTTCACAAAACCTCAGGAATGAATTAAATGCAAAATGAGTCTGTCTGTTTCGGTGGTTTGGATTTGGGGTTCTTTGTAGCAAAACCTCATGGATTCTATCAGTTTGGATTTTGGAAATTAAATTAGATGGGACTAGTATTGTCTTTGAGAGAGACTTGTTGAGGACAGACTGAAGAGGAAAAGCTCAGGTGAACACATGATTTGCATCCAGTACGTGTTGTAAATTATTGGCATATTTTGGCTGTTCCTCAAAGCAGGCCTGGCTGCATCTGTGCTTAGAGGTAAAACTAATAGAGGACCACATTTTGGTTCTTCCTGTGAGCTCAGTACTGTGTGAGTGAGTTACTTACATCAGCACAGCCATATGAGATGAGTATTATTATTACTTCTATTTTAAGATGGGTAGATAGAGGTTGAGAGGGCTTGGGTAATTTGAAAGGGCAGAAAGTCAGGATCTAAATCCAGCCCTCCTGGTCCAGAGGTTTATCCTTGTGATCCTGACCATTCTGCCCCACAGGAGCTGCTGTTAGCTTTATTTCTCTGTTGTTGAAAACTAACTTAATATCCTATGTACTAAACCTTTTCTTTTAATAACACATAAAACTGGAAAACAAAAGTTCAGAAATAATCACCTCACCTGAAGAGATGATTTTTGATAGATTTTGTGTATTGTGGAGGAATATTTTTCCTCTAACCTCTTAAGATCCTGTGGGCCTGAGAATTAAAACAACAAAAGACAGAATAACAGAAAAAAGTTTGTGTGTAAGAAGCTCGCCAACTGGTTAAAGCCAGAGACATGTATACCTAACATAGTGGGGTATAGGGAGGGAATAGTGAGGAGAGAGAAAAGGCCTCAGGGAGGAACCACTGGGTTTCTTTATGGGTTTCTAGAGATAAGCAAGTTTGTTCTTGCAATTGTGAGTGGTCTTTTGGTCTTTCTTCTTCATGGTCACAAAAATCCCTGGAGAGGGGATTTATGGTAGGTTTACTCTTGGCCTCCTTTCTGGGGGTAAAAGCCACCTTAAGAGGAAAATTATGGCAGCCTCATTTTCTTTAAATTTCTGCTTCTAGTCCAGTAAAGGAAGCTCCAAGAAAGCTGCTTTTTCTATCAGTTGAATCTCAAATATCTTTAGCTTAAAATAATCTTTATAACAACTATGGAGTTCTGAGTGGGTCTGTGTAGGTGTTTTGATCTTCTATTTTGTATCGTTGGATAAAATGTGTCATTTTCCTTGCCCTCAGAATCCTCTGATGGCGTCTCTTCTCCCTCAAAAGGAAATCAGTCTTTAAAATGGCACAGAAGTTATGCATGGTCTCTCCTCTCCAGCTTCTCCGACCTCTCCTGATCATCTCAACCTTGTTCAGTTTGCTCCAGCCACAGCTGCCTGCTTTCGTTTCTGTAGTTCTCCGAGCACTCCTCTGACTCTGCACGTTCGCACTTGCTCTTCCCTCTGCTTGGGATGCTTTCCCCCAGAGAGCTGCAGAGCTCACTCATTTCCTTCACAGCCTTCCCTGGCTAGATTATATAAAGCAACAACCCCAGGCTGGGCAACATAGTGATAGCCCGTCTATACAAAAAACAAAATTAAAATTAAAAATTAGCTGGGCGTGTGGTGTGTGCCTGTAGTCTCAGCTACTTGGGAGATTGAAGTGGGAGGTTCACTTGAGCCCAGGAGTTGGAGGATGCAGTGAGCCGTGATTGCCACAGCACTCCAGTCTGGGCAACAGAGTGGTACCCTGTCTTAATCAAATAGTTAATCAATAAAATGAACTAGCGACCCTCCTCTCTGAGCTCTCTTTTTCCCAACTCTGCATTGTTCTCTCCATGGTATCACTGTCTCTTGTATTTTCACTTGTTTATTTATTTATTTACTGTTCCCAGGCAGTGACTGTGTTTTGTTTATTGCTAGATCCTCAGCAACTAGATGAGTGTCTGGCATGTAGAAGATGCTCCATAAATACTTGTTGAATAAAAGAAAGAAATGAAAATGTGTGAAATGTACACAGACATGCCTGTGCACACACAAACATGCACAATATCATACATGCTATTATGTAGCCTGCTTTGCATTATATCAGGACTAGTATTACATTGTATGGCTATTTTCCTAATTTTTAAAATTATTAAGACTTTTGACAGTGTAAATTGTCTTGGTAAAAATTATTGAGATTTAATTGGAGCTACATAATTTGTTAACCTGGGCTTGTCCTGTAAATGTTAGTTGGCCATGACTTTATTTTTTCCTTTACCTTTAATTTACAAAGCCAGATAGTTGCTAATCCTGTTAGCAACTTTAAACATCAATATTCCCTACTCCCATTACTACTAAGTCACTCTTTTTAAAAGTCGTAATTGTGCCATACTTTTAGAAATATTAAAGAAAATGAGCTTCTTAGACTGCTAAAACTGGGTTTAATTCTGATTCTCCCATTGCCAGCTCTTGTGTTCCTGGGCAAGTTATTTGGCTTCTGAACCACAATGTTTTTGGTTGTTAAGACCGTTATGATAATATTTAACAGAGTCATATGCAGATTTAATTGAAATAATTCACATAAAAGCAGTGCCAGTTCATGGTTATACCCTGAAAAATAACTGCCAGGCAGATTGGAATACTTGAATCTGTATTTTTTAACCTCAGACTATAAATGGATATTGTGTGCATAATTCTAAAGATGTCTCCCCACGCTGCCTGTCTTCTGGTTGTTCAAATGCTAATCTAGGCACTGCTGTGAAGGAACTTTGCAGATGGAATTAAGGTTACTAAGCAGCTGACCTTAGGCTGGGGATAGTTTTTTGAATGATCTAGGTGGGCCACATGTAAATAATTACGTAAGCTTTTAAAAGCAGACAATTCAGGCCCGGTGTGGTGGCTCACACCTTTAATCCCAGCACTATGGGAGGCTGAGGTAGGCGGATCACGAGGTCAAGAGATCAAGACCATCCTGGCTAACACGGTGAAGCTCCATCTCTACTAAAAAAAAAAAAAAAAAAATTAGCTGGGTGTGGTGGCACACGCCTGTGGTCCCAGCTACTCAGGAGGCTGAGGCAGGAGAATTGCTTGAACCTGGGAGGCGGAGTTTGCAGCTGAGATAGCGCCACTGCACTCCAGTCGGGGCAACAGAGCGAGACTCCATCTCAAAAGAAAAAAAAAAAAAAGCAGACAACTCAGAGATGAGGCAGAAGAGGGAACCAGTGGAGAGACCAGGCACAAAGAGAAAAGACTTGTAGGGTAAGAGGAGACTCCACCTGCCATTGCTGACTTTGAAGGGGCCATAAACCAAGGAATGCAGGAGATCCCTTGAAGTTGAGAACAACCCCCACAGCCAGCAAGGAAATAATGATAAAGCCTCAAGTTCCCCCATCATGGATCCTGGTGGCACTACTCCCTCCTTAGTGTCTTTCCCCAGAGCTGCTAGGCTGTCAGTCAGAGTTATTCCCTGCATTTAATATGTCATTGTGCATATGTGGGGTTTTTTTGTTTTTTAACATAAAGAGACTTAAGGAATATGCAGACCCCAAAGACTCAGCACTGGAAAAGCCAGCCATAAACACTTCCCATTTTTTTTTTCTTTTTTGAGACGGAGTCTCTGTCACCCAGGCTGGAGTGCAATGGCGTGATCTCAGCTCACTGCAACCTCCGCCTCCCGGGTTCAAGTGATTCTCCTGCGTTAGTCTCCTGAGTAGCTGGGACTACAGGTGCATGCCACCATGACTGGCTAATTTTTGTATTTTTAGTAGAGACACAGTTTCACCATATTGGCCAGGCTGGTCTCGAACTCCTGACCTTGTGTGATCTACCTGCTTCGGCCTCCCAAAGTGCTGGGATTACAGGCGTGAGCCACCGTGCCTGGCCAATGCTTACCTTTTTACATGCATTCAACCTGTGAGACAGTGAGAAATTACTTAACTTTGAACTTTTGATCTTTCTTCTTCAAAACTTGAGATAATATATATATACAGTCCTCTGCATATAAGAAGACAGAATGAGTGTACTTTTTATCTCCAAAATTGTATGTAAGGATATTTGAAAGGGAGTCAAGTGTGTAGTTTAGAAATAGTCTTCTTAAACATTCACATAGCTCCTTTCACAAAAATAAAATTCTCTGAGCCCTTTTCATTATGATTTACCAAGTCTGGTCTTGTTTTCACTGTTGTCATTGTTGTTGTTTAAAGAAAATTCTTTTCTAGTTGATTTCTGGAAGTTGAATGGCAGGGAGATGAAGGACCTTAAAGGTAAATTTTTGCATGACTAACTTGTCCCTCTTGTGCTAATTATATGTGCTTTCACTTTTCTCCTACAGTCTCCAAATTCATCTTCCCTCTGGCCTTTGATGTGTGTCTGTCAGCTAATATTTTTATACAGATAATATTTTCAAGTTCCTGCCAGAAGAATTCTAGGGAAAACTTTCTCTTCTTGCTTTCCAGGTCTCTACCGCCTCTCTCCCTCCCTCTTCCTAATCTGCTCTTTGTTTTCATTACATCCTCTCCTATTGTCCCAGGCTACCAGCCCCTTTGACTCCCCGTCAAGGCCAGGTGCTGGCCAGTCACCTCACCGAGGATGCTGGTAGCCCCCAGAACCCTTTGTCTTCCTGTCTTGTGCCATGACTGCCCTGTGACTGCTGCTTCCAGGCTGTAGGGCACTGCTAGGCAAAATGATGAATCACTGCTGTCTCTTCAGCAGACTAATTAATAGACGGCAGTCCTTTGATTCTTCATCTGCTGTTGACTTCCAACCCATTTCCTTCAATAGCTCTTAGAATGCTTTTTGCACAGTTTTTAAGTCCCAGTCTGCAGTCTCCACTCAATCTCTAAGGATGACATCACTACCTTATTTTATTGAGAAGATCTGGGTTAGGGGACACAATTCAAATGTCAACAGGGGCCATCGAAATTATTGAAATGAAAGGGGTGTTAGGCAGGGGCTGTTGTAGACTTGCAGGATGCTGGCCTTGCCCAAGGAGGGGCAGCACTGATTGGAGTCCGGGGGAAGCTGGGCTCAGTATTGCCCCATCTTCTGTTTTCTCTAGAAAAATCAAATTCCTGGTTTTCTAGTGAAATCTCTACATGTTGAAGTCACATTTTTGGAAATACTGTGTGGGCTAGAACAAAACACATCTGGCAGCTGGTCATCTTGATTCTAGGGCTTCTCTTTCTTTTTTCACCTCATCATATTTCTCTATATTCATTTGCCAGCATTTCTTTGTCTCCAGGGTCGCTTCTTTCCCTTCCTGTCTCACGTGTCCGGTTGTTTTCTCTCCACCTTTTATCTTCATAAAAACATTCAGGATGTCCCCCTTCCTAAGCACATAGCTAATGACTCCTCCTTCCGTGCTGTTGCCCGTGTCCCGGTGTCCCGTCTTTTCTTCGTTCTTTCATACTGAGTTTATAAACAGTGAAGGGGTCTACGTTCATTGCTCTTGCTTCTTCACTCCTTTTAACCCCTACAATCATTTGTCTTCACGACTTCTCTGAAGCTGTCTCATTCCCTGGACCCTATGATTGTACTAACCTGAATTTTCCTCTCTGAACACTACTTTGCCATCTGTTTTCATCTTGCTACATCTTAACCATGTTATTTCTCCATCTTACTCACTTTTCCTTCTTAAATAGCCCCCATAACTACCCTTAATTATAAGTTATTTTTTCCTGGTTTTTCCTAGTATTTCATCTGCCCATGTCATGTGACAGCCATACCATATTATGTTAGATTACATTATAGGTCATTAATATGCTTCTTCTAATGGATCATGAAATTTTTTTTTTTTCCCAGAAAGAGACTTTACCTTACTATTACGTTTTTTTGGTTCCCTACACCATGTAGCCCAGTGGTAGGTATCGAATACATTTTTTAAATGATAACTTTCACATTATTAATAACTAAAACCTAAGACCATAGGATACCTCTGACACCGCCACCACCAAGCCCAGCAGATTAGAACTTATGAAGGTTTTTGTGGCCACATGCTATGTTTGGCCCATGATAGTCAAAGAAAAAACTTTGTCTCTCACTTGAATGCTTCTTCCACAGAAGATTAGCTCTGTGATTGTATTCCACGACGGCTGACTCCACCTGCTGTTTGCAAAATATGGAAGGTATATTATTGCATAGCAGGGATGGGTTTTCTTCAGAAGTACTGTTCTAGACAGAAATTGGTAAAAACTCAAGTGAATCAAAAGCCTTTAGGATAAAACCCCATTTAGAATAGTGATGGGGGGCAGGGATGAAGAAAAGAGGTAGTTCCTCAAAGTTAAGCTTTAGTTTGAGGAGGAGATTTTAACTTTTAATTACAGATAACAACTACTAAAAATGGATAATAACAAGGACTTTTGGGGGAGTGGGTGAGGGCTTATTGTTTGCCAAGCTCTCTATGTGAATTACATCACTTAATTCTCACACAGTAAGTGGGAATTATGGAATCTCCATTTTATAGATAAGGACCCTGAAGCACAGAGAAGTTAAGTCAGCTTGTTTAAGGCCACACAGTCAGCGAGTAGTGGAGCTGGGATTCGGCCAAATCCCAGAGCCCATCGTACTAACCGCTCTGTACCAGAAAAGGGAGTTGAGGAGGGAAAGAAAGGATCCGTCTGGAACATGTTTCCTACCCCTGTTCCTAGGGTCTAAATACTACTTTATAATAAGTCTGTTCCTGCCCCAAAGGCAATTTTATGGCACCTTTGCACATTGTGCCTCAGTTTATCTTCCATATTACTCAGTGTTAGCAGAAGAGGAATGCACACTGGTTTTGTTCTGTCTTTCTAATCTATATCAATAAAGGGCAGAATATCAATAAGGAAAAATTAACCTACATGAATTTTAAAGGTGAACTGGAATGTATTAAATTGTACCTGCAAATACAATTCAGACCATGGGATACTCTACAGGCCCAATAACTCAGTTTCTTCAATAAATAACTTGGAAGGAAAAAGAAAAAAGATGAAGAAGGAACCTGTAGATTGAAACATTGTTTAAAGATCTATCAACCAACCACAGTGGTGGGTCCTAATGAAACCCTAATTTAAACATTGGTTTTTAGATACAACTTTTATAAAATAATTGGGAATGTGATCACTGACTAGAAATGGGGTGATGCTGGCATAGAAATTCCTCTCCCTAACAACAGGAATTATTGCTAATTTGGGGGAATATGATAATAGTCTTACAATTACCTTTTAGACATATGTACTAAAATATTCATGGAAGAAATGATAGGATTTCTTGGAATTGCTCCAAGATAATATGGGAGTGTGAGTGGTGGGAGGATAGATGGAACCAGATTGGCATGGGTGGTGATTATTGAAGCTGGTCATGGGTACTTGGCACTTCATTGTCTTAATCTACTTATGTTGGTACATCTTTGACATTTTCCATAATGAAAGTTTCAGGAAAAAAAATAAACTGGTAAATCCAACTTAAACAATAAATTGTTTTAAAACTTAAAATACTTAAGGTATTTTAAAGTCTGGAAAGGTTGTTTAATCTCAGTGAAGTTTAATCCTGGCTCGGCATTCAGATCAAGTAGATATTGTCGGGACACTGATTGAAACCCAAGAGAAGTTTATATCCCATATCATTATGGAGACATTCTGGACTTTAAAAAATTTAAGAGATGGGGTATTGCTATGTTGCCCAGGCTGGCCTCAAACTCCTGGGCTCAAGCAATCCTCCTGCCTTAGCCTCCCAAGTAGGTGGGATTGCAGGCTCTCACCACGGTGCCCAGCCAGACTTTTTAATTTTTAAGGGCAATGGGAAAAGGATAAAATTTGCCTTTAATCTAACTCATCTTTCCTCTTAAGACAGTACATGGCATGGACCCATAGTGGCCTCAAAAAGCTACAGCCCTTGATGGTGTCGTAAAGAAGAAGGGTCATGGGATCTCATAAGAAAGAGAAGTTGTCATTAATGCTGGTCAGGCAGTTAGGCAAATGTAGCCACAGTAGTCTTAGAAGTTATTTTTTCATGTTTTCTGGTTCATTAGGGAGATTTTGCTCTTAATCTCAAAAAGTACTGCTGTATTCTTTTTTGTATTGGTTGACTATTTAAAAATCAAAGTTTGCAGAGGAGAATGTTCTTTTTCTAGAATGTCTTGATATATTAAGCTTAGGATAGTGTGTTTAATTACTGATTTCTGTAGAAGTTAAGAATGCCAGTGTTACATCTTTCTTCACCAAGCCCATCTAATTCAGCTTCCAACTGTGTAAGGATGAGGGATGGAAGTGGAGGGGCCTTGTTTTGCTTTAGAAGCAGATATGATGCCAGGATGTTCTCAATCACTGAGGGCTTGTGGGTGTAGTGAGTCACTTAGCAGAGCCGGCTTCCCTAACCAGCCTTCTCCTTCCATCCTCTCCCAGACTTTTCCCATCTTTTAGAAACTTCCTTCCTAAAATTATTTAATGGCTTTGCTTCCATGACCTGTGTTCTTTCCCAGTGAATTTATCAAAAACCCATCTTGTTGCTGACCACTTTTAAACGGATGAAGTTCAACCATGAATGAACCCAGGGATTTTTACTAAACTTTCCGGACCTGTTTTTCCAACTACGTTGTATATGTATTCACCAAGAGGTTCCATAGGCTTTTTGAACTCAAATGTGATAAAAATGTAATTATGCACCCCCCGCCACTTTATGTCTTCTGAATTCTCTGTTACCACAGAGGAAAAGGTCAGAAACCAGAGTCATAGAGTCATCAGTGATGTCTGCTCCTTCATGCTGCAACTGAATCCCCTAAATGCTTTTCTCAGTTTTCCTCTTCCCTGCATTCTCACTGCTAGTTCATGGCCCTGAAACCATAATTGCATCCCCTGCCTCCAAATTCATCCTCTGGTGTGGTCTCCAGAATGATCTTTTTGAAATTCTAATTTGATGTTGATTTTTCTCCCGCTTTAAAGCCCTCTGCAGTGGGCTCTGAACCTTTTTCATCAGGGGTACTGCTGTCATCAAACTTGTGAGCATCTCCTTCAGTATGTATATTTATTATAAATAATATACACATTGCACTGATATATTAAATACTGTAAACACACCTACAAAGTAGAAGTCTTGTATTATCTTTCATACAACATAAATAGTTGTATGGCTATACATAAATAGTTGGATGGCTGACTATGCCTTCTGGTCTGACTGCTGAAGGCACTCTTTAATTCACCCCTCTGCTTTCCTGCCCACTGGCCTTCTGTCAAGAAGTCTCCCCTCCTCATTCCCACATGTTCCTACTCACCTCAATCATTCCTGTGCATATATCTACATTTTTTTGTTTGTTTGTTTTTGAGACAGAGTCTTGCCCTGTTGCCCAGGCTGGAGTGCAATGGTACAATCTCAGCTAACTGCAACCTCTGCCTCCCAGGTTCAAGCAATTCTCCTGCCTCAGCCTCCCGAGTAACTGGGATTACAGGTGCCGGCTACCACGCCTGGCTACTTTTTAGTATTTTTTAGTAGAGACAGGGTTTCACCATGTTGGCCAGGCTGGTCTCAAACTCCTGACCTCATGATCCACCTGCCTCGGCCTCCCAAAGTGCTGGGATTACAGGTGTGATCCACCGCGTCCAGCCTACATTTTATACAGTTTCCAAGTATAGATATTTTAGATACTGTTCTCCATGGTCTTTAGCATTATAGCCTTGATAATTTCTTAATTTTATTGCTCTACCTTCCCCAAATTAATTAAACCATTTACCATCCCTCTAATAATGGATATTCAGATATTTCCAATTACTTATTGTTATTTAGAGTTCTACAACATCGCCACCAGTGAGTGTTAGGATTTTTTGTGTGTTTTGGTATATGTAAAATGGTAACTCATGGCTGTTTAATATGCATTTTTGGTTACCATTGCAGATGAAATTTTCACCATATATTTATTTATTTTTCCCAATAAGACTAGGATTTCAATTTTTTTCTTAAAATATATACACTTAAATAAAGTTGTATTTTACATACTATATAGTAATCATTCCTTTATCAAATATGCAGTTCTGTTAGCTTCTCTAATAATAAAATAGCTGGATACTCTCCTGTCTGTTTGTTGGATGAGAAAACTTGAGGCTTAGATAGGCTAAGTAACTTGACAGATCATATAGCTAAAAGTTGTGGACATGAGGTATTAAAAGTCAGGCTGATTGATTTCAAACTCTACCCTCTAAGTCATCTTGCTTGCTTCCTTTGACAAAAACAATACCTAATGTTTATAATAAAATTATAAAATACGGATAAACAAAATGAAAAATTAAATCACATTAATCTGAAATCCTGCCACACAGTAGCAACCACTGTCAACATGTTGTCGTATGATAGCATACCTCAGAGGGAGACACAAGACCCACTGACTGGGGGTGGGAGGGGTTTTGAAAAAATGTGCATAAGGCCGAGGTGGGCGGATCACGAGGTCAGGAGATCGAGACCATCCTGGCTAACATGGTGAAACCCCGTCTCTACTAAAAATACAAAAAAAATTAGCCGGTCATGGGGGCGGGCGCCTGTAGTCCCAGCTAATCGGGAGGCTGAGGCAGGAGAATGGCACGAACCCGGGAGGCAGAGATTGCAGTGAGCCGAGATGGTGCTACTGCACTCCAGACTGGGCGACAGAGTGAGACTCCGTCTCCAAAAATAAATAAATAAATAAATAAAAATGTGCATATACCTCTCCTTTCATCTCCCCTCCCACATCTCTTTCTAATTAAAGATGTTACTGGTAGTAGACTGCTCTGGGATCTGTGACGAAGGAGAAGAAGAAAGTGTTGAAAACCATATTCTTCCTGACTTTTATGTGTGTGTATATTTATGAAAAAGCAAATCCTTTAGTATATCATGAGTGTCCTTCTATGTCATGAATTATTGGTAACCACTCCTGTAACCTGGTTCTGCTTAATATTCTGATGGATGTACCTCAGTATACAGACATTTAGATTGTTTCCATTTTTTAATTATAAATATTATAACATTCTTGTGAAAAGAGTATATATTTATCTTTGCTCATTTTTCCAGGTTTTTCTTGTAAGTCTAATAAATGTAGAATGATGGGCCAAAGGCTATTATATTTTTAGGGCTTTCGATGAGCATTGTCAATTGCCAATTTGCCCACCGAAAAAGCATCTATCAGTCTGGTCCGTGGTAAAATGAGAGGGAAAATGGGGGAGGAGATGAACCCACCAATCCATTTTTTTTTCCTTAAACACACATGTGATGCAGAGATCATGGTTGTAATCTGACAATGAAAATGTGCCTATTCCATGTGGGGCATTTTATGGGAAAGAGTCGCTACTGTTCTTGCTGGGTCAGTAATGATAGAATTCATAATGGGCCAACCCACTTTTCAGACCTATGATGACCTCACTGGGGTATGTTAGTTCCTGCAGTTCTACTAACATTATAAAGTGTTATATACCAGTGGGCTGAAGTCATTGTTTTAATTCAATCACTATACAAAATTCACATTAGTTCAGAATAGCCTTTCACAATGCTTGTGGGATCTCAGTGGTTTGACTTCATATTTTTTGAGTGATATTTGCAATAACACATTGGTTAGTGATTTAGTGAAAATACTTGATTTTACAGGATTTCTTAGGTATGGGTGCCCGAATTTTGAGAGTGGCGCAGTCATTTCTCTCACATTTTCAAAAAGGATAGGACATATTTCAGGACATTTATAGAATGCTTTTTTCCTCTGAGGACATGATGACTGACTGTAATCCACAATCTCTGATTTCTACCCTGATGCTTCAAGAAGTGTACAAATAATGAGAACATCTACTCTAAAGTTCTTGCCCCCAACTGAGTTGAAACCCACTGTTTAAATATATTGTTATGTAATTTTTACACTATAATTCATATTTTTATATAGTTTTAATACATTGTTATGTAAATTTTGCACTTCAGTCCATATTATTCTCATATAAAATAAAGTTTTAAAGTATTTGCCACAAAGAAAAATTGGTTTATAATTGGTATACCTGGAAGCTGAAACATGTTCTTTCCTTCACTAGGCTGCCAGTACAGTCTCACACAGCATATTACTGTACATATGTTTACTTTTATATAAAACTTTATGGCAGACTTTAATCATTTCAGTCAATTCAGTCAAAATTTTCAAAGAATGACAACTTTTGAATTCCACAACTGCTCAGAATCTTTGAATTAGGATCTTACTGTGGAAAATAAAAATAATTTGGCAGTATTGGCAAAGAAAGCAAGCCATTACTAAACACTTCAAATATGATTGCAAAGCAACATGTTAATTTAAAAACATGTGGGCCTTGTTTGATGTAATATGTCAATAGATAATGCAAATACTAAAATTTTGCAACCTCGAGGGAAATTGACTACATTGACTTTTATTTTGGCATGGAAAATGGGTTCACTGAGGACTTTGGGACATGGGATTATCAGATTATTCATTGAGCTAGTATTTACTGCACAGTGCTTAGTACTGTGGCAACACAGAAAAAACTGCACACTAAACCCTTTAAAGCATGAGGGATGAATCCCAAGCCCTCATCCATCCTCAGATTTGCAGATATACCATAACATGTAATTTCTTCATCTCTTTAATGTCTATTTATTTTATTGGCTAAGGGCTGTCACTTCCTTGTACCACTTGATCTTCACTTTCATGGCTAGGACTGACCGCTGGCTTTTTTCTAACAATCCCACAAAGAAATAAGTTTGAAGTTTGCTCATAAGAGTTACTAGATAGTCAGAAAACAAAGCTTTCTTGGAATGCAGATGTTTATTGGTTGGCTGGGCTCCATGTAACTAACACAGCCCAAGCTTGTGATTTGAATTTGCTTCTCAGCTAAGTTAGCTCTACTTGTCAGGGACTCTTCATCTACAATTTGAAAATGCCAAGCATCTATTTGAAAGAATCTGTTATTTGAGAAACAATGTCTTATTGAGAAAGCAAAACAGACTTTTGGAATATTTAAACAGTGAACGTTAATATGTGATTAAATACCCGAATGAATGGGTGGTGGAAATAGTAACGGGTGTTGGCAATGAGAGAAAATGAAGACTACATAGGGACATAATATGAAAAGGCTTCATGATTTGGGCAAGATCTAAGAAGCCAAAACCATATTTGAGCCACAAATATGGTTTTGAGTGTGTTGCTAGTAGAGGTTTTGATGTTGGTAGTAGAAGAGAAAATAGGGTCTTTAACAAAGGGTACAGAATGAGTATGGCCTCAGAAACAGGAGTAGATATGATATACTGAAGAAAAAGCCGGTCATCCTGGAGGCATGAAGACCAAACATAGAAGGAGATGAGGTGGGAAAAGTTAGAAAGACAAGATGTGGAAGGTCTTTAATATCAAACTCAAGGATCTAGACTTTACTCTGCAGACATTGAAAACCAGTTGGAGACTAGCGTGATTAAAAAGAAGGTTAAAGGCTGGGTGCAGTGGCCCATGCCTGTAATCCCAGCATTTTGGGAGGCTGAGGTGGAAGGACTACTTGAAACCATGAGTTAGAAACCAGCCTGGGTTACAAAGTGAGACCTCATCAGTACAAAAAAATAAAATAATAAACTAGTCAAGCTTGCACACCTGTATTCTAGCTACTCAGCAGACTGAAACAAGAGGATTGCTGGAGCCCAGGCTTTTGAGTCTGTAGCGAGTTGTGATTGTACCACTGCACTCCAGCTTGGATGACAAAGTGAGACCCTGTCTCTTTAAAAAAAAAAAAAAAAAAAAAGCCCAAAACAACAAAAAGGTTAAGAGCATCTCTGCACATGAATTGGTGATGAGTAATTTAGTGCTATATTTTCTCTCTATTTATTTGGAATCATATAAACCTATCTTTCAGTACAGAAGGGCACTGAGTCACATTTAGGTGACATATTTCCTCCCAAAATCCCAGAGAACTTCAGGAAGTGGTGGGGGTGATTCAGCAAGGGGACATCTTCCTGACCGTGTGATGGTTGTGGCTGGATAGAGCTCTTTTTGCCAGGCTATGAGAACAATCTTTCCGTCAATTCTGTTGATGCTTACTCAACGTTTTCTCAGATGGAAACTTGGTGGAGGGTAAGACTAGATGGGAACAAACTTTAGAGTCTCTCTGCTAAGTCTTCCTCCTAAATGAAGCCTTTCTGAAGGGCCTGAACTTCCTGGAGAGGCCTTACTTATCAAGGAAAACATAGATATTGGTTAGTTAGCTTGATTCTTTGATTACTTATGCTAAAAAATAAAGAATATGATAGGCTTTTATATTCCCAGTACCCCAAGATTAGCTCTAATCTTAGATGGGTCTTAAAAGTCCATGGAAGTCCATGTATAGTCTTATTTTAGGTATCTTAACCTAAATTGTACAGAGGTATATTTTACTGGATTGACCTAACATAACTAACAGACCTTTTGAGATTTTATTTTGTATAATTTATAAAATGGAAAGTATTATCAACATAGCATAAAGATTAAGAAATGAGCTCTGGAGCTGGACTGCGTGGGTTCTGGTCCTGATTTCTCCACTACTTAACCTTGGGCAAGTTATTTAACCCCTCTGCCTCGATTATCTCATTTAGAAGGTAGAAATAATTTACTTCTTTCCTAGGATTTTTGTCAGAATTAAATGAACAAATTTGTTGTTTATTTACTAAGAGTAAAGCTCTTAAAATATTCCCTGGTATATAAGTTCCCAACAAATATCGCAATTAGTATATCATAAATGAAAAAATTAAAGCAGTTAAAGGTTAAGTGACTTAGGTAGTTATCCGGCAACATGACTACACTAGGATTAGCATTTCTTATTTTTAAGACAGTCTACTGAAGTAGCAGGTTTTTTAGACCAGAGGTCAGCAAATCTTTTCTTAAAAGGCCAGATATAAACATTTTATACTTGTGGATCTTATGGTCTCTGTTGCTACTGCTCAACTCTGTCATTGTGTCTTGGAAAAATCAACCACAGACAAAATCTAAATGTATGGGTGTGGCTGTTTTCCAATAAAATTTTATTTACAAAAAAGGTGGCAGACTCACATTTGGCCTTCTTACAGACCCTTGTTTTAGACACTTAAGTCATATCTGAAAAGAGACTGTAGATTCCATTTCGTTTTGAAGGCTGAAATATGGCATTATGTGTTATAATAAACAGAAACTTTGATTTTTAATGATTGTTTAACATGTTAGTCTCATGATGGTCATACTTTAGGATAGCAAAGGGATTTAGAAAATAAGCAATGGTAACAAATGTGTTTTTTATCTCAAAGAGATCCATAGAAATCACTTATTTAACAGTTGGAGAATTATCTTGGAATTTGAGACCTGAGGTTGTGGGCAGGATGTTAAGAGTTTGTTTGATTAAATGGACCCAAATATAGACTGGTTTCTTTTTTGCTTCTCTATGTATGGGATAGGTTTGTGAGTCAAATAAAAAGCTATTTGTATTTATGCTTGTCATTTCACTAAGAGTTTTTCTTCTAGGAATGTTGTTTGCATGGGTTTGGATTTTTTTATGGCTTACTTTTCAGTTCGATAATGTGTTCTTGTTTTCAAATTAAACTTGTCATTTAGATTTTTTGCGAGTGGCTATGTTGGTTAGTTAGTATTTATAGCTTAAGTCTGTTTCTGAGGAAATGACTAAAGTCTCTTTTCATTTGATCAAAACTGTAGAACAAAGAACATCTTTGACTTACTTAAACAAGTCCTATGATGAAAACTCAAAAAATATAATGGTTCATGTTTATAAATGTTTTTGTGTATTCAGTCCCGGTTAGGCCAAATAATCAGAGCTCTGTGCTGAGGGAGGGATTGAATATACTCAGTGCCTGTTAGTTAATGTGAATTTCTCTGGAGCACATTCAGGCAATGCTTATTTTCTCATAATCCTCCTCCGATCTCCGCCCCATCCCCCACCGCTTTTTTTCATTTTACATATTGTTTTGAATTGGATTTTATAGAACATAGGTTTTTTTCTTCTTCTTCTTTTTAAACTGTTCTACTAATTTTCTCCTTTCTCATTCCTAGCCAAGAGCCCTGATCCAGGTGAAGCGTGTAAACCTTGCACATGGAATTCCCAGCAAAGAGGCTGGTAGGGATCGGGACAGGGCCTGGGAAGTGACTGACTTCCAGAAACCTGCCATGTCTTGTTCTCTGCTGGAGACCTCTGCTTCTCCATCTTGTGAACATCTGCAGGCCCCCTGCAGCCTAATCTTGCCCTCTTACTGTCGACTCAGTCCTCATGGAAGTGTAGGTGCCCTTCCTTCTGCTCATGACGTCCCAGAGCAGGAGATGAGGGGGCTGAGTAGGGAAGAAGAGAAGGCCCAGCTCCTGTCTGCTCAGACCCGGGCTGACCTCTGCCCTGGGACTCAGGCTGGGACTTGTATTTTACCATAAAGGCCCTATGACAGGTGGTGGTTGGATTTTGGTGTTAGATCAGCTGTGTTGTGGACTGACTGGGATTTTCTGCACTAGCTTTTAATCTAATTATTCTTTGGTAACATTGATTGTTTCAGCTCTTTCATAAGCAGCTCAAGGAACCACTTCTCCAACTAAATCTTGGGTCTAAGTGTCTAAGTCTGAAACAGATGAAAGTGAAATCGCTGTGCTCATGGCTGCACATCCACTCACTTCTGCCTCTGCTCTCAGAAGCCCCTTAGGGTGGGATTCCTAGGAGCTCACTTTGAAAACTGCTCATTAACATGACTGTTTACTTTCAGAGCACATCCTAGTCTTAAAATTGAGCTTGCCTGTTTATATATAATAAATTGCTTAAAATTTGCTGGGATTGGTGTGTATATATGGGCCATATGTGAAGCCAGTGGTAGGAGAAAGCAGAATGGACAGATACTTACCTGATGTGATTTGATGGGGTGTTGAGAAATTCCACGATGAAAATCCACACCCACATTCATTCCTGAAATGCCATAACCAGTAATGCATTTTATTCACTGTTAAGCACCTGCCTTTTCTGAAGCTTTTTTTTTTTTTTTAAATAAAAAATGTCCTCATGAAGGATCTGGGGTTAATGAATCCTCACAAGGACAGATAGAAGGAAGGAAACAGCCACATCCGTATGTCATAATTTTGTCTAGAACTGGCCCTGACTCTTTATGCATTTGTAAAACAAGTATGGGAATATCTGTGGTATTTAACTTGGAGACACCTTGCTTTCTCCTTTGGATGCAGATAGTTCTGAGGTTTGAAGAGAGGGCATCTCAAAAGGAACGTTCACTGTTCTTAAATATTCTTTTAGTACCAAAATATATTTTATTACTGTATCATGGTGAGGATATATGTTCCTGTATATACTAATGGGGATTTTCCCCTAAGTATGAGTTATTCAAGAGATAAGAGAATCAGAAACGCAAGTCTGAAAAATAGTGTATGTGTTTCTACATATTTTATACAACTTGTTCCTGTTGGACAACAAAATAATAAATTGTGGACATTTCCTATTTTTTTTACCTTAATGACAAAATATTGTAAAACTGTGGTTCATTCATTTACTCAACATTCATAGAGTACCTACCATGTGCTACTACTACTTTGTGCTATAAAAATTAACGATGGTGGCTTCAGCAGAAAAATTAGTCATCAGGGAATATTTGAGGTTGTCCAGTAACTGAGGAAGGAAGGGAGAGAAGGCTGGAGTGCTGGACGAGGAAGAAGGAAGAAGGAGGATAGGAGAGAAAGGACGGATGGAAGGAAGTCCTTAACAAGTTTTGTTGTTTTTAGTTACACTCATGTTATCTAGTTTAATATTCTTTATATAATCAGCCATTTGCCACTTTTATTTTTTCTGATGTGCTATAATTTTAACTTGTCGTTTTTGTGTTTGTTTCTTTTCAGTATAAAAGAACGTGTGGATCACTTTGCTAAGTACATCCAAGATTTGAAGAACTGAAATAAATCAGCATTAAACCTGCTTTTTAAAAACGTAAGTGAACTCACTTCTGGCCATGATTTGTTTCAGACTCTCTAAAGCCTGCAATTTCCTCTCAGTGTGTGTGAATTTTTTTCCAGAAGTAAAGTTACTTGACTCTAGTGAGTCTACTCATTAAGTCTAAGAGTGTTTGTATCCGCTCCCCATTTTAAAACCTATAAATTCTAAGAGTAGTGTGAATAACATAGGTGGCTGTAGGATTTAGACGAGGTGTGGCAGGCGATGAGCAAATCTTTATTTGGCATTGAGAAGGAAAACACAAAACATAAAATAAACATAAAATAAAAAGCACATAAAATAACATAAAATAAAAATAAACATAAAATAAAAAGCACAGCCCTCTTCTCGAGTCCTTCATCACTCTTCATCTCACAGACCATTTCACCACCTTATCTACACCAGCGAGAATTGCTAGTTGACCCATTAATGGCCCAGTAGGCTTAGAATATGAGGTGTTGGCTGCCCACAAGCATATTTACCCACTTCCTCCCTATTTCTCTTGCTCAGTAATAATAACTACTATTTATTGAGCTTCTACCAAGTGACAAGCATTTGATTAATTTGATTCCATATTCATTCTACAAATAGTGTTTCTGAATGCTTGCCGTGTACCAGGCATGGCCCTGACACTACTTATTACCTTATCTTCAAGGCACCCTTGCAGGGTAACAGTTAACACTTCAGTGATCTGGATGAGGATATGAGACAGGTAAGGAGCGTGCTGACGGTCACCTAGCCAGTGAGTGTGAACTGTCTGACTTTCTCTGATTTGCCATATCCTAACGCGTGCTTAGATGCTTTTCCTGGCATGGATGTCAATAAGAGATTGGAACCTTCTGGATCGTATTCATAATAGGAATGTCTTTCTCACCCTTTAAAACCTTGGCTGGAGTCACAGAAAGGAAGGAAGTTAGAGAAACATCCTGTCACACAGCTTTGGTACCTGTATGGGGAGCTAAGAGATCTGATGTCCAGTTCCAGTCCTTTCAGGAATTTCCTCTGTGTCCATGAGCTATCTAACGTCCATGGGAAACAGTTGATCTTATGCCGACCAAAGGGCACGGACCAGATGCTTTCAAGAGTCTGTCTCAGTCAGCTCTTTGCAGAAGGACCTTATGCGTGGAGGAAAGTGCACACATCATTGAGTGGATAGCTTGAGGGAATAAATGGCACAAAGTGGACACACCTCTTCAATCAGCACCTTGATTAGTAGAAAATTACCAGCACCCCAGAGCCCTCCTCCCCTCATGCTCCAGAAGCAACCGGTATCCTGCCTTATGATGCCTTTGTTTAGTTTGTCTTTATGAATAGAATCATACAGTCAATATTCTTTGTGTCTAGCTTGTTTTGCTTATTAAGTTTGTGAAATCTGCAATATTATGTACAATATTTTTTGCGTTCTCTTTGCTCTAATGCTATTCAATTGTATACCTATTTTACAGTTGCTGGACATTTAGATAGTCTCTTGTTTGGGCATATTACTAATAGTGCTCCTATGAATGTGTTGTGCATATCTTTTGGTGATGATTCTATTTTGTTTGTTCAGGGACTAAAGTCATTTTAATTCGTGGCACTTTGGAATGATGTTGAACTTTAGGTAGCCAGCTGATTTGTCTGCTTCAATGTGATGTTCCAAGCTGCTTACTCAACAGGAACAGATGAAGATGTTTTTGTAGATTACTCTTGTGGGGTGTGGCCAGGTGGAAGCCCTCTCTGATATGTGAGTGGTGTGGTGGGGCTTATTGTCCTGGCAGAGAAGGGTCTCAGTTGCATGGTACAGGAAGGGACTATGTAGGGGAAGAGGAAATAGATCCAGAAGAGAGATGTGTCTGGATTCCCATAGAAACTGTCAGGATATCTTACCAATCAGATCAAGAACCTGGAAAAGTAAGAGCCCCAGGGAAGACTCAGCTTGTGAGACCTGACGTGTCTAGGGAGACGAATAGAGAAAGAAAAATTGAGGCAGGCCTGAGCTCAGAAGGAGCTCTCAAAGAATTTTCTGAACAAATTCGTTAAGTCTAAATTGTTTTAAGGAAGTTTTGAAAAACCAGTCCCTAAAAGTATGAATCTTGAGCCCAGAATGAACTTAAAAGTATAGAACTAGGAAAAAATGTATTTTCCCAAACAAATATGGGATGTGAGCATGTGGGCTTTGCCTTAAGACCTTTCTGCATTCAGATCACAATTCCACCACTTTCTTGTCTCATGACCTTTCTGGGTCAGCTTCCACATTTGTAAAATGGGGTTGGTAAAATCTCCACCTCTAAGATGCCCCCAAAATTTGCTGTAACAATTGATTACAATAGTGTTGGCATTATGCTTCAGGGCACATAGACCTAGCACTAAAAATTATAGTCATTTGATTTCTCATTCTTGTTACTAAGATTACCCATTTGTATCTGATACTTTATGAGAGTTTTCAGATCACTTTTTAAAAATATGAGACTTTGATTTTTTTTTTTTTTTTTTGAGATGGAGTTTCACTCTTGTTGCCCAGGCTGGAGTGCAATGACGTGATCTTGGCTCACGGCAACCTCCGCCTCCTGGTTCGAGAGATTCTTCTGCCTCAGCCTCCCAAGTGGCTGGGATTACAGGCATGAGCCACCATGCTCAGCTAATTTTGTATTTTTAGTAGAGACGGGGTTTCTCCATGTTGGTCAGGTTGGTCTATGAACTTCTGACCTCATATGATCCACCCGCCTCGGCCTCCCAAGGTGCTGGGATCATAGGCATGAGCCGCTGCACCCGGCTGAGACTTCGGTTTTTAAGTGTAGTGAATACTAACAAGAAAAGATTTTTTCTACTTGCCTCATCTTAGACTGAAACTCAGAGGAAGGATGAAGGGAGACATTTGTCATTGTGTCCTTGGCATGTCCCTCCCCAGGGTGAGTCAGTGAAGACACTCTTGGTTGTCTGAACTGGTTTACTTAGTTCACAAGAGACCAGTGGAGCTGAGATTTGCGGAAAAATAGGGTCATTTTGCACAAAGGAAATTTGTAATTTTATACATTATACTTTTTTTCCTTTTTTTTTTTTTTTAAAAAAAAAAGACAGTCTCAGTTTGTTGCCCAGGCTGGGGTACAATGGTGCGATCCTTGCTCACTGCAGCCTCGAGCTTCTGGGCTCAAGTGATCCTCCCACCTCAGTCTCCTGAGTAGCTGAGACTACAGGCGTGTGCCACCATGCCCGGCTGGTTTTTAAATTTTTTGTAGAGACAGAGTCTTGTTGCATTGCCGAGGCTGGTCCTGAATTCCTGTCTTCAAGTGATCTTCCCACCTTGGCCTCCCACAGTGCTGAGATTACAAGCATGAGTCACTGCTCACGGCAATACTTTCAGTCTTAGGTGTTCTGGCAACTGGAAAATATATAAAATTTCATTTGCCTAAGAGTGCAGGCAACACCCTAGTCTCTCCTCTGTGCCAGTGGTCCTTGAGTTCATGGATGATAGTGGTGAATGCCGTCTGGTTATACCACTTTTGAGGCTGAATGGACCCAGGTACAAGAATGAGGTGGGAGCCCCTTGTCCAGCTTCATCTCTGTCTTCTCTTCATTAGGCCAAGGAAGGCTGTGAGACTGTATGGTTAGCTATTCACTCAGGCCTGCCTGTATCATCACTCCACCCTGTAGTGTAGTGGTTTGTAAGTAGGCAATTTGTAGCCACTGAGATAATGTCATCCCCAAAGAAAAGCATCTACTGTGGATTTGTCCTTTGCGCCCTTTTCTGTGTATGCTTTTTGCAGTCTTTGAAATCACTTTCATTATTATGTGGGGATTGGGGTTTTCTATCTCCTGACTGTCTTTTGTGAACTAAATCTTATTTTGTGCAATTTGTACTAAAAATTATAAAAATACTGCTTGGGGATGGCAGTCTCATTTGGAATTGTGTCACATGTTGTTTGTTTTGTGCTTAATTGGTTCATGATAACTTGGACAATATGTAAATGATCTTGGTTTCATCATGTAACTCACAAAATGTTTTCTTTTCCATTTTTTTTCTTTAGTGCTTTCTCCTTTTTCTACCAAATATCTAGGCTCACTTTTACCATCAGATAGAGATTTAGTTGGGCTTTTAGAACTCTCTCTTCAAGCAGATGCTTTGCGTGTGTGTGTGCTTATGTGTGTGTGTGTGTATGGAGTTTGTGGGCTGTTAGAAGCTATTTGCTCATCTTGTCAAAGCCATAGCAGTCTTTTCATTCTCAGTTGCTTTGCTTTCTCCTCACCTCTTAGGAAATTGGCAGCCAATGACTTTGATTTTTTTTTCCTTTATGAGACAGATATGCTAGCGTGTAACTGTAGACAGAGGAAGAGTTTGCACATTTAGCAAATGATCAAGTAAGTGGCGTGTGTGTGTGTGTGCGTGCACACATGCTGGCTCTATAACTGAGCAAGTGGTGTTTTTTTCTCTGAAGTCTCCATGCATTTATACATTTAATTAGGAGGCTCAAGTATCTACGATGACTTTTAAATATATAGCCTCAACAGTTTTTTAAGAAGGGGGAAGAGGGTCCAAGACATTTTTTACTCCTATTTAGTGGGTGTGTGGTTTAATGTTAAGGTATTTTGGGGAAACCTGGGTTGTGACTCCATCGTTTCAGTGAGCCACAGTTTCCCATTGCTTCAGGAGTAGAGAAATGGGGGAAGGCATTTCAATAGTTCTTAAATCTATTATTTAGCAGTAGCTCAAGGCTGTATGCATCGTAATCAAAGAAATGAGATTGGGTCCCCTGGCTGTGGTCTGCATTTCTTCTGTACTGTAACGCTGTTCTAGTCTCCTGGTCAAATCACAGCCCAGAGCTGCTACAGCCAAGAGGAGACTTAAATTAGGGATGTGCAATCTACAGCCATTGTAGCAGGATCCATTTAGTCCCTAGGCAGAAGATAACATGTGCTATCACTGTAGAAATTATAGCAGCTTTCCGATTGAAATAGCCCTGAGAGTTTCTTGTGACTATTACCTTGAGCTGAGGTATAATCCCTTACCAGTGGTGGAATCCTAACTACAGTACAACAATTAATTGTCTTCTGTGTTCTCATTTGTGATTCAGAACACAAATTGTTATTGTTCCATCAGCTTTTCTTGCTTGTTGTTTGTTTTTTACCTAATTCCTTTCCTGTTGTAGTAGTTGTTATATACTTGGCTTGACATAATTAGGCTATTTGGTACTGTGATATTAAGATATTTTTGAGGAAAATGTCATCAGCTGTCTTTGTGGGCTATTCTGGGCATTTTGTACTCTATTTTGGATGTAACTTTTCTTGCTCTTGATTTCTGATTAGCTGTTCTTCCTCCTTGCTTTGGCTTCTCAACTTGCTTGGAAGCTTTTCAACAGATCTGCACTTGGATGACTGCTTTGTTCAACAAATAAACATTATCTCAACCTTGGGGAAGAGTTAAGAAGACACAGGATGGAACACTCTGTTAGATGCTTCTGGTTCTAAGCATGGAATTCCTGGAACAGGGAAGCTAGCTTCCAACACATTGATGTCCGGAAGTTGTTTTCCTGCTCGAGGAGGTCACATTTCTACCAAGAGAAATGTGAATTCTAAGGCATTTTCAAAAGTTTTGCATGATTTGGTGAGATTTAAATTGTCTTATTTTTGATAAATTTTTAGAAATTAAAGAATGCATTATTTGCTTAGAAGAGTGGGATTTTTGGTTCTTCATGGTCTATATTGGTCCTTCCTGAGGTCGCACAGAGGCCTTTGAACAAGATTGGGCCTGCTGTGTGGTTGGGATAATTGAAAGCCAAGTATCAAGCACGAAATAAGAGTAGCAGACCTTAAAGCATTAGACTTCTCATAAGGGAAAACAGCAACACCCAAGAAAAATCCATTTACATTTACCCACAGTCCCTCTGGCCTGTGGACCTCTTTTCTCCTCTTGTTAGCCAGCAGAAAGCAATCTCTTCTTTGCAAGACTGAGAGTAATTCAAGGGGGACAGAAAAGGACAGAAAACACCAAGTACCTCTATCCAGAGGGTGACTTTTGTTTCCTCACTTTGTGGCTCCACTGAGTTCACAGAAGGTAAAGCTGAAAGAACTCAGGGTATATGGCTGGTTTTTTGCACTCTTTACCTGATAAAATCAGTTGATTCTTGTTTTTTGTGGTAGTTGTGCTCTGAAGTGATTGTGAACACTGAATGACCAAATACTTTTCCTAGGGGAAATGCAGAGGGAGGGTCCTGCGAGCCTTTGACCACAGTGTTTTTGCCAACTGATCAATACACAACCTTGTTTTATGTGTGTTTCTGTTTAGACACCGTTTTCACATATGTTGTTGAATCATTGACACTGACACACACCCAACAGCTTTGTAACTCAGGCCTGAAGGAAGCTGACCTCACACACTGGTTTCGTCCTTGAGGCACGGCCTCATTACCTCAGGAACACCAGGCAGCGCTTCCACACAGTGCTTGGAGCCATTTTAAACAGCACAAGGGTTGATCAACAAGCACAAACGTGAAAAATGTGGCACAGAATAGACCATGAAAAGGACACTTTATGGCAGGAGGGCTGAACTGATGCAGGAAAGTGGAGCATCGTCTTGTTCAACCTGAGCTGGGAACTCCGCCATGGTGACCCAGAATTCTCGCTCCTTTGCATGTGTCCGTGAATGAGTGTGAAGGTACTAATGTGGGGGTTGCAAACAAATTTTAGCAAGTGGCCAATTCACATGTGTCAACTGTATAATAGAAGCAAAATAATCCCAATTATTGTGGCAGGAAACTTTCTCAGTCCCACTGTGTGGTTCATGTAGAAAACCAATCATTTAAGGTAAAAATGAACTGTAAGCTGGTATAGCCAGACCAATGTTTTTAAATAGGCTCTTGTGCGATGAAGACAGGCAAGGAAAATGTGCCCAAGAAATTATCATTTGTTGTTGAACAAACGATAATTAGCCCTGCTGCCAGGCTTTGAACATTTAGAGAATGGGAACAACATCATGTATCCCCATGTCCGTGGCATGAAAGGTAATGATGGCCAGCACCTAGGGGCACCTCAGCAAGTGAATGAATCCTAAATAAATGAATGAAAGAGCAGGGAGAATTCTTAGTGATGCCTGATCGCCCACTGTAGGGCACCTTAGGAATCTCATGCATCATTTTAGCCTAGATATATCATTTCCTGCCCACTGTGTTCCTTAAATTAACTTGCATAAATGTGTATCAATGAGCAGAAACAGTAGTGTCTGACTGTGAAAGGTAATCATGTGACACAGGTTATGTATCATGCTCATTTTCGTGCACAGCCCCGGCACGTTAATGTTCATTAAATGGATTTGAATGAATGAATGAATTTAAACATCTAGAATATTTAGAAATGCAATGGCTTTAAAAAATCTTTTTAAATTTAAAACAGAGGTGACTTTGTAAGTCACTTTGTACTATAAGTCTGTACTCAGAGAAGTAGAAAGATGTGGATATTCTTTTGTTAACCAGCTTTGTCTATTGTATAAAACTGAGCTTTTCCACTCAGGAAACATCTATGCTGTGCTGTGTCTCCCTGCACCCCCCTCATATAAATATCCAGGGACGAGAGTTAATTAAAGTAGAAGCTAGTTAGGTTTTCTGAAAGGAAATAACATTCAACTTCCGATATTATCTGTTTAAATTATTTCCTGCAGATTAACTGTTCATTTTACGAATTATTTATCATGGAGCTACTGTGTACAAGAAACTGGGCCAGGGGCTTTGGAGCATGCAAAGATAAGCAGAACATAGGGTCTTTTGTCTAGTGGGAGGGAAAGACATAAGTGCACATTTTTGTAAGTCTGGATAAAATGTACAGTAACTACAGGTAAAAGTGAAGTGCTGTGGTGGCACAAGGAAGAGTGAGGTTAATTCCAACCTGCTCTGTTCTACGGAGGATCTTCAATATAACCTGGGTCTTGAATGCCCATTTGGGAGTAGGTGGGCAGCAGGGTAGACTGGAGAAGTAGCACATTAGGGCAGTTCCAAGAAGAGGTAGCAAAAGCACTGGAGCACGAAGGTACAAGGAACAAGTAACATAAAGGTTCTGGAGTGTGAGGGGCAGTGGGGGAGTATGGTGAAATAAGACTAGAAAATTGCCTCAGGATCCGATTATAGAGAGATTTAATGGTAGTTTGCTTGGACTTCATTCTGTAGTCATTAGGAACAAGAGCAGATTTTAAAATAGAGGAATCATGTGACAGCAACTAGCAGCAGCTAAAATTTGTAAGCACTTGTTATGTGCCAGGTACTAATTCTTACCACAGCCCTTTGAGGCTAATACTATTAGTATTGCAGTTTGTAGATAAGGAAAAAGCACAGAGAAGTTAAGTAACTTCCCCGGGATCCAGAGCAAATAAGTGGCGGACTAGAAATTGAAGCCAGGAAGCCAAACGTAAGAACTTGCGTTTTTAACCTGGGATGGAGGAATAAGATTCGGAGAGTCTTTGAACTTTTTAAATGATTTGCCAAGTGGTCAGTATATATGAATATGTACATTAGTTTAAGAGAGGATCTATGGCTTTAATCATATAAGAGATACATGCTTAAAAATGTTAATAAAGACTATATAGGCCAGGCATGGCAGCTCATGCCTGTAATTCCAGCACTTTGGGAGGCCAAGGTGGGCAGATCACTTGAGGCCAGGAGTTCACAACCAGTCTGGCCAACATGGTGAAACCCTGTCTCTGCTAAAAATGTAAGAGTTAGCCTGTGTGGTTGTGTACGCCTATAGTCCCAGCTACTTGGGACACTGAGGCATGAGAATCACTTGAACCCAGGAGGCGGAGGTTGCAGTGAGCAGAGATCATGCCACTGCACCCCAGCCTGGGTGACAGAGTGAGACTCTGTCTCAAGAAAAAAAAAAAGCCTATAGGAGCACCCTCTTTCACTCTCAGAAGTCTCCCAGAATGCACAATACATTATATAGTGACTATGCCTGTTCTTCTTGTTAGGTAGGAAGAAGCAGAACAATCTGTCACGGCTCAAAATAAAAGAAAATGTCCAAACAATTTGAAGAAATTATTAGTATTGTAAGTGTCAGGCTGTTCTTGATTTGTGAGAAACAAAAAATTTAAAAGATGGTATTTTGAAGGTAGACATCAGATATTCAGGCTTTGAAACTTGCAAAAATTTCAAAGGGCAGAGGACCTATCTCCCCATTTGGCAAAAATTATTCTTTTTAATCTCAGCAAAAGCTAGATAAACTCCTGAAATCTTACATGTTCTGGAAAAATACCTAGATGCTAGTCTGCTTTCAACTGAACCAATTTGCCTTTTTACAGTTAGGACTTAAAGGATGAATATTTACCAATCTATGAGACTGAAAATTCTTTGCAGCCAGTTGTGAACCCAAAGGCAGGTGCCAGAATGAATGAAGGAATCCAGATTAAAGAATTGTCCAGTTTACATCACTTGAGAAATCAAATTAATATCTAAGTTTTATTTAGAGTAAATGTTTTAATGTTTTAAATATATATAATCTCATAAGATATTACTGTTGGCCGGGCGCAGTGGCTCACGCTTGTAATCTCAGCACTTTGGGAGGCCGAGGCGGGCGGATCACGAGGTCAGGAGATCGAGACCATCCTGGCTAACATGGTGAAACCCCGTTTCTACTAAAAATACAAAAAAAATTAGCCAGTCGTGGTCGCGGGCGCCTGTAGTCCCAGCTACTCGGGAGGCTGAGGCAGGAGAATGGCTTGAACCCGGGAGGCGGAGCTTGCAGTGAGCCAAGATCGCACCACTGGAGTGCCAGCCTCGGGGACGGAGCGAGACTCCATCTCAAAAAAAAAAAAAAAAAAAGATATTAGTGTCATACAAGTATAACAGATGTAATACTTTAATAGAGATCTGTACTACTTACTAGAGCTTTTCTTTATATTTTCTCCATCTTTGTTTTCTCTCTGTCTTTTTTTTCCTGGACTATTTGAAAGTAAGTTGCAGATATCATGACACTTCTACCCTTAAATATTTCAGCCTAAATTTCCTAAGAACCTAGTCCACATTCAAAACCAAAATATCCTTTACTATGGTTTTTGTTTTGCTTTTGGTTTTGATCAAAGATTCCATCAAAAATCACAAATAGCAATTGGTTGTCATGTTTCTTTCATCTCTTTTATGAGCTCTCTTGTTGTCTTTTTTATGTTTCCTTATTTTGTGTTTCATGATGTTAACATGTTTTAAAAGTCAAAGACAGTTGTCTGGTAAAATATCCTATAGTCTAGATTCATCTAACTGTTGGTGTCCTCATAATTAGATTCAGATTAAACATTGCTAGCAAGTGTACATTGCTTCTCTTCAGAAGGTGCATGATATTAGCTAGGCTAAGTTTAATCACTTGGCTAAGTTGGTGTTGACCAGACCTTTCCATTGTAAAGGTGCCTAATCCTCTTGATAACTAAGAAGGCACCTATGGGGTAATCTTAGAGACTGTGTGCATGTTTTTTTCCCTGACAGTGATTCACCCAATGGTTTTAGCATCTATTTTTGATCCTTATATGAATCAATTATTAAGTTGCTGGTTGCAATATGGTACTAATTTGATTTCTAAAGTCATTTTACTGAAGAAAAATTCTCCTTTCCATCCCATGTCCTGCTTGGGGAAAATCTTGGCCCAAAAGACTCATGACAGAAGGATCGATGAAAGTGAAACTTGAAAACAACTATCCAAACACACATTAACTGTGAAGATGTTTGAAGGGTTTTCTTTTCCTTTCTGAGTGGGTATGCAGGAAACCTGTACCCTAGGGTGAGAGCTCTTTATTTTAGAGATTTGTACTTAAAATAATCTTTATTGATGCAGATGAGGAAAAACTAAATAAATTGCTATTTTGATTTTCTTTTGGACTGAGAGAATTCAGTAGCAATGAGATGAATTTTCTTTCAGTGCCACAATCTGAAAAGCTATGATGTGTACCATACCATTTGAAAATGTCTTAGAAGTAGTTCCTTATAAAGCATATTATATTGAAATCAAATGGGCATTAAAACCATGGAATTCCTTTGAAAGGTGGGATAAAGCGGAAATTGTTTTGTCTTGGTACTTCTTGATCTAGGCTAATAATCCTTTGGGGGAATTTGTCCTGAGGCTTTTTACCGATTGTGCTCATGACTGGCTCCCTCAGTGAGTGTTATCTGATGAAGATCTTATTTCATTTCTGAAAGTACAGCGTTGTTCTATTTGTTTGAGGTATTAGTAGGTAGCAGGAAAAGATCGACTCCAGGTAATGCAATATAAAACCCACCCATCCATCTTGAAATTGGAGGTTGTCCTGCATGCTATGTAAGTTCTGCCACTTGCAATTTATAATGAGGAGACATATTTTTGAAGCAATTAACTGTTCCTTCAAAATTGTTCTTTATTGTTGGTGTCAGGACTTTAGCACTCTCTAGGAAATCGTTTATTACTTGCTTCATTTTTCTTTCGTTTTGTAAGAGGATTTTAGACACTATTCTTGTGGCCAGTTAGACTTGGACCCATGTATCCTCTTGAGCCGTGAATTTTCTGGTCTCAAAGTCCCGGGCTCAAGCGATCCTTGCGCCTCGGCCTTCCAAAGTGCTGATTAATAGGCATGAGCCACCGCACCTGGCCGATAATGTATTTGACACTATAATTAAGAGATACTGAGATATTTCCTATTTTAAAATACTTCGTCCTGCTTTCTAATATATAGCACGACACCCAACCTCAGAGGGTATGGAAAGCTTACTTTACTGTAAAGGCTTGCAAAGTACATTGCTTAAATTTTAGGGACAGGTTCATACCTGCCAAGCAGGTTTATGAAACACTGATGAATAAACACAAGTATGTCAGAAATCTTACTAAAGAGCAGTGCATCTTATTCAGTGTAGACAGTCTTCTAAAGTATTTTGGTTGAGTTCGTCCTAGAGCTTAATCACTAGAGTGAGAATTAAAATAATAAAACTGGTTGCAAGTCTCTTGAGAGTAAGATATGTCATCTTTCTTTCAGGCCTATTGTAGTGTCCAGTCTAAAGCAACAGTAAGGCTCCATGCATATTTGTTGAATTAAATTTTCAATTTAGTTTCTGAATTCCTTGGTCTTAATAGATTTCTCAGTTGATAGGTTGCCATCTCACTTGACTTCTACTTGATGGCCATATTCTCTTCTTTTTTGCCTCCCTTTTCACTCCTATTCTTGACCCTACTGACCAGTCTCTTTTGACTTAAGGAATAGCAACTCTTTCAGCTGTTGTATTTCACTTTTTAAAAATTATATAGACAGGATACATTAAAAACATTTAAAGAATTACATAGAGTCAGAGAGATAGATTACTTTGTACTAAATGCTGTGTTAGGATTTTGGTTTTTTTTTGTTTTTTTGAGATGGAGTCTCACCCCATTGCCCGGGCTGGAGTGCAGTGGTGCCATCTCTGCTCACTGCACCTTCTGCCTCCTGGGTCCAAATGATCCTCCTGCCTCAGCCTCCCGAGTAGCTGGGATTACAGGCCCCTGCCACCACACCTGGCTAATTTTTGTATTTTTAGTACAGACAGGGTTTTACCATCTTGCCCAGGCTGGTCTCAAACTCCTGACCTCAAATGATCTACCCACCTTGGCCTCCCAAAGTGCTGAGATTACAGGCGTGAGCAACCGCGTGCAGCCCACTGTGTTAGGATTTGCAATATAAGGGAACTAAGACGTGGTGATTGCCTTTAGATCTCACAGTCTACAGGTAAAATAGATCTATAAAGAGGGCTGAAAAGTACAAATCATGGCAAGAAGGTGGCAGGGCAGGGACTAGGGGACAGCTAAAGGAGGGTCATGATCCCTTTGCCTGAGGGATCAATATTGCCCAATAGTAACCCTAGAGCAGGTTCTTTAAGGATGAGTTTCCCAGGCAGTCAGGAAATGGAGAGGGAAATCCCTATGGTTTTGTGTGTTGGCTCTAGTGAGGAGCAAGTGAGAAGTCGGGAACTTGATGAGTATAGATTTTTAAAAATATCTGGGAGAAGAGAAAGGCAAGGCATGGCAGATGTTACTAGATGTGGTAGACATACCAAGTTTGGGAAGGAGGTATATGGGTTGGATCTAGAGGGAAGCGGATAGAAGTTGGGGAACTGAAGCCTTTTACAACCAAACTCCCCTTGCTGAATGGATTATTACTTCATTAGAACTCAGTGTTTACCCACTACAGAATATTATCACTCATAGTCTTTATAGTCATATGTTTGCCTGATTTCATCTCTTAAATAAGTCACTTGAGCCTAAAGATTGAGATTTTTTTTTTTTTTTTGACAAGCTAGAAAGGTATCTGACACTCCTATTTGCTAAATATTTCTAGAAGGAAGGAAGAAGAAAGGAAGGAGAGGGATAAGGGAATTGAAATTGAGGAAAGGAAGGAATTTGAAACTGAAGAATCATACGCTTTGCCACGTGAACTCTGAAGGTCACACAGGATGGTAGTGCCAGCAGAAGAAGGAGGACGTTGAGTGAACCTGTGGTTGAATGAGGAGGATGGTAGAGATGCTGGGGAGGTGAGAGTCAGGACAAGAAGGCTGAGGGCAGCCTTCCTCAAAGAAGTTGACATTTAGCGGAACGTTCAATGACAATTGCAAAGGAGTTTCAGAGGGCAGAATGGAATGGATTGGGAGAGGACTTGCTTAAGATTTGCTGAAAACCCTGAACTTTTGGCAAATACTGCTCTGTGTGGGAAATGTTTCAATGAGAATTGACTCTTAATTAACTCTCACTCTTGGCTATCCCTTGAACAAGTTGTCTGGAGAGTTCCTCAGGAGAATGTCTACTTGCAACAACAGTAATAATATTTATCAAGTGCTTGTGTTACCTCATAAACTCTCACACTAACCCTGTGAGGTATCTATTATTATCTTCCACATCTTTTGAATGAAGACAGCTAGACTTAGAGTGGTTAAGAAGTGTTCACAGTCCTCACATTGTTCCTAAGTGGGCCACTACTACAGCCAAGGCAACACATGCTAGAACCTGTCAGGTACCCGGGGAATATCAGAACTGCTGTCTGATCTCTGAAATTGAAATTAATTTCCTCAGTGACTCAATACCTACTGCCACTCACTCAAGCCCTGCAAGTTCAAGCCAAATCATCCTGCCACTGCAGGAATCTGATGGGTCACGCCGCTGCCTACTGAAAATGGGGATTTGGGTTAATGATAAAATAGGTTAAAACGCATAAAATAGATAAACTAGAGTAAAATACAGTAAGAATGGGTGAGAGAAGAGAAAAAGAATACTTCAGTTTAGGAAGCATAATACTACTTAAAATTTCCTGAGAAAGAATTTCTTCCCTTGGAAGTGCATCTTCCCAGGAGGTAGTGTCCTCACAGGGGGTGTCCTCACAAGGGAAATAGCCCACAGAGAGGCTCAGGTTCGAATTGGATTTGGAGCTGTAGTTCTTTATGTCACTGTTAGAGGATGAATATGCCATGGAGTTCAAAGGCACAAATCTCTCTCAACTTGAGAAGCTTCAAAAAAGAACAGCACATATGCTTTCAATGTGAGTCAAGATGGTGTGCTGGAAGAGGAAGACATGGGTAACAAGAACATTTATTTTGTTTATTGAGGAAAAAATAAACTAATGGGGATTATCAGTGGAATCTTATCTTATGGATTATTTTCAACTTTCCAAAAAGTTTAAAAATCTGTCTATATAAGATGTCCTAATTCAAAGGTTTCTTGAGGTTGAATTCTCTTGCCTCTGTGAAAGAATCTTTTCCTTGGTGCTGGCTGATGGGGACTCTTGGTGGCTTTCACAGGATGGTACCTCCTCAGCAGAGGGGGGAGGATATGCTGCCTCAGCCAGCTGAAGGCCCACCCAAAGTTCAGGCAGCACAGGGCCTGTGTGTGGGAAGGAGTGTCATCCTTCTCCGGCTGCTCTGACAGGATTGAGATCTCTGGAGCACTTGTCCTTTGGCTGGCAGTTGCCTGGCTTATCATCTGCCAAGAAAATAAAGAATGTGTTAGGTAGGTGTAACCATGACAGCAGCCAAGTCAACATTTACTCATTTATGGAACTCACATCCTTTTAGCAAAAATAGCCCAAGTAGGCCGGGTGCGGTGGCTCACGCCTGTAGTACCAGCACTTTGGGAGGCCGAGGCATGTGGATCACTTGAGGTCAGGAGGTCGAGACAAGCCTGGCCAACATGGTGAAACCCTTGTCTCCACTAAAAATACAAAAGTTAGGGTGGCGGACGCCTATAATCCCAGCTACTGAGGAGGTTGAGGCAGGAGAATCACTTGAACACAGGAAGTAGAGGTTGCAGTGAGCTGAGATCACACCACTGCACTCCAGCCTGGGTAATGGAGAAAGAATCTGTCTCAAAAAAAAAAAAAAAAAACAAAACAAAAACCCAAGTGTCAATGTGAAGCTTCAATGTAGATACAGTTTTTAGTCCTTCTCCTTGCTTGCTACCCTCTTGTTTCCCTCAGCATTCCTTAGTCTTTTCCCTAAAACTCCACCCTGACGCCTTTGTTTGTTGTCTGTCTCCCACTGGTATCACTTTGGGCCCCCTGGGACCTGCTTCCTAGTGGTCATAGGATTCTGTGGTTCAACCCAGGCCTATCCCTTCCTGTCCTGTGAGGCATCTCTGTGCTCACCTCAGCCAGCTCATGTTCCTTAAGCCTTAGAGGAGTCTGTGGAGACTGCATAACCTCTTTATTTTCTGGTGGTTTGCACTTGGGCAGGTCTTGACAAGCATCACGTTCTTGATGACTGACCTGAACCATTTCCAGAGGGGAGCCGTCGGACAGCTGGAAATCTTTCTGAGCAGTTTCAGGAAACACAGCATCATCATCTTCATTATCTTTCAGATTTTCTAGAAATGTCTGAAACTCTTGCACAAGATTATTCAGCTTGCTGACAGACAGTTTCGTTCTCTCTTTTGGGAACTTGTCTATCCACAGGTTGTCTCCATTTAGAAGCCTATTAGCTATTGAGTCTGTGTTATCGGAGCCAATGTCCACGTCCCAGGCCAGGAAGTTGCTCAGTTTGCAAAACTGTCTGGTTCATCCTGAATTTGGTCTTGTCTCTTCATGTGTTTCCTTATCCTTTCAGTCCCCCATGACCCTTGGATGGGAGGGAGAAAGTGGATGAAAGGACCCTTGGAAGGTGCGTCTTCCCAGGAGGGTGTGTCCTCACAGCGGGTGTCCTCACAAGGGAAATAGCCCACAGAGAGGCTCAGGTTGGAATTGGATTTGGAGCTGTAGTCTTCTATTCGCTGTTAGAGGATGAATATGCCATGGAGTTCAAAGGCACAAATCTCTCTCAACTTGAGAATTTTCAAAAAAGAAAAGAAGAAAAAAAATAGGTGGGACTGGGGAGAAGAGAATCATGCTACTGAAGCAAAAACATTATCCATCCCCTCTTCTTTCTTTCTTTTTTTTTTTTTTTTTTTGAGATGGAGTCTCACTTTGTCATCCTGGCTGGAGTGCAGTGGTGTGATCTCGACTCACTGCAACCTCCACCTCCTGGGTTCAAGTGATTCTCCTGCCTCAGCCTCCCAAATAGCTGGGATTGCAGGCACCCGCCACCATGCCTAGCTAATTTTTGTGTTTTTAGTGGAGATGGGGTTTCACCATGTTGCCCAGGCTGGTTTTGAACTCCTCACATCTGGTGATCCACCCACCTTGGCCTCCCAAAGTGCTGGGATTACAGGCATGAGCCACCACGCCCAGCCCCATTCCCTTTTCTATTCAGAACTACCCCATTTAGATTGAAGTCTTATCCTATTTTTTACAATCTCCCAGTGAAGGGCAGAAGAGGCAGCCCTCTGCCTTTCAAAACTTACTTCATTGTGTTATAATCCTCTCTACTAAGCATCTCCACCTCTCATCATTTGTCCTATTACAGTTGTAAGATCTTGCATCATAAAAAAAGATCATTATATAAAATTGGAAAAATGTAGAAAAGTATGAAGATGAAAACAAACATGCCATGGTCCCACCTTCTAAAGGTAATAACTATCAAAATATTTTGATGGACTTCCTTATGTTTTCTATTTTATAAACACACATATATTTCTGTATATTTATACAATACATTCACATATACATATATGTGAATGTGGCTATCACATCAGTTGAAACTGAGATTATTTTATGGCATAGCCTACAACAAACATACATATGGTTACTCTCCAATTTTTAATTACTTCTTATTAATGACCATTAGGTGGTAGTTATTGTTTTACTAAATAAATCTGTAGTAAACCCTCTTTTCCCTAAATCTTTGAGTATGACTCTTATTTTTCTATACGTAGGATTAATGGACCAAGCATCACAAATATATTACAGTCTTGTGGTAGTTGATACCAAATTATTTTCCAAGAAAGGTTTCGCTGTTTAGATGCCCATCCTCCCAACGTCTGATGACACTTTCTAGTCCAGATTTTTCTGTGAAGCCCCGGAAAGCAAGTAGGGCTGGAAGAATGCGTGCACACGCGCACGTGCACAAACACACACACGCACGTACACACATGCGTGTGCTCACACACACACATGCACGCAAGACTGTCACACCCTGCTCCGGTGGCTGTCCACATGGAAGAAGTGCTGCTAACTCCTGAGACAAAAAGGGGAGACATGAGAAATCCTTCACATCCCGAGTCTCAGTGGCTAAAAGTCCAGCTGTCAGAAGTCTGTGTTCTGAGACTGTTGGTTACCATGGCAACACAAAGACCTGAATTAGAGCCAGGAATGTGGAGAGAGAAAAGGAAAAACAGGGATAGAAAGCCACAGAATTATCCCTTTGCTTCCAAAATATTCTATGCCCTAGGCCGGGCGCAGCGGCTCACGCCTATAATCCCAGCACTTTGGGGGGCTGAGGTGGGCGGATCACCTGACGTCCGGAGTTCGAGACCAGCCTGACCAACATGGAGAAACCCCGTCTCTACTAAAAATACAAAATTAGCCGGGTGTGGTGGCCCATGCCTGTAATCCCAGCTACTCAGGAGGCTGAGGCAGGAGAATCACTTGAACCCAGGAGGCGGAGGTTGCGGTGAGCGGAGATCGCGCCATTGCACTCCAGCCTGGGCAACAAGAGCGACAATCTGACTCAAAAAAGAAAAAAAAAAATGTATATGTATTTTATGCCCATACCATCCCGGGTTGAAGAGGATCCCTCTTGAGGGTAGAAGGATGAATGCATGGAGGTTACTTCTCTCTTGCAGGTAACTAAGATGGTTCCCGTCCTTAGGAGATTTAGAGCTCTAAATAAGGGGCATGGGTATAAACACACACACACACACACACACACACACACAGACACACAGAGACCCACACACAGACACAGTGAGAGAGAGAGACATGCTTACAAATGGAAAGCAAAAAGCCAAGAAACACTTATCTGACCTAAAAGAACCTCAACACATTGGAATCTATCAATTTCTAAAGATCTTTTCCAAATATTTGTCTCCATTTCCACTTAACAAGATTACAGTTAAAGTTTGCCATGACTCAGTCTCACTTTTTTCACTGTAGAACTGGCTTAAATTCGTTTGTTCTGTTAAATAAGATGTTTAAGGAATTCTGATGACATGATAGAAGAAATAGGCAGAGTTAGAGTTAGAAAGAAGCAGCTTCTACTACCCAACAGAGGCAGCCTGGCAGGTGCCCACAGACTGCCCACAACTTCCCTGAGTGATTGTGGACCTGGATTAATCCTGGAGGCTGTTTAAGTCAGAAGCAACATGTTCCCTAGCATTTATTTTATTTTGTTTTACTATTATGTTTTATTTTTAGAGATGGGGTCTCACTCTGTTGCCCAGGCTGGAGTACAATGATGCCATCATAGCTCGCTGCAGCCTCAAACTCCTGGCCTCAAGCAAACTTCCTCAGCCTCCCAGGTAGTTAAGACTACAGGTGTATACCACCATGCCTGGCTAGTTTTCCCTAGCACTTATTTAACACTTATTATATGCCAGATCTTGTACTAAGCACTTTACATGTGTCATTTTTTAATCCTCATAGCAACTCAGTCAGTTAAGTATCATCATATGCCCCATTCAATAGAAGGAGGAACCAAAGCATGAATGGTTGGTTGTGTAACTCTCTCATATTCCCTGATCGTAAACCCAGAACCTAGATTCAAACATAGGTAGTCTGGCTTCAGAGCCCATATCCTAACCTCTACACACTCTTGTCTCAGGAGGCTGACCACCCACCTCCTCCCGGGAAGATTCCTGGGGGAGTTGATCCAGGCCAAAATAAACCCATGTTCTGGTTCCTTGGAAGAAAATCCATTGAGGGGAACAGCATGTTCTAAAAGTACTTGCAAGAGGTACATATACAGGACTGGCCTAACAATGGTGTCCATATTTGGGGCAGGCCAAAATGAGATTTATTTATTTGTTATTTATTTATTTATTTATTTATTTATTTTTGAGATGGAGTCTCGCTCTGTCGCCCAGGCTGGAGTGCAGTGGCACGATCTTGGCTCACTGCAACCTCCGCCTCCCGGGTTCAAGCAATTCTCCTGCCTCAGCCTCCTGAGTAGCTGGGATTACAGGCGCCCAGCTAATTTTTGTATTTTTAGTAAAGACGGGGTTTCACCATGTTGGTCAGGCTGGTCCCGAACCCCTGACCTCGTGATCCACCCACCTCGGCTCCCCAAAGTGCTGGGATTACAGGCGTGAGCCACCGCGACCAGCCGCCAAAATGAGATTTAAAATAAGCATTCAGCTTTCCCTTTGGCATAATGGGATCTGGAGCCCTCTCTCTAGCTTTTCATAAAAAGTTGGTGACTGCCTTCCAGAACTCTGGGGGCCTAAAAAACAATTCATAAGTAGCTTCTTCTCCATGCTGCTGGAGTAGAGGCGGGGGAGAAGCTATGTTTTGTCATTACTCATGGAAATGGAGCACTTTGAACTGAATATAAACATTTAAGAAAAAAATGATTTCCCAGCGTAAACCACCAAAGTTTAGAGTGATCCTGAGGATAGAAGAGCTTCAAAGGGAGGCAGCCTCAGAGAAAACTTGAAATTTTATTTATTTATTTATGTATTTATTTATTTATTTATTTTTGAGATGGAGTTTTGCTCTTGCTGCCCTGGCTGGAGTGCAGTGGCACGATCTCCGGCTCACTGCAACCTCTGTCTCCCGGGTTCAAGGGATTCCCATGCCTCAGCCTCCCAGGTCGCTGGGATTACAGGCATGTGCCACCACACCCGCTAATTTTTGTATTTTTAGTAGAGACGGGGTTTCACCATGTCAGCCAGGCTAGTGTCAAACTCCTGACCTCAGGCAATCCACCCACCTCAGCCTCCCAAAGTGCTAGGATTACAGGCATGAGCCACTATGCCCAGCTAGAAATTTTACTTATTTATACCATTTCTCTATGATATATTTGTAGAGATACTGTATTAGTCCATTCTCATGCTGCTAATAAAGACATACCCAAGACTGTGTAATTAATAAAGAAAAAAAGGTTTAATGGACTCACAGTTCCATGTGGCTGGGGAGGCCTCACAATCATGGCAGAAGGCAAAGGAGCAGCAAAGTCACATCTTACATGGTGGCAGGCAAGAGAGAGAGCATGTGCAGGAGAACTCCTCTTTATAAAACCATCAGATCTCATGAGACTTATTCACTATCATGAGAACAGCATGGGAAAGACCCACCCCCATGATTCAATTACCTCCCACTGGGTCCCTCCCACAACACCAGAGAATTATGGGAGCTATAATTTGAGATTTGGGTGGGGACATAGCCAAACCATATCTGATATATTCTCTATAATCTCTATGTGTGTGTGTGTGTGTGTGTGTGTGTGTGTGTGTACACAACTTTGAAAATATACAACTCAGGTAGTGAAAGTACCTGAAACACAATTTCTTGCTCTAGAAAAATATATGATCATTTAGGTTTTTCTTTCTGAAGCATCATAGAAATAGCAATGACACGCATCATCCTTAGGATGCCATGCTGAGGAATGTAGTCACTTCTAAATGGTAACTCCGCTTTCACCTCCAAAAGAAGATCAGGGGATTTGGGGGTCCTCATTAACAATACAGCTCATGTTAATTTTTTTCTTAGGGCCTTAATTAGACTTGCAGGTCTAGCTTCCCTTGGATTACAATTTTACATCGTCTAAGTAGTATAAGCTGCCTTTTCTCTTGAAGCAAGATCAACTGTAATAAAGCTTCTTGAAGTTTTAGAAATGATAGTATGTTGTGGATTTATAATGTTTTAGGCCTGAAGCCAATAATAACTAAGAATTGGAACACTTCCTAAGATCCATTTGATTTGATGGGATGTGGAACCTAAATATACAGAGTAGGAAGTTTCTAATTTGGAAGTTAAGCTGTTATGATGCTTAATTTTATGTTTCATCTTGGCTAGGCCATGTGATGCTCAGATATTTGTTCAACATTATTCTGGAGGTGTCCATGAGGGTATTTCTGTATGGACTAGTATTTGAATCAGTAGACCCAGGAAAGCAGATTGCCCTCCCCAGTGTGGGTGGACGTCATCCTATCCATTGAGGCCTGAGTAAAACAAAACACTGAGTAAAGGAGATTTTGTACAGTCTTTCCCTGCCCCTGGAATCAGACTGACACTTACACTATCAGCCCTCCTGCTTCTGAAGCCTTCAGACTCAGACTGGAGCTATACCATTGGGTTTTCTGGGTCTCCAGCTTGCAGTTAGCAGATCTTGGGACTTCTCAGCCTACATAACTGCATGAGCCAATTCCTTAAAATCTCTCTCCTTTCTCTTTCTCTCCTTCCCTCCTGCCTCCCTTCCTTCCTTTTTCTTTTATCTTTCTCCTTCCTTCCTTTCATCCATTCATTTCCTATTGGTTCTGTATCTCTACAGAACCTAGACTAATACAGCTATTTATTTTTCATTAATTGAAATTATGAAATATTTTAAGCATACAAAAAAGAGACATCCTGAACCTGTGACGGGATGCACTGAGGGCACAGCATCATTTCTGTGGTATTCTTGCCAACAATGTATAATCTCAACCTAATCTTGAGAAAATGTCTGACAAACTCCAATCATGGGACATTTGACAAAGTAACTGACAAGCGTCAGGTCCAGAAAGGCAAGGAAAGACAGAGGTACTGTCACAGACTGCAAGAGACTAAGGAGAACTAACCACTAAATGCAATGTGTGATTCTAGATAGGATTGTAGAATAAAAAAAGGACACTAGTGGAAAAACGGGAAATTCCAATACCATCTTTGTTTTAGTTAATCATGCTGTATCCAAGTTAATATCCTGGTCTGATCATTGTACTATGGCTGTGTAAGAGGTTAACGTTAGTGGTGTAAGCTAAGAGTTATATGCATACCCTGTACTATCTTTGCAACTTCTCTGTAAGTCTAAAATTAGCTCAAAATAAAGAGTTAAAAGAAGGGCCAGGCACAGTGCCTCATGCCTATAATCCTAGCATTTTGGGAGGTCAAGGCAGGTGATCACCTGAGGTCAGGAGTTTGAGACCAGCCTGGCCAACATGGCGAAATCCCATCTCTACTAAAAATACGAGAAATTAGCCGGGTGTGGTGGCGCATGCCTGTAGTCCCAGCTACTTGGGAGGCTGAGGCAGGGGAATCGCTTGAACCCATGAGGCAGAAGTTGCAGTGAGCTGAGATCGGGCCACTGCACTCCAGCCTGGGCGACAAGAGCGAAACTCTGTCTCAAAAAAAAAAAATGTTGAAGAACACGTTAACATATAGAAAATGATATGACAAACTCCTATGTACTTAAATCTCAGTTTTGTCAAGTCTTAGCATTTTGCTATATTTATTTCATTGTATCTTTAAAAGAAAACATAGATAAAACTTAAGCCCCCTTTTGTTTCTTTCCTGAACACCTTCTTTCCCTGCTTCCCTCATGAGCATTATTCTGAATTTGATGTTAATCGTGTGCATGTTTAAATGCTCTTTTACATATTAGTATATTGTTTTACCTTTGAGGACAAAAACTTATGGAAATTTGAATTAATACTTAGTATTATAGAGTAGTATATACTTAGTACTTGATACTACTGAACTGTTAAAAATGATTAAAATTGTATTTTTCTTTTTCTTTTATTAAAGTTATTTTTAATTGACATATTTGTTTATGAGGTACAATGTCATATTTGGATACATATATATTGTGGAATGATCATAGCAAGCTAATTAGCATAGCCGTCGCTTGAAATATTTATCACTTTTTTGTGGGGAGAACTTCTAAAATCATTTCTTTTAGCTATTTTTAAGTATACAGTATATTATTATTAACTGTCATCACCTTGCTATGCAATAGAGCACCAGACTTATTCCTCTTGTCTAACTGAAACTTTGTACTTGTTGACAAACATCTTCCCTTTCCTGCTTTACTCCCCAAAATGGTAAATTTGATATGTATTTTACCATTAAAAACAATTAAGGGGAAAAAAAGAACCAACGTAAATGGGCTTCAAGTGATTTTCTTCAGAAACAAGGAAGTTGCCTTATTTCAATTGCTTATTTTGCTGTGTAAGAATTATTGTGACAAGGACTTCCTTCTTCCAAACGAAATTCTTAGGTGAAATATTTGTAATGTTTATTTTCGGGGGCAGGGAGAGGAAGGGCATGATTTCTTATGCTCTGTTTGCGTGTTCATTCCCAAACAGATACAACCTTATCAAGGCTCACGCACTTAATTAAAGTGGGGGGCAGGTGGTGAAAATAGAGTGTTTTGGTGTACACAAGGTTAAACCGCATCATACCGCTGCCAAAGGCTACACACTCTGCTTGATGCTTTCCCATGGTTGATAATTTAATTTTATGACAGTCTCTGAGTTATGCATTTTCATTTTAATATTAAGTTGTACAATTCAGAGGACATAGATTCGCCTCCAGAGTCCAGGACTCCCTGCAGCCATGCTGCCGCTTTTGAGAACTGACCTCAGCTGAGTTGTTTGTGCATCATGAGTTGACATAGTCCACAGTGCTAATAGAGGGGAACTACAGGTTCCCTCTCCCACAACTTTACCATCTAGCATGGCCATGAACACAACTTACAGACTGAATTCTGCCACACATACAACATTTAATGGCCAGCAGGCACAAAAACGTCACACAACCTTGTTCCGTAAGCTCCAAAACTGTGCTGTCTGACAGGGTGGCCACTAGCCACATGTGGCTACCAAAATTTAAATGGAATTAAACAAAAATTGGTTCTTCATCACATTAGCCACATTTCAAGTGGTTGGTGACCACCTGAACTAGTGGCTACCTTATTAGTCAGGTGAGCAAAACGTTTGTGTCATCTCAGAAAGTCCTGTTGGACAGAGCTGCTCTAGACAGTCCTTGTGCTCTGTTCTTTGGTGGATCTGGAGAACATTGAACAGAAAGTTTCATTAGGAGCAGATGGGACAATACTCCAGCATCAGGATTGGGCTAACTTTCTTGACAGCATCAGGTGACCAAATTTCCTCCAAAGCATCTAGAAACAGGACTGGGGAGAGTCTTCAGTTGAGGACCCCATTTCCCTCTCCCCACCCAGCTTTATTGAGGCATAATTGACAGATAAAAATTGTATTTATTTAAGGTGTACAGTGTGATGATTTCATGTACGCATACATTGTGAAATGATTACCACAATCAAGTTTATTAACACATATTAACACATCTATCACCTCACTGTGTGTGAAATCTATATTGTAGCAGATTTCAAGTATATAATTAACTATGGTCACCATGCTGTACATCAGATCACCAGAACTTCATGGTCTGAGGGCACCCTTTGAAAGACTTAGACAACTGAGCTAGATAGACTCTTATTTTCAGGTTTTGCAAGAGTGAGAAAGTCTACAATACTTAGAGCCCATTATGAACACTGAAAAATCATTTGCCGCATCCATTATTCTAAGTAACAACCCTCTGGTATTCATCAGAGATAAACATGGTTGACTTGGTTTTCTGTTTACATGAGCTTTTGATTAGTCATTCAAATGCTAACTACCCCAGGGTATAGGTTAAAAATAATTGTTACCCTTGTATCACAAAAATACCCATGTTGAAATATTTTGAAAAATTGCAGACAATGTGACTGCCTGTGTATAGATGGCCTCATTTAGTTTTTGTAACAACCCTTTCCAGTAGATATTGCAGGTATTAATCTCATTTTTGTCTCTATTGAATTCTCCAATATCCTGAGGCCAGGCTATTTCATGATGGAACCAGTTGCTAAAGAAATTCAAATTGTTCGTATAGCTGCCAAACATACAGCCTTTCTTATTGTATATTATAATGTCGAGGCTCCTACATACTTTGGGCCAAGCCTGATAGTGCTTCATGCAACACCAAATACAGGCAACCTATAGTCCTCTCTTAGCTCTCTGTTGGAATATTTTCTGTATTTTTCAAATTGTTATTAATTTAGCAACTGTGTGCATACCAGTTAAGTGCCTATCAGGTTCCAGGCCCTGCATCCTGCCACTTCTAGCAGCAGCAGGTTCATTTTTAACCTGGCTTTGCTGCATCTATAAAATAGAGATGATAATGTTGTCTTTGCAGAGTTTTTGAAATGATTATATATGTGGGATGTTCTGTAAATGGTTTATTTTTATTGCATAATTGAGGAGACAAACTCCTTCCTCTCACTTTCCTTGGCAATTCCCTTCTGGGAAAAATGTTTGTATTTTATTCTAAAATGTCAGACATAGACTACTTTCCAACCCTGATTCCATATCAAAATCATGTGTGCATGCAATAATTATACTTGTATTTATGTGATTATCTGACTGTCTCCCCCACTGGGCTGGAGCCTCCACCAGGGCAAGGTGGATCCAAGTCATTCTAGGAAGTGTCAGCATCTGCCAACATGGTGCCTGACCAACAAACCCCTCCTGGATTCTGGCCATCATGGTTAGGGAACCACCAGAGTTAGCATCCTTTTGCAATGTTTCAATTGCATGAGAGCCACACTGGAGACCAATTCTAGTGCATCTCTAGTTGGGGTGGAAATGCCCAGAAGGGATCCTTATGGGATAAGCAGAGGTTTGGTGAAATGAGTGTCATCTAATCTGGATGTTCAGAGCCAACAGTTGTTCTCCTTTTGGCACCATTCTAAATTGGGTAGACAACCCCCTTGGGTTGCACAAAATATGCACAGAATTTTGCACAAAATATGTTTGTGGGGAAGAAGGAGAGACATAGACTCCCTGGGTGCTCTTACTTACATCAGAGGAAACAAGAAAGTACAGATCAAAGAGCAGAGTTGGCATTTTACTACTTATCCTTAAAGGACTAGAAGTCAAATGATCAAAATGTGGAGACCTTTGTTCTAGTTCTCTAGGGGACTATAAAGAAAAGTGGGGATGGGGGTGGAAGTAAGAGGTGGAAATGCTCAAGGTTGATTCTCTAAGTGGGACCCCAAGGGTTCAGAGGCAGACTGACGGGTGTCCAGCTCCAGACTAACCCAGTTGGAGAAAATGGAGATAGGAGGTAGCCTACAGTGTTTTTATTATATTATGGAAAATCAGAAAGATGATATATAGTATCTGAGTGAGTGAAGAATGAATGTAAATAGCAGCAGTAAATGTGAATGCCTGTTATAATTAATAATTAACTTTAATTTAATTAGAGAATTGAGGATGAGCAGAACCACAACAGGTGAGCCTGGATTGTGGGGTGGGGTGAGATGAGGGTTGGATGTCTCTTGGCATCTCTCTGGCTATTCTCATCAGTCATCACAGAGTTCCCATTAGTAGACCTGCCTGTGGGCCAAAACCTCCTGCCCTGCTCCTCCTGCCTGTAAATGATTTTGCTGATTTAGTGCTTTATATTTCTGTCCATCCTATTCTTAGCATAAATAAAGCTTTCTCTGCACTTCCCTGAAGCTAAATAAAATTAAGCTATGGGAGGCTTCCTGCCTCTCGCATGGATCTCCCAGAGCATCTGTGAATAGATGCTGTTGTGTGTGCACACAGTGGTCTCCATTCAATTAGGAACCACTTGTGTACATCTCCTCTAGGAAGAGAGCTCTTTACCTGTATTAGTCCGTTTTCACACTGCTGATAAAGACACACCCGAAACTGGGAAATTTACAAAAGGAAGAGGCTTAATGGGACTTACAGTTCCATGTGGCTGGGGAGACCTCACAATCCTGACAGAAGGCAAGGAGGAGCAAGTCACATCTTACATGGATGGCAGGAAGCAAAGAGAGAGCTTGTGTAGGGAAACTCCCATTTTTAAAACCATCAGATCTCATAAGACCCATTCACTATCACAAGAACAGCATGGGAAAGACCCGCCTCCATGATTCAATCATCTCCCACCAAGTCCCTCCCACAACACATGGGAATTGTGGGAGCCACAAGATGAGATTTGGGTGGGGACACAGAGTCAAACCATGTCATTATCCAGAATGCATTTATGGTGGCCTACCAGCTTGGGAAGTGGTTAACGAAAATGACATTGGTTAATGAAAACTATGGTCAAGGCTTTGAAAAATCTTGTAATGTGAAAACAACTTTAAAAAATTATAAAAACAATACAGTATGGGAAAATTAGAAGCTATAAGTCAAAAGGGGGCAATATTTTTTAAAACCTACCAAGAGCAAAACTTTAGAGGTAGAAATTAGATCAGTGGTTGCCAGGAGCCCCTGGGGGTAGGGAAATGGTATAGGCTGCAGAAGGGTAAGGGGAGCACTGTGAGGCGCAGAAATAATCCACATCAGCACTGTCCAGTAAAAATGTAATTTGAGCCACAAGTGGGAACCATTAACTTTTAATTTTCTATAGGTAAATTTTTAAAAAGAAAGAGACATAAGAATAGGTAAAATTAATTTTTTGATGTTTTATTTAACTTAATATATAAAATATTATAATTTCACTCTAAAATAAATATCAAATTATTACTTATTTTTGCACTTTACACTTATGACACATTTGATTTTGTGCTGGCCACATTTCAAGGAGCCATGTGTGGCAGGTCTGTGGGCTACACAATTCAACACAGTTTTGGTGGTAGTTTCATGGCTTTATACTTTTGTCAAAGCCTATCAACTATATGTCTTAAAGAGTGACTTTTATTATGTGTACATTATATCAATTTTTAAAAAATTCCTGATAGCCGTTATGAGCCAATGTATGTTCCATCGTTACATTAAAATTATTGTCTTGAAATGAATTTCAGAAATGAAATTTGACAATTCCGTTGTCAAATTCCAAAATAAAGTTAAGATCATACGTTAGAATCACCTAAGGCTAGTAATTTTCATAGACTTCATGGGGGTGTGGGTGTATGTGTGTTTCCATTACACAGCTTAGTTTAGAAAGGTCTAGTGAAAATTTAATTAGACAATTTAATAAGAAAGGATTAATAATTCATTAATAAGAAAAGGATTTGCCTATGTTTGGCAAGATAAAGATGAACCCAAATTGTTTTGAGAAAGACAGTGCTATTTCAAGAAAGCTTGTCATTTTCTCTTTTGTTTTATGGCTACTTCTCTTGCAGCAGTATTAAAAATCACTGTCTCTTGACTTCCTTCTGTTTCTATTGTATAATGTGTTTTGCAGTAACTGTTTTGACAGTGGATCTGTCTGCAGGCATTTTTGGGGTATGGGGGAGGATGCGACTCATGTACCCACTTGGTAAGAGGAGGTTGTCGGGGAGTAAGTTTAACTTTCATCATTAAAGCTAGGGAATTTTTTTAGCTGTACGACTGTGTGTTAGTAGTTACAAATAATATTGTTTGCTATTTGATAGCTATTTTGATGTTTTCTTTTTTTCCACCAGAAAGTCCATGTTTAAGTTTTGCTGACACTTACATAAACTTTGACAATTTACAAATGGATACATCTAGGAGAAATAGGCCAAAGGATATCTTTGAAATGGTTTTGAAGCCCAGATGTCTGGGCCGAAAATAAAAAGATAAAAATTTGTTAGGGTTGAAAAATCAATTCCATAAGTTTGGGCTGGGGAAGACCCAACTGATAAGAAAATTATCCCACAATATTCATAGACTAAATCTTAGAGCACAAAATGTGATATAGTTGTTTGAGAACTTCACAACCCGCAGCGTACATTTAACAAGTGGGCCACAGATTAGGCACAAGGTAAACCCTTCTCAGGTTGTTTCACCTTAGCTTAGAGTTTAGCTCAGTGCTCTGTTAGTTCAAGAAGCAGTTACTCCATCCGTACTTGCTATCAAGATGAATTTTATATATAGCAATGAAAATCAGATTTCAATGTGCATTGAAAATGCAAATCCCTGTGCCCCATTTTTAGGAATTTCTGGTTTAATAAGCAAAGAATAGGGCCTAGAATCTGCACTCTCAGCATGCATCCCACATGATTCTTATGCCAGCAGACTCCACCCTGAAAAACTCTAATCTTCAACAACCAGTTAAACTTTTACTAGGTTTTCTGTACAGATTAGGCACTGTGATAAATTCAAACAAAAGGCAATTTCTTTTACATGCTAATGTAACTTACAAGGTGGTATGCTGGGAGTGGTACAGCCAGTACAAATGGGAAGGAGCTCAGAGCCAGGGGCCAACGCCACCGACAGTTGATTCAGGTTAATGGAGACAAAAGTGCATGTCCACCTCGTAGGAAATAGCATGAGCTCCAAAAGGAAGAATGGCATTACTGGGGGAAGCAGCTGCACTTAGATATGGACTGCAATGTTGTTGAAGCACTTAGGAAATTTTAACAAGAAAATTGACTATGACAATTAAGAAGCAGATGTGAAAGAAATGCATTTGATCATTGTCAGAGGTTCTTAAACTTGAGTGTGCATTAGAATCACCTGGAGGACTTGTTAAAATACAGATTTCTGGGTCCCATACTCAGAGTTCCTGATTCAGTAGGTGTGGGGTGGAGCCTGAGAATTTGCATTTTTCTGACAAGTTCTCAAGTTATGCTGGTCTAGGGGCCGCACTTTGAGACCCACTGCTCTTAATGAATTTGGTGTCTTGATTTACCAAAAATCCATAGATGATGATGACGGGTGCAAATTGTTGGGGCAAGAATGGGGAAGGTGATGATTATCAGGGTGTGACCTTGAACTCCCACTCATAGGCTATGTTCCTCCCCGCTTTTTTTTTTCCTTCTATGACTTTTTTACTCTCAGAGCAACTGGTCTAACCAAAAATACTCTGGGGATGGGGACAGGAATGTGGCTATGGAGAATAATTTGAGAACTATAAATCAGTTTTTTTCTTTCCTAATTGAGGTTTTATTGGTTGTGTTGAGGATCAGTACACAGACATTCCAATTTGTACACAATTATGTACTGAAACTCTAAAAAGCTATTTTAATTCTTTTTAAATTCATTGCAGTTCTTTTTAAAAGTTATTCCAATGACTCTCCACCTTAAAATTTGGAAGCAAATTTTCCTTAAGAGGATATCAAGTACTAGTATCTTCAAATGTTGATAAGCTGTTACATATGTCATACCAATTCACAATTTAATAACATATACACTGCATACTCAAATTTCAGTCTTTCACAGCATAATGCATTTAGGAAAACAGGACTACCACGAACAAAGATGCTACAGACTGCACACTGTTCTGGCGGCGAGGGCTATGACCAAAGAGTATTATTTTTTAGGAAACAATTCTACTAAAAGCCAACATGAAAATACAAATAATCACAAATATTTGAGACATTAAATGCAGGACTGTGACTCCATATTGCCATTTACTGTGCTTTCTGTTATACGATATGGAAACTAATCCCCCATCTATAGAATGTTAAGCTGACTCCTAAGACAGTCAAAGCCTGCCATAATTCAATATCCCACACTATTTTCTGATTGTACCAGAAAATAAAATAAACAACCAGCGAATGATTTCACCTCTTAAATAAAAGCATTTACCCTTAAAAAATGGGTGAGTTAGGATTCCCTCCTTCTTAAAAATATTTCTAGAACTACTAAAAAACTTGCATTTACAAAATAATAGATAAAAATATTCCTCTGGATTGTACAAGAAGGGAGACAGGGACACTGATAAAACATAGTATGTGATATCAGTCAGACTTAGTGTCTTTCTCTGTGGCTTCATCCGAGGCTAGACTCTCCTTGTTTTCAGTGTCTCCATTTTCTGCAGATAAATCTTTAGTTTCTTAATCAGCCACTTCAGCCTGTTTTTCTTTTGCTCCTTTTTCCGCTTTCGTTTGTTTTTTTGTTTTGTTTTGTTTTGTTTTGTCTGAAGATTTATCCTTTCCTGCTGCCTTTTTGGGCTTCGTTTCGCTTTGTAGGAGCAGGTTTAGTGGACCACCTTGCAGATCTCTTCTTGGGGGTCTCCCTTCACCGACACTTCAGCTGAGCTAACCTTCCTCCTGGACATCTTGGCAGCATGGAGGGTGTGGGCTGGGTGTCTGCAGGCTGTGGTGCACCGAGAGCCTTCCCAACACTGGGCTGCCTGGCCACAGCTGCTGCATCCAAGAACTACAAATCTTATATTCAGCATGTAGCCAAGTACTTCTAAAACTCTGATCAGAACTGCGTGTCTCAGATTTTATTTTAGAAAACCATAGGTATCCACTACTTTATAGAAGTCTCAAATCTAAAACTGTGCTCATGACGTTAATCCCCCAACTTGCTCCTTCTCCAGTGTTCTTTAGAAACGGCATCCTCATCTGCTCATCTTTTCAGTACCACAGACTGGCCTCATCCTGGACATCATTCCTTCTCTCACACACTTTCATTCCTGCATCCAGTCACTCAGAAAGTCCCGTCAGTCCCATCTCCTAACATATGTTACATCTGTCTACTTCTGTTGCCTTCACTACCTCCACCTTGTCCAGTCTACCAACTCCCAACTGGCTCTTCCCACATCTTCTCGGGCTCCTTCTGGTTATTATTGTATAAGAGGCAGAGAGATTTTTTTTAGAAACACAGATCACATCAAGGCAACCCTGTACTTAAGACCCTTCAATGGCATCCCACTGTTTTTAGGATGATCCTTCAATTCTCAAAATGGTCCCATGGGCCCTGCATGACGTGGCCTCACCCACATTTTCAGCCTGATTTGCAGCCATTTCCGCTTTTGTTCTCTACACTCCAGTCCCACTGACTGTTTCACTTCCTGAACTAAAGGTGTTTAAAGCCACTGCTCTTCACTGAGATAATCCTAGACGAATATCCCAGGGGTATCCGTAGAGAAGAGGGTGAATGTGACACTTGCAGATGACATTTTTATTGAGATTAAAACTGACAAATGGCCCCAGTCTATTGCTTTTTGAAAACAAGGTCTTAGGGGAAAGAACCACTACTTGTCCTTAGCGAGCCTGTGCAATTTAGAAAATGGTGCCCCTCCAGGTGAATGCAGCCCCTGAGCTACGTGGATTGGATTTCAGTGTCTACGCACCCAGGGTGAGACACTCTGTAAAGGACATGACCTGCACAGCCAGAATGGTGACCTTCTCTGGAGATGTCAGTTGGTTTGCTTCCAAATTAAAACAGGTCTAAATAGGTTTGTCTTATTTAGAAGCTGAACGATTATGGACAACTTCTGGAACTCCCTGGTAGCCCAGTAGTGATTTTATAATAATAATTAATATGAAAAGCTTTTACCATGAGGCTATAAAAGTTGTTCTTTGCATGACTAGGATGACATTGTATGTTTACCTTTCCAAGCCGGTGTGGTTGTGTCTACGCTGCTAGCTCTGTAGCTGTTTTTCAGAGTTGAAGACCAAGTGTGATTTACAACCTAGAATGTCTCTAGCTGCTGGCATCTAAGTTTGGCACTGAGCACTTAAAGCGCCCAGACTATGGTGTTTTACTGTGTGGAGGAAGGCCTCATTGGAGAGGCACAACATTTTTTCATCTGACATGTTTGCTCTTGTGGAAATGGCTTGAAGTATTTGAGTCCTGGCAGCAGAAAACATGGGAGGAGACTTAAGTCTTGCTGAGCATGAATCATCCTATACAAATTAAAACTGATCACTTTTAAAAGCAGTTTCATTGCTGGTATAAAACTATTCATCAATCATTAGATTGCTTTGATGTGTGTATCATATATCTGTGTGTCTCTGCCAGGATCCTAGCATGAACCTCTCCCTGAACAAACACTGAATAAATATTGCTATGATTTTGCTTAGTACTTATACTTTTGTCTTTGACTTAGAGACAGTTTAGTTCTCGTTTTTAACTCCATGTTGAATATGAGTTCAGTTATTTTTCTTTTTTTTTTTTTTGTATTTATGGAAGTGCCTAAATTTTACTAGGGGTGAGGTGGAGAATATAGGAAAATATGAAAAACAACCACACATGCACAATTCTTTTGTAATTTCAAACTTTAATGGACACTCTCTGGAGGTCATTGCCATATCTCTCAGTAGGAACAGAATTTGAATCTGGGAGCAAGTAATCAGTCTGTAAATGTTTGTTATGATACTGGAATTGCCAAATATGCTGTATCTAATTGAATTGCATTACTGGGGCATGAAAGGCAGTTGGTTGAATGTTGTCACTGAAAAGAATATATTGTGGCCAGCAGATTGTTGCCTATATAGCGCTATAGCTGGATTTTTCAGGCCAGCTGCACTTTGAAAAGTTCTGGATGCTGAAAGTATTGGAAAGGTTGGGTCCTTCTGAGGGCCAGGAGGGAAGGATCTGTTCCAGGCTTCTCCCCTTGGCTTGTACATGGCTGTCTTCTTTTGCATTCACATCATCTTGAATTTTGGACACATATTTCTGTGTCCAAATTTCCCCTTTTTATAAGGATTCCAGTCATACTGGATTAGGGCCCATCTGAATAATCTTGTTTAAATTGATTATCTCTATAAAGACCCTATATCCAAATAAGGTCACATGCTGAGGTCCTGGGGCTTAGGATTTCAACATATAAATTTTAAAAGGACATAATTAAACCCATCACATCATCCGTAGTTGAACCTCAACACAAATTAGCCTCAGAAATCAAGCTGTATTTATTTTGTGTTTTGTTTTAATTTGCTTTTTAGCTATACTTATTTTGGAATTGTCTATAAACTGAACCAATTTCCATAAAGTAGTTGAATTTTATTTCTTTTTTCCAGACCCACCAGAGGGTCATGGTATTGGTTCAGCAGTCAACACTGCGCTCACTTGCTCTCTCTCTCTCTTTCTCATTCTTTCGCACACTCTCTCTCTCATTTGTTTCATGAGTCATTAGGCCAAAAAGTGTTAGGTAAATGAAAGCAAATATGACAGCAGCACCTTGAACAAGGGGACCACTTCTTTCCCCCTCAAGTCCATGACATGTAACATGTCTAACATTCTAGTTCTGAGGATTTTTAATGTAATTCGTTGATCTGTAGTGTGCTTTCAGTTGATACCTTGCTTTAGTTACACCATTCTTGCATATCCCTCATTTTCCACATTAGGCTTGTTTAGTTGTGCAGTTTTGACATTCATAGCTCTCCAGTGCTTTGGACTGAATGTTTATTCCAAGAACTTGCAGTTGGCTTTTCTAGCAGGTCATTCTGATGTTGTCCAGGGATGCCATCAGAGGTGCAGGTTCTTGAAGCACCTTTTCTACTATCTTCCTTTTCTACTCTAGGCCTTTCCCAGTTTCTGGGAGGTGAAGTTATCTGCCAAGCCTCTCTCTCTGCAGCCCACTGGCATCGGTCATACTTGTGTGCTCCATCTGTACTTTATTGGTGTTTTTTTTTTTTTTGAGACAGGGTCTCACTCTGTCACCCAGGCTGAAGTGCAATGGTACAATCACAGCTCACTGCAGCCTCAACCTCCCAGACTCAAGTGATCCTCCAACCTCAGCCTCCTGAGTAGCTGGGACTACAGATGTGTGTCACCATACTCAGCTAATTTTTGTTTGTTTTAATAGAGACAAGGTCTCACTATGTTGCCTGGCTGGTCTTGAACTCCTGGGCTTAAGCGATCCTCCTGCCTCTGCCTCCAAAAGTGCTGGGATTACAGGTGTAAGCCATGGTGCCCAGCTCCACCTGTACTTCAAAACTCACCTTACTCCCTGTTCCCGCAGCATGTCACGTGCTAATGTGACTGGTATGTACCCTCTTAGCTTCTGGGCCCTGAAATACAACCCATATTTTGTTCCCTCTATCCTAAGAGATCAGGTGGAATGGAAGATTGTCTCCCTTTTTATTAAATGAGTCAAATTTTGTCTCTCCTCAAGTATATTCCAAAATATCAGTAACCTGTTAATAAAACGGCTTATCCCTTTAGAAAACAGAATTTAGGGTGAGTTAGATAATACACATTATCAATCATCATCATCATCATCATCATCATCATCATCATCATCATCATCATCATCATCATCATCCATACCTCTCTAAGCCTGTAGCAGGGTGGAATAGCATGAGCTATTGATTGTATCTGAGCAGAGGAACGCCTGGGACCCCATCTCTCCAGAAGAAATTAGGTGGTTTGAGAGGATCTCTTAGATCTGAATAATTTCAGTGCCAAAGACCAAAACCCCTTCATAAGCTGCTATTAGACTCGCCCTGATTGCCATGCCTGGCTTCTGTTGGAGAAAATCCTAGAGGAAAACAGAAACTCCCAAGGAGCTGGGTAGCCAAGAGAGGAGCCCAGACCTTCCATCTTCCATCTGGTGCCCTGATGGTTCTGGCATTTGACTTCTCTGAAGATAAGAAACCCTGGGTATTACACATAAATTCCAATATCTGAATTGACAAAAGTACTCTCTCCAGAGTAGATATGCTAGCAGAGCTTAGATGTAAGGATGTTTTAAAAATTTCATTCAGAGATCAGGCACAGTGGCTCGTGCCTATAATCCCAGCACTTTGGGAGACCGAGGCGGTGAATCACCTGAGGTCAGGAATTCGAGACCAGCCTGGCCAACATGGCGAAACCCCATCTCTACTAAAAATACAAAAATTAGCAGGGCATGGTGGCACGCGCCTGTAATCCCAGCTGCTTGGGAGGCTGAGGCAGGAGAATCGCTTGAACCTGGGAGGCAGAGGTTGCAGCGAGCCCAGATGTCGCCACTGCACTCCAGCCTGCGCAACAGAGTGAGACTCTGTCTCAAAAAAAAAAAAAAAAAAAAAATTCACTCAGAGACCTGAAGTGTCAGGCCCAGCAGTAGTTCTTTGGCCCTTGATGTCAGTCCTGTGAGCTAGCTCTCCAGCACTAGGAATTATTCTTGTGTTTAGTTTTACCTCCTGTCTTCTTGGGGTTGATCACAATCAAATAGCTCCCATTTCCTTCGTTTGGGAAGACAATGACCTCGCCTTCCCCACTCACGTCCATAAAGCACTACTCGGACTCCACACCCTAGGTCCAGAATAGTCAGGGTGGCTACTCTAGGACTAATCTCTCTTCCTATCTCCTGGTAAAATGGTTTTAGCAGACATTTGTCCCTAGCAGCTGTTAGTTTCCCCTCTCATCACTATATTAAGACATCCTTGGCCAAGCATGGTGGCTCATGCCTGTAATTCCAGCACTTTGGGAGGCTGAGACGGGAGAATAGCTGGAGTCCACAAGTTCAAGACCAGCCTGGGCAACACAGGGAGACCTTGTCTCTACCAAAAATAAAAAAATTAGCCAAGTGTAGTGGTACATACCTGTGATTCCAGCTACTTGGGAAGCGGAGGCAGGAAGATCACTTAAGCCCAGGAGGTTGAGGCTGCAGTGAGCCGTGATTGGGCCACCGCACTCCAGCCTGAGTGACAGAGCAAGACTCTGTATTTAAAAAAAAGAGAATAAAAGACCTCCCAGCCCACGACTTCTTTAACTTTTTGCTTACACATTGGGGCCTTCAGCAAATTAAGAAAAATTTGGTGAGCTCCTGAATAGTGATGCTAGGCCTCAGCATGTACAAAGGAGTCCTGGAGTATGTTCATGGTTCTGCTTAGCTTTTAGAGCAGACCTCCTTTTATTGCCAGACTCCTAAGCTACTAATGGGCCAGTTGTCAGGGATGGGTATATGCAGAGAGAGCCGGTCTGCAGATTTTTCTACTCATTCTCTATCAGATGCTAATTTCAAACAGGCAGAAAAAGAAAGTACAGCCTGCAATGCAATACAGCTTTCCTTTGGGAGGAATTTTTTCAATAAAAAAATAAGCTTTGACAGGTTTTACGTCAACAAAGAATTGTTATGTATCTGGAATCATAAAGATTCTTGCATTTATATTGAAATAAATGTTAGGGTGATTTATTTTCCACAACTTCAAAATGACAATTGCTATTAATTAATTAATTAAACAGAAAAATTCCATGCTAACTAAAAGAAGCAACTGGTGGTATCTGCTAGTATTAATACCTTCTAGTTATAAGTTGGCTACCTGAGAAACACTTCTTGATTTGGTTCATTAACCCAATGAATGAATCACGAATAGGAGATCCAGCCACAGAAAACTATAGTTCTTGCAGAAAGGTCCTAGGAAGGTTTGACACCATGGGAGTTCTGAGCTTGGGCTGCTCAGCATATTTATTGCCACTCTTTAGACCCCGAAAGCCTCAGCAGAGTATATATCTCTTAAGATCCTATTATCCAGGTTTAACTCCGTTTCCAAAATCCAGGAAATTATACAAGTTATTTGGAAAATTCCTGTGTCACATGTTTTCAGTAGGATGTTAAGACGTTAAAAAATGGCATTGCAACTTTGTGTTTTGTTGTGTAATAGGAGAAGAGAGCAAACAAAGGGTAACATCAAAAAGACCATAATCATGCATGCAAAATTCATGTCCACACCCAACAGAGGGGTGGGTGGAATTCAAGACCAGTTTGTGTTGGATTCCAAGATAAAAAGAGACTAAGTGGATGTGCCTGTTTCCTCAAGGGAAGAATTTATGGTATTTACTAGCACAAAGCAATCACTTAAAAGTTGAGTCAAATATTCCTGTACTTGCTTATAGGCATAGTCTATAATAAGGTAATGATTCATCTAGTTCCAACTTCACAGTAATAATCTTGGGTTATGGATGTGGAAAAAGGATTACATGTATCTAGTTTAATCTCATTTTACAAACAAGGAAAATGCAGCCTGGAAAATTTGTTTGAGCAGTATGCTCTGTAACCTCTCATAACTCCCAGTGGTATCATTTTCCACAAAAGAGGCGGAGTAGAGGGAAGAAAATGGCGTCCACAGGGCAGGGTCAGGGACCAGCCACACTCCAATCCCTGCTGGTGACTGCCCTCAGCCATCCTGGTGGCCTCAGCTGAGACCCAAGCCCTCCCCCAAAAGTGGTGTCCCAGGATAACTCAGATATCACTAGTCATCTGGCAGATAAAGGCCAAGTTTGCATGAAAGTGGCAATTTGGGGGGGACATTTAAATACGTCCATGCCTCATTTTCCTCTTCTGTAAAAAGGGAATACTAGTACATTTGTTCTAAATTACTTGGGTACTTACTAAGCACTTAATAAATATTAGTTGTTATTATTTTCTTTTTTCCGCTCTCACTTCTTTTCCCTCTCTGCCTTCCTCCCTCCTCTTTTCCCTCCTTTCCTTTTTATACCCCATCTGCATTGTTTTCAAGCATAATACATAGGGCGTGAGAGATATTTTTCTTTAAAAATCTGGCTGTTGTTGTGCTTTCCTCCCAAAATTTCCAGAACTCAGTTTTATCACTATATTTTGAGAACCCCACTGGTGGACATTTACGTTGTTTGCAGGTTTTTTTTTGGGGGGGTTCTGTTTGAATCCCTCCTCTTCTACTTTGTAGCCCTGTTATCTCTTCAAGAGATGATGATCTTTGATGGCATTTTGGGGGTGATGTTCAGGTGGCAGCCAGATTGGAGGGGACCGTGGAGCAGACTGTGGGACTACTCATTCCAAAGGCGTCATTGTGGAGAGTAAGTGCTAGATCGTAACACAGGAAGGGTGAGGGAACTGTCTGGGAGTGTTTTTTGTTTGTTTGGGGCTGGGATTTTTAGATCCAGAAGGTTTTCAACATATTTATTAGTTTAGCAGAACGAAACAGAGGAATGGAAGAGATTGAAGATGTAAAAGAGTGAAGGAATAATTGTCTGAAAGCTTGGCATGAGATCAAGAATAAAAGGGCGGAGACTTCCTGTGATGGAAGGCCAGGAGCCAAGAACAGACAAGCAAGTCTACACAGGAGCTTTAGATAGAGGGTTCCCCAGGATTGGCTTTGAGATTCTCAGTGTGGGGGGATCTGGAGTAATCTGCTGAGATTAAGTGTTGGAGGAATAGGAACAGGTTAGGGGAGAGTTTTATAGGAATTTTTAGAGACAGCCATTATGAGAAATGTGACAGGGAGGGAAGTAATGATGGATAAAAGGATTCTTGAGTAACATTAAGTGCCCAGTCAAGATTAGACAGCAGGCATTTGAAGTGGAGCCAACTCAACTTCCTCTGGCTGTGCTTGGTACAGCTAAATCAAGAGGCAGCAAGACGTTTCATGAGGAAAAATAAATTTTTAACACTCTATTATTCTTTAACGGAGGGCAGGAATTGAAGCATCCTGATATGAAGAGAATTCAAAGTCATCCAATAGAGATGGCATAAATACCAAAAATTTGAAAAGTGTGTTGTTCCCCAGCCTTGTTTTTAGGCTCAAATAAACACCCCATTAAGTAGAATGTATACCCTGATCACTTAGAATGCTCAAGTTTCGAGGTGCCACTTAAAAATAAGGCAGATGCTGTACTTAGCTAGGGAAAAGGTATGTCTCTGGCAGGTGGGATCCCTTCACCAGGTCCACGAGATGGACTTGATTGGAAGCAAATACAGAATTGGAGACGGTCAATCAAATGGAAGCTCCTCAGTTCCTAGATCAGTTTCTGGTACATGGTAGGCAAATGAGAAATACTCTGTGAATAAAGTACAATTGTCCCTTGGTATCCATGGAGGATTGGTTCTAGGATCTCCTGAGGATCCCAAAAATCCATAGCGGCTCAAGTTGCGTACATAAAATGATGTAGTATTTGCCTATAACCTTCACACATCCTCCTGTATGTGTTAAATCATCTCTAGATTACTTAGAATACCTACTACAATGCAAATGCTATATAAATAGTTGCTCTACTGTATTTTATTTTATTTTATTTTTTTTTTATTTTATTTTTTTTTCATTATGTAACTTACAATTTACTTTTGGGTACAAAATTGTTATGTGTACATACATGTATGCATGTGTATATATAACACAAATAGCCCATGTTAAATGAGGTATGCTAATTTCAAATGTAAGCAGCTCAGAGAAGGAAGACAGCATTGGAAGTTTAAATGATCATGAAAATTTTAGACTTTGGATGGATGACAAGAGGAGAGAAAGGGAATTCTAGAATGTGAAAACAATATGAAAGGAAGGAGCTCTATGGCCTGATTGTCAACTCACTAGGAGGCATGCTCACCTAGATGGCTCAGATTTAAAAATCAAGCCAAATTGAACTTACCATCTTTTTTCTGAAACTCTCTTCTTCTATGTCCCATAATTCAGCAGGACCCTAGTATTTACCTAATTTGTTAGCCTGCCCAGCTAGGAGTCATCCTAAACTCTCCCATTCCTACTTCTTCTATTCTGTCATTCTTTCTATGTTCTGGGGCTGCTTTTTGAGAGCTCCCAGGATGCTCATTACCTCAAGGACTGGAATAAGCTCAAGATTGTTACTGACCCCACCTCCTACTACTGATTTAAATTCTTCTCTCTCATTATCTCCCTTTGAGAGGCTTTGCTCTTGAATTTCTCATCTTGGGCTAATGTTTTCAAATGAGTTAATTGATTTAGATTGACTACCCAACTCTAATCAGGCACTTCCTTGAGGTAAAACTTCTGGTTTAATTTCCTAGTTTCCTCACAAGACAGTCCATCTCTGTCCGGTCAGAATTGCTAGGATCAGAATCTGGTTAGTCTTGGTTTCTTAATCCCCTCTTGTTTATTCCTACTCTGTCTGCCTTAGTTTAGTGGTTCATAATCTTTTGCCTGGTGTGGTAGATTGAGCTAATATGTTCAACAAGTGTTCATTCTCTCTTTCCTCACCCTGTGGGTAGAGTATCCTACTGCGTCCTGTAGACACTGAGCTTGGCCATGAGACTCTGACTGGTGGCAGGTGGATAGAAGAGATGCTGTGCTAGCTCTGAGTAGAGGCTTTAGGAGATATTGCATGTTTCTGCCCACCCCACTACCTCCGTGCACTCCTGTCATCCACCAATAGAAGAACAGAAAAGACATTGCTCCTTCATCATGAATTTTGAAATGGAAAACCCATGGAGCACACATGAGTCTGCCTATGTAGTCTAGAGCCAAGCCAAGCCTGGCCCAACCCAGCCAAGCTGAAACCGACCATGACTGACCCACAAACCTGTAAGTAAGAAACAAATGTTTGCTGTTATAAGCCACTAAGATTTTGAATTGTTGAATAAAACCTGACATATATTCCTGAATTTTTATAAAACCTGCTACCTCATCTTCCCAGTCTTACCTTCCTCCCATCTACCCTTCACATTAGATTAAACAAAAATTCTTCAATAGCTCCAATAGCTCCAATGTCCCACAGGATAAAAATCCAAAATGGAATAAGAGACCCTTACTTGCCCAGCCTCACCTCTATTTCTTTTTTTTTTTTTTTTTTTTTTTTACTTTTTATACAATTTTTATTATTTTATTTTATTTTATTTTATTATTTTTTTTTATTTATTTTTTTCTTTTATTATTATTATTATTATTATACTTTAGGTTTTATGGTACATGTGCACAATGTGCAGGTAAGTTACATATGTATACATGTGCCATGCTGGTGCGCTGCACCCACCAACTCGTCATCTAGCATTAGGTATATCTCCCAATGCTATCCCTCCCCCCTCCCCCCACCCCACAACAGTCCCCAGAGTGTGATGTTCCCCTTCCTGTGTCCATGTGTTCTCATTGTTCAATTCCCACCTATGAGTGAGAATATGCGGTGTTTGGTTTTTTGTTCTTGCGATAGTTTACTGAGAATGATGATTTCCAATTTCATCCATGTCCCTACAAAGGACGTGAACTCATCATTTTTTATGGCTGCATAGTATTCCATGGTGTATATGTGCCACATTTTCTTAATCCAGTCTATCATTGTTGGACATTTGGGTTGGTTCCAAGTCTTTGCTATTGTGAATAATGCCGCAATAAACATACGTGTGCATGTGTCTTTATAGCAGCATGATTTATAGTCCTTTGGGTATATACCCAGTAATGGGATGGCTGGGTCGAATGGAATTTCTAGTTCTAGATCCCTGAGGAATCGCCACACTGACTTCCACAAGGGTTGAACTAGTTTACAGTCCCACCAACAGTGTAAAAGTGTTCCTATTTCTCCACATCCTCTCCAGCACCTGTTGTTTCCTGACTTTTTAATGATCGCCATTCTAACTGGTGTGAGATGGTATCTCATTGTGGTTTTGATTTGCATTTCTCTGATAGCCAGTGATGGTGAGCATTTTTTCATGTGTTTTTTGGCTGCATCAATGTCTTCTTTTGAGAAGTGTCTGTTCATGTCCTTTGCCCACTTTTTGATGGGGTTGTTTGTTTTTTTCTTGTAAATTTGTTGGAGTTCATTGTAGATTCTGGATATTAGCCCTTTGTCAGATGAGTAGGTTGCGAAAATTTTCTCCCATTTTGTAGGTTGCCTGTTCACTCTGATGGTAGTTTCTTTTGCTGTGCAGAAGCTCTTGAGTTTAATTAGATCCCATTTGTCAATTTTGGCTTTTGTTGCCATTGCTTTTGGTGTTTTAGACATGAAGTCCTTGCCCATGCCTATGTCCTGAATGGTAATGCCTAGGTTTTCTTCTAGGGTTTTTATGGTTTTAGGTCTAACATTTAAGTCTTTAATCCATCTTGAATTGATTTTTGTATAAGGTGTAAGGAAGGGATCCAGTTTCAGCTTTCTACATATGGCTAGCCAGTTTTCCCAGCACCATTTATTAAATAGGGAATCCTTTCCCCATTTCTTGTTTTTGTCAGGTTTGTCAAAGATCAGATACTTGTAGATATGTGGCATTATTTCTGACGGCTCTGTTCTGTTCCATTGATCTATATCTCTGTTTTGGTACCAGTACCATGCTGTTTTGGTTACTGTAGCCTTGTAGTATAGTTTGAAGTCAGGTAGTGTGATGCCTCCAGCTTTGTTCTTTTGGCTTAGGATTGACTTGGCGATGCGGGCTCTTTTTTGGTTCCATATGAACTTTAAAGTAGTTTTTTCCAATTCTGTGAAGAAAGTCATTGGTAGTTTGATGGGGATGGCATTGAATCTGTAAATTACCTTGGGAAGGATGGCCATTTTCATGATATTGATTCTTCCTACCCATGAGCATGGAATGTTCTTCCATTTGTTTGTATCCTCTTTTATTTCCTTGAGCAGTGGTTTGTAGTTCTCCTTGAAGAGGTCTTTCACATCCCTTGTAAGTTGGATTCCTAGGTATTTTATTCTCTTTGAAGCAATTGTGAATGGGAGTTCACTCATGATTTGGCTCTCTGTTTGTCTGTTATTGATGTATAAGAATGCTTGTGATTTTTGCACATTGATTTTGTATCCTGAGACTTTGCTGAAGTTGCTTATCAGCTTAAGGAGATTTTGGGCTGAGACAATGGGGTTTTCTAGATATACTATCATGTCATCTGCAAACAGGGACAATTTGACTTCCTCTTTTCCTAATTGAATACCCTTGATTTCCTTCTCCTGCCTAATTGCCCTGGCCAGAACTTCCAACACTATGTTGAATAGAAGTGGTGAGAGAGGGCATCCCTGTCTTGTGCCAGTTTTCAAAGGGAATGCTTCCAGTTTTTGCCCATTCAGTATGATATTGGCTGTGGGTTTGTCATAAATAGCTCTTATTATTTTGAGATACGTCCCATCAATTCCTAATTTATTGAGAGTTTTTAGCATGAAGGGTTGTTGAATTTTGTCAAAGGCCTTTTCTGCATCTATTGAGATAATCATGTGGTTTTTGTCTTTCGTTCTGTTTATATGCTGGATTACATTTATTGATTTGCGTATATTGAACCAGCCTTGCATCCCAGGGATGAAGCCCACTTGATCATGGTGGATAAGCTTTTTGATGTGCTGCTGGATTCGATTTGCCAGTATTTTATTGAGGATTTTTGCATCAATGTTCATCAAGGATATTGGTCTAAAATTCTCTTTTTTTGTTGTGTCTCTGCCAGGCTTTGGTATCAGGATGATGCTGGCCTCATAAAATGAGTTAGGGAGGATTCCCTCTTTTTCTATTGATTGGAATAGTTTCAGAAGGAATGGTACCAGCTCCTCCTTGTACCTCTGGTAGAATTCGGCTGTGAATCCATCTGGACCTGGACTTTTTTTGGTTGGTAAGCTATTGATTATTGCCACAATTTCAGCTCCTGTTATTGGTCTATTCAGAGATTCAACTTCTTCCTGGTTTAGTCTTGGGAGGGTGTATGTGTTGAGGAATTTATCCATTTCTTCTAGATTTTCTAGTTTATTTGCATAGAGGTGTTTGTAATATTCTCTGATGGTAGTTTGTATTTCTGTGGGATCGGTGGTGATATCCCCTTTATCATTTTTTATTGCATCTATTTGATTCTTCTCTCTTTTTTTCTTTATTAATCTTGCTAGTGGTCTATCAATTTTGTTGATCCTTTCAAAAAACCAGCTCCTGGATTCATTTATTTTTTGAAGGGTTTTTTGTGTCTCTATTTCCTTCAGTTCTGCTCTGATTTTAGTTATTTCTTGCCTTCTGCTAGCTTTTGAATGTGTTTGCTCTTGCTTTTCTAGTTCTTTTAATTGTGATGTTAGGGTGTCAATTTTGGATCTTTCCTGCTTTCTCTTGTGGGCATTTAGTGCTATAAATTTCCCTCTACACACTGCTTTGAATGCATCCCAGAGATTCTGGTATGTTGTGTCTTGGTTCTCGTTGGTTTCAAAGAACATCTTTATTTCTGCCTTCATTTCGTTATGTACCCAGTAGTCATTCAGGAGCAGGTTGTTCAGTTTCCACGTAGTTGAGCGGTTTTGAGTGAGATTCTTAATCCTGAGTTCTAGCTTGATTGCACTGTGATCTGAGAGACAGTTTGTTACAATTTCTGTTCTTTTACATTTATTGAGGAGAGCTTTACTTCCAAGTATATGGTCAATTTTGGAATAGGTGTGGTGTGGTGCTGAAAAAAATGTATATTCTGTTGATTTGGGGTGGAGAGTTCTGTAGATGTCTATTAGGTCTGCTTGGTGCAGAGCTGAGTTCAATTCCTGGGTATCCTTGTTGACTTTCTGTCTCGTTGATCTGTCTAATGTTGATAGTGGGGTGTTAAAGTCTCCCATTATTAATGTGTGGGAGTCTAAGTCTCTTTGTAGGTCACTCAGGACTTGCTTTATGAATCTGGGTGCTCCTGTATTGGGTGCATATATATTTAGGATAGTTAGCTCTTCTTGTTGAATTAATCCCTTTACCATTATGTAATGGCCTTCTTTGTCTCTTTTGATCTTTGTTGGTTTAAAGTCTGTTTTATCAGAGACTAGGATTGCAACCCCTGCCTTTTTTTGTTTTCCATTTGCTTGGTAGATCTTCCTCCATCCTTTTATTTTGAGCCTATGTGTGTCTCTGCACGTGAGATGGGTTTCCTGAATACAGCACACTGATGGGTCTTGAGTCTTTATCCAGTTTGCCAGTCTGTGTCTTTTAATTGGAGCATTTAGTCCATTTACATTTAAAGTTAATATTGTTATGTGTGAATTTGATCCTGTCATTATGATGTTAGCTGGATATTTTTCTCGTTAGTTGATGCAGTCTCTTCCTAGTCTCGATGTTCTTTACATTTCGGTATGATTTTGCAGTGGCTGGTACCGGTTGTGCCTTTCCATGTTTAGCGCTTCCTTCAGGAGCTCTTTTAGGGCAGGCCTGGTGGTGACAAAATCTCTCAGCATTTGCTTGTCTGTAAAGTATTTTATTTCTCCTTCACTTATGAAGCTTAGTTTGGCAGGATATGAAATTCTGGGTTGAAAATTCTTTTCTTTAAGAATGTTGAATATTGGCCCCCACTCTCTTCTGGCTTGTAGGGTTTCTGCCGAGAGATCCGCTGTTAGTCTGATGGGCTTCCCTTTGATGGTAACCCGACCTTTCTCTCTGGCTGCCCTTAACATTTTTTCCTTCATTTCAACTTTGGTGAATCTGACAATTATGTGTCTTGGAGTTGCTCTTCTCGAGGAGTATCTTTGTGGCGTTCTCTGTATTTCCTGAATCTGAATGTTGGCCTGCCTTGCTAGATTGGGGAAGTTCTCCTGGATAATATCCTGCAGAGTGTTTTCCAACTTGGTTCCATTCTCCCCGTCACTTTCAGGTACACCAGACGTAGATTTGGTCTTTTCACATAGTCCCACATTTCTTGGAGGCTTTGCTCGTTTCTTTTTATTCTTTTTTCTCTAAACTTCCCTTCTCGCTTCATTTCATTCATTTCATCTTCCAGGGCTGATACCCTTTCTTCCATTTGATCGCATCGGCTCCTGAGGCTTCTGCATTCTTCACGTAGTTCTCGAGCCTTGGTTTTCAGCTCCATCAGCTCCTTTAAGCACTTCTCTGTATTGGTTATTCTAGTTATACATTCTTCTAAATTTTTTTCAAAGTTTTCAACTTCTTTGCCTTTGGTTTGAATATCCTCCCGTAGCTCGGAGTAATTTGATCGTCTGAAGCCTTCTTCTCTCAGCTCGTCAAAGTCATTCTCCGTCCAGCTTTGTTCCGTTGCTGGTGAGGAACTGCGTTCCTTTGGAGGAGGAGAGGTACTCTGGTTTTTAGAGTTTCCAGTTTTTCTGCTCTGTTTTTTCCCCATCTTTGTGGTTTTATCTACTTTTGGTCTTTGATGATGGTGATGTACAGATGGGTTTTTGGTGTGGATGTCCTTTCTGTTAGTTTTCCTTCTAACAGACAGAACCCTCAGCTGCAGGTCTGTTGGAGTACCTGTCCCGCCGTGTGAGGTGTCAGTCTGCCCCTGCTGGGGGGTGCCTCCCAGTTAGGCTGCTCGGGGGTCAGGGGTCAGGGACCCACTTGAGGAGGCAGTCAGCCCGTTCTCAGATCTCCAGCTGCGTGCTGGGAGAACCACTGCTCTCCTCACAGCTGTCAGACAGGGACATTTAAGTCTGCAGAGGTTACTGCTGTCTTTTTGTTTGTCTGTGTCCTGCCCCCAGAGGTGGAGCCTACAGAGGCAGGCAGGCCTCCTTGAGCTGTGGTGGGCTCCACCCAGTTCAAGCTTCCAGGCTGCTTTGTTTACCTAAGGGAGCCTGGGCAATGGCGGGCGCCCCTCCCCCAGCCTCGCTGCCGCCTTGCAGTTTGATCTCAGACTGCTGTGCTAGCAATCAGCGAGACTCCGTGGGCGTAGGACCCTCTGAGCCAGGTGCGGGCTATACTCTCCTGGGGCACCGTTTCCTAAGCCCGTCAGAAAAGCACAGTATTCGGGTGGGAGTGGCCCGATTTTCCAGGTGCCGTCTGTCACCCCTGGAAGGGGAACTCCCTGACCCCTTGCGCTTCCCGAGTGAGGCAATGCCTCGCCCCTGCTTCGGCTGGCGCACGGTGCACTCACCCACTGACCTGCGCCCACTGTCTGGCACTCCCTAGTGAGATGAACACGGTACCTCAGATGGAAATGCAGAAATCACCCGTCTTCTGCGTCGCTTGCGCTGGGAGCTGTAGACCGGAGCTGTTCCTATTCGGCCATCTTCGCCTCACCTCTATCTGTATTTTAAAATTTCTATTTTTTTCTTTGAATATTTTAAATCTGTGGTTGATTAAATTCATAGATATGAAATTCATGGATATGGAGGGCTGACTATATATATGTATATATATGAGTAAATGTATAAATTTATTCATGTCACTTTGGAGCACTAGTCCTATAAGACATAGTAAAATATGGAAAATCCTGACTATATTGATCATTTAGTAGCCCTGCCCACGTCACTCAACATGTAGCTGTGGTAAAAGCAAGTTTTCAAGTTCCTGTCAAGACAGTTCAACACATTTACTCTCTTCTGCTTCTCTGCCTCCCTCATTCCCTCTCTCCTGAAAGTTATGGGTTGTCAAAACTTTTATTGAAATGAAAACAAAATCTGAGTTGATACTCTAAGACATGAAAGAGTTAGAGTCAAACAAGTCTATTAATATTTCATTCTTTCCTATGCAGTACTGCAAAGCGTGTTTGGTGGTGACTAAGGAATAGTTTCATTTTGATGGATATAAACAGTTATTTATTATGTAGTTCATGATCACCATGGTAAGTGTAAACCAAAAATAAAATTCCAACCACCTGAATGGACCCCTCCTCTCGGCCAAGGGCATTCCAAAGTTAACCCGAAAAACTAGTTTAGGCTGTGATGGGAAGGGGGAGCCCAACATGACTCATTATTCCCTCCTTCTTTTTGGAATTACTGATAGAACAGAGTCTTTTTAAGTCTGATAAGAAACATTGGCAATCTGTTCTCTGAAGCTTCCTACCTGGAGGCTTCATCTGCATGATAAAACCTTGGTCTCCACAACCCCTCATCTTAACCCAGACATTCCTTTCTATTGATTCTAAGTCTTTAGATAATAACAACTTTTTCAACCAATTGCCAATCAGAAATTCATTGAATCTACCTATAATCTGGAACTAACCAACCCCCCTCCCCCAAATTGTGCTCCCTTTCTGGACTGAACCAATGTAGATCTTACATGTATCAATTGATGCCTCCTGTCTCCCTAAAATGTATAAAAGCAAGTTGTAGCCTGACCACCTTGGGTACATGTTCGTAGGATCTCCTGAGGGCTGTGTCACAGGCTGTTGGTCACTCATATTTGGCTCAGAATAAATCTCTTCAAAATATTTTACAGAGTCTGCATCTTTTCATTGCCATAGACTTGGTAGGGAAACTTTAAGAGTGGGTCTTTAGTCCTTAAAAAGCTCGATCTAGTAGAGGCAACATTCCAAGGACCTGGTTAAGCAAGGCTGCTTGCCAGAGATACACTGTTTCCTTAGCCAAGTATAACATCTATTAGAGATAACCAATGGTTCCATATGGTACTTGGTAACAGAGGCTGAGAGAGAATGGGTGTGGGGAGAGACAACAAGTGCTATAGGAGTACTTGATGATGTGATAATCTTCCTTGAGTATTCTGCCATGACATTCAGTTTTTATATACAAGATCCAGGCACAGCCGTCACTGGGTATCCACGGGGAATTTCTCCCAGGACCTCCCACAGATACCAAAATCCAGAGATGCTCAAGTCCCTGATATAAAATGGCATCGAATTTGCCTATAACCTAAGAATATCCTCCTGTATACTTTAAATCATCACTAGATGACTTATAACACCCAATACAATATAAATGCTATGTAAATCTTTGTTGTATTATTTAGGGAATAATGAAAGAAAAAGTCTGTACATGTTTAGTCACAGACACAATTTTTTTTCAAATATTTTCTATTCATGGTTGTTTGAATCCACTGATGGGGCACCTATGGATATGGAGGGCTGGCTGTATTTCATCAAATTTCAGTGTAAAGGATGGCAGGGTAATGACTCACCCAGATGATACTTTTATAGTTCCTCCTGTTTCCTTCCTTTGATGGATGAGGGAAATGCTGTCATACTCAGAAGTTGAGAGTGGGCAGTTAGTTGACTCAGTAAATGGCCACTCCATCCTCCTATGGCTTAGGCCATAGTCTTGAGTTTGTCCTTTCTCCCAAATGCTATATCCAGTTCTGTTGGCATTTACATCAAAAATATACACAGGGCAATAGAAACATTGCTGTCTTGTTAGGGGTATGTTACATAGGTGTATGCATTTGTCAGAACGCATCAAACTGTGCAGTAAAGATCTGTGCATTTCACTCTCTAAATTATAACTTAATTCATATGTGTAATGCATCCTAATATGTATGGTAATATACATTTTGTATTCAGAATATATAGCAATATGCATTTATATATATATACACATATATATTTACTATATGTGTATTCACACACACATACATTATATATATATATTTACATATATATACAGACACACACGCATATTTACTATGTGTGTATTCACACATACATACATAGCTAGTGTCCAATCACCATCTCTACTGCTCCCATCCTGACCCGAGCCACCAACAGAACACGTCTCATCTGAATTGTTGCAGTTGTTTTCTGACTGTTCTTGCTTCTACCTCTGTCACCTCTGCGGTGTGTTCTTAGGAAGGATACTTCTTAAAACAGAAATCAGATCATGTCATTCCTTGGCTCAGAACCCTCCAGTGGCCTTCCATCTCCATGCTCAATTGAAGTCAAAGCCTGGCTGCCATGGAGGCCCCAGATCCCACTACCCCACCACTCCCACCACACCTTCTGTGCCTCTGGGACCACATTCCCTACTAACCCCCCCGGCTCACCACCTTCCAGCCCACTGACCTCAAACATCAACTACATGAAGCTCTCCCTCCTAGGGGCCTTTGCATTTACTGTTGTTTCTCCCAGATATTTCTGTGACTTTCTCCCCTCACTTTCTTCAAGGTTTTAATCAATGTCACTTTATCAACGGGGCCTTCCATGATTACCTGATCAAGACTTCTAAGTCCCTGCCATTCCCTTTCTGCACAAAGAGCTGGCATGGTATATAATTAAGAGGATGCGCTCTGCTGCCAGACTGTCTGATTTCACATCATTTTCTAGCTGTGTGACTTGGTGCCTCAGTTTGATCACCAATCAAGTGGGGATAAGTATTGTGTCATTAGGGTTATTGTAAGGATTAATTGAATTGATATATGAAAAGCACTAGAAACAGTGCCCGGTACAGAGTAAGCTAATGTTAATGTTATTCCTCTTGCTTGCTTCATTATTTTTCCCATAACACTTATCAATCACCTTCTCACCTGTTATATATTTAAACTGTTTATTTTTTGTGGTTTCTTGCCATTAGAATGTATGTGCCATCAGAGCAACAACTTTTTACTTTTTTTCCTCTTCTATTTTCTTTCTTTTTCTTCACTACTGTACCTTCATCACTTAGAATAGTGCCTGATATGCAGTAGGTACTTAATAAATATTGTGTAATCAATGGGTGAATGAGAGAAGAGTCTGTGCACTTTCAGGAGGCTGTAGGATAAGGTAGGTTAGGGAAGGGGCTGGAAACATTTTTTGCAAAGAGCTAGATAGTAAATATTTTAGGCTTCGTGAGTTACAACTACTCAACTTTGCTGTTGTGGCATGAAAGCCACCATAGATGATATGTAAATGAATGAATGTGACTGTGTTCCAAAGAAACTATAAAAACAGGCAGTGGGCTAGATATGACCATAGGTCATAGTTTGCCAACTCCTGGGTTGGGGAATAATTTTTGGCCTTTCTTTCCTCCTTCTCATTACTCCTCCCTTCAGCCAGCAATTAGTGATATTCACTCAGAACTGAAATATGAATAATTTGAAAAGCATTACATTACCCCTTAGTATTTGGCTCAGTATTCGTTAATTGTACAAATTTTCCATATGTCTCTTAATATTGTAATAGGAAATAACAATGTTAAGAATATATTTTGAACTTTCCAGCTGTACAGTTTCAGGGCTCTGGTTTTCATTTCTCTTCTCCAACAGCCGAAAACCGGTGATTCTGGCCAGGAGCACGTATGCTATAAAGGAACAAGCAGTGTTGGCATTCCTCTTACTGTACGGCCAAGAGTGTAACTGACACCCAGTTGGAATAGAAACCAACAGAAATTACCTACAAGACACACTGTTTAGTTTATAATATTATTTATAAAAACTTATTCCTCCACAAAACTGTTTCCTTGCCCACAGTTTTTGCCACTCTTCCCAATCGATTTTATGTGCTCACAAGTTTCTTCCAGCTTTTTAATGCAGTGAGTTTTTGATCATGTGACAAACTGAAACTTTAACACAAAATATGTAGCTTTTATTGTTGTAATTAAAGCAGACCCGAAATTATACTCATTTTGCTGATATGATCCATTGTAATTAGACATATAAGCAGTCCAACTACGTGACTGCAACTGATGTGAATTTGATGCAACCAGAAATGGTTTTTGTGTCATCTCTTCTGAATTTAGCAGCACATCTTTATTGTCGGTGCTAACAGTTTTCCACTTGCCATTTAATTATCTTCATCATTTTATATGTGTGGAAAGAGAACAAACCTGGACCATACTCCCCATTTGTTGGGGTTTTCTTGCCCCTGTGTTGCACCTTTTTATAGCTGTGGTCCGTGGCTGCAGTTTCCAATCAGAGTGTGACATAACCTACTCCCAAAACACCTGGCCAGTGTGCCCCGCCAGAGCAGTGCTGCTCAAACCATCTCTTGGGAAAGACCGTTTTGTTTTTCCATCATGAATTGATTCATTTTCTAAAATTCAATTTAAAAAGGAAATTGAGTTGCCAGCAGAACTATCACAGAATTGGATATCACAGCAAGGCCAAGTTGCGATGTAATTTTTAAAACATTTATTCTCAATTTCTGTACTTAAAGTAGACCAGTAAGTTTGTGCACCAGCTGCAGTCCACAGACCACATTCTAAGCAATTCCACTTCAGTGGTTTTCACTCCAGTGGTTTTCAAACGTTTTTAACCCAGTATAAAGTATGCATTCTTAGACTGTAAAACACATGAGTGTATAGACACCTGTGCAGGCACCCACACGCACATACTCTGAAACCACTGGAATGTCAGCCCCCTAAGGGCAGAGCTTAGCTTTTCTTGGTCTTTTTCACTGTTCTGCCTCTAATACCTGGCGCATAGTAGGCCCTCAATCAGTATTTGTTGCAGGTTTATGTGTGTATGTGTGTGTCTGAATAATCAAATCAGAATTTTCACATGATAATACTTAACCTTTACTCTTGATGAAATAGCCTTTTGTTGTCTATTTAATAAAAATAAATACTGATTTTAGTCTAATAATTCTACTTCAGTACATTCTAATTTTAGGAGTCGTGACCCATGGTTTATAAAACATTCCTTTAGAAGGTGCTCGTGTATAGGAATTTATTATTCTTTTCTTCTTCACAACTTTGAGTAGCTGTTGCTCACTCCTGTCTTCCTATGGGTATACATGTCCCAGAACTGCTTACATCTAGGAAGCAGTCCATGTAGCCTGCATACATTAGGTTGGTAGGCCTGTGAAGGAAAATAGAGATAGATGAGTCTCCAGGTTTTTAAGAGCTAAAAAGAAGGGAAGAATGAGGATAGAGTTAGAGTGGGTAGAGCAATAACAAGTTGAAACAGACCCGCTGATACTCCTCCATAATACTGGGGACTAAGTTTGCAAACTCTTAGGAATAATGTCATTCTAAAATAGTACAATGAATTTGATTCACCTACATCTCAAAGAGCATGAAATTTCAGTTTTTAAGATTGTAGATAGCAAGGCTGATAATAATGGTCATGTTTATCTAAATGTATCTTAAAAGTTAAGTTCATGGCTCGGTGCAGTGTCTCCCACCTGTAACCCCAGCACTTTGGGACGCCAAGGGAAAAGGATTGCTTGAGCTCAGGAGTGTGAGACCAGCCTGAGCTATACAGCGAGACCTGGCCTCTACTAAAAATAAAAATTTTAAAAATCAGCTGAGTATGGTCGCACCCACCTGTGGTCCCAGCTACTGGGGAGGCTGAGGTGGGAGGATCACTTGAGCCCAGAAGGTCAAGGCTGCAGTGAGCCGCGATCATGCCACTGCACTCCATCCTGTGTGACAGAGCCAAGACCTTGTCTCAAAAAAAAAACAAAAAAAACAAAAAAACAAGTAAAGGTCAAGATGTAGTTTTCTGGCTTATGCAGCTAAGAGGAAGGTGATACTGTCAGCCAAAACAGGGCATACGGGAGCCAGGATACTTAAGACATCAGAGTGTGTGTGTGTTTGCGGAGCCACTGAGTCATAGCTGCACGCAGCAAGCATTTGGTGTCCACCACACTAGAAGATGGGGAACAGATAGCAGAAATACAGTCTGTTTTCAAGGAGCGCACAGCTTCATCCAGGAAACAATCACTGTAAAATCAGGGCTGTCATGGAGGTGGCGGTCAGGCTGGCCTTGGAGGAAAGAATGCGTGACCCACCTTGAAAAACATGTGTCCCAGGACAAAGAAGAGGGTCCAAGCAGTAGGGGGATCAGTGCATGTCATGGCACAGAGGTGAGAGGTCAGAAGTGTCTTCCAAGGAGGGCATGTCTTTGCAGTATGGTGGGAGGCCAGCAGTCCTGTACATAGTTTATAGTTTGGATTAGAAACTACCGAATGAGTGAGAGGCATATATGGGAACAATATGGCTTTTGGTCTCAAATCTCACTTCTTCAGTGACCTTGAACAAATTCCTAACTTCTCCATGTAGTCATAACAATAGCTAATAAGAGTAGATATGGAGAAATGGAGCTTTCTTTCAACTTATAACAATTTATCACAAGATCTTCAAATCTACTGACATTTAGTACACATCAGTTTTTCAATAGCAGCAGCATCCTTTATTCGAGAAGTAAAAGATCTTGGCTTATTGTACGAATGTTTTCATCAACTCTCTTCTGCTTATTCCTAAGCATTAATAGCAGAGAGCCAGAAGGCTCATTTCCTTTTACTTCATCCTATTTTCCCTTGCTTCTTCATTTATTTGATTACTTACTAGCTTTGCCTCTTTGTATTTTGTGGCGTTTCATTTTAGTGAACAAGAGAAGTAACTTTTACTAATGTATTGTCATTCATACGCCCTCTTTTGTACTCTGCCTTATAATCCTCTGTGAGTGGCTTTTCCATTTCCTGAATAGCGTGTGCATGTGTGTGTTTGTATTTGTGAGGGTGGTTAAAATAACAAGTATTTTATTATTTGGTTTATAAATATTTGGTGAGCCCTTAGTATGCTTGAGGTTATGATAGAGAAATAAAATATCTAAGACAATATATCATGGTTGAAGGTGTTTGAAAATTTTGTGGTTTAAATACATGGATGAAAAAACTGAAATGTTTTATTATGGAAAGCTTCAAGTATATAAAAATATAGATAGGATACCCAGCTGGGTGCAGGGGCTCACACCTCTACTCCCAGTACTTTTGGAGGCTGAGGTGAGCAAATTGCTTGAGCCCAGGAGTTCAAGACCAGCCTGGGCAACATGGCGAAACCCTGTCTCTACAAAAATAAGCCAGGTATGGTAGTCCCAGCTACTTGGGAGGCTGAGATGGGGGGATTGCTTGAGCCCGGAGAGGTTGAGGCTGCAGTGAGCCATGTTTGTGCCACTGCACTCCAGCCTGGGTGATAAAATGAGACTGTTTCAAAAAATATTTGTATAGATAGATAGAATAGTATAGTGTACCCCTACATACCACCACCCATTTTCAACAATTATCAACTTATGGCTAATCTTGTTTTATCAATATCTTTACCCTTATTTTATTCTATTTTATTTTAAAGCAAATTCCAAATGTTGTATCATTTTATCCATGAGTATTTTGTGACTTGTCTCTAAAAAATAAGGACTCAAAAAAGATAAGTATAATAGCATTATTAATAACCTTAGAATGACAGTAAGTCCTTAATATCAAATACACACTGTTCAAATTTCCAGTTATATCATCCATTCTATACTTATTTTACAGTTTTTTTTTTTTTTTTTTTTTTGGAGACAGAGTCTTGCTCTGTCGCCCAGGTTGGAGTACAGTGGCACTCCAATCTCAGCCCACTGCAATCTCAGCCTCCCAGGTTCAAGTGATTCTCCTGCCTTAGCCTCCTGAGTAGCTGGGACTACAGGCACATACCACCATGCCCAGCTAAGTTTTGTATTTTTAGTAGAGATAGGGTTTCCCCATGTTGGCCAGGCTGGTCTCGAACTCCTGACCTCAAGTGATCTGCCCGCTTTGGCCTCCCAAAGTGCTGGGATTACAGGGGTGAGCCATTGTGCCTGGCCTTATTTTACAGTTTGAAGCCTCCTCAGGAGGCTAAGGTGGGAGGATCACTTGAGCCCAGGAGTTTGAGGCCAGCCTGGGCAATATAGCCAGACCCCATTTAAAAAAAATGTGTTGTAACATTAGATATCACCCCTGCTGCCAACATCCCCTACCTTTTCTGGTTTCATCACTTCCCCTGCCCTTGTTTTGCCCTTTCCAAGTGATTCTGAATTAATTTTCTAGGGATGTTAGAGCAGATTGGTGGTGAGAAGGGTTTGGGCTAATAGAGTGGGGAGGAAAAAAATATGTGATGACAGATACATAGCAGAGAAACAGAAGACAAGGAGGGTTGTATTTAAGAATCTCTAAAATGTTGCACACATAAATACCTATAGTGGTTGAGGTTTAAAGGGAGAGATTTTTTGAATTAAAACCTGAACGGCTTCTTCAGAGCTGTTATTTTTGGATGTAAAGTAAAAAGCTGAGGCGTGGGGAGAGGAATTCTGCCCTTATTTACCTTGTCAGCCAATTCCCACCTCATCTGGGCAGGGCTTGTTGTCCCAAGGAGGAAAGACAGGCCTCAGTGTGTATGAGTCTAGTGATTGAGTGCGCCTCAGAGCCAGTGGGAGGGCTTGGAAAAACACACATTGCTGGGCCTGCCCCTGGTGTTTCTGATTCAGTAGACCTAGGGTGGGGTCCAGGGATTTGCATTTCTTTTTTTTTTTTTTTTTGAGATGGAGTCTCACTCACTTCACCAGGCTGGAGTGCAGTGGTGCGATCTTGGCTCACTGCAACCTCTGCCTCCTGGGTTCAAGCAGTTCTCCTGCCTCAGCATCTCCAGTAGCTGGGACTACAGGCTTACACCACCATGCCCAGCTAATTTTTGTACTTTTAGTAGAGGTGAGATTTCACCATGTTGGCCAGTCTGGTCTCGGACTCCTGACCTCAAGTGGTCTGCCCACCTCAGCTTCCCAAAGTGCTGGGATTACAGGCGTGAGCCACCATGTCTGGCAGGATTTGCATTTCTTACTAGCTCACAGGTGATGCTGCTGTTCCAAACCACTGACCTACGAGTACCTGTTTCTCCCTTTAGATCCAGTTTGGTTTTTGTTTTAAATTAATTTTTATGAGTACATAGTAGGTATGTGCCTTTACGGGGTACATGAGATATTTTGATACAGGCATACATCACATAATAATCACATCAGAGTAAACGGGGTATCTGTCACCTCAAGCATCTGTCATTTCTTTGTGTTACAGATATTCCAATTCTTTTAGTTATTTATAAATGTACAGTAAATTATTGTTGACGGTTGTCACCCTGTTGTGCTAGCAAATATGATGTCTCTGATTTTAAGATAGTTTCTCTTTGCTGAGATTGTGTTGCTGCACACATTGGCAATCATTGTGTAATTGATTAACCTTCCGAGACAGTTTCTTGGCAGAAAAAAAATTAAAAACTAAACTGTTGAGAAAGGTATGAGTAATTGATGTGAAAACATATTCTATTTTCATAATGACCACAGAGTACTGTGGCGTTCTACCAGCCTAGTCGAATGTATGTGAACATTCTCCCTTCCTCTGAAGATTCCTTCTTTTAAGTGTCTTAGTCTCAGTGAATTGTATCTATCTTGGGTAAGAAGTTCAGGGTTCTCTTTCAAACCCAAGCATTTTACCTAAAGAAAGCTGAGAAAACTAGGACAGATGTTATTCTCACAAAAATTTAAAAGAAACTTGCTAATTTTCTTATAGCCTTTCTTCACAGGAAGACTGGGCAGTGAGCCTGACCTAAAACATCAGTTAGTCAGCAACCCTGCAAAAAATTATGGTGTCCTGCCAACTCTTTAGCCACCACACCCATGCCCAGAACTTTCCTTGATATTGTACCCCATTCAAATCTGCTCTAAATGGGTCCTGACCAAACTTGAAATATACCCTGAACATATTTCTGTTGGTTACCCACCCCCGCCCCCGATTTAGTCTCTTACTGTAATATTTGAATCTTATCCCCAAGAGCTTGCTTATCTAAAACTTTCCTACATTTATTTTTATTAAGCCATTGCAATAGGAAACCAGTGGCCCAAGAACTCCTGCAAATGGAGCTCATTTCACCGTTTACATCACCCAACAAATAAGAGGCTTCTCCAGTTTGAACTATGACTTTGAACCCCAGCTTCACTCCTTTGTTGTGGTGGTGATTAATATATTTCCTGGTACCTTTTTCTTTAGGAAGTCATTCAAAGAAGCATATATTAGCCACTTAGAATCCAGAAATAAATTTGCTATTTTGTGAGAATTATTGGATGGTGAAATTTTTTGTTCTTTAGGATTTTTTTTCTTTATTTTTGAGACAGGTTCTTTATCGCCCAGGCTAGAGTGCAGTGGCACAATCACAGCTCGCTGCAGCCTTGAGCTCCTGGGCTCAAGTGATCCACCTCAGCCTCCTGAGCAGCTGGAACTACAGGCACATGCCACCACACCCAGCTTATTTTGTATTATTTTTTATAGAGACGAGGTCTCACTATGTGGCCCAGGCTGGTCTCAAACTCCTGGGCTCTAGCGACCCTCCTGCCTTGGCCTCCCAAAGTAGTGGGATTACAGGTATGAGTCACTGTGCTTGGCCTTGGATGGTGAAGTTGTAATTTTCTAAGTGGTTTTGTCCACCCAAAGAACTCAATTATAACTAGCAGATTTCTGGGTAAGCAAAAAATGAGAAGAAATGGAGCTGGATATTCTGAGCCTTTTATTTTGGACCATAGGTTCATATAATTGGATTATTCATGATCCTTGATTCATGACATATTATCATCATAGTCTTAGATGCAGAGGTCCATGCATGTCCAACTTCATTCATTATTTAGTTCTTTTTTAAAGTGGAATTTTTATTTCTAATTTCTAACAACCAACTTCTCTTTCCTAATTTTTCAAATACAAAAGTTTTATTTGGAAAGTAATCCTAGGAAAGACTTAGAGAAATAAAGAAGAGAACTGATAAATTATGCATTATCAAACAAGTTACTACTCTGAGTAGATATTAATTGTCTGGATAATTCTGGGAACCAATGTAGATTACATGAATCAGAATTTGCTCTTTCTAGGGGGAAAGTGTGCTGGAATATTTAAAGCTGATAACTTTAAATATTAAAGGGACATTAATATTTAAAGGCCTCTGCAATGGCAGAGGCCTCCCTGAAATCTGGGACAGTTAAAAGTTGGGCTGGCATGCATGGAACTCCAGAGGGCACCAATTACATCTGCCTCGGTTAGAAGCTAAACAGTATTATTAATTCATATGTTTCAAAGGCATTCCCAATTAAATTAGTTCGAAATGAATTTTATGCTTTCAACATTTAGCCAACAGTGAATGGTTCCTTCCTAGTTAAAATAAAGAACTTAAATGGGATTGACATTGGGATTCTTAATGCCTGACAAGCTTTAAAGACCATTGCATAGTTTGATGAGTTTTGGCAAATGTATAAACTTGTGTAACCTATATCTCAATCAAGATACTGACCAGAAATTCCACTGGTGTCTCCTTTCAGTCACTCACCATTTTCTGTAAGTAATTATTGCTCTACCTTCTATCATATGTTGCCTGTTCTTGAATTTCATATAAAAGTATCATACAGTACATGGTTCTTTCTGTCTGGCTTCTTTTGCTCAACATAATGTTGCATGTATTATTTGTTCCATCTCTCTACTGTAGAATAATATTCCATTGTATTAGAATAATATTTCATTATATTAATTATGTGAGGAAGCCCAGGGAATCTTCCTCTCAGAAATATTTATGAGGATTTAAGAAAGTCTTTTTAGAGACCGGGGGATTTTCTAAAGCTTTTTTATTTAGCCTTTTCATTTTTAAAAATACATTGACCTAGCCCTGAAAATTAACATAGCTTTATCAACACAGATGCCTGATAAATTAGGCTGCCTCTAAAATAGCTCAAGCTATGGGCAAAGCAGAATTTTAATAAGTATGGACGGTCTGTTCTTAGTACTTCGCCACTTCAGGTTGTGTGTTTCTTACTCTTCTGTGCAGTTCTTTAAAACCCATTTGAAATTTATCGAAACTGATTCTGTGGCCTTGCATATATGCCTTATCCTGGTGAATATAATGTGTAGACTTGAATGTATATTCTGCCTTTGGGTGTTTTGTTCTATAAATTGAATTTGGTCAAGATGGTTGATAATATTTTCAAATCTTGTGTGTTAATGAGTTTTTTTTCCTACCTTACCTGTCAATTCAAAAGAAGGTTGTAAAAGAACAAATGATAGATGGGACAAACAGAAAAGAAATAGCAGGACAATAGACTTAAATTCAACTTTATCAGTAGATTTAAATACAACCAGGTCAACCACATTTATATTATGTTAAATATAAGTGGATTAAATTTGTCTAATTCTCCTTTAACACCATCAGTTTTTGCTTCATGTATTTGGAAGCTTTGTTATTAGTTGCAAAAACATTTGTGCTTGTTATGACTTCCTGATGAATTAACACTTATCACCGTAAAATATCTTTTTTTCTAGTCATACTTCCTGATTTGTAGTTTTTTAATAAACCCGCTCCTGCTTTCCTATGCTTACATATGTATGTTATCTCATTTTTCATCCTTTTACTATTATATTTCTTTATATTTAAAGTCTCTATTAACAGCACATAATTAAGACTTAAAAAAACTAATCTGATGATCTCTGGCTGTTACCAGTGTTTATTGCATTTGTACTTAATGTAATTTTAAAAATGTTATTTTAAAAAATTGTTTTATTTCAGTAGCTTTAGGGGTACAAGTGGTTTTCAGTTACATGGATGAATTGTATAGTGGAAGTCTGGGATTTTAGTGCTCCTGTCACCTGAATAGTGTACATTGTACCTAATAGGTAGTTTTTCATCCTTAACTCCCTCTCACTCTCCCTGCTTCTGAGTCTCCACTGTCCATTATACCACTCTGTATGCCTTTGCATACCCATGGCTTAGCTCCAACTTACACAACACTTAATCCGATTATTTATATGCTTCAGTTTAAGTCTACCACCGTGGCTATTGATTTTTCTTTCTCCTCTGTGTCCATTGTTCCTTCATTACTGCCTTTGGATTTAATAAAATCATGGCTGAGGCTGCAGGGTTGCAGGAGCCCAGGAATTCAGGACCAGCCAACTGGCAACATAGTGAGACCTTGTCTCAAAAAACAAACAAAAAGTAAAGGTTCTGTGAATTCATATTCTCCACAACACTTGGCTATGTCAATTTTTTTCACTAATTGGGTATAAAACATTATCACCTTCCTTTAGATTCCTCATTTATTAATGATATTAAGCACCTCTTCATATTTTTATCAGTTGAAAACATTTCTGCCAAATGATTGTTCATATCCTCGTGCCTCCCATTTTTTCATTGATTTCTAGGAATTCTACACTTGGAATACCACTGAATTGGACCACTTTTATTTGACTACTTTTAACTTATTAGAGAAATCTTTGGCCTTTGATTCTAATGCCAGTCCCTAGCTACCTGTTTAATTTTGCAAAGCCTTCCAAATTGGGCCCCCTTATCCTACTCCATTTTTCCCCTTAGCACCTACCACCTTCGCCATGTTACATATGTGTTTATTACTTGTATGTACTGTCTTTCCCTGACTAGTACATGTAGGCTGCTACATGATATAGAGATTAAAAGTTAGCATTTTGAACTTTCATAGCAATTTAACATTGTCATCATATTTTTATTAAATGAAGGGATTCATCTCCAATGAATTAGAAATTTTTAAAGAACTAGTTCTTCACTACTTTGAAAAGCATGGTCTAGATTGTCTCATACCTTCATATAATAGCATTTGAAAGGCTCATTAAACAGAACAGAGAAGAACTCGGTAACTGTTATACCTATCGGACTTGAACTGTTTATGCTCTACACAAAATAATAGTTGCTAACAAAGACGAAAATTTTTTTCTAATTTAGTGAGATGATATGTTTTTCTAACATGGCATTACTTTGTGTTATTGGTATTCCCATGTTTATAGCTGAGCCTGGTATGTGTCTCTTTGTTTTATATAGACAGATATATAAATGTATCTGTATGAAATACTGCTTTTTAAATGAAAGAGAATACAAGCCAGTTAATTATGTCATTCAGCTTAAACCTTTATGCTGTCAGTTTTCATGTTTTGAGTTTCCCATACTGGAGAGTGGTTATTAAATGTGTGTCCTGCTTCTTTGGATGGTGCACTGGCTGAGTGTGTGAATAAATTTTTTGGAATGACCTAGGTTCATAACCTAACTTGTTGATTCCTTGTTTCCTGGGTAACTGTAGACACATACCTTGAGTATTTTCATGCTGTAGTATTTCCAGATAAATGGTAGTGATATTTTTCACCTTTGGAAGTGAGTAAAGTTCTGGAAAATCCTTAGGTGAAATGACTTTAAATAAAAATAATATTTTACAACAATTATATGGCATTATGTTAGAATGAATGCATAATTGGGAACTGATCCAAGAAGTTGATACCAGAACTATAAATATATTTGTGAAAATAAAGTGATGAGATTTGGCTGCTTGGAAACAGAGGGCAAAGGTTTCTGTGAAGCAGCATGCCTTTTATTTCCCAGGTATTTGCTATACCACAGTATCTATAACATAGTAAGAGCTTTATTCGGGTCTGTTGGGAGAATCTACTGGGTGCTTAGTCTGGTACCTGAAATGCATTAATGAATGTTGAAAATCACATTATCTTGACTTTTTCCTGCCAATGACCAAAGTTTTTGCAAGCGTTATCTCAATATATTTTTTAACAGATAAACCAACGAGTAGATTGTGATGTAATTTCAGGATAAACCCATCTTCAGATAGGATCAGGTAAACAGAAATTATGTATTATAGTGGAAGTTAGACAGACCTAGGTGAGAAACTGAACTTCGCTATATTTACTTTGCTGTGTTTCCATGCAAAAATCAAACATCTTTTATCCTGATTTATAAAATGGAGATGAATTTACACATTTTATACGGCTGTTGACTAAGGATTATGTATAATTTATGTAAATGTGTAGGAACCACTATAGGCACTCAGTATGTGATAGCTATGGCTCCACTACAAAATGTTTAATATCAGTAGGGGTGTATGTGTGTGTTTGTATGTGTGTGTGTGTGTGTGCACATACATTTAGTATATGTGTTAGTGAATCCTTCTCCTAGACAAATCTTAAGCCCTTGTACAGAAAGAAAAAACAAAAACAAACAAAAATAAACAAAATTAAGAGAGCAGAGATTGGGTGGGGCTGGTAAAGGGAGAAAGGAGTCTTGTCTGGCCAGTGCTTGTCATGGCCCTCAGCAAGCTTCCATGGCTATCCCTGTAGCCCTTTACAGAGGTCTAGAGTTCTAGAGAACAGCATGGAAACCATGCTAGTGGATTTTAAACACCTCAAGTGCAAGAATGGAATCTTCTTTATTAACTGATACAGGTATCGCATGTGGTCTTGTGCTACAGTAGGTGATTGGCCGCAGCTTGCTAATCCACTACTGAAGTTCTTCTTCCATATTTGACTACACAGCAGAGTTATCATTTGAAGGTGAATTAGGAAACCCACTAGCAAGCCTATGTCATTCAATGGATGTAATGATAACATCATTTTTTTTCAGATCTAGTTTGGAATTTGCCCCGACAAATAAGAAAATGATGAGTGATGCAAGTGATATGCTGGCTGCGGCGTTGGAGCAGATGGATGGTATCATAGCAGGTGATCTGCATCCTGTGAAAGACAGAATCACAACATTTACTCTGCTCACTTGGCTTTTTCACTACAACTTTCATATTATCTTTTCACTGTATTTTCATTTTTTAGCCCTATGCTTTTTGCTTCCCTGTAATTTCATCTTTGTTCCTCTTCTCCATTTTCTGCCAGCATTATTCTCAAACATTATTTTAAAGTATCAAAAATTTCAGTTCCATCCTATGTTTCTAATCAAGCATAAAGATTCTGCATCTCAGGTGATTCTGGTGTAGGTGGTCTGTGGACCATACTTTGAGGGACACTTCTCTACCCAGTAAACATGAATGTTCTGATCTGTTTTCTTGAATTCAAAATTCACTTTCCACCAATGACTCCCATATCTTTTTTTTTTTTGAGATGGAGTCTCTCTCTGTTGCCCAGGCTGGAGTGCAGTGGTGCAATCTCAGCTCACCGCAGCCTCCGCCTCCTGGGTGCAAGCAGTTCTCTGCCTCAGCCTCCCAAGTAGCTGGGATTACAGGCACCCACCACCACACCTGGCTAATTTTTGTATTTTTAGTAGAGACAGGGTTTCACCATCTTGACCAGGCTGGTCTTAAACTCCTGACCTTGTGATCCACCCGTCTCAGCCTCCCAAAGTGCTGGGATTACAGGCGTGAGCCACCGTGCCCAGCCATATCTTTTTTTTTTTTTTTTTTTAAGAGAGGAGGTCTTGCTCTGTTTCTCAAGCTGCAGTATAGTGGCTATTTACAGGCATGATTGCCTGTGAATAACATGCATAGTGCAGCCTTGAAATGCTGTGCTCAAGCAATCTTCCCACCTCAAGTACCTGCGATTACAGACACGCGCCACTGCAGTTAGCTTGTTCGCATCTATTTACCTTCCCAATTCTTTGCTAAGCTTCCAGTTCCTATCTCTAATTTCCAACCAGATATCTCTCCGGAAATGTCCTATAGGCACACCAGTATAATCATTTAATACATTGAGCTCATTATCTTTCCTTGGAATTTACTCTAATAGTCTTTATCTGGGTTCATTTCATAACCCTTCGTCCACAGTTTTTCTAAGCCAGAAATCATTTGGTCCAGTATTGGTCTGGAATGGACCAGCTCTAATATTTGCATTTTCTGATTTGCCACTTTCTTATCCATCATCTTCATGAGGCCAGCACACCTCACACCAAAGCCCACCAGGCTCTTTTTCTTTCTGTACCCCATGATTGGCCTCCTTGTTACGAATTGGACCATGAATATTTACCATCAACTATATGCTTTTAAATTTGCACCATGTAACTCTGACTTGGAGAGATTTATGTGATCGAATTCTCTTTTTTCTGTTTCTTTTGATTATTCCTTACTGTGACTAGACTGGTTTACGGCCTTCAGCTTTGGTATTTTTATCTAACATAAATCCCATTGCTCTCTCTGTGATTTTGTTTAACTTAGGTTCTAAGGCCCTGGAATATTCCAATGGGATTTTTGATTGCCAGTCTCCCACCTCTCCATTCATGGGAAGTTTGCGAGCTCTGCACCTTGTGGAAGACCTGCGTGGATTGTTAGAGATGATGGAAACAGATGAGAAAGAAGGCTTGAGATGCCAGATCCCAGATTCAACAGCAGAAACGCTTGTTGAATGGCTTCAGAGTCAAATGGTAGGGTCTGCCTGTTATAAATTCTGTTATAAATCCTTTGTTGCTTATTCCAAAATTTAGAACATAGAATAGCTGATTAGAACAAGAAAAGTTTAGGGCAACAGATGTGCTCTGATTTTATTACTTAAGATATCTTAATTTTCTTTTGACTCTAAGGATAACTTTTTAAAAAGTGCTATTAGTGTACATTTTATAAATACCAACAACATGTCACCTGATTCTGCCCATAAAAGCAGACTGGCTTTTAGATTGTGCCTGAATGACCTACTGTGGCTTAAATCAAATAGTCCTATAAGGGAAAGAATCTTGCACATAATAGATGATTTCTCAGTCATATTGGGTTTTTCACTATAAAGGATCCAATAGCAATTCTAAATGGAAAGCATAATGAAAGACATTCAAAAAGCAACAGGATTTACAGCAGTATTTGACCTGAAGTGCCATCTAGTGGTTTATGGCAATCATTTCAGTTCCAGTTCTTGAACTAAATTGTGGAGTTGGGCTTTTAACCCATTTATGCGCAGTGTTCCATTATTGGAACCCTAAGCTTGTGGGAGTTATTTATATCCTGCTCAAAGTCATCGCCAAGGTCTCATTTAAAAAAAAAAAAATTCACAACCTCCAGCATAAATGGGTTAATGGTGTTACTCACTGAACAATGAGGCCTCTTTCTAGGCATCCGTCTCAAAAATTGAAGATGTGGCAGAGCTACCCTTTGTCTGGGCACGGTTGGAAATACCATGCTTTTAATCTGTGACAAATATATAAAATCTAAAGAATGTCACAAAAACAGATTCAGTGGAGGACAGAGGAAAGGAGATGTTTTGTGCTTAAAGGATATTCAATTTTCAGTAAGATGCACTCATATGCTTTATGAGTTAACCGTGTTGATATAAAAGCTAATGAGAACTGTATGAAAGAATCATGACCTACTTTTGGATCTGTGGTAGACATGAAAACTTGCTTGCTTTGGGAACCTTAAGAGCACATCCTACAGCTGAAACATTTTCATATGATGTGACACAAATATTAGAGTTCCCAGCCAGTCCTGTGCTGAATACTCTGTGTTCCCACCTGGTTTACCTCTGCGTTTCTGAGTGCAAATAATACAACCCATCCTTTAGCGGTGGTGCAGCTATGCAAACTTGACAACTGGAGATATTTTACTTGTTAAAACACATAATGCCTTACTATTATACTTTATATTTGCTCTGCAAATTTCTCCTCCAGAGATATAAGGGTCCAGGTTTGCTGATTTCTTTGGGGATTGCTTCATGCTCTGCAATTGGTGTTTCCTGGCATATTCCTTAGTCTGTTTCAATGTCCTGTCTCACCCCTTCTTTACTGCATATTCTTCTGACCATTTAGCATGCAGTGAAAAAGGAATTTACTATTGTTAGAAGAACCTATTCCTAGCCCACACCCAGAGGCCACCAATGGCAATAGTAGCCTAAGCGTACCTGTAGTTCAATTTTTGACATGTGTCTAAAACATTTCCATTAACATGTGCTTAATCTGTTCTGTGAAAGTATTTCCAGAAATGATAAAAAGTAATGATGATTACATCTGAATATAAGTTAGATCATGACACTCACTCCTTTTTTCAGAAACTACCAATGGCATCACATCTTACTCAGAGTAAAAACCACAGTGCTTACTGTGTGCTTGCTGCAAGGCCTCATAGGATTTGCTCCCCATGACTTTCTGACCTCATCTCTCGTCACACATCTCCTTATTCGCTCCACACCAAGCACAGTGGCTTTTTCACTGATTCTTAAACATGCCAGGTACACTGGCCTCAGGGCCTTTGCACTGGCTTTTCCAGGCACTGGCTTTTCACTCTGCCTGGAAAGCTCTTTCCCCAGATATTTGCATGGCTAGCTCCCTCACATTCTTCCGGTGTTTACTCAAAAGTCATGTTCTCAGTGAGGCCTTGCATCACCACCCTAACTAAAATTATACCCATTTATTCTTTGTCTTACATCTCCCTGCTTATTTTGTTCTTAGCATTCACCACTTTCTTATGTGCAATGTGTTTGTGATGTTTATATCATTTATTTTCTGTCTTTCCAACTGGAATGTAAGCATCAGGAATCAGATTTTTGCCCTTATTTTAAAAAAATTACTGTATTCCTGGTGCTTAGAAGAATGCCCGGCTCAGCAGTTATATTTGTAATGAATGATGCTCCATGAATGATAAAGTGGATTGCATGTTTGAATGAATGGAAGTTGTTTTAAATTTATTCCTTGGATGGGTAATGGCTTGTTGATCTGTGTTTTCAGTTGCTTTGTGTCTTATTATTTGACATTTTAACCTTGAGAATTCACAAAATGACAAATATTTTACAGAACTAATGAAGATTCCATTTTTATCCTAAAAATAACAATAACAAAATAAACTAGATGTAGATCCAGAGAGATGAGGAATTTTTGTTGTTGTTGCTAAATTTATTTATATCTATCTAACTTATTTATATGAATTCCTCACCTTGACCCCAACTTTCCAAATTAAGTGTGTTTTCTCAAGCACACAGAGAATGACAGGATGAAAGAAGAAAGACAGCAAAAGACAAAAAACAAAGCAAGAAGAGGAGAGGAGGGCTGGCTGTTTGGAACCATAAAAGCATAGGTGTGAAATTAAATTGTCATCACACATCTACCACGATAGACTTTATTTTAGAACCAAAAAGCAACTTGGGCTAGCATTGGGAATCCAACAAGTAGAAGATTATATGCTTATAATTTAGTAATTTGCTGAGAATATTAAATTTTTCCAATTTAATATTTCAGAAGTTGGGATGTGTTTTATGATCTTAAAATGGGTATATGTATACATTTTAGCTTGGATCCTTCCTCCTTTCCTCTCTCCCTTCTTTCCTTTTTTTATTAATAAGGTACTTAGAATAGTCAAATTTTAGAGACAGAAAGTAGAAGAGTGACTGCCAGGAGCTGAGGGGAGCGAGGAATGGGAAGATAATACTTATTGCACATAGAATTTCAGTTTTGCAAGATGAAAAGAGTTATTTAGATGGATGATGGTGATGGGTGCAAAACAATGTAAATGTGCTTACTACCACTGAACTATACACTTTAAAATGGTTAAAATGCTAAATTTTACATGTGTATTTTACCACAATAAAAAATGAAAATTGATAGCGTCCTAGAATTTAAGGAACACAGAATCTTAGCAAATTCTCCCTTCATATTGAACATGGGAAAACTGCTCAAATAAAAGAGATTATGATGTTTTGAAAAAGGAAGCAGTGAATGATAAGGGAGGATTGTATCTAGGCAGTTTCAAATGCAGGCTGCAGTGACTGCAGACCTGAATTTTAATGTTGGCCCTAACTCTTTGAAGCTTACATGACCTTGTGAAAATGTCTGAAGCTCTGTGTCTTTGTTTTCTCATCTGTAAAATGGGGATGATGGTTACTGCCACTTAGGATTGTAAGGACCCTGTGAACTATCAATATGCCTGGTCAAAGGCTAGTCAGAAAGCTAATACTGAAAAGTAGAGCATAGAGAGTAGAGGGAAAATGTTTAACAGCATCCCTTTGCAATGAGGGAAAGAGTTGGGTCCAGTTGCAATGGGAGTTAGGTTACAAACCACCCATACATAGTTCACTTCTTGCAATAAAAGAGTACAAACATTCCTCTGACTGAAGAGAAGCTTCTGGAATATTTTAGAAAAACTTAAATTCAAAAATTTTGGGGAATAATTATGTATCTGTTAATAATAACAGATACATAATTATGGCTCCATTCATGTTTAATGATGGCCAACTTGAGAGGCCCTGTACTTTAAGATGGATACTAACCTTTTCATTAGTGCAACTGGACATTCGCAGTTCAAATTATCATTTTGCCTGGGCCAGGGAGATCCCCTGGTTTCTTGTAGGATGCAGGTTATTTCTTTACTACTAATTGCTCCTGCCTGTTTGTTTCATATGATCGGACACTGAATGTGATAAAATACCAACACTAGTAGCCTGTTACAGTGAAGGGACATTAAATCTATAAGAATGAATTTATTAGTGTAGCTGTAGGCTTCTGGAAATGAACAAATTTCTTTTAAAATTCAGAAGTGCATCTCCTGTGGTTAAAAAAAAACTGTAGACTATGACATATTTGTTTAATTACTGAGGCTGAATTTTCTGTTTTAATTATGAAATATAATGTGTTAACACAGATATTAATAATGGAGAATTACTTGCTTTATGAAGCTCCAGATTTAAGAAGGAAAATGGAAAAATACGTCTAATTGTTTGAGTTAAGCAAGTAGTTATTTACTTTAGGTCTAACTTGATGAGTTGCCCTAGAACATTCTTAAAATGTTTTTTTAACCGAGGATCATGACCTTGGTCCCTGTCAGCAGGGGATCAGGTAGTGAAATCCCAAAAGTGTCTGACTATTTGGCAGTTTTAATTATGAGGCCATCTCAAAGTCAGCAGAAATTACAAGAATACAATTTTCAACAAAGTGAGTGAAATACTAATGGTGAATACTAATGGTAATAACTCCAAAGCAGGCATCATCACCCATGAGATAGGTAAACAGGGGAAATGAGGTGTTCTGGACTGGCTTCTGACCTGTTAAATCATCATAATACACTTCTCTCTTATTTTTACATTAAAAGTGAGATAATATTAATCCCAAAGGTATATTTTTAAAAGTTGCTATAAAAATAAAAATACTCATAACTTAAAAGAGTTCAGCCATGGGACATGCTCTCTGCAGGGGTGCTGGCTGTTCTCCCTGCGTCCCTGACTCCCAGCCCCATGAAGCAGTCCCCGTCCTACCACCCTCCGATCCCTGCTGCTTTCTGACCAGCTTTGCTTTTCATCTGTGCCTCCAGGAAATGTTTTCTCAGGCCTTGGCAAACAAGGTACATCTTAAGATTGTATCCCATATGTGATCACAATTATCTGAGTTATGCGGTGCCTCACTGAGACATCCTAGCTAAAATTAAGGCAGTTTTCCCCTTAGTCTTCAAGTAAACTCCCATGGAGAGTGTTCACAGACACAGAAAAACAAATGGACCAAATCGGCAGAATTCTTAGTTTACAGAGGTAAAAGTGTGCTTTTCATGGAATCCTAGGCCACTGGTATTTGTTAGGATTGAATGGAAAGAGGTTTCCCTGTTCCTTTAGGAAAGTGAGTTAAGAAAGAAAAAGTGACAAGAACATAGGGACTTTTTGTTGGTCTCATGTTATCCTTCCCAAAGTAGAAGAGAGGTTCCTTCTCTAGATCTTTGTATCCTGTCACACATTGCTGGCTTTCAACAAATGTTGAGTAAATGAGTGAATCACGATATTGAATGAATGAAGTTGCTGCTGTACTGAGATAGGAGCTGGGGCTTCACTTCTAGGGACACTGGGACCTTCTTTTTTCTTTGTCCTCCCCAAATTCAGGGGACTTAGGTGTATACCTATGACTAGTGTAGCATTATAGTCTAAACATGTACTCCCAGCTTGCCCACTGCGAAGCTCATGCCCTCATTCCGTCACACCCAGTGAGAGGACAGGGGAGCGGAGTACTGCCACTGCCTGGTTGCTTGGTTTCCAGCATCACTGATGTCATGTTCTTTGACTCTTTGGACGGTAGTGGTGTAAGATGCCTTATTACGGTATTGAACTCAAATGCAATATGACTATCCTCTTCATGGCTGAAGGATTCAAGTCTTATCTCAATCTCTCCTCATAGTTCAGAGTCTAGTGGAGAGCAGGCATGCAGTAAATGTTTGCATGCATGGCAGAGGTATAATTCTGAGTACAAAATGCTGTCATAGTAATTATTTCTTTTGGTAACTAGAGATAACGTTTACTTAATGGAGATTTCGTGGACTGAGCCTTACTCTTCCTTTCTTGATACTGAATGTTTAAAAACAGTTATGAAATCAAGACTGCGTGACAATTTTAATAACTAGTTTTAAAAATAAGTATAATGACTGGCTGGAATGTGGTGTGTGCGTGTATTTGTGTATATGCAGTGTTACTAATCCAGCTATGCTTTAACATTTGTTGACCTTAAAAAAGGGGCTGTTTTCTTTTCCCCATTTTAATTTAGGTACTTACCATTCTGATTTAGGAATATTACACTCAAAATTTTTTATAAAATAAATACATCATAAAATAAATTATATATATTATATAATATAAATTACATATATTATATATAATATATATTATATATTATATAATACAAATTATATATTATATAATATAAATTATATATTATATAATATATAATTATAAAATAAATTATAAAATAAAATTATAAAATAAATAAGCATGATTGTGGCAAATCACTGCTTGTATGTTGATTTTGGATTTAGACAGGACAGCAGAGCTCAGGAAAGAACAAAGCGAAACAAAGGGGAAACAGGAAAGACAACTGTAGACCAATGCAAACCAATAGAACCCCGAAAATCAAAGGAAAACACAGCATGATGTTATAAGTAAAAACAGCGGGTGAGACTCCTATCTTCCGTGAAGTAATAACTATTGAAATGGAATGGCGAGTGCATGGGGTTTCATTGTGCTCATTTCTCTACTTTAAATCTATTTGAAATTTTCTGTAATAAAAACCATTTTTTAAACAGACACAAAAGAAAGATGTTAACATTTATTATGTCTTTATGCTTGATTGTAATACTTCATAATTAAAAGGAAGTTGATATAAAAAGAAGGCTTTCTAGCTGGGGAAGGTGACTGCACCCACCTCTAAATACGGGGCTTGTAACTGAGCTCACACCCAACCTATCAGGTAGTAAAGAGAGCTCACTAAAATACCAATTAGGCTAAAAGCAGGAGGTAAATAAATAATCAAACCGTCTATCACCTGAGAACACAGGGGGAGGGACAATGATTGGGATATAAACCAGGCATTCGAACCCACAGTGGCAACCCCCTTTGGGTCCCCTCCCGTTGTGTGGGAGCTCTGTTTTCACTCTATTAAATCTTGCAGCTGCAAAAATAAATAAATAAATAAATAAATAGAAGGCTTTCCACTTAGATGGTGAAGGGAAAAGTAGATGGTGTTCTAATATTATGTGTAGCACCTGCCGTGCAGAGTCAGGGAATTCGTTTTCTGGGTGAGGTTCCTGGCTAGCTCTAAGATTCTGTAATTCTATGAGGGATAAAGCGTTTTAGATGTGCCAGGAAAACCTGCAGAGGCCATAAGTTCCTTAATTAAATCAAAGTACCAATGTTATAATTGAGTTAGATCTCCCCCCCGACTCTGCATACACACTATTGGTTGGATACTGTACTGTTGAAATCCCCAAGTTGACTCCAATTTCGACTTAGCTGGATTGAATGTGGTCAATAAGGGGTTGCACCATGAGCTAAGTAGATAGGTAAAGTGATTTAGGCTTCTCTAATATGCTGTAGAAGTCAGATCGACTCAACGAGAGTTTATACTTAAATACATTTTAAGTTACGTGCTCAGGATTTTACAAGCACCGTGGAAGAATCAAAAGAAACATAAGACAGTTTTGCACTGAGAAACTTAGGCTGAGTGACCAACTCACATAAAATTATTAGTCATCTACCTGAGGCAGAATATGATGAAACACTAAAGAGCTCAGTTTAAGACAAGACCCAGAAGGTTAGCCCATAGATGGGGAAAGGAGAATGGCACCATGTACAGAGGAGGAGGTAGAAATGGGTTATGAAAGATGGATTGATCTGAGAGGGAGGAGTGGGAGGTGAGTAGAGTATTGGGTACAAAACCTTGGGATAGTTGTTGTAAAGGAAAATGGAAGAAAGCTCATTAAAAGGAAGAAATGGAAAATGATAAGTAGAAGTGGGGATTACAGGTCCCAGCAAAACAGGAAATCAAGGTTCCAAAGTAGAAGTAGAATGATGAGCTTTCAGGAAGGAGTTAAGAATCACTTCTCCCAAGCCTGCAGGAAGAAAGAAAGGAAAGAAATAAGAGGTAATATATATTATACTATTACACACTGAGGAAAAAAGTGTGTAAGGGAGCTCACACAAGATGGCCTTAACTATTGTCCATTACAAAGGCTCTGAGATCACCTCCTAAACATAGTGGGAAGAGAGAGTACAGGAGGAAAAAGGAGCCATTCTAGATAGAGGTCAACCATGGTGTGCATACCAGATTATAGAGGACACATAAATAAAGACCACTGAGAAGCAAGAAGGGCGGATCAAAACCAAACCCGCAGTCATCTTTTATTCAACCAGTGTTTATTGAACGCCTATTGTCATTCTTCCATTCAACAGACATTTAGTTATCACCCACTGTATGTCACATGCCAAGGCAAATCTACTTGCAAAGAATGCAGAGTCTATTAGAAGAGAGAGACATGTATGCAGTCAAGTCTAACCTTAGTGCTTTCAGAGTAATGCCTGCTGTAATGAAGGTTCATCTAGATACTGTCGCTGGCATACAGCAAACAGTGAATTCAAGGAAGACGTCACAGACCAAGCCCTGATAGAGGTGGACCTTAAGGAATGGGGAAAGAAGAAGAAAGGGTGGGAAAAGACGGTCCTTGCAGAAGGAATAAAAGTAGTGTGTGAAAGAGAATGCCATATATGGGGAGGTTTTGAGTGACCTGGTAGGTAGAACGTGGGAGTTGAAGGAAGAATAGAGACAATAGGGTATTTACCTAATGGATCTTACTGCCAACATTCTTAATGCAAAGGAAACAAAATTGGCAGAAATATAAACACATGCGGACAGAACAGTCTTTACCTACTTAACACAAGGATATAACATTGGTTGCTCTTAAATTTTCCTTTATGTTCCGATAGTGACTTTTAATATACTAAACTACCCTTGAGCATTATGAGTGCTTGTAAGTATCAATATAGAATTGAGAAGCAGCCGGGCGCAGTGGCTCACGCCTGTAATCCCAGCACTTTGGGAGGCCGAGGCGGGGGGATCACAAGGTCAGGAGATCGAGACCATCCTGGCTAATACGGTGAAACCCCGTCTCTACTAAAAATACAAAAAATTAGCCAGGCGTCGTGGCGGGCACCTGTAGTCCCAGCTACTTGGGAGGCTGAGGCAGGAGAATGGCGTGAACCCGGGAGGCGGAGCTTGCAGTGAGCCGAGATCACGCCACTGCACTCCAGCCTGGGCGACAAAGCGAGACTCCGTCTCAAAAAAAAAAAAAAAAAAAAGAAACATAAATATGCTCATTTTGAGTCAATTTTCAGTGTCTGTTTTTACTTGGGGCTAATTTAGGACAACTGGTTTTTGGAACACCTCACTTCCATATCATACAAAGTAGCTTGGGAGGAAACACTGCTCTCAACTTGCTGTAATTTCCTCCAACCAGAAGATCAGGTTTGTTTTTTGTTTTTTTTTTTCCTTATGCAGGGAATCTTTTATTCTACCATTGTTAGAAAAGGGAAACCTACGTTTTTATTTAATTGAATTTAGATTTTTTTCTGATTTTTAAAAATTATTATTATACTTTAAGTTTTAGGGTACATGTGCACAATGTGCAGGTTAGTTACATATGTATACATGTGCCATGCTGGTGTGCTGCACCCATTAACTCATCATTTAGCATTAGGTATATCTCCCAATGCTATCCCTCCCCCCTTCCCCCACCCCACAACAGTCCCCAGAGTGTGATGTTCCTCTTCCTGTGTCCATGTGTTCTCATTGTTCAATTCCCACCTATGAGTGAGAACATGCGGTGTTTGGTTTTTTGTCCTTGCGATAGTTTACTGAGAATGGTGATTTCCAATTTCATCCATGTCCCTACAAAGGACATGAACTCATCATTTTTTATGGCTGCATAGTATTCCATGGTGTATATATGCCACATTTGCTTAATCCAGTCTATCATTGTTGGACATTTGGGTTGGTTCCAAGTCTTTGCTATTGTGACTAGTGCCGCAATAAACATACATGTGCATGTGTCTTTACAGCAGCATGATTTATAGTCCTTTGGGTATATACCCAGTAATGGGATGGCTGGGTCAAATAGTATTTCTAGTTCTAGATCCCTGAGGAATCACCACACTGACTTCCACAATGGTTGAACTAGTTTACAGTCCCACCAACAGTGTAAAAGTGTTCCTATTTCTCCACATCCTCTCCAGCACCTGTTGTTTCCTGACTTTTTAATGATCGCCATTCTAACTGGTGTGAGATGGTATCTCACTGTGGTTTTGATTTGCATTTCTCTGATGGCCACTGATGGTGAGCATTTTTTCATGTGTTTTTTGGCTGCATAAATGTCTTCTTTTGAGAAGTGTCTGTTCATGTCCTTCTCCCACTTTTTGATGGGGCTGTTTGTTTTTTTCTTGTAAATTTGTTGGAGTTCATTGTACATTCTGGATATTAGCCCTTTGTCAGATGAGTAGGTTGCGAAAATTTTCTCCCATTTTGTAGGTTGCCTGTTCATTCTGATGGTAGTTTCTTTTGCTGTGCAGAAGCTCTTTAGTTGAATTAGATCCCATTTGTCAATTTTGGCTTTTGGTGCCATTGCTTTTGGTGTTTTAGACATGAAGTCCTTGCCCATGCCTATGTCCTGAATGGTAATGCCTAGGTTTTCTTCTAGGGTTTTTATGGTTTTAGGTCTAACTTTAAGTCTTTAATCCATCTTGAATTAATTTTTGTATAAGGTGTAAGGAAGGGATCCAGTTTCAGCTTTCTACATATGGCTAGCCAGTTTTCCCAGCACCACTTATTAAATAGGGAATCCTTTCCCCATTGCTTGTTTTTCTCAGGTTTGTCAAAGATCAGATAGTTGTAGATATGCAGCATTATTTCTGAGGGTGCTGTTCTGTTCCATTGATCTATATCTCTGTTTTGGTACCAGTACCATGCTGTTTTGGTTACTGTAGCCTTGTAGTATAGTTTGAAGTCAGGTAGCATGATGCCTCCAGACCAGATGGATTCACAGCCGAATTCTACCAGAGGTACAAGGAGGAACTGGTACCATTCCTTCTGAAACTATTCCAATCAATAGAAAAAGAGGGAATCCTCCCTAACTCATTTTATGAGGCCAGCATCATCCTGATACCAAAGCCGGGCAGAGATACAACCAAAAAAGAGAATTTTAGACCAATATCCTTGATGAACATTGATGCAAAAATCCTCAATAAAATGCTGGCAAACCAAATCCAGCAGCACATCAAAAAGCTTATCCACCATGATCAAGTGGGCTTCATCCCTGGGATGCAAGGCTGGTTCAATATACACAAATCAATAAATGTAATCCAGCATATAAACGGAACCAAAGACAAAAACCACATGATTATCTCCATAGATGCAGAAAAGGCCTTTGACAAAATTCAACAACGCTTCATGCTAAAAACTCTCAATAAATTAGGTATTGATGGGACATATCTCAAAATAATAAGAGCTATCTATGACAAACCCACAGCCAATATCATACTGAATGGGCAAAAACTGGAAGCATTCCCTTTGAAAACTGGCACAAGACAGGGATGCCCTCTCTCACCACTCCTATTCAACATAGTGTTGGAAGTTCTGGCCAGGGCAATTAGGCAGGAGAAGGAAATAAAGGGTATTCAATTAGGAAAAGAGGAAGTCAAATTGTCCCTGTTTGCAGATGACATGATTGTATATCTAGAAAACCCCATCATCTCAGCCCGAAATCTCCTTAAGCTGATAAGCAACTTCGGCAAAGTCTCAGGATACAAAATCAATGTACAAAAATCACAAGCATTCTTATACACGAATAACAGACAAACAGAGAGCCAAATCATGAGTGAACTCCCATTCACAATTGCTTCAAAGAGAATAAAATACCTAGGAATCCAACTTACAAGGGATGTGAAGGACCTCTTCAAGGAGAACTACAAACCACTGCTCAATGAAATAAAAGAGGATACAAACAAATGGAAGAACATTCCATGCTCATGGGTAGGAAGAATCAATATCGTGAAAATGGCCATACTGCCCAAGGTAATTTATAGATTCAATGCCATCCCCGTCAAGCTACCAATGACTTTCTTGACAGAATTGGAAAAAACTACTTTAAAGTTCATATGGAACCAAAAAAGAGCCCACATCGCCAAAAAACAAAAAAACAAAAAAGTTTTGTTTTGTTTTACTTAAGACAGTCTTGCTTTGTTGCCCAGGCTGGAATGCAGTGGTGCAAACATGGCTCACTGTAGCCTCCACCTCCCAGGCTCAAGTGATCCTCCTCTCTCAGTCTCCAGAGTAACTAGGACCACAGGCGCACACCACCAAGCTTGGCTAAGTTTTTTTTTCTTTTTCTTTTCTTTCTTTTTTTTTTTTTTAAGAGATAGATAGGGTCTTGCCATGTTGCCTATGCTGGCCTTCTGGGCTCACACAATTCTCAGCCTCTGAAAGTGCTGGAATTACAGGTATGCACCACCACCCTTGGCCAGTTTTACTTTTTGTCCTCACTAAACAGCAGTTTTTTTCTACTTACTGAAATGTATCTGTTTCTAAAATATTTTACTTGTATGGGATTTTAAAAACAGATGCCCGTTAATGTCCATAATCAAAATAAGAAATTTAAAGCTCTATAGGGCCTGTCTTAGCACTTTCTTAAGATTGAGAACATGCATTATTCATCCTGGCTCTTTTTCAAAAAACTGCCCTCGAGAAGTTATGCACAATTTATTTTTATGTTAGTCCCCAGGAATGGAAGTTGTCCAGGCCACTCCATCACACTCTTCATAATACTGGTAATTTAATGCTGGGCACTTCAGTTAACAATATGAGCAGAATTATGCCATGGTAATCATAGAGGTATGTGGCAAAGCAGCTGATTTTAAAATTTTAATTCACTCTAAATATGCATTGCACCCTTACTAAATTAGCCTCTGATTCTTAGTGGCCTTTTGGAAAATGTATTCAGTATGCTAAAGTTTTTAGAAAAAACATTCTGAAATTTTCCTTTTTATTCAAGCCCTGTTGTTTTTTTTTTCCCCCCCTTCCCAGCACATGACTTTTATTATTCCAAGAATTGATACTGGAAACTGCATTTATTGGAAAGATAGAACAATGGTATCAGTTAATTCTGGAAAAACAGTAGATGTCACATCAGATGTGCCCTGGGCAGTAAAGTTATACAGTTTGTATTTTTTCTGGTTCTAAATCTGAAGGTATTATTTTCTTTTTCAATTGAACCCGGGGTGGCCCCATCTAACACTTTTGGATTTCATCTGGCCTTTATTTCTATTGTATTTGAATGAAGAATCAGGAAATTCTATTGGGATTACATTATCTTATGGTTATGTTGAGATTATGAGAGACAACACTTATGCTACTACACACATTTCGAAATGGTGTTTTTAGGTTTTCTGTTCTTTGTGAGCCTCTTCGTGTGTCTTTTTCATGACTTGCATGTGAGACAGCTGAGGAAGAAACAATCTATACATCGTTTCTCAATCTATACTTCCTTTGGCATTTATACCATGCATAAATACAGTGAAACATGATTTTTTTAAAAAAGTGTCGGGGGCAGGAGGGAGGGGAAGAAATAGTAAGTAAGCATCAGTATACGCAGAGCACTGAGCCAGATGCTGGGGAGGTTACAAAACGAATTATAGGCTCTGCCCTGGAATAGAAGGTAGTGTTATACCAAGAAGCAAACTCACAAGTTAATAAGATCAGGACAGAAAGTGTTAAAATGAAGATAAGTGAGGCTGGTCGGCACTACCAGGGGAAGTCACTGTGGCCTGAGTGTTTAAGCTTTTGGAGGAAGAGAGACAGACCTCAACAGCTCGGGGTGCCCCCTACACACTCACAAAGCTTTGCCTGCCCCTGGGTGTGTGTCTGCTCTCAGTGAAGAATACCAGTATCCACTGTTCCTTGTGGGTCATTATTTTCTGCTTGATAAGAAATTGTTTACTTTGGCAAAACATGCCTATATGCTTAATATGCCTGTCTTACCTCTTTTGTGGTAAATGAACCAAATTACATTCTCGTATTTTCTGTTTGACAGTGACAGCTGTGCAGATTCAATTCAGGCCCCTTGGACTAAGAACACTTGTGATTTTCATTTATCTATAATATATCATTCTTAGAGAAGATCAGCCTTACCCATATTATTTCCTTTTTCAGACAAATGGACACCTACCTGGGAACGGAGATGTGTATCAAGAAAGGCTGGCACGTTTAGAAAATGATAAAGAATCCCTCGTTCTTCAGGCAAGTGATTTTTGAATACTGTTCTTTCCTTGCAGCATACTTACAAAGACTTTTAAATTGGGGTGGCAAATTCATATTGCTTGCAGCAATCAGACTGCTAATAGAAATAAGCCTGGTAAGCCATCTGTACACAATAGGGAGTGGTGAGGATTGGGGCAGAATGGTGGTATTTACACTCAGTTTAAAAGGAGCTGCCATTAATCATCCTCAGCTCTTGCAGGACCAGTCTGAATACGGGCACAATGTTGTCTGATCTGTTCTATTTTTTTTTTTTTTTGGAGGCAGGGTCTTGTTACATTGCCCAGGCTAGTCTTGAACTCCTAGGCTCAAGCAACCCTTCTACCTCAGCCTCCCAAGTAGCTGGGATTACAGGTGTGCAGCACCACGCTTCGCTGGATCTGATTTTTAAATATATTTTAATATATAGCAGAAATTCAGATATATGAATATAGCATAACATCTGAATATATGTTAAGTTTATATTTCTGAATCTGAAATCAGAATATATGTATTTAATTTTTCAATTTTGAAAATATTACCCTGTGTGAGACAAAACAAAACAGTGAGTAGAATCCTCCTTGTGGGCTAAATTTGAGTTTGCTTTTTTAGTTTGCTTCTTCATAATGTTTTAAATGCTTGACAAACATTTTTCTTTGGTATATTGACCAAAATGAATTGAAGTATATTTACTGAGTGATGATTATTGAGGAAAAACTCAAAGCTCTGCTATAAGCACTAGAGTTGAAGGACTAGCCCAACAGCTCCTCATGCACCTTTGGGTATATTGAGTTGCCCCCTGACTTTGAACGCATCTGTGATCTGTGTCATCTTCAAAGAGCTCATGGAATTTGAATTCCCTGGGTTTTGTTTTTGTTTTTGTTTTGGACGGAGTCTCGCTCTGTCGCCCAGACGGGAGTGCAGTGGCACAATCTTGGCTTACTGCAAACTCCACCTCCCGGGTTCAAGCGATTCTCCTGCCTCAGCCTCCCGAGTAACTGGGATTACAGGCACATGCCCCCACAGCCAGCTAATTTTGTATTTTTAGTAGAGATGGGGTTTCACCGTGTTGGCCAGGCTGGTCTTGAACTCCTGACTTCAAGTGATCTGCCTGCCTCAGCCTCCCAAAGTGCTGAGATTACAGGTGTGAGCCACCATGCATGCTACCTCTCCCCACTACCCCTGAACAGGTTCTTTTTCTTATTCTTCTTGAAGTATCAAAATTTTGATAATTTCTATTTCAAACATTAACTTTGTTTCCTCTCTTATACTATTTCCACCCTCTCCCCTAAAAAGATAACTTCTGTGCATGTGTCTCTCATAAATGCTTGAAGGAGCTTTAACCAAAAAGTATTGTACATTCCTAATCTACACGAATTTTCTTCAAATTGTATAGGCCTCCTTAAATCAAATAGCAACATATAAATAGGAATGTGAGGGACCACTGTCTTCTTGGTACTTCTCAGATTTTTTTTCTTTATAACCATATGAGTGATAGGATCATTCCTTTTTTTGTTCCATTTAGAGAAATAACGTATGCAGTGGGACGCAAATTCTTTTTCACTCATTGCATTATTTTGCTCTAAATACAGGTAAGTGTGTTAACAGACCAGGTGGAGGCTCAGGGAGAGAAGATTCGAGATTTGGAGTTTTGTCTTGAAGAGCACAGAGAGAAGTTGAATGCCACAGAAGAAATGCTGCAGCAGGTATGTGCAGAGGCCAGAACCAAGATGGTATTTCCCTGCTGAACTATTTGAGATGCTGCATTTCTGTGTTGTGTTTGCTCTGATGCAGCAGTAAGTTTCTTGATTCATTTAGACCAGCACATTTAAAAAAAAAAATTGAGAGTAGCAGAATCTCAAAACACATGCACACAATAGAAAGTGTTTATGTAATTAGAATCTGGAGCAAAATGTCAATGGGATTGTGGCTTATTTTAATTTTCTTTTTTTGCATTCAGATGGTTTCCTCTCACCCATAGCATATGTTTTATAATTAAGAAAAAATATAATAGTAAAAAATCTAATAATCCAATTTAAAAATGGGTAAAATATTTGAATAGATATTTCTCAAAAGAAGACATACAAATGGCAAACAGACATATGAAAAGGTGCTCAACATCATTGATCATCAGAGAAATGCAAATCAAAACAACAACAAGATACTATCTCACCCCAGCTAAAATGGCTTTTATCCAAAAGACAGGCAATAATAAATGCTAGCAAAGATGTGAAGAAAAGGGAACCCTTGTACACTGTTGGTGGGAATGTAAATTCATACAACTGCTATGGAGAACAGTTTGGAGGTTCCTCAAAAAACTAAAAATGGAGCTACTGTGTGATCCAGCAATGCCACTGCTGGTTATATACCCAAAGGAAAGGAAATCAGTATATTGAAGAAATATCTGTGCTCTCGTGTTTGCTGCAGCTTTGTTCACAGCCACCAAGATTTGGAAGCAACTTAAATGTCCATCAACAAATGACTGGATAAAGAAAATGTGGTACTTATACACAATGGAGTACTATTCAGCTATAAAAAGGCATGAGATTCAGTCATTTGCAACAACATGAATGGAACTGAAGGTCATTATGTGTGAAATAAGCCAAGCCCAGAAAAACAAACGTCTCACGTTCTCACTTATTTGTGGGATCCTAAAATAAAACAATTGAACCCACGGAGATAGAGAGTAGAGGGCTGGTTACCATAGACTGGGTAGGGTAGTGGGGGATGAAGGGAGAGGTGGAGGATGGCGAAGGAGTACAAAATAATAGTTTCCATGAATAAGGCCTAGTATTTAGTAGCACGTCAGGGTGACTATAGCCAATAATAATTTAATTGTACATTTGAAAATAAGAATATAACTGGATTGTTTGTAACACAAAGGATAAATGCTTGAGAAGATGGAGACCCCGTTTTCCATGATGTGATTATTACACATTGCATGCCTGTATCAAAACATGTACCCCATAAATGTATATTCCTATTATGTACCCACAAAATTAGAAAAGAAAATATCTAACATATAGGAGAGGCTCTGTAAGGTCATGGATGGAGTATGCACTTGAGCAAAACCTCGTAGGTTTCCATTCCTGCTGTGTTTTTATTTTTTCTTTTTCGCTGTATGACATTAGGCAAGTTCCTAACCTCTCTGTTACTATGTTTCCTCATCTTTTGATTAAGGATAATAAGAATTTCTACCTGATAAGTTTTTTGTGAGGATTGAAATAGTATTTGGTATAACCGGTGCCTGGCACAGCACAAACATAGTATCATCATCATCAATGTTATCATCAGACTGAAGTATATATATGGTTTATGCATGTGTATCTGCACAACATATGTCTCCCTCAGTAAACTGACATGTGCTTATTTCTGTTCAAAGGAGGGTAACTAAAGTGAATAGTTCTTTATTTTATTTTATTTTATTTTTGAGACGGTATCTCTGTCTGTTGCCCAGTCTGGAGTGCAATGGTGCGATCTCGGCTCATTGTAACCTCCGCCTCCTGGGTTCAAGTAATTCTCCTGCCTCAGCCTCTCAACTAGCTGGGGTTACAGGCACCTGCCACTATGCCCGGCAAATTTTTGTATTTTTAGTAGAGACAGGGTTTCGCCGTACTGTCCAGGCTGGTCTCAAACTCCTGACCTCAAGTGATCTGCCTGCCTCGGCCTCTCAAAGTGCTGGGATTACAGGCGTGAGCCACTATGCCCAGCCTCAAGTGAATAATTTTTTTAAAGTGTGTGAATTCAGTAATTATACTTTACTATATCCTCTACTTGATAGGTGCTGCTTTGTGCGATCATAAATGAGGTAAATTCACATGCCTGTTTATAATAAAAGACTTTTTGAATGTATCTGTTAAATTATAATAGGAGCTTCTAAGTAGGACATCCTTAGAAACTCAGAAGTTGGATCTGATGGCTGAAATATCTAACTTGAAGTTGAAACTGACAGCTGTAGAGAAGGACAGATTGGATTATGAAGATAAGTTCAGAGACACAGAGGTGAGTGATACAGTCTCTCCTCCCTCTCTCTCTCTCTCTCTCTCTGTCACTCTGTCTCTGTCTCTAACACACTTACATTCCTAGGGCAAAGTTGAAATCCCCCGGAGGTGTGCAAGGAAGGCAGTTAATTACTATGTACCCTCATCCTGCTTCATTTTAAGAATAATCTTTCATTACATTGACTTTTTATCACTAAATGCTAATGGCAATTTTTATTTTTAGACTTTTGATATGAAATATTAATCCTTTTATTAACCTTTAGAAATGCTTTTGACTTTAGGATATTTGGAGCATCCGTCCATCCATACTGGTTTTCTTAATTTTGTAAATAATGGGCTTAAATACATGGTTTCACTAGTAGTTATTATTTAGGCACACTGATTATTTACTATGTAATTGGATTTTGAAAATCTGTATAGCAAACATGCTAACATTCTATACTCACAAAATCACAGACAGAGCTTTTTTGAGGTCTTTTAATTTGGCCTTCTACTTTTGGTCTATTCCACATGTAAATCATTCCAATTAAATAAGACTCACTGTACTTCTACAAAAATCAGGGTACATTCTGTAACTTGAAGTATCCATTTTAGTGGCTTAACAAGCTTTATTGTTTGTTCTATTTTGTTAATTCAGACCTTCTAGTTTGTTTGCTTTGTGACATTTGGCAAGTTCTTAACCTCTCTGTTGATTTTTGGTGGAGAGAGAGAGCGTATCCATTTGAAATATACGTTTGAAATGAAGTATAAAGAGTTGCAGAAATTTCTTTTCTCTGAGGGCCATCTCCCCTTCTTTTTTCTTCCTATTTTGTTTCCTTGGTTGGAGTATGGAAAGGTGTCATGCTGGGTTAGAAAATGGGTACCAAGGAGAGAGGAGAGAAAATGGTTTACTTATTTTTCCCTTCTGTTTTTATTTCAATCATGTATTTCATGCTGACTATAAGCCAGCATGGTACCAGGCATTACATACATTATCCACTATAGGAAAGTTCTTTATATATTTGGAAATAACAAGTTTTACTCCACTGCTATTTTCAAAATTAAATTTTCTGTCAAAGATTCAATTACAGTGGAAAGTCTTGGTATATGTCTTGCTTCCTCCATAGCAAAAGGAAATCCTTCATTTGGTTCATCTTTTAATCTTTTTTTTTTTTTTTTTTTTTTTTTTAGAGATAGGATCTTACTGTGTTGCCCAGGCTAGTATGGAACTCCTGGCCTCAAGCAATTCTCCCATTTTGGCCTCCCAAAGCACTGGGATTATAGGCATGAGTCACCATGCCCAGCCATGTTTTAATCTTAAAACTCTTTGTCAGTCGCCTATGTGAGCATGTTTCTCATTTGATTGAAGCTGGGGCTCTTAAAACAGGACTTAGAAAGTTACTCAATTTAAAATTCTTGGTTTTGTATTTTCTCTAAAAATCTCTTTGATATTTTCCTCTTTCCCCTCTTTTTGTCAGGTCCTAACCCCATAGTCGCAGGATAAAGTAATAGTAAAACTCAGTCAACAGATGGACAACATGGCGGTGGAGCTAGCTCTGCTGCAGGGAAGAGTTGATGGTAGATATGGATAGAGGTAGTCTTCCACATTGCGTCCGCAAAGTCAAGGGGAAATATTCACCTGTTGTTAACTTAATTTGTATATGAGATGTTAACCAAATGTTGGGACTAAATTGCAGTAGATGTGTTACTTATTTTTGTAAGAGCCCAGGGTAATATTTATATCCCCTGAGTTTGGCTGCTTTTTTTAATCAAATTTCTTTTCCCCGACTTTTTCATTGTTTCACTCATGCACTCTCAATCACATACAAAGTGATCTTGTCATCAAACTTCCAGTACACTCAATCCCTGATAATCTTCTAATAAAAATGCAGTGTTATTTCTAAAACGTATGCACATACCCAGAGATTAGAGCATATGTGGTAAACTTTGTGATGTTACATATGAAAATAATTAAAATAATCTTCAATATTAAACTAACTTGAATATTCTCATGTTCTTGTTATCGTTCTCTTAATAAAAATATTTTCCTGGGTGTTTCATGAATCCATAATATTTAACTTTCTCTTAGAATTTTAGATTATTTGGATATTAATTTCCAAGAAAATATTGGCATGGGGAAGAAGTATAGGCATTTCCAAAGGACTGAGGGTACAAGTCTTTAAACTTTGGAAGATTCAGGACTTGTCCCTGGAATTAATGGGAGATGATTAGCATCATTCAACAGTGCCCCCTTGTGGTAAGAGCATACATGTCAGAGACTGAGTTCCTGCGAGAGCCCTGAGTTCTCTGAAAGGGAAAAGAGAAAGGGAACAGGAATTTTCTTTTTTAAAAGGACTGAACTTCTGATAAGAAATTGATTGAAATAGTTTGTATTCTGTTTTTTAAAGTTTTACATTGGGGAGCCATTTCCAGATTTTCCAGCTTGTGTTGTCAGGGGAAGATGTGATTTATTTCAGGTTGGAAATTTAGACCATATTTAGAGTATTGCCATGAAATATAGTTGAGTAGTTTTTTTGTTAAAACAGATAAATTATCCCAGTTTACAATTCCATTTTTTTCAATGGTTTCTTCTTGCACCAGCAAAGAAGAAAGGAAGCGGTAAAATACAATAGCAGATAAGAATTCAATGGTATTTCTTAGCAATGAGAAAGTAGGAAAATATATATTTAGAAAGATCATATTGATGAATATCACTAAGGACTCATATTATGCAAGGATGATTAGTTTAGATAACTGGGAAAAGCTGATTTTTTTCTTTAGACTTGAATTCTTACCTGTTAGTTGAGGAATCACAAATATGTTACTGAATAACGTCAAACAGTTCTTGACCTAATTCATAAGAAGAAAATAGATATCATCTAAGTGAAATATTGTGCCATTATTAAGGTGTAATTGTATAACTATGATAGGTAATATTTTGCCCCATTTTATAAGAGACCACAATTTAAAAGCCTAAGGGTTTACTGGGAAGTGTATTTTATTGTAGCATCCCTTCTCTTAGCCTTTGTGAACTTGAATCATTACACTTGGAAGCTTAAAATAATTTCTATTTACAGAGTTTTATTTCTTATAGCATTGTTCTACTTGTAATTTTTGGCATTCGTGGATAATTTTGTCCTGTAGTCTATGAATTTGTGATGCAGGAATACATGCATGTCTTTGTAAAAAGAGAGAAGCTGGCTGGGCACAGTGGCTCACACCTGTAATCCCAACACTTAGGGAGTCCAAGGAAGGCGGATCACTTGAGGTCAGGAGATCAAGACCAGCGAGGTCAACATGGTAAAACCCCCGTCTCTACTAAAAATACAAAAATTATCTGGGCATGGTGGTGGGTGCCTGTAATCCCATCTACTGGGGAGGCTGATGCAAGAGAATCACTTGAACCCTGGAGGCGGAGGTTGCGGTGAGCTGAGATCGCGGCACTGCACTCCAGCCTGGGTGACAGAGCGAGACTCCATCTTAAAAAAAAAAAAAAAAAAGAGGGAGAGAGAAGCAAAAATATAGTAACCATTGTAGGGATCTTTGTGGCTTGTAGTAAAAATAAGTCATCTCCCACGCAGGGTATTTGAGTATCTCTTTTGGAGGAGTTAATATTGCTTAACACTCTCATTTCCTTTCCTACTCTCTGGGCTCTTGGACAAGTTTTGTGAGCAAATTCGTTCTTTAAAAAGTAGCACTAAAATAAAGTGGCAGTAGAAAAGGTGCAAAATTGTGTTGTGTCATATAAACATTAGGATTGGTTTCTCTTTCATTTTCTAATGATAAAATTAGGTGAACTGCAGGGCCCTCATCCACTTTCCAGTTGAGAATTGTCATTAAACTTACAGTAAACTCAATCCCTGATAATTTCCTAATAAAAATTCAACACTATTGCTAAAATGTATGCACATGCCCAGAGATTAGAGAATAGTTGAGAAACTTTGTGATGTTATACATGACAATAATTAAAATAGTCCTCAAAATTAAAACTGATTTGACTATTCTCATGTTCCTGTTACTCACTTAATAAAAATAAAACATTTCCCTGGCTGTTTCATGAATCTTAAGGATTCATGGCTTAAAGGATTTAATTTTCATTCCATTCTCCCATATTGGGTTGACGAGCAATCCATATTTTTGTGGACAAAGGAAGAAATTACAAATTTTTTTGAATAGCCATGTATCATTGAGAAGGTTCAAAAGGTAAATGGCTTTACTAAAGAATGTGGTATATTTAAAATATGAAATAGCATTCTATGAAATAGAATAGAAATAGCACTCTATGAAATAGCATAGAGTCATTTTTAGGATAGAAATATCTGACAAATAATAGATATTAAGCTGCCTTTCTTAATCAAAATTATACTCACCTTTTATTTTCATAAGCCCATCACTTTAAGGCAGACGCATTGGGGATTTAAAGGAATGTTTTAAATGGAAAGATGCTTTCGTTCTTAAGGAGGTACATTTATTTCCATTTGTCTCATCTGATTCATACAACTTTAACCCTAGGAGCTGATGACTTCTTAAGATTTCCAAGCTGCTATTTTATAGGTATAGGTAACTGTGTTACCACTTTCCTAATGTACTTTCTTGTTTCTTCTTGGACAGGGGCTGATTCAGGAGATCAATGATTTGAGGTTGAAAATTAGTGAAATGGACAGTGAGAGACTTCAGTATGAAAAAAAGCTTAAATCCACTAAAGTAAGTTTTTCTCACAGGTTAACATTTTCAAACAAATGGCTCCACTATTCATCTATGCCCAATAATATAAATAAGATGTTTTCTACTTAATATATGATAAAGAAGGTATTTTAAAAGTAAATGAAGTTTCCCCCCAAGCTGGAAACCTTGAATTTAAACACCACTGATCCGAATTTAAAAACAAGGGCTTAACTCATCCGACAGAACATAACCTGCCTTTTCTCTGAGTTGTATCTAACCTCCTTTATAAACTGATACTGTTTTCTTGGTTATTTAGCTTGTCTTTTTCTATCTGTAGTTTTCTTTCACTCCTCTGTCTCTCTACCAGTCTTTAATGGCCAAACTTTCTAGCATGAAAATCAAGGTGGGTCAGATGCAGTATGAAAAGCAGCGGATGGAACAAAAATGGGAGTCACTGAAGGTGTAGTAGACGTTGGGTGATGGGGTCCATGGCCTGTTGCTTTCTGGCTTGTGTTGTTTTGCTGTGATGATGTTTTTAGTGGCATGTGCATTCATTCTGTGTGTGTGTCACCTGTTGATTAAAAATCACCTCAAGCAGATTGAAGGGACAATGGGATCCCTGATGTTGTTTTCAGAAATACATGAAATAATTGGTGAAAAATAATAAACAGGTAAAATGAAAGAATTTATAAATTAATCTCTTAGACTATCTGAGACCCAAGCCTAGTAAAATAATTGTAAACATTCACCTGTGAAAGAATTCTGTTTCATATCCACAGTAGAGGTCATTTTCCTCTTTAGGGACTTTCTTGATGGTAAATGTACAGCAGTTGACATTATCATGGCTGTGAATAGAAATGACTGCTGAGAAACAGCACGGTGAGAACAGGTTCACACTTCCTGCCAGTGCTACTGAAGATTTTTTGTACTTGTCCACTCTGCTCCTACCAGAAGTCAAAACTATAGGGCCAGCTGCCTTGCTTCATTGGAGAACTACATCTTCTCATAGTACTAAATGTAATAAATATATCTTTAGAGATTCTGAAAGTAAAATGTGATGTTGAATATAAAGCTGTACTTCTTAGCATTGCGTAGCTGTATTTTCTGTGTTAAGTACAGCCAGCAAAATTTGTTTGCTAAAGCTAATTGTTTACTGAAAGGAAACTGAAAATTTAAACATGAGTACATAGAAGGATGGACTTGAAATCTTTTACACAGTTGTATAGTTAAAAATTAAAAGAGGGCTTAACTATCTGTTTTCTGAATTTATTTTTTCCCATTGTTGTAGAAGATTCTGTCCTTTTATCTTAGTGGTGAGGGTGAATTATTTAGTTCCCTGATTTGGCTAAAGTTGTTCATGACTTGCTACCTTACCCATGAATGAAACTCTGTGCTCGTCAAGGAAGCATGAGTGCCAACTTGAAATGCCGAATAAATGTCAAGCTAGTCTTTTCCAATTTGCATTTTATTTTGCTTTTATGACACTAAGTATCTAATTTGATTATCTTCTTTGATTAACTTGGTTATATTTTTAATTTAATGTAAAGATTTAAACCTTAGGGCTATCCCATCCCTAATTACTCTTTAAAAGATCTCTTTTTAATTTGATTACAAAGAAACTTGAAATAATTATACCATAACTATTATAAACAGGACTTCTACTAATAGTCTTGCTTTTTGCTTTTCATTGCCCTTGTCTGATTTCTGATGCTTGCATCTAAATTCTAGTAGATTTGTTTCATTCATAAAACCTGATTATTGATTTAAAGAGCTAATATGCTCTTTGAATGTTCTCTTTTAGTCATGATCTGCTATTGTTAAATGAATTTGTAACTTGTAGGATGAACTGGCATCTTTAAAAGAACAACTAGAAGAAAAGGAATCTGAAGTAAAAAGGCTACAAGAAAAATTGGTTTGCAAGATGAAAGGAGAAGGGGTTGAAATTGTTGATAGAGGTAAGAAGATATATTTCACATTTGTCATCTCATTTTGTTAAAGTCCTCCAAAATCTGTAAAAGAAACCAATGATAGTCAATGTGTAGTTTTAGCATCAAAGAAAGAGCAGCGGAATCCAGCCGGGCCCAGAACCACAGGGAATTCTCCAAGACTCTGTACTGTGACTGGGAATCCATTAATTTCCTCTTCAGCAGCTGGAAAAGGGGAATTCTGTACTTTATTTGGTGTTTAAGATTACTAGACTGTAAATTCTCATCACAAGGATGGACTAGTGTCGATTGCAATGCAAGGGAATTTATGCCAAAGGAGTTAAAAAGAACCATCGCTGTGTCCTGGGATCGTTGCCCTCAGAACTGAAATTAGATAAAGTAAGGGACTTAGAAACTGTTCTGCCCTTTTGAGAGAAGAGAAAAATGGTTCTGTATCTTTGGAAAAATTAGTAAAAAATTTATACCAGGGATTGAGCCCTCCACCTTTTAGAAAAATAGGCTAATTCTGTTTTTGGAAAAATGCATGAATTTGTCAAATCTTTTTTCATAACAGAAGAGGTTTGTTCTGAGTATTATATGGAGCATAATTTCTAACAAAGCAGATTGTGCATGACAGAAAATAGCCCAAATGAAATACATTTTTAAAATTATATTTGGAAATGTAATGTGCATAACATCTGACTACGCTAGGTTAAATTTAACCTTTCTTTGTTATTACGAATGATGACTGTGGCACTACGAGATACCAAAGCAATTTCTGAGTCATTCAAAACAGTACAAATTCCAGTTAGTGTAGCTTTGTTACATTTTTATCCATTTTATGAAAATTAGTAACATTGTCTGTCCAGTGAGGGACTTGAGTTAGATTATCTCTAAAGTCCTTCTTGGCTCTAGAATACCATGGCCTTATATACCTGTAGGTATCACAATTCCCTGTCCGTCAGAAAATTCATCAAACCTGAGGAAAATGGATTCTCACCGCCAACCGCTTCACCACCCCACCCCATCACCTACTGTTTGGCATATATATAATTGTGTATTGGTAAGGGACATTCAGAAACAGGTCATACTGATCATGTTTTTAGGGTTTTAAGAATAAAATGGGCTGGGTACAATGGCTCATACCTATAATCCCAGTACTTTGGGAGGCTGAGGAAGGAGGATCGCTTGAGGCCAGGAGTTCAAGACCAGCCTGGGCAACACAATGAGACCCTGTCTCTACAAAAAAATTTTTTTGAAGATTTGAAATTTTTAAATTTCAAATTTCACCAGGCATGGTGGCTCACTCCTGTAATCCCAGCTACTTGGGAGGCTGAGGAGGGAGAATCGCTTAAGGCCCAGGAGTTTGAGGCTGTAGTGAGCTATGACTGTGTCACTGCACTTCAGCCTGGGCAACGGAGCAAGATCCTGTCTCTGAAAGAAAAAAAAATAAAGAATAAAATGGCATCACAGGACTTGTGGGCTAGAAGATATTAGAGTAATGCTACCCAAAGTCTGATCTGAGGACCCGAACCAACCTGGGAACTTCGTGTTACCAGTGCCCACCAGCTAACTACGGGGATTGAGAGCAAGTCTTTAGAAAGCTAATGTCAGGGTGATATTGGGATAGCATCTAACTGCATCCTCAGTGGACTCATCTTACTGGACAGGAGATAGACCCTTTCAGTGTTGTTGAACTTGAGTGGTGAGTTGCATGTGACACAAGCAGTGTTCTAGTCACATTCAGGAGGACCAGGTATCAAACTGTGATGGAAATATAAAAACAAAGTGACATTAACTAGGTTTTCATCATTTATGGTATAAGAAGTGCTTGTAGTCCACAAACCTAATTTTAATGTGAGAAAATCAAGGTCCAGAAAAATGAAGTGACAGAGGTAGTAACTCAAATTTAGGTCTTATATTCTCTTTCTAACCTCACACAGAGCATTATTATACTACCAATCCTGCAGTCACAAAATAGTGCTGAAAAAGTTTTTATGAGGTTAGATTTCCTTTATTTTAGGTAAAAGGAGACTAAATAGTAGTGATTTAAAAATACTATTTATTGTTGTAATGTATGCTAACTTCCAATCCGATGGGTTTTCCTGCACAGATGAAAATTTTAAAAAGAAGCTCAAAGAAAAAAGTAAGGTTTGGTGCATTTCCATCAGCCTTTACATTCACCAAAAATACTACCTTGGACTGTTCTTTGCATGTGTTTTAAAACATTTCTCTCACCAAAGATGTAAAGTTGCTTCATCGATAAGCCCTCCATTTCTTCAGAGTGTACACAATAGAGGGTGGATAATAAAACAATAAGGTAAAAGATTATTTTGAAGATTTTGTCTGATTCAACCTTTCCGCTCTACAGGGTACAACAGGGCACACAGCATTGTGGATGTAAAAAAATGTTTTCCCTGCAGTCTAGGTGATACAGGATCAGAGGAGAAAATAACTTTTATAGTATGAAAACTCACGATTTTAAAGGTTTACCAGAGTTGAAAGATAATTTTGAAATTTGCCTTTGCTTTTCAATGTTTTGAAGTCCACTATTTGTCTGAGATCTATTAGAAGCTCCTTTGAACATATTCTGTTGTTACAACAGAGATTGAATCCAGCTGATTAATGGAGCCTGAATATTTAATGCAACATTAAGATAAATCCTGCCAGGCATGGTGGGAGGATCACTTTTGAGGCCAGGGGTTCGAGACCAGCCTGGGCAACATAGTGAGATCCTGTCTCTACAAAAAAAATTTAAAATTAGCTGAGCATGGTGGTGCATGCCTGTAGTCCCAGCTACTCAGGAGGCTGAGGTGGAAGGATCACTTGAGCCCCAGGCATCTAGGAGTTTGAGGCTGCAATGAGCTATGATCTTGCCATTGTACCACGGCCTGGGAAACAGTGACACCCCATCTCTTAAAAAAAAAAAAATTAACTCCTTAGGGGCTCTTTCCCCCAGACGTTAAATTCTCAATTCCTATAGAATATATCTTAATTGAAAATGTTACACCAATGCTGAATGATGCACCACTGTTTTAAAACTTACCTTAAGAAGACTGGATATGGTGGCTCACTCCTGTAATCCCAACTCCTCAAGAGGTTGAGGTGGGAGGATCACTGGAGCCCAGGAGTTCAGAGCTACAGTAAGCTGTGATTGTGCCATGCACTCCATCTGAATGATAGAGGAAGATGCTGTCTCTAAAAAAAAGTATTATCTTCAGTAATTTTTTTTTTCTCAGAAGCAGGCAACTTTAGCTGATTTTTTTTTCCTGTTTGAATTTTTTAGTTTGTGATTTCATTTTGGAGTGACTTTTCATTTATTTATTTATTCAAGACAGGGCCTTGCTATGTTGCCCAGGCTCGTCTCAAACTCCTGAGCTTAAGCAGTCCTCCAACCTTGGCCTCCCAAAGTGCTTGGATTACAGACATGAGCCGCCGCACCAGGCCCTGGAGTGACTTTTCATCTTTAAAATATTTAAGTTTTTTATTATTCAAGTAACACGCTTTTGTATTTGAATATCAAATTTTAAGGAGAATCACATTCAGCTTACTTTGGCCTTTATGTCTTGAAATCTATCTTAAGGTAGTATTGGAAATGAAGTTTATAGATGAAGCAAAGTACTTATTATCCTTACGTATGGAACTACAACCAGCTTCTTAGCATGACTACTTATGTAAATACTACAAGTCATCAGGCACTTACCGTTCATTCATGCCTCTATCTTGGTTATAACTATCATTTTCTCTGCTTTTGTCATTATATATACCATTCATGGCTTTCACGCACTGCTTTATAGATTCCTGTTTTAAAAACGTTATATTTTTATTACTATAGCACTGAAATTTCATCTTCAGTGTTCTCATGAAGATTCTCTTGTTGCTTTAAGAGAGGATAGCTAGTTCTCACACAACCTTGTTTTCTTTCTAGAGTGGCAACTGTTCAGGTGAGTTAGAAGATGTCCATCTTTTCAGGTTTTTCCAAAAGAGAATATGGGTGTTAAATGTGCCCTTTTTAAAGAATAAATGAAAGAAATCGTTAACATCTTTACCTTAAAATATTTCAGTCTGGAGAGTAAATAACTTCGTATCACTGTCATACATGTGCACTAAATTGACTTCTGATTTGATGTTATTTTCAGACATCGAAGTACAAAAAATGAAAAAAGCTGTGGAGTCTTTGATGGCAGCAAATGAAGAAAAGGTATCCAGATGAAATTTAAATATACGTGTGGATGTTTTTTAACACCATTTTGACCATTCCATGCAATTTCATGAGCTATCCCATTTTAAAAGAACATGCCCAGAACACTGCTAGGAGTGAGGGGCAGGTGTGCACACTCCCAGGTGGGCTGTATGCACAGTATGGGAGGAGCTGCACTGGCTCCACTGAGAACTCCTGCCCCCATGAATTCAGAAAATGTTCAAACTCTCTGATCAGTTCCGCATATTCACATGACATGTAAGAGGGAGGATACATTCCATAGTATATCCTGTATATGGGCACTGAAAATTCTGGGCTAACCTGTGGGCCCTGAAGGAGCTAGCTTGACAGCCTCAGCTTCATGGTCATGTTGGTTTTGTCCTCCATTTACTCATTATTTCCTTTATACTCCTGGCCTGTTTCACATCTGTGATTGTCTCTGCTCTCCTGAGAGATTAAATACCAGAAAACAGCGGCACAGGCTTTACATTAGCTACACTGGCTGCATTCCAAGGTTTCCACAGGTTTTCCCCCCCAGTTGGTTCTTGTTATCCACATCTGATGTTTCATCCTGCTAAGGGCAGGGATGCAGTTACTGAACGAAAGCAATGGGTTTCTTCGTGGCTTACCTGACCATCCACGTATCTAGTAGGCAGCTGCAGCTGTGTTCAGCTGATGTCATCAGAACTTCTCTCCCCTTATCTGCCTGAATAGAACCAGGAGACATTTTCCCAAAAAGAAGAGTAATTTCAAGGAAGTAAAAAACAACAAAATGTCAAAGAACTTTAGCTTGATCTTTTTCTCCCATCGTAAGTTTCTTTCTCTCATTCTTGACTATTCTGTTTTTCTTATCTCCTTGTTTATTTTTGCCTTGCATTCTCTTTATTTGCTCTTTATTGCCTGGAAGTAAACTGATTGTCATACCTGCTCATATAGGTTCCTTTTTGCTAATGTTTCCCACTGTTGAATAAAAAAAAAGTAATTAGCAAGCTGCCCACTGTAACTTTTATTTTTTTTTAAATCACTGAAATTCATTTTGTTTTCATTTCTGTCCCTCAAAAAGCAACAGCAAACAAAATTCCCAGTGTTGAATGAGGGCTTATGAGATGCTCAAACTGTTAGAGGAGCACCCAGCGTAACATAACTTCCTCGTGGGGTCGGGGATTCAGAAGACTTCAAAGAGGAGATAATTTGAGCAAATTCTGGGGAAAAGCAAGAGTTGTTCATCAGGAAAATAAAGGCTTCTTAGGCAAAGGGTCCATGAATCAAAACTTGTCTCGAGACCAGGTTTGAAACAGCGCAGTGCATGCTGGGATTGTGCTGGAACATGAAGTGCAGGTGGAGTAGGGGCGTGGGGCCTACCACAGAGCTAAATTGGGGGGCAGGCCACTTCGTACACCATGCTCTTGATTTAGGGTCGGTCTTAGCTTGTAAACCTTAGGCAGTGACATGATTAAATTGCCATTTTAGAAAGCTAACTCTGGTACCAGAATGGGAGAGTGAAGACAGATAAACAGTTAAGAGTCAGTTAAAATAGGTGAGAAATGAAGAGGGCTTGAAGTAAGGCAATAGCAGTGAAGTGGTAAGGTGGGAAGAGCTTTTAGAGAAATTTACGGGTTGACAAGATTTAAGATCTCTGGATTTGAAAAACGAGAGAAAGTTTCTGGTTTGGGCAACTGGGTGAATGGATGGTTCTCTTAAGGAGTTAAGGAAATGCAAGCACAGACTCAAATACTGAAGGGAAAGAATGAGCTTAATTGTAGATATAGTCTATTCAATATGCTTATGGGACATTCTAAAGGAGATTTCTTACAGAAAGTTGGAACATGAATCTAAATTTTAAGATTAATGTAGAAATATAGATTCGTGGGGAGTGAGACCCATCAATTTTAGGAGAAATGTAGAGTTGTAGATTGGTGGGGACTAAGCCACAGTTTATGTGTCAGTTAGCTTTTGCTTTGTGACAGGCCACATTTATTATTTCTCATACTTCTGTGAGTTGGCTAGGTGATTCTTCTGATCTTGGCTGGCTTAGCTGATGTCTACGGTCAGCTGGTGGCTTAGATGAGACTGCATGCATAATTTAGGATAGTGTCACTCACATGTCCAGTGATTGACAGCCTAGTTTAGGTTGGCCCCAGCTGGGAGGTCTAGCCTCTTCTCCAGATGGTCTCCCATCCTCCAGTAGACTAGGCTAGACTTCTTCACGTAGTTCCTCAGGGTTCCTTAGAGCCACATCACAGGGCAGCCACAAAGGGCAAATGTTTTTCAAGCCTTTGCTTGAGTTACATTTGCTGATATCTCTTTGGCCAAAGCCAGCCACATAGCCAGGCCCAGAATGAGAATGGGAGGCGCTAGGGAGGCCATTTTCATAACACAGTTGAGCACATGGGAAAAGCAAAGAGGGTCATGGACAGAACCTGGAAGCTCTAGCATTTTATAGTCCAAGAAGATAATGGTGGTTATGGAAGTTCAACAGCTATCTGGTCAAAGGACTGAGAAATAAAAATTGAAGAAAAGAAAGAGTGGATGGATAAGTGAAAGGAGAAGGAAAGAGTGGGGTCAGTCAAGTGCCATATGGAGGTCAAATTAGAAAAAGGTTGGGGCCGGGCATGGTGGCTCATGCCTGTAATCCCAGCACTTCAGGAGGCCAAGGTGGACAGATACTTGAGCCCAGGATTTCAAGAGCAGCCTGGGTGACATGGTGAAACCCCATCTCTACAAAAATAGAAAAATGAGCTGGGCATAGTGCATGCGTGTACTCCCAGCAACTCAGGAGGCTGAGGTGGGAGGATGACTTGAGCCCAGGAGGTTGAGGCTGCAGTGAGCCAAGATTGTACCACTACATTGCAGCCTGGGTGACAGAGCGAGACCCTGTCTCAAAAAAAAAAGAGAAAAAAGATGAAAAGTGTTCATTGTTTTTAATAGATAGGAGGTCACCTTGGTAGAGTGTTTTAAGAGAGGAGAAGCCAGATGGTGATTAATGATGGCTAATAAAGACAGAAGATGGGGGTCTTTCCTTTAAGGTTTGACTTAGAGAGGAGAGTAATTGAAGCTGACTGTTTTCTTTTTTTATTTTGTGTCTTATTACCTTGTTTTGTTTTTGTTTGTTTAAAGATGGCAGCTAAAGGATAGGATCTCTAAATTTAGAGGTACTTTGCCCATATCTTTAATGTATGTAGGAAACATAGTCTAGTTATTACCAGTCCTCCTAAAGCTTAGAAGTATTCTTTAAATAATGTAAATAATTCACAACTACTTATTCTTTTTTTTTAAATGCTCTCTCGGCAGAATCATGCGTATTCTTTATGTAAAAGCAATTACTATTACTCTTTTAAGAACATAGGATTAAAGATTACAATTTATTTTATTTCTAGGATCGGAAAATAGAAGATCTTCGACAGTGCCTGAACAGGTACAAGAAAATGCAAGATACGGTGGTACTGGCCCAAGGTAAAAAAGGTAGAGTGGAGCTCTAAAAGTTTTTCTACTTTGGTTGACTCTAAGTGGCTATAAACTTACACATTTGGCCTCAGTTTCTTTCCTGGATCGTACCCATTGTCCCAAATTAGGTAGCTAATTCATTGATTGAACAATTAGGCAACTGTACTCTGCCAGAAAGTGTCCAGCCTGAGGAGTGAGTGTACTGTAGAGTCATTGGTTGGGGAGTGCCTCTCTAAGGAGTTGATGAGATAGCATTCCAGAGGGAGAAAAACGGCAGTATATGCAGAGAGCCTAGGGGGAAAAGAATGTGGCACGCTTAAGAAGAACACCAGTGCAACTGCATGTAAATAAAAGAGGTAGTTTTTAACGATGTACAGCAGCACAGATTTTCTTACACCCTTGAAAACTATGTTCTGTTCCAATAAAGAGTTGTATAAACAGTGATTTCTCACTAGGAGTTATATTTAGTTAATCCTCATACAATTCTAATAACACTAAATTCTAATAAAATTAGAATAACATTCTAGTGAAACCTAAATTAAGAAGCTGTGTTCTGATTAAGATCTTTAAACAAGTATATGATTTACCATTTCATATTATTTGTAGGTTAGAGTGTTAAGTATCATTTTTTTCTATTTTTAAGAAAGAATATCTGGCACTGCGCTGTTCACCATTTAATCCTTTTGATTTCTAGAGATGTAAAAAAAATTCTCAAGTTTGCAGCTTTGATGAATATGTGGTTGCTTTTTTCCATCAGACGTTTTTTGCTTTAAAATGGCATAAAAGGATCCTCTTGAGAGATCAAAGGTCATCTGTCTTTCTGTTTTTTCTGTTCTCCTATGTTTTTTCAAGAGCACAGCAGTGATGAAAACTAAGTTGTTTAAATGGGACTTCGTTGCTATTCAGAATTTGTTTTTTGTACCAGGTATTCTTCAGTTTGAATATTTCTACACTAAAATTTGTAAGCCCCTGATTTTAAAACAAAGTTACAAGAGAGTTGTTGGAAAAAGTTAACTTTTAATTTTCTTTCAATCTGATGAATCAATGTATCAAGTATGACTTTGTCTATTAATATCACAGGTACCCACTGTGGCCCAAGAACCCCTGGCCTTAGTTTCAAATGCTGTTTCCTAGGTCCTATGTTGTTGTTTTTCAAGGGCCGCCAGGAGAAGCTGACTCTGATTTTTGAGGATCAGAAAAAATTTTATATTCATTATAATTGGGATTCTTATCTTCTTGTAAAAGTGAAATATAAATCAAAAGCTGCTGTTGTCTTCTCTTTGCTTTGTCTTTTCCTAGACAAAGATGGAGAATATGAAGATCTGCTCAATTCCAGTTCCATCTCCTCTTTGCTGGATGCACAGGGTTTCAGTGATCTGGAGAAAAGTCCATCACCCACTCCAGTAATGGGATCTCCCAGTCGTGACCCATTTAACACAAGTGTTCCAGAAGAGGTATTAATAGACTTTCAATATTTCCTTCATGTTGAAGAGACTGTGTTATTGAAAGTTAAAACACTGCTCATAACATGAAAAACATGGGTTCCTTTCTCAGTTCCATTATCAACTCAAGTGAGGTTATATAAATAAATTGACTTTGGCCACTTCTGATGGTGATTCTGAAAGATAATTGAATAAAATTTTCTTCTGACTTCTTTAGACTTGGAAGAAGCACTGGAGAGGAATAAACAGTTATACACTCCTTACTTTGCATCAAACTGGCATGAAAATCTGTTTGCTATCTATTGTACACCACACCGAAACTTTGTGGCTTCAATGACAGCATTTCTTTTGCTGATGACTCTGCACTTTAGCAGGGTTCAGCATGAGCATCTCGTCTCTGCTCCACTTGGCATCAGCTGGAGTGGCGTGAAGGCCTGGGCCTGAGTCATCTGAAGGCTAACTCACTCATATGTCTGGTGATTGGGGCTGGCTTTTGGCTGGGACCTCAGCTGAGGCCCCATTTAGAACAACTACATGTGACCGCTTGGCTTCCTCACAATCCTAAGGGTGAGCATTCCAAGAGGCCCAGGCAACTTTGCATCGCCTGTTATGATTTATCTCAGAAATCACATGGCATCTCTTCTGCTGTAGCCACAGGCCTACAGCCCACCCAGATTCAAGGAGAGGAAATATAGACCCTACCTCTTGATGAACGAGTGACAACATTACATTGTTAGGACACGTGGGATGGGAAATATTGGTGCAACCATATTTGGAAAATATAATCTACCCTCTGGCTACACCGCTTTACATCCCTCTCCCATGCAAAATACACTCACCCCTTTTCCGAAGACCCCTAAGTCCCATTCCAGTGAGGCGTCAGCATCCCAGGATCTTGTCACCCAGACCAGGTCGAGATGTGGGTGAAGCTCCTCAGGTACAGTTCCTTGCGCATAGCTTCTTGAGGACTGTTTCATTGAATTAAAGAGCTGTGGATTTCAAGGACAGTTATCTGCCCTCCACACACCCATACGATGGTTGGATAGGCATAATGTAACTGCAGTAGCCACTCCCATTAAAAAGGGGGAGCTGGAAGGCTCACAGGTGTCACCAGTCCATAGCAATTCCAAAATCCAGCCAGGCACGTGTTGCCAATCCTCTGGGCTATTGGCTCTTCTCTCTAAGTCATCCTTCCTTTGCCTATATTTGCAGATGAGTAGTTTTCTCAGTTTTGTGCCTGCAAAAGTGCCCAAAGACATCCAAATTCATCTCTTCATTTTCCATTATCTCTGTCCCTTTGAGTCTAATTTGGTGTAATACTTTAAACATTTAGAATTTCATACAAATCACATTATAATTCACTGCATTACAGAAGAACACATCCACAGCTATCTTCACCATAAGCCTGTCTCTAGCTAAGGTTCCCTGTAAGGCTGCAGTGGGACATCCCATTATTTTTAGAGCCTTTGATCATTTTTCAAAGGTTCAATGAGACAGCACTACTGTAATCTTCCTAAGGTATTTTTTTTCTATTTTTGTTTGATTCTAGTCTAGTCCATCCTGAGGTCTTAGCAAAGGGTTTTATAGCCACATCCTTGGCTCACCTTAAGACCGTGTTTTCCTGATAGCCCTTGTGCTTGATCTTTGCCCTGAAACCATTTCTTAATTTTAGTATAATTTTTTTTTTGTCTAGAGAGACCGGGAATGGGAAATAGTTTCATTGTTTAAACAATCTTGGCTTCCTTATTTTAGCAGTTCCTTTTTTGGTCATTTCTCTTCTCACATTTTACTATAGGTAGTGAGAAGAAACCAAGTGGCATTTTTACTTTTATATCTGTTGCTGATAATTACACAATGAGAAGATGAAATTTGAATGGAATGAAAATGAATTCAAGGAGAAAACGTTGAAAATTTCTCTCTTAAATGTAGGAGAGGGCTGAAATATTTCATTAATCAAGGAATTAGTTAAGGAATAAGAAATACTTTGGTGGAAAATATCCCCTAATTGTTAGATATATATTTATATTGAAAGCAAAAATAATATTTGACAGCCAATGAGTATGCTGCAGTTACAGAACTAGTGTTACATGTAGGGTATACCCAAATAATCCCATATCCTTTTAGAAAAAGTCTTTGCTATGTGAATTGTAGTTTAATTACAGGTTTTAAGTTTGTAACAAGAATGGTTTGATGAGGATTGAGGGAGTTCAGCCACATTTTTAAAGAAAAGCCAGGAGGGGTATCTGAGTTTGGAGTTAAAGTCTTAAAGGTGGAAAAAGATCAAGAAAATGGGTCTGTTAGTATAGTTATATTTTCCCCATGATTAGGAATCTCAAGAGACAAATGAACTTCAGGAAACAGCAATGATGGCTAAATAAGTTGCCCGGGATTCATCATAAAGATTCAAACTGAAAAAATTGATAGTGAAATAATCTCCTACTTTATAATAATATGACTTCACATTTTATAACCTTTTATTGCGTTAAAGGATGAGACCACCACTGAATAACAGAAACAAAAATCACAAAGATGAATGTATTACTTACTTAAGTAAGTGAGTGTTCCCGGTCAAGTACATTCTCTTCCAGCTGATCATATGTAGGGTTTTTGGGACGGTTGGAGCTCAAGGATTGGTGGACTTTCTGAGGCAAGTGTGAGTCAACGTCCACTGTAGATGTGTGGTTACTAAGGTGAGACTGTTGCTGACTGGTTGGCGTGTAGAAGGGTGTTCACCGGTGTGAGTCCTTACCAGGCAGTTTTCAGAGGTGAAGAACTGTGACTGGTTGACTGGCAGGAGTTCATTGCGGCAAACTGTGTTCATTTTTTTTTTACTGAAATTTTTTTCATTTATTCATTTATGATGTGGCCCGCAATCTAACTGCTCTACAGTTGTAAAAAATTATTGAAAACTGAAGTATTAAAATTATTTCAAAGACTCCTTCCTTAGGATGCACAAAGCATTTGTTTGAGGAAATGTGTTATGCATTTTATTTGTTGCTGTAATATTATTATTATCATTAAGCAAAGTGTTTTAAGTGGTAGCCACAAAGTCCACTGCAATTGGTTTTAATTACACTTTTCATCAATTATATTAATTGAAATTAGTCAACTAGTACGCACATAGAATAATAATTAACTGACTTGACCAATGTTCCATATAAGATTAGTAGGAGAAATTAAAGTAAAAATGGAGCTTTTCGCTGGGCACAGTGGCTCATGCCTGTAATCCCACTTTGGGAGGCTGAGGCAGGAGGACTGCTTGAGCACAGAGTTCCAGATTAGCCTGGGCAATATCGGGAAACCCTGTTTCTACAAAAAAATTTTAAACATTAGCCAGTTGTGGTGGCGCACGCCTGTAGTTCCAACTACTTGATGGGGCTAAGTTGGGAGGATCACTTGAGCCCAGAAGTTCAAGGCTGCAGCGAGCCACGATTGCAGCACTGTACTTTAGTGTGGATGACAAAGTAAGACCCTGTCTCAAAAAATAGTAATAATAATAGAGTGTTGAAAGCAAAACATGTTACCCAAATCTTATGTTAAATCATTGCAACCTGCAGGGTAGGCATTGTCATTCTTATTTTACAGAGGGCAAAACTGATGGATGCCTAGTGAAGTGATTTGCTAAGCACTGATCACTTAGGCAAGTGTGTCAGAACCAACATTTCAGCCAGGGCTTAAGGTTGTTAGGATTTACTATTACTAGCTGGGTACAGTGACACTCGTCTATAATCTCAGCTACTCAGGAGGCTACGGCAGGAGACTGCTTGAGCCGAGGAGTTCGAGACCATTCTGGGCAACATAGCAAGACACCGTATCAAAAAAAAGAAAAAAATTACTGTTAACTTACTTACTGGTATACCGTCTTATTCACAATATTCAGTGTCTTATTTAGAACCAAGTTAAAAAATTTCCTTCCTCCAGAATGGTTTCCTTGATTACTACTTCTTCTATGTAGATATTTATATTCTGAAATCAGTTTATAGAGTTCTGAACACTGATTATGAGATTTTGTCAATAGACCATTTAATTTTCTTACGTTTATTTAATTACTCTGTGGCTTGTGTTTTGTTTTGATTGATTGATTGATTGATTTTTTATAATTACATTACAGTTCCATACCTCCATCTTGCAAGTTTCCATCCCTTCATTATTGCCAGCAACTATAAGCATGGAAACTTCTGAAAAATCAAAGTTGACTCCTAAGCCAGAGACTTCATTTGAGGAAAAGTATGTCATTTATTAACAGTGCAATATAAATGTTCAAAAAAGTAGATCAGCCAAAGACAAGGATGTATTGCATTTATTTACAGACACAATTTTTACCTAGAGAAGTAAGAAACAGGAAGACATCCACTGGGGGATCTGTAATCAGTTCTGTATTATGGAAATAAAAGGTGTGAAGCAGGAAATAATAAGAGATCAGGCTGGGGAGGTAGGGTGGTCAGGTTAGAAAGAGATTTTAAGGAACTTGGCCAGGTGTGGTGGCTCACTTTAGGAGGCCAAGGTGGGCAGATCATTTGAGGCCAGGAGTTTGAGACCAGCCTGGCCAACATGGCGAAATTCCGTCTCTACTGAAAATACAAAAATTAGCTGAGTGTGGTGGCACACGCCTGTAATCCCAGCTACTCGGAGGCTGAGGCACAAGAATCACATAAGCCCAGGAAGCGGAGGCTGAAGTGAGCCGAGATCACATCACTGTACTCCAGCCTGGGTGACAGAGCGAGACTGTCTCAAAAAGAAAAAAAAAAAGTTTAAGGAACTTGGATTTTTATATCCGAGGTCATAGGTAACTGTCAAAGGATTGTAAACTAAATAGTCACAGTCATGTGCTATGAGTGCGTTAGAAGGATGGGTCTGAAGGGGACAGGAAAAGGATACAGTAGTTTGTCTCTAAGCAAATAGAATGTTTTGCCAACATATTCCCAAATTGTCTAGTCTTATTTTAGGCCAAATAAAATAGGACATTTAAAAAAAATAGAAATAGCTTCCTTTGCACAATTTTTTGTTTTTGACTTATCTGTTCACTTAGAACATATATGGTCTTTTATTCGTGAAGTTAATAAATACCTTTTGTTCTTTACATTTTAGTGATGGAAAGATAATCCTTGGTGCCACTGTTGATACCCAACTGTGTGACAAACTTTTGTAAGTTACATTTTATTGAATGTGAAAAATGTGATTGAGGCTAGAGAAAGAGAGTTCTGTTATACTAACAATTACTAATATTAACAGCAAATGACCGAGGCTGTTAAATTACTGAATAAATTAATGTAGCTATAATAATTGGGTGGGGATGAAGGTGGGGAGCTGTAAGTTTACAAAGAAATAATTTCTCATTTGCTATTATCTCATGCCGGGGTTTTGCAGATCTCGTGCTGGGGTTTTGCAGGTCTTTAGCCTTGCTTCATCAGTTTTCGTTTGAAGTCCAATGCTTTTAATTCATTTTTGCACTGACGTATTTTGAGTCCAGTGGGAAGGCATCACAGGGAATGATGTGATGCTGGAAAAGCTGAGATGGGTTTTTTTGCACTTTCAGTTTTATGAACTGACCTAATATCTATGTTTATCCAAGTTAAAGTCTGGATTAAATTAGGAAAGTCTATTTTCAGAGTAGCACTCAAAAATGAGATCTTTTCTTTTCTCACTATTATCTTTTACTTTATTTGGTAGTTGATACTTCTGGCAATACACCTAAATACAGAAGAAATGCCTTTTGAAAGTTTGTAAATGTGCATATTTATATTATTCTGTTTCGTAGAGGCAAATACATCACTTCTCTGTCACTCTCTCTAAACTGGTCACATATCTCTACCTTCAAGTTTTTAGTAACACAAGCTCTATATAATTGAATATTAGTTATGTGAAAGAGAAAGTCTCTGGATGTTTATAGTGTCTCTTTGCCTTCACTAGGATAGCAAATGAATTATTATGGGCAGCATTAGGGATTCCTCTACTGTGCTTTAATTAGAACTATAAAATGAATTGCTTTGCCAGACTCAGAAAAGTGATTCCCTTGTGAATTGAAAAGTAAAACTTCCATTATTTATTTTAATTAGAAGGATTAGGTATAAATAGTACATGAGTATTTTTAAAGTTCCTACTACATGCAGAGGATGCAGCACTAGTCCATGGAAAACACTGCTTTATTTTCGAATATTGACATCACAAGGCTAGTCCTAAGTGCTTTTCCAGCTCTTCTAACATGTGCAAGACAGTTAGAATTATTGGCAGGACAGTTAATCACCCCTGCTTTTAAAAGAACTAAATGTTGTCATTTAGTTAAGCACATAAGTGACTGCCTGATTCCAGATTTTCTTTTATTACCAGGATTCAACCCACACGCAATTTTAGTTTCTTTCCAAGATGTTTTACTTAGAAACAGTGGCACTGGAGCCACTTATTATTAATTCTTATTACTGTTATTTTTAGAACTTCAAGTCTGCAAAAGTCCAGCAGCCTGGGCAATCTGAAGAAAGAGACATCTGACGGGGTGGGTTCTGTGTTTTTTGTTTTTTTGTCTGTTATCCTGAGAAAAAACTGTTTAGGGATCTTCATCTTTTCCCTTTTTGCAAATAAAACTCTTATGAAGAGCTTGTGGTTTTTAGTGGAAAATTATTAAATATTAGGTTTAACAGTAAATATTAAGAAGTATGAATATGAAGGATTGAAAATAGTATGTAAAACCAAAAATGGAGACTTTAATAAAACATTTTGGAAAATAAACAATACTAAGATTTTGTAGCTTAGAAGTAGATATAAAATTATTTTAACTTATGGAGTTGTATGTGACAAATTCAGAATTATAAAAGGATTTCCCTAACAACCTTAAATATTGTTATTGCTTTGAACAGGAAAAGGAATCTATTCAGAAGACTTCAGAGGTAACTTTTTGTCCAAATTACGATGCAAAAATATTTCTACTTCCATTACATGTAAATTGCTTAAATGTCTCCAGTAGATAAAAACTTTCAGAACCTCTAAAACATTATGCTAAATGAAGCCAGACACAAAGTTCACATATTGTATGATTCCGTTTATGTGAAACATCTAGAACAGATAAATCTATAGAAATAGAATGCAGATCGGTGGTTACCAGTGGTGAGAGGAGGGAAGAATGGGGAGAAGCTGTTTAAGGATAAGGGGTTTTGCTTTCGAATAATGGAAATGTTTTGGAACCAGGTAGAGGTGGTGGTTGTACCACATCGTAACATACTAAATGCCACTGAATTGTGCACTTTATAATTGTTAATTTTGTTATGAATTTCACTTCAGTAAGTTATTAAAAAACAAAACCATAATCTCTCAATCATGCTACTTAATGTTCCTAATGACCATAACTGAGCTTCCTTAGACCTCCCCAAAAGCCCTTCTTGGATTACCATTAGATTATATACCCGGTGTCCATCTAAAGCAAACATTTTGGTATGTTTAAAGATGTCATCAACATGTGCTCAATTCTTCTTTCCCCTGATTTTTTTTTTTTTTTTTAAATGGTATCACTTTGTCATCCAGGCTGGAGTGCAGTGGTGCAATTATAACTCACTGTGGCCTCGATTTCCTGGGCTCAGGTGACCCTCCCACCTCAGCCTTTCAAGTAGCTGGGATTACAGGCGTGCACCACCATACTCGGCTGTTTTTTTGTTTTTGTTTTTTTAATTTTTTTTTAAGTACAGATGAGATCTTGTTATGTTGCCCAGGCTGATCTTGAACTCCTGAGCTCAAGTAATCCTCCCACCTCTGCCTTTCAAAGTACTGGGATTACAGGCATGAGCCACTGTGCCTGTTCTGTCCTCTGATTTTCTGTCATTAACCTTGTGAAGATTACAGCGTGATAGGCTACTTCCAGATCCAGTCTCTTGACTGTTGGCTCTTAGTGCCTGAGTCATATGTGGATAGAATTGACAAAGCAGCCAGTAATGACAGCTAGAATTAAAATCCTTTTTGTCCTTTCAGTTCAATAAATGGTTAAATGATTTTGATGTCATTGTTGAACCATGGATGATAATATCACTAAATTGTGCCATCTGCAAACTTTTGGTTTCTATGAGCTATAGATATATAGAGTAAAATAACCACCTAAAATACCTATATCCCCTCACCCTTTTCTCTGCTTCTGTAAAAAAAGAAGTGGAGGGCAAGAATTATTTCTACTTCTGCAGAAAAAAGAAGCAGAGGGAAAGAATAGAGAAATGAGAACAAGAAGACAAAAGTGTCTTTGTATAAAGTGCCAAGAATATACGGTGGGGAAAGGACACCCACTTCAATAAATGGTGCTGGGAAAATTAGATATCCATATGTAGAAGAATGAAATTGGACTCCACCTGTCACCAAATCAACAAAAATCAACTCAAGGTGGATTAAGAACTTACATATAAGACCAGAAACCATAAAACTGCTAGATGAAAATATAGGGGAAACACTTCACAACATTGATCTAGGCAAAGCATCTTTGTATAAATACTAAAATAATATACTGTGTTACAGCCAGCTCTAATTGCCAATTCAAAGAACCAAAAAGCTCAAAATAAAGTTGCTCACTGTGCCTTCATTTTATTATTCTTTGAGGAGAATATTTAAAATAACTGGAGTAGAATCTCCTTATACTGCTGGTATAGAAGTTTGGACTAATGCCTGCTTTGTAGAATAATTAATATTATATTGGGCTTCTATTGACAAAGTTATAATATACGAATATGAACTGTATTATAGCTAAATCCATGTCATAATTGTTAGAAAAGTCAGAAATCTGCTGCTATTTTTCTGGTTATGTAATGTCTCCATGTCTTTTGAGGAATGAGGCAAACAAAATTTAAGAATTTTTGTATCCTAAATATTTAAAGCCCTAAACATATTGATTCTAGATTAGTGATGAACATGTTTTCCTTGTTGCTTTTGTTGTTGTTTCTTAAGTAGCTTTCAGAATTGATTTTTCTTCAACTTCTGATAAGGCATTTGGCATTGGTGATCAATGTATTAGTTCAGTTATTCTTTTGAATAAACTCATGGATGTGGCGTGAGTGAGTATTTGCTATTAGCCTGGCATGTGCTAAGGATGCCGCACCCGAAAGCTGTTTCACTATTCTTATCTGCCTTTCAGGACAGAGCTCCGGCAGAAAGCAGGCCATTTGGGACCCTTCCTCCCAGACCCCCAGGGCAGGACACCTCCATGGATGACAACCCCTTCGGCACTCGAAAAGTCAGATCTTCCTTTGGCCGGGGCTTTTTTAAAATCAAAAGTAATAAGAGAACAGCAAGCGCACCAAACTTGGGTACGTATGGCCAAAATGCCTTTGCCCTAATTCTTCCACAAGGAGGAAAAGAGCAGTGTCTTCCCTTCCCTTACACTTTCATTCATCGATTCATTTCTCTTTCTCAGAAATGAAGGTGAATGACTTAGGGGGAATTTAGCAAAAAATGCCTCCGTGGATTTAATTTAGTGTTGTGAAGATATATAGACTCTCACCCTGCTCTCTCGTGTGGTATAAACTTAGCGGAAAGACCTAAAATCATGATTCCCTTTGACTTCATCATGGAGTTTCCCATCTGTTGTGATAGTGGATAAATTAACATTGACATTGAGCCTGTGTGTAACATCAGAAGCACAGTGAGCCGCATGCCTCTCCTCCACGGTGTGTATTTGGCGAGGAGGAGTCTGATCTGTGTTTCATTTTGTCATCTCTGTGTTCTCTCCATTGGGCTGCGTGTGATTGTGTGCGTTGTTGGGATATCTGAAGATCGTAAACGAAGTGCCAGTGCACCCACCTTAGGTATTGTACCCCTGCATGCCAGCCTTCACCAACACTGTGCTCCAAACCAATCTAATCCCTGCTCTTGGCATCTGTGATCTCTAGAAAGCGATCTGACAGCAATCAGAAAATGTAGTTCTCTATTCCGGAGTGTTCTTTCCACCTTCTGCTAAAAAGGACTCTGTAGAGGCTTTGCTTCTGAGCCTAAGTGCTGTTTTAACCAATACTAGTAACACTCACTGTGTGAATAGCTTTGAGAGGACCTAGATGTGTGCAGCATCCCTCAGAGTGCAGGGCAGGAATGTCCTGGCATTGTACATTGCAGCTCTTTCAGCCTTGAAGTGCGTATTACCACACACTAACTCCCAGGTCCTTGCAGTCCATTCTCCATGCTTACATTTCCCCCAGCCTCCAAAAAGAAATTTTTTTAGCCATATAGGGAGGTTTATAGAAGACATTGAATATTATAGTTTTAGGCTTACTTCTCTTAGGGGAACATTCTTCTGACGTTTTATTACTTTGAAGATGGAGGTAATATTTAGTGATAACAGAAGCAACTTTACTTGATATCTGAGGCGTTACCCCCCAAAGTGATTTTAGAAGAGGGGCAGCTCAGTTTTCCTCTTTGTAAGGCAGGGGACAAATGGGGAAAAAAGTTCTCAAAATAAAAAAGAGAAATATGGTAGTTTTAAGAGGAGGATAAGCTAGGCAGCATTTTCAGGGGCACCTATACCCATCATGGTTGAAGGATTTGAATTGGGAAAGTTCCTTTGGGTTTTTCCAAAAGGTGCTGTTACCTTGTATAGATATCCACTTATCTATTCACATGGACCAGCAAACAGGACTTCTCTCTATATAGATATAAATGTCTAGAATGAACACTGGATGCATAAAATAAACTGATCTGTTCAGACAACTATTTTCAAATAGTTTTTTTTTGCATCTTTCTTAGAAGAACTGTTTTGTTAATGCTAAGAGGTAAATGCTGCTTATTATAACCTGTAATCACAGCTCTGCTTTGTAGAAAAATCAACTTTCTGCAACTCATAGATCTTGCTGAAACACTGTTCTTGTGATTTTAGTACAACTTTCACTTTCTTTTATAAAGTATAAAATCTCACACTGAAGACAACAGTAGCCCTTGCGTTTGCTAGTATGGGATTGTCCACTAAGGGACAGCTAAAAGAACTGAAATAGTTAGTGCTTGGAGATCTGAGAGTGGCAACTGTGGATGTGATTCTTTTAAGGTAAAATCAACAGGCACTTACTTTATGTCAAAAGAAAAATTAGGCATATTCAGTTCATTCTTCTCTCAGTGCCTAGGACTTAATAGATTGGAATACATTTCATAAATAAAGAATTGCTTGCACTGGGTAACTGATTTGATGTAAATGCCAAAGGAGAAAGAGTAAAAGGAAAATGGCATAGAGTCTGAGCTAGAGTAACAGGGACAGTATTAGTATTAACCAAATATCAAATAAGAACATTTAAGAGAGGAGGCCGGGCACAGTGGCTCATGCCCATAATCCCAGCACTTTGGGAGGCCGAGGTGGGTGGATCACGAGGTCAGGAGTTCAAGACCAGCCTGGCCAAGATGATGAAACCCCGTCTCTACTAAAAATACAAAAATTAGCCAGGCGTGGTGGCGGGTGCCTGTAATCCCAGCTACCTGGGACACTGAGGCAGAGAATTGCTTGAACCCAGTAGGCAGAGGTTGCAGTAAGCCGAGATCACGGCACTGCACTCCAGCCTGGGAAACAGAGTGAGACTCTGTCTCAAAAAAAAAAAAAAAAATAGAGAAAAAGACTCTCGGGGAAATTGGATGAATTTGTGAAGTCCCAGATGTCCCGACACACTGAATTGGGAATATCACAGGCATTTAGATACAGAGCCTGGGAGCCTGGAGAGAGAGATTAGGCCCAGAGATTTTGATCCTCTAGAGGGCACTTAGAACATAATCTTAAAGTGGCATCGGGGAAGAAAAAAAAGCAGGGGTGCTACAGCAAAGACACTATCAGATGACAGATGTGGGAAAGTGGTCATGTCAAGAAGCGAAAGGAGATGATTTTGAAGGATGTAGGAGGTAGTCAACAGTACCACATGCTATGGAAAGATTGGGAATAATTCCATTATGAATTCAAATCACTCAAGGAAAGAATATGGCAATCATATCACACTCTTTTAATCTCCAAAGGGCTTGTAATGTTATTAACTTTACACACAGTAAACTATGGAGCAGAACATACATGTGTGTTCCATTTCTAATATTTACAAGGTGCTCTTTGTAAATCACTGATTTATAGACCAACAGAAGAATTCTTAACAGTTCTAGAACCAAGAAGATTAACATCATGTTCATTCCATATTTTAAAATTCATTGTCGGTATTCTGCACTTGGAGTAGCTGAAACAGAAAAAGAGACAGCAGAGAACCTAGATCTGGCTGGTGCTTCTTCTCGGCCAAAAGATTCACAGAGGAACAGTCCCTTCCAGATACCGCCTCCATCTCCAGATTCCAAAAAGAAATCCAGAGGTATCATGAAACTCTTTGGAAAGTAAGTAAAGCAGTGAACAAGTGAAGTGGGCCCTGTCTTACATGTTGCTTAAAAGTGGCTGGAAATGGGCATGGACTTGTAAGGCCTTTGTATTCCTCTTATGGAAGGAAGTTTGGATTGTGATGTGGGATTTACTAACTCATTGGGTCTTAGTTAAAGTTTAAATTTAAATGTCTATGTTAACGACACAAAGAGGATTAGTTCCAGTAGGTGCACTAGTTAAAAATGTTCTTATTAACAAGTCTAAGGCCTCCTCAGGTCTAATACTGGCCATGTGTGTTATGTCTTCTTCAGACTTAGGAGAAGTCAATCAACTACATTCAACCCAGATGACATGTCTGAGCCTGAATTCAAAAGAGGAGGGACAAGGGCAACCGCGGGGCCCCGACTGGGTTGGTCTCGAGACTTGGGACAGTCTAACAGGTAAGAAGAGCCAACTGATAGACTTTTGCATCTCTACCCAGCATCATAGCCTCATGAGTCCTGCAGTGTTAGTACTGTCATTGGGTTAAACAAAGTCATTGCTTAATGCTGTGTCTAGTGAAAGGGGCCATCATCTTTAGAGCAGTGCAATTTGTCACTGGTTGATGAACATACAGAAGGTGAGGGCTGTGCGTACTAGGGGAGAGGCCAGAGCTAAAGTGTCAGCAGCATCTGTGTTAGAATGGCTTTCAGACTTAAATTTTACATAGATGGTAACTACAAGTACTCTAAAGCATAACTTTGGAAAGATGGGATAGCATAGTGGTTAAGAGTATGTTCTAGAATCAGACCACTTGGATTTGCTTTCTGGCCTTACCACTTTCTACCAGCTGGGTGACCTTGAGCAACAGCTTCCACACCCTGTGCCTCAGTCTTCTCATCATCATAATTAGTACCTACCCCAAAAGCTGATCATGAAGGTTAAACAAGTTAATATGTGTTAAATATTTGGCAGATAATAACTACTCAAGAAATATTAGTATATAACAGAATCTATGAAAGCACTTAAAGACAAAAATGCTATCAGAATCCTTATATTTATCAGGACTATATAATATTTTATCCATTAAGATTCTAAGAACTGCTCTGACACTCTTACCAAAGTTTAGGGCTGGCTTAGAACTACTACATTGACTCACTGTGTATAAGAGGGTGGGGTTGGCAAACATAAAGTACAAGGCATTGATACCAAATCTTTTAACAGTATAATAGACTGACTAGAAACCCTTTAAATATAGCCCCTCCCATACAGGTGGAACACTGGACATAGGTTACATCAAGGAGGAAACTCTCTTTGGCCTTCTTCAAATACCAAACAGTTTCATTTGCCATATGTTGTCTTTGAACACAGTAGAGCTCCTTGTGCTATTTAAAAAAGAACATTCATCTTCTCCTCCGCACCCTGCCCCCACCCCGGAACAAGAACACTATTTGTGTATCTAAGTAAAAGAAAACAGGAATTTTGCTTTGATTGTTTCCTACACTCAGTGACAACATATTGCCCTCTTCTCATTGGTTACCATATGGAAATAAACCATAATTCTGCTAAAGTTAGTTCAAATTAGACTTAAGTTTCTTTCAGTCCAACTGAGTTTCCTGTCTGGGAATCCAATCTTCAAACAACATTGGTTGAAACTGATACAGTGACTTGTGTTTGTCCAGTTTAGTCTTTTTCTGTAGCACTTGTTCTTGCTCTATCACATTAAATCTTTTGTGGTTTCATTTGAAATGAAGACAGTGGTCTTAGAAGATAACTTTCAACCAGTTGTTCCTCCAATGTATACTAAAAATTAAGCTTTTCGTGGTCAAATGTGTATCACCAGGGAATTTCCATGTCTATTGAATGTATAGTTGTTTAAAACTAATGATAAGCCACAGGATTGGCTTTGGATTATTTTTCATGCAATTACTCATTTTCCTGTAGTGACTTGGATATGCCATTTGCCAAGTGGACCAAGGAGCAGGTTTGCAATTGGCTGATGGAACAGGGCTTGGGCTCATACCTGAATTCTGGCAAGCACTGGATTGCATCCGGCCAAACGCTTTTGCAGGCTTCTCAACAAGATCTAGAGAAGGTGACTTCTTCTCTATTTTGTTCACACAATGGATACTGAGAAGAAAACAGTATGAATGTAGGGTTGTTTTATAGTCTAGAAAGGGCCATGAGTGAAGCCAGTAAAAACTCTCTAAACACAAGTTTGGGTTTTCAATTGCTTCATGTTTATTTTTTCTGGTGGTCTTGGGAGGACCTGGTCTTGATGATTCCTTATGGAACACTTAAGCCATTGGGCATTTTAATGAAAAATAATTACATAAGCATAATTAAGTTCATATTTCTCAAAATCATTGTATGGCTTTATCATTGGCCTGTTTTCTCAGTGTAAGATATGCAATTAACTTCACTTTGCAAAAGGAAAAAAAAAAGCACCCTACAATTTATATCTAATTATTTAACATTTCTTCCCAATTATTTAATATTTTGTACAAAATAAGAGTCAAATTCGTTTTATGCATGTTACAGTTCCTAGCTTACAAAGAAAATGAGTCACTAGGGAATGCCTAACACACCCCTAAGATAATTGTGGTGGTCTTGGCTTTTCAGGGACCTTTTGTTCAACAACACTTTACTAGCCCAAGTTAGGGTTGTAATTTAGTATTGAATTGGGTCTTTAATGCTAGCTTCATTTTGGATAAATTTGCATCCTTTGCCAGTGGCACCCAGCCTATATAGATAGAATTATAAAGTCAATGTTTATTGTTTCAGGAACTTGGAATCAAGCATTCACTTCATCGAAAGAAACTCCAGCTGGCACTCCAAGCCCTGGGATCTGAAGAAGAAACCAATCACGGGAAGCTGGATTTCAACTGGGTCACTAGTAAGGAGTTTTTATTCTAACAAAATGAAATAATTATATACATAGCTGCTTTTTCTTTTTAGTTACAAGAACAGATGTTTCGTGGCATGGTAGCAACACTGGCCTCTCTCTTTTAGGATGGTTGGATGATATTGGCCTCCCTCAATATAAGACCCAGTTTGATGAAGGACGGGTTGATGGTCGAATGCTGCATTACATGACTGTTGTAAGTGACTCACTCCTGGGGTTTGGGGGAGGAAAACTTTTTTTCTCTGAAAAACACAGGAATTGAGTAAGCCAAACACAGTGTTTTCAGTGATTCCACCAGAGTTTGAAGCTGTTGCTTGAACTTGAGGAGAATGGCAGGCATATTTCCCGTGAAGTTGAAGTTGTAGCATTTGGTGATTGTGATTGAACAGGCTTGGGATAATGTGAAACCCCAGTGTAAGCTAAGTGAAGCCTAATTTAAACTAAGCTCTCCAGAAGGTTGATTTTATATGTAATACATTCAACAATGTAAACACTGAAGTGTACACTTTGAATGGGTACATTTTATGGTATGCAAATTATATCTCATAAAGATTTTTTTTTATTATTTCTTTTGAGATGGAGTCTCTCTCTGTCACCCAGGCTGGAGTGCAATGGCGCGACCTCAGCTCACTGTAACCTCTACCTCCTAGGTTCAAGCCATTCTCCCGCCTCAGCCTCCCGAGTAGCTGGGACTACATACAGGCTCACGCCACCATACCCAGCTAATTTTTTTGTATTTTTAGTAGAGACGGAGTTTCGCCATGTTGGCCAGCTGGTCTCAAACTCCTGACCTCAAGCGACCTGCCTGCCTCGGCCTCCCAAAGTGCTGGGATTATAGGCATGAGTCAACACGCCCAGCCTAAAGATATTTTTTAAATAGAATGTAGAATTTTTAAGCCCAAGCTATCTCTAAGTTATGGGTTTCTATGTGCAATGACCATTTGGAAGAGGCCACCCTTTTGACCTGACATCTTCAGGGACTTGTCTTCTCCCTGCCTTTCCACTCTGGACAACTGTTACCTGAAACCCTATCACCCGTCTCACTTCAGCCCAGTTCTGCTACAGCAGGAGTTACTGGGGTTAAAGGAGGAGGGAGGAAGGCTAGACTTCCACTCCAGTTCCTTCATTATTGTACATTTCTAGCCCTCCAGCCAATGTGTAGGACTATTCCCTGCTTTACAGCAGTGGGAAAGATGGATTCCAGGAGAACATTGTTTTAGGTTCCATACCACTATTAATGTTCTACTTAAAATTCTCTTTATTTATTTATTTTTATTTTTATTTTTATTTTATTTTATTTTATTTTGAGATGGAGTCTCGCTCTGTCGCCCAGGCTGGAGTGCAGTGGTGCAATCTCGGCTCACTGCAACCTCCCTCTCCTGGGTTCACGCCACTCTCCCGCCTCAGCCTCCCGAGTAGCTGGGACTACAGGCACCCGCCACCATGCCCGGCTAATTTTTTGTATTTTTAATAGAGACGGGGTTTCACCATGTTAGCCAGGATGGTCTCGATCTCCTGACCTCGTTATCCACCTGCCTCGGCCTCCCAAAGTGCTGGGATTACAGGTGTGAGCCACCGAGCCCGGCTGTGTTCTACTTAAAATTCTTTTATTTATTTATTTATTTTGGAGACAGAGTCTCACTCTGTTGCCCAGGCTGGAGCGCAGTGGCACAATCTCAGCTCACGGCAACCTCCACCTCCCAGGTTCAAGTGATTCTCCTGCCTCAGCCACCTGAGTAGCTGGGATTACAGGTGAACACCACTGCTCCCGGCTAATTTTTGTATTTTTGGTGGAGATGGAGTTTTGCCATGTTGGCCAGGCTGGTCTGGAACTTCTGACCTCAGGAGATCCACCTGCCTCGGCCTCCCAAAGTGCTGGGATGACAGGCGTGAGCCACTGTGCCCGGCCTAAAATTCTTTTATTTAAACAGCTTTTTGTGAAGTAGGCTATAGACCTAACTACCCTAAGCATAATCTTTTTCAAGTAGCGAGTTTTAAACAGCCAACTTAAGTAGGCATTTCTCAATATCAAAAAAATTTGGAGTTCAGTTCATGGATTTTTCTTCTCTATCATTGAACCCAAGCCCCTTACCTTGATGGGCACATCACGTAAACCTGCGTGAAATAATACTAATATGTGTAGTATGTTGCACATTTACTATGTGTCAAACATCCTTTTAAGCATTTTGCTCATATTAATACTGGATTCTCAATAACCCTTTTAGTTAATATTACTAATATTATTATAGTGTGAATAATATATATTAAAAAGTTTTTAAAACTTTTTATTTTAAAATAATTTTAGATTTACAGAGAAGTTGCCAAAGCTAGAATTCTGTATACCTTTCACTCAGCTTCCTCTAATGTTAACATCTTACGTAATCATGATTACATTCATCAAAATTAAGAAATTAACGTAGATGTTAATACAATCAACTAAACTGAAGACTTTATTCACATTTCACCAGTTTTTCCAGTAAGGTCCTCCTTCTTTTCCAGGATCTAATCTAGGACACTACATTAAAACACACATTTTGTGACTTAGGACTTCTGGGGTCAAATTTTCCAGGGTCATTTACTCTTTTATAGCCATTTCACATACGCTGCTTGTGATTTTAAGCTTGAATTTGTTCACATATATACTATATAATTATATAATACTATATATACATAGTATTATACACACATATGTAATACTGTAGATACATAGAGTATGTATATATATACACACACGTACACATATATGTATGTTTGTATATGTGTGTATGTGTATCCATATATACACACACACACATAATCTGTATATCTATAGTATTATAATACTATTATTATCCCTACTTTTTTACATGTATAAAGGAAGGAATCCAGAGATTGGGTAACTTGGTAACCAAGTTTCCACAGTTAGCAATAGAAAGTCATAGAGAGTTTGAACTCAGGCTGTTTCAAGATCCCTGCTTTTAATAGCTCACGATTATGACTAGAACACATTCAGTAAATATTTGCCTCCCTATCTAAGTGTAAGTATGTTCCCCCTGAGAATGTGGACAAATTCAAGCTTAAAATCACAAGAAGCATCTGTGAAATGGCTATAAAAGAGTAAATGACCCTGGAAAATTTGACCCCAGAAGTCCTAAGTCACAAAATATGTGTTTTAATGTGGATTAGATCCTGGAACAGAAGAAGGACCTTACTGGACAAACTGGTGAAATGTGAATAAAGTCTGCAATTTAGTCAATTGTACATTAATTTCTTAGTTTTGAGGAATGTAATCGTGATTATGTCAGATGTTAACATTAGAGGAAGCTGAGTGAAAGGTATACAGAATTCTATCTTTGGCAACTCCTCCACAAATTTAAAATTATTTTAAAATAAAAAGTTTTTAAAAATCCAAAATTAGGAAGAAAATCACCCAGAAAGTCTGTTTTGATATACAATAAAACTGTTTCTTTTTAAAATCCTTCAAAGTATAAAGAATTTCAAAAATAATTAACATTTTAATCACACTGTAAACATTGTGCATTCAGATATTTTTTTAAGCTGATAGACTAGTTAGATGAAAAGAGCCCACATTGAAATGTTTGGAATGGGTGTCTCAATCCTAAATTAAAACAAGTACTCTTTCTAACATGTCTTAAGACACTATTTTTAAGGAATTACTCCAGAAAAACTTCAGGAAATAATTTTTGCCCGATTAGTAGCTTCAAGGATTTAAACTGATTAATATTTTTATTAAATATTTCTGTAGTAGATTACATTTTTTTCTTTCTTTGATGAGAAATGTTTTATCAGAAAGGTGTGTCTAAAATGGATGTTTTCCTTGTTTATTTTCTGGGTGTGTTTGGAAGTAGACTGGTGCTTATCTTCATACTGCCCCCAATATCACCTTCTTCTGAAATAATTCGTTTTGGTGTGTTTGGTATATTTGAAAATATTCCCAAGAGCCACAGACTGGTGAAAATTCTTCCTTGAAGGGGTTGATTGATAATATATGTGATACTTATAACTTCATTTTTCTTCTCTCCTTAACTCTGACCAAAACCTTTGCACTGATTGATATAGTTTTGCCAAAATTTTTCACAATGTCTGCTAGATAAACCATAATAATCTAGAGCTATTCAATAGCAGACAGGTCCTTACTAAAAAATAATTTAGAACTAGAGAATTATTAAGGTCAGGGAATAGTATAATAAGAGCACTGTTCTGATTTTCCCCAAAACTATGGTGTGCCTTAGTTCAGAAAACCCAGCCTTGCTAGGAGCGGTGCCTCACGCCTGTAATCCCAGCTTTTTGGGAGGCTGAGGCCAGGGGACTGCTTGAGCCTAGGAGTTTGAGATAGCCTGGGCGATATAGTGAGACCCTGTCTCTCCAAAAAAAACAAAGATGAAAAAAGAAAGCCAACTCTTGATCACGTTCACCAATGAGCATCGTTTGCTCTTCGCTATCTGCTGAAAGGAAATAGAGAGGGCAGTTTATCCAATGCCTAAGTACTTTATCCACAGATAAAGTCCTCAAAACTAAAGAGGAAACAAATAAATTCCCTGTTTGTAGTATGTGCAGATCAAGTCAAAGCAGATCACCTTTTGTAGTGACCCAGCAAGTGCTTTTCAAACTGTGTTTTTCAGAGCCCTGGGGTTCTACATATCTCAGAGCATCTGGAAGAGAGAGAAACAGGTGGAAGTCAGCTTCATTGGCAAAAAATACTAATCTGGGGTTTGGGGGAAGATTTTGTTCCAAATGGGAAAGTGGTTTCTGACAAGCTCTTGGGGCATATTGGTTTGAGGGGCTCTTCTCCTTTTACTCCAGTTTTCTGAGATTCCCTAAGAAAATCCTCCTGCTACAGGCCAGCACAGTGAGCTGCTCCTTTTGTTCTTTTTTGCAGGATGACTTACTGTCTTTGAAGGTTGTGAGTGTGCTACACCATCTCAGTATCAAAAGGGCCATCCAGGTCCTGAGGATCAATAACTTTGAACCAAACTGTCTACGGAGGCGGCCATCTGATGAGGTAGTGTTTTAAGATTGAGGTTTATAAGCATGCACTTCCCAGGCATGGGACTGTCCATGTGTCGAAACTAAGAGCCATTTTTCTTGGAGCCTGCAGGAAAAGCCTTAAAATCCAGCCTTATTTACTTCTTAGGCTTTTTCTGTATTCCTTCCTTTTCTCTCCATGATGGTTCCCCTTGTGTAACTAAAGCCAAGGGTTCTTTTTCAGTTATGCTTCTTCCTTTTCTTGGGTGTATTTTTTTTTCCTGACTCCCTAATCCACAGAGATAAATATCACTATAAAGACTTCCTTTTCTGGCCAAGTATAGTGGCCAATGCCTGTAATCTCAGCACTTTGGGAGGCCAAGGCAGAAGAATCACTTGAGCCGAGGAGACCAAGACCAGCCTGGGCAACATAGGGAGACCCTGTCTCTACAAAAATAAGAATAAATTAGCCAGGCATGGCGGGTGCACGCTGGTGGTCCCAGCTACTCAGGAGGCTGAGGTAGGAGGATCCATCTGAGCCTGGGAGATGGAGGCTGCAGTGAGCCCTGATTATACCACTGCAACGCCAGCCTGGGTAAGAGAGTTAGACCCTATCTTAAAAAAAAAAAAAAGACTTCCTTTCCTAAAGCAATGCTTTATTAGTATATAAGAAAGCTTGAAACTCAAACTATGACAGAAATTCTTTAAAAGAGAATTTTTCCCTTTCTTTTTGCATTTAGTGGGATGTTGAGTAACAGTACTCCGTGGAGCAGACTTTTTAGACAGAAAATGCAATTTAATATTTAGGATCCTGGTTGTGTGTTCCCATAGAATACCATCGCCCCGTCAGAAGTTCAGAAGTGGACTAACCATCGAGTGATGGAGTGGCTGCGCTCTGTGGACTTGGCAGAATATGCCCCCAATCTCAGAGGCAGTGGTGTCCATGGTGGGCTCATGGTAAAGCTCTGATTTAATTTAAAATTGACTGACTTTGCTTCCTTTAGTCAGTAGGATATTATCAATTTTTGCTTATCATAATCCTAAAGTCATCTGACTCAACCCTCCTGCCCTATTTCTAGTAAACCTTTACTTTCAGAGTATTTGTATTGATATCTTAGAACTCTAGATTGAATTTAAAGCCAGTTCTCTTTTATTGTCCTCTTTCATGTTGAATAACATGTAGCTGCTTTCTCTCATATGATCATGTTTGAAAACCCCTGCAAGGATGCAGATTGTATTTCTGCACGTTGATGTTGTTTAAGGAGTTGGCTCCCACAGACAGCACCCCAGAGAAGCAGAGCACTGATACTAGGATGCCTGAAGCCTGGATTTCAGGACCAGCTCTGTCACTCACTAACTTGGGAAAAATGGAGAGAAGATATCTAAATTAAAGATCAAAGTCTATATTGTGTCTGCTTCACCGGGCTGTTGAGAGGATCATTGGAGATAACCTAAGAGAAAGAGCTTTGCAAATTATAAAGCACAATACAAACATGTATGATTTGTGGTGACTTTTGACAAGCTTTTTTTTTTTTTTTTTTTAACAGGTTCTAGAGCCTCGTTTTAATGTAGAAACAATGGCTCAGTTATTGAACATCCCACCCAATAAGACTTTGCTGCGAAGACATTTGGCCACTCATTTCAACCTTCTGATTGGGGCTGAGGCACAGCACCAGAAGCGAGATGCCATGGAGCTGCCAGATTATGTACTTCTAACAGCTACTGCCAAAGTGAAGGTTGGTTCAGGCTCATACGGTTTAACAATTGCTTGGCGCAAAGGCACCATTTTGTCTGTTTCCTGGTTATTCTGTTTTCTGGGGTTTACTGAGTTTTGTGGATGGGTTCCTTACCAGCAGATGCAGGAATCCTCAGCGCTTAGTTGTCTTGGGAGAAAGATGTTGGCCAAGAGACAGTTCACAGATAGCAGAGAGCTTTATTGAAGGGAAATAGGAAGCAAAGAGCTTATTGTAAGAAAAAAAAAAAAGAAGAAGAAGAAGAAGTACAGGGGCTGATCCTGCAGGGAAAACAGCAGGGTCACAGTAACAATGTTTATTTAAAGGAACAGTACACTCCAAAAACCGAGGCACAGCGGACTGCTGAAAGAGAATGGGCCCAGGAGTTCTGCCTTGGGTTTTTATTATGTCCAGTTTTTTCTTGAAGCTCTCGCCTCTGTCTCTGTGTTAAGTCTCTGCCTTTTTTATCTCGTTTTCCCGCTCCTGCCTTAAGTCCTTGCCTTCTCCCTGCCTAGTTCCCATCCCTTGAAGAACATGAGTTTGAATTGCACAGGTCCACTCCTACTTGGATTTTTTTTTTTCAAGCAAATGTGGAGGGATGCAAAACCCACATATAGGGAAGCCCGACTTTTTAGGTACACGGGTACTGCTGGACTTGAGTATGTACGGATTTTGGTATACATGGGGGTCTTGGAACTAATGCTCTGTGTATACTGAGGGACAACTGAGTATATATCTTTTAAAAGTATGATAATTAAGAGAATGCACCCGGATAGCTCAGTCAGTAGAGCATCAGACTTTTAATCCGAGGGTCCAAGGTTCATGTCCCTTTTTGAGTGTTCCCTCTTAGGTGGGCATGGTGGCTCATGCCTGTAGTCCCAGTGCATTGGGAGGCCAAGGCAGGAGGATCACCTGAGTCCAGTAGTTCAAGGCTGCAATGAGCTATGATTGAGCTATGAGCATGCCACTGCACTCCGGCCTGGGCAACAGAGCAAGATTCTGTCTCTAAAAAAATAATAATGAACAGCATAATATTGGCTTCCATAATCCATGTATTGGCAATGCAGACAGCCCATAACTTGGGTCCAAATATTGATTGCAGTTGTTCTGTTTTTATAAATCAGTACAGAAGAGAGATTTCTCTTGTACAGATTTAGCTTCTCTGGCTGATGATTGACCAGCCTCGTAAATAGGAAAATACACTTTAAAAGTGATTGAAGGTGGGCCAGAAGAGAATGGGTATTTCCTAATTTACCTGGATTTATGGATCATACCAAATTCAGATTACTTTTTCTTCTTTAAAATTAATCCTAGATTAACTCTTCTAAATATGTGATCTCAACCAACTTGATGGGTTACTGGGTCCTCCAGAAATTTGTACCGAAGATCTTTTTAATCTTTTTGTTACCCCCTCTATCTGCCTGAGTATCCAATGACCAATATGGAGTTTCTCTTCTAAATATCACTGAAGTTTCCTTTCCAAAAAATTCTTTTAGCAGTCACCAGTCCTGTTATGGAAGCAGAATAGGCATACAAGATAATTATAGCCTCACCCAAAGAAAAAATATAGTGAAGTCTGTTCTATTTTGCTAATCTTAGATTGAAAAACCTTGCAAAATTGGATTCAGCTGTGAGAAATCTCATTGCATTAAGTCCTGTCTAATCAAAACTATGAAGCCAGGTGCAGTGGCTTGTGCCTGTAGTTTCAGCTACTCCGGAGGCTGAGGCAGGAGGATCCCTTGAGCCCAGGAGTTTGAGGCCAGCCTGGACAACATAGCAAGAGTCTGTCTCTAAAAATAATAGTAATGATGTAATCAAATTATTCTTGCCATATTTTGTTTAGAACAGTGACTATTCAGCTATGTGGCGTGAATAAGAAGAATAAGATTAATTTCCTGAGATTCATAACAAGGGTCATTTATCATTGCATCATTTATATGCCTAGGATGCCCTTTCGTTTTTATCCAAATTTAAACATCCAGCTACTTTTCTCTCTACCATGGGGTAAATAATTAAATTATACATGTAGGAGGGATGGGGCAATGCAAAAAAAAATTACATGTTATCAGTCCTTGATTATATGAATTTTATCAAATCCTTTGGATGTTTTTGTTTGCTTTTCTTTAAAAGCCAAAGAAACTTGCCTTTAGCAATTTTGGGAATTTGAGAAAGAAGAAACAGGAAGATGGTGAAGAATATGTTTGTCCAATGGAACTGGGACAGGCATCAGGAAGTGCATCTAAGAAAGGATTTAAACCTGGTTTGGATATGCGCCTGTATGAGGAAGATGATTTGGACCGGTTAGAGCAGGTAAATCCAACACTATATACCTTTTTTCAAGTTCTTCCATCATTCAGACACTAAATGGGAACTTTGTATACTGTGTCTGATCGAGGACATTTTCTTCAAATAACTAAAAATACAGATAATAATAAAATAATGGTGAACACTTAAGAGATCACCTATATCTTCCAGGTACCATCCTAAGCACTTAATGCATACTATGTTTATGGTAACCTTAAGACATGGAGAGCATTGTTATTCTCATTTTGGAGATAAGGAAACTGAGGCACAGAGAGCTAAGTAACTTGCCTAAGGTCCCTGTCTCTTTGGCTCCAAAGCCTGTGATATTTATCAATATTTTGCCGTCTCTGTATTAAAACATGTTAGGAATGGACAGGTTATTCTACCTAGCCTTTTCAGATTAAAGTCGCGGGACCACATATTTCCCCTCTAATCAACAATGCATTGCTACTATTAGCAAAGGCATTAGACTAGCTGTGTCAGTAAAGTGTCTCTTCTAATTTTTCACTTCCGGTTGCAGTGGTGAAAGGAGATTATCACCAGAAGTGTTCTGTTGCTCCTACCCCATTCAGTGCTATTTGTATTATTTCTTCTTAGACTTTTGTTCCTCTTGCTGCACTTTCCCTGAAATTGTGAAAACACTTATGTCATGTTATGGTTTGTTCTTTGCAGATGGAAGATTCAGAAGGGACAGTGAGACAGATAGGTGCATTCTCTGAAGGCATCAACAATCTGACGGTGAGTTTGTGAAATGAATTGAAAATGTTATTCAATAAAATGTCTTTTATAACAACCCCAAAGGACCACATGTCTCTTGGAGAATGTGTAGTTCTGAGCTCTTGGCTCTCAGTGTGACTCCCTGTCTCCTTGTTTTCCAGCACATGTTAAAAGAAGATGACATGTTTAAAGATTTTGCTGCCCGTTCCCCCAGTGCCAGCATTACAGATGAAGACTCAAACGTTTGACCGTAGCACCTGGATGAACATTAGGAGTGCTTAGTCTTTTTTCTACTTGCTTTTCCAAACACTCACAGTATATACAACAGGCAGCAGATTGTCTATTGTTTGTTGTTCCAACTTCTGCTGTCGAGAAATTTAAAGAGAAAGCAGGAGTAATGTGCCGATTCTGAAGTTGCCACAAAAAAATAAGACACTGGTGAATGACAGTATAATTGTTTTTCTTCTATTTAATGTAAAAATCTGTGATATATTATATTTAAAGTGTTGCATTTAAGATGAGTATTTTACCAGAGTGTTTCCATTCACATCCGCAGTATGGAGGATTTGAGGAACAGTAACCAGGATGTGAATGATTTTGTTACATCAGTGTTCACTGTAGCCACCTAAGTAGGACATTATATGATTTCAGAATCAATATGTGGAACTTCTTTAAGCATTCAGTGTGCCCACTAAATGCCAGCCACACCTCCACTTGCCTCTTATTGTCTTATTTTTATATATTTGTCTAAATATATGTATATATACAGTACATAGAAAATAGAACTTTTATTTTGTGACCTAAGGACGATGGTGAAAAGATCACGTTTTCAAAACAATCTGGTGATCAGAGTGTTCATGTACCAGCTGGTTTCTGAAGAGGTCAGAATGATCTTTCTCCATACTGACTTTTAACAATGTTGATCATTGAGGCTAAATTAATATATATGAAATATTCCTTTTTGATGACACCACAAAATTGTTGAACAGTTTAAGAATTTCAACCTTAATCTTGAATCCCTTTACCTCATATGGAAGAACTTGAGGGACATTAGTATACTTTTTTTTAAGATGGAGTCTCTCTCTGTCGCCCAGGTTGGAGTGCCGTGGCATGATCTTGGCTCACTGCAACCTCCACCTCCTGGGTTCAAGCCATTCTTCTGCTTCAGCCCCAAGTAGGTGGGACTCCAGGCACGCACCACCATGCCTGGCTAATTTTTGTATTTTTAGTAGAGACGGGGTTTCACCATATTGGCCAGGCTGGGACTCGAACTCCTGACCTTGTGATCTGCCCGCCTCAGCCTCCCAAAGCACTGGGATTACAGGCATGAGCCACCACACCCAGCCTGTTATTTTTTTTTTTTAATTTTTATTTTTTTTTAGTGACAGAGTCTCATTCTGTTGCCCATGCTGGAGTGCGGTGGCGTGATCATAGCTCACTGCAGCCTTGAATTCCTAGGCTCCAGTGATCCTCTCACCTCAGCTTCCCCAATAGCTAGGATTACAGGTGTGTGGCCTCCCACCCCACCCCACCCTTCACACGTGGCTGATTTTTCAAAAAATTTTTTTGTAGAAACAGGGTCTCACCGTGTTGTCCAGCCTGGTCTCAAACTCCTGTCCTCAAGTGATCCTCCCACCTCAGCCTTTCAAAGTGCTGGGATTACAGGTGTGAGCCACTCTGCCTGGCCTACCACTAACTTGAATACATTCAGAATCACCTCCTCTCCCCAAAATTTGTAGAAATAGTTTTTGAGGAAACCAAAAGCAAAGCAGAAACCTTTACAGTATTGTTTCTTTTCTCTTTGTTAACTATGTCATTACATCAAAATACTAACAGTCTGCCTAAACATGTTCATTGTACATTTCTCAGGCTATCAATGAATGGAGGTTTTTAAAAAGTTGAATATTTGTCTGAACATTTTATTTCAAAGTTCAAAAAAACAGAGGCTGCAAAATTCATTTTATAATGGCTATTTTGTGATGATAAGATGTAGTTCATGTTTTTCTGTAGCACTGGGCCCAAATATTCTTTGTAAAGAAAATCGCTGCAGCAAAAACTGTTACTGTATTTATTATATTTGTAGAAGTATTAGAAAAATATTCTATTTTTTATTCAGTGCTACATAATTACCCATGGTAGCCAACCCTACAAAAGACAGGTTTTCACAAACTGAGGTGGAGGTGGGCAGTTCAGGATCTGCCATTGGACTTGATTATAAACCGTATTTGGATATCAGTGGTATTATCTTTTAAGTTGTCAGCAAGTTACCAAGGTATTCATTAAAGAACTTGTAATATCAAATTACTATTTATTAATAACAATTGATTTGATGCTAATAATAATTTTCTTTAAACTCTACCATTCATTATGTGGTAACTGTATTGAACTTACTTTATTTGGATTTTATTTTAATGTGACTAGATGTCACCACTTGAAAAAATCAATTTGTTCTTAGAACCTGGTTGAAAATACCAGGAAACTGTTACAGATGCCAATTTTTTTTTTTTTTTTTTTTTTTTTTGAGATGGAGTCTTGCTCTGTTGCCCAGGCTGGAGTGCAGTGGCGCGATCTCAGCTCACTGCAAGCTCCGCCTCCTGGGTTCACGCCATTCTCCCGCCTCAGCTTCCCGAGCAGCTGGGACTACAGGTGCCTGCCACCACGCCTGGCTAATTTTGTTTTTGTATTTTTAGTAGAGACGGGGTTTCACCGTGTTAGCCAGGAAGGTCTCAATCTCCTGACCTCGTGAATCGCCCGCCTCGGTCTCCCAAAGTGTTGGGATTACAGGCGTGAGCCACCATGCCCGGCCCAAATATTTTTTATTCAGGATGGTATAACCTAACTGATAATATGTAATAAGGTTAAATTTTTTTATGATGTATTTTATTTACAAATATCATACACTGCTGGTGTTACCATATGAAAGGAAATAAAGTCAATTGATAATTGCCTCATTTTTATTGCCCTTATTTCATTTTCTGTTGTTCATAGTAACAGGCTTTGTTTCTGATATAGAAAATAACACAATCTCTTTATAAACTGCCATAAATTTGTTCGAATGGAGTTTATAACGTGTATCAACAGATAGGAATTTGAGGCCTTTGTTTGAGAAGCTTTTGTAGGAAAAGAAGCAACTGAGCTGGGAAATGAAGAATCATGGCAGAAGGTAAAAGAAACAAAAACAAACAAAAAAAGAAAGTAGGAAAAGCAAAGGGAAATGACTCACCTACAGATTGGAAGAAGTTAGTTGTAGAAAGAGGTGTATGGATATTTAAAAAACTAACATAGGGCTGGGTGCAGTGGCCCATGCCTATAATCCCAGCACTTTGGGAGGTCGAGGCGGGAGGATTGCTTGAGCCTAGGAGATTGAGACCAGTCTGGGCAACATGGTGAAACCCCACCTCTACAAAAAATACACAAAAATTAGCCAGGTGTGGTGGTGTACACTTGTAGCCCCAGCTACTCAAGAGGCTGAGGTGAGAAGATCACCTGAGCCCAGGGAGGTTGAAGCTGCAGTGAGCCATGATTGCGCCACTGCACTCCAACCTGGGTAGCAGAGTGAGACCCTGTCTCAAAAAACAAAAACAAAAAGAACTAACGTGCTATTTTTACTTCAACTAAAACTTGGAAAGAGGAAACATGTTGGAAGAGATTACCAAAGATTAAAAGTAGAGTGACTATAACCTAGACAGAACAGATGTTTTGTGTGAAATTTAGTATCTTTAACTTAATAAACCAGCAGGAACTGTATGAACACAACACACCCAACTGACAAACACAGAGAACTAACATATTTATTTAGCTGTATGTATATATGCTTAACTACACCCGAGGAAGCTGTAGAGTTAGAAAAACATGAACCATTAACAGATGTGACCTCCTTGCAGAACTTTTACTTTGAAAAAGAAGTACGTCTGAACCAGATTCACATGTTTGATATGTGGATGCAGAGAAATGGGGCAGAAAGCGTCGCAACAGTTGGCTGTGAAGGACAGCAAAGAGGTGCCTGTCATCTGTGAGGTGGTCAGTGAAGCTATAGTCCATGCAGCTCAGAAACTGAAGGAGTACCTTGGATTTGAATATCCTCCAAGTAAACTCTGCCCAGCTGCAAATACTCTGAATGAGATATTCTTAATCCATTTCATCACTTTCTGCCAAGAAAAGGGAGTTGATGAGTGGCTGACCACCACCAAGATGACCAAGCACCAAGCCTTCCTGTTTGGTGCAGACTGGATTTGGACCTTTTGGGGATCCGACAAGCAAATAAAGCTTCAGCTTGCAGTACAGACTCTGCAGATGTCTTCACCTCCTCCTGTGGAATCTAAGCCTTGTGACCTTTCCAATCCAGAATCAAGGGTAGAGGAGTCTTCCTGGAAGAAAAGTAGATTTGATAAGCTAGAAGAATTCTGTAACTTAATAGGAGAGGATTGCCTGGGTCTGTTTATCATCTTTGGTATGCCAGGAAAGCCTAAAGACATCAGGGGAGTTGTCCTGGACAGTGTCAAAAGTCAGATGGTGAGGAGCCATCTGCCAGGAGGGAAGGCTGTGGTTCAGTTTGTCCTGGAAACTGAAGATTGTGTGTTCATCAAAGAGCTGCTCAGAAACTGTCTGAGTAAGAAAGACGGGCTGAGAGAGGTGGGCAAGGTTTATATTAGCATTCTCTGACTTGGATATATATTATGTGACTGTTGGAAAAGAAAAAAAGATTCTAATAAGCAAGCTCACCTATTTGCATCATTCCAGCATGGGATTTTTTTTCATTTGTTTTCCCATTGATTGAAAATGATTACTGGGATCAAAGTACATTCATGTCACAATTACAGAGAGAGAGAGAAAAAAAGAAAACCCTGGCTCTGCCTATGATTTAAAAACAGTTCAGGAAAAGTTATAATTTAGTTTAATATTTCATTCACTTATTCAATAATAAAAATGGAAGAGAGATAATAAAGTCACATTTAAAGTTTGATTTGCAAAAAAAAAAAGTGTCTTTGTTTGAAATAATAAGTCTAGCACTCAAAAGTATAAAATGTGTTTTTGCATCTGTTGGTGGGAGATGGGTAGGGTGAAGTAGTGGGTAAGGCTACAGAGCAGGTTTAATTACATTTGTAACGCCAGTTTCAAGCCAGGCACAGTGGCTTACGCCTGTGGTCTCAGCTGCTCAGGAGGCTGAGGTGGGAGGATCGCTTGAGCCCAGGAGTTTAAGGCTACAGTGAGCTGTGATTGCACCACTGTACTCTAGCCTGGGCAACAGAGTGAATCCTCGTCTTTAAAAAAAAAAAAAAAAAATAGTTTGAGTTCAGGACTCCTGGGCAAAACTCACAGCATTCTTTTCCTCTAACACTTACCTTCTTCTGTCTTCTCCCTAGCTGCTGTCTCTGCACTGAGAGGACTTTGATGGGATTTACTTTGAGATTCACTTTAGTGTTAGCTCTGCCTATGATTTAAAAACAGTGACCTATAAAACTATTCCTTTTAATAATACTTGTTTAGCCTTTGCAGTAAGGAAGATGTATTCACATATAATAACCATTTTTACTTAAAAGCCAGTGTGGAATTATAACAGTACAAAGAGGAATCACCATTATTTATTGCACTTGTAAGTCAAGTCAGATGCTTTACGTATATTAGCGTGATTTGCATGTGTCTTCCATGACTCTAAGAGGTTTCTATTTGCCAAATCAAAGAGGCTAGATAACTCATAAATCTATTAAGTGGCTTGTAACAAAAAAGTAAAGTCTGCCCAGTTACAAAGCCCATATTCTACAGTCGTGTAAAGAAAATTCCCTGTAAGCCTATAAGTTATGTTAAGTAAAAATCAATTAAAAAAAAAAAAAGAAGAAGAAAAGAAAATTCTTTGGCCAAGAAGGGTAGCTGTGATCCCAACACTTTGGGAGTCTGAGGCTGGAGGATTGCTTGAGCCCAGGAATTCAAGACCAGCCTGGGCAACATGGTGAAACTCTATCTCTACAAAAAATACAAAAAGTCATGGTGATGTATGCCTGTAGTCCCAGCTACTTGGGAGGCTGAGGTAGGGGGATTGCTTGGGTCCAGGAGGTCAAGGTTGCAGTGAGTCGTGATCGTGCCACTGCACTCCAGCCTAGGCAACAAAGCAAGACCCCATCTCAATAAATACATAAAAAGAAAATTCTCTGATTTTAAACTACTGGAATTGCTGAGACAACAAAGATGTTCTCGTGCAAAAATGCTAGCTGGTTGCTGTTGCTCATTTTCCCTCCATTTCCTGGCCTTAATCTGTGGCTACTTTTCCTGTTGTTGAACCACCTGTTCACTGATACGCAGCCATTAGAAACATGGGCTGAATCCTTTCAACTGCATCCAACCTCTTAAAATCATTTCTGTTTCTGACAGTCTTCTTACGGCCTTCGACCTTTCTGTGTTTTGGAATTTAGGACATGTTCCTGTGAGGCTAAATTAAGACATATGAGTGCAATGTGTCTCATGCACTCATGAGTGCATGTGCATCATGCAGGTATTCCAAAGTAAGAAATACATTTGTTGCTGTGATCTGTATAACTGAAGCATGTTGCAGTGCACTCTGATAGTTTGTCCTACATCGGTTTGTAAAATGCTGACTGCAAGCTACCAAATTGCTATCATGACCAGCAATAGGTCACAATGCAGAGCTGTCAAAACTTTGTCATGGTAGAAGGAGTGAGAGCTTTCGAGTTTAGCTGAGGACAAACCTGCTTAAAATCCCAGCTCTTTTATTTACACTTATCCAACCAAACCTCTGTGCTGGTTATTCTCATTTCAACCTCCACATCTACTCCCCACCTTGTCTGCCTTCTTCTGGGCTCTGACTGCATCACTCTGGCTTCCATCCAGTGGAGAGCACGAGATCAGAAAGGGGACAGGTCTGGAATGTATTAGCCCAACTTTCCCTGCCTCACTATGACGCTTGGTTCCAGACAGCTCCTGTCCAGCTGGCCCTTCTCTGAGACTCCAGCTCCCTCCCCTTCCCCTCTCAGGCCATTGTCCCTTCCGGGATGCTTCATCATTCTTTGTTAGTTCCTTGCACCCTGCCCCCACCCTGTAGATGTACTTTTTCCTTAGGTAGACTTGAGGGTGCCATTTGATTTCTTCTATAGCCCTAATGCCTCCTGATTTTCCTATCTAAAAACCAGAGATGACAATATCCACCTCGTAGAACTGCTATTCGTTATAGAATTAAGAATAGTCAGCCAAGCGCGGTGGCTCACACCTGTAATCCCAGCACTTTGGGAGGCTGAGGCAGGCGGATCACGAGGTCAGGAGTTCAAGACCAACCTGACCAACATGGTGAAACCCCATCTCTACTAAAAATACAAAAATTAGCCGTGGCACATGCTTGTAATCCCAGCTACTCAGGAGGCTGAGGCAGGAGAATTGCTTGAACCTGGGAAGCGGAGGTTGGAGTGAGCTAAGATGGCGCCACTGCACTCCAGCCTGGGTGACAAAGAGAGACTCCGTCTCAAAAAAAAAAAAAAAAAAAAATCAAAAGTGCTTAGTATAGTAATCCAAATCCACTCTTTGATTCTTTATCCAGCCCAGTAAACAGGATCCACAGTGAATCTAAAGGCGCGTCGTTAACTTCAATCTAGATTTAGGCTTAAGAGCATGCCCTGTTTTCTTTCCGTTGAGCCTGGTGTTCTTCAAATTAAAATACGCCTTGCAACATTGGGGAACACCAACCCCCAAATCCCTTCTCTTCAACTTTATCTCCCAAAGAAGTCCTGGGGGAAAGCGAGGAAGGGAGCATTCATAATCCCCATGATGCCTGCAGCTTCAGGAAAGAAGAAAATGATGTATATTCTCTTCAGCCTCAAGAAATGGCTTTGTTTTCCCTCCTATCAATGTTTATTCACCCCCATAGCCCTCTCCTTGAGGAACCTGGAATAGGAAGAACATATCTGTGGCCCTGTAGTTGTCCTTCATTAGAAACTGGCATGAAAGAGTGTTTAATAAAATGGAGTATTGATATACACAATTACTTGTCAATTAAAAATGACTTTTTTAAAAGAAGGTGAGTATTGGCAGAGACGTCTGTTTCTTCTTTTTGGTAGTGAAGTCTCCAACAGCATAGAGTCAAGCTCAGCTTTTGCAATTTGGGTTAATATATTGCAAAAAAAAAAAAAAGGCTTAAAAGTGTAAATGGAAGATAGATTCATTCAAACATAATTGCTGAGTGCCTATTACATGTTGGGCTTGTTCTGTGCCCTGCCAATCCGGCAGTACAAAGAACAAAGTTCCTAGTCTCAGGGAGTCTATCTTAATGGTGGAAGACAGACAAACACGTGCAGATGTTTAAATGCATATTTTCAAAACATCTCACGCCTGTAGTAATCCCAGCACTTTGGGAGGCTGAGGCCGGCGGATCACTTGAGTTCAGGAATTTGGAACCAGCCTGGGCAACATGATGAAACCCTGCATCTACTAAAAATACAAAAATTAGCCTGGTATGTTGGTGTGTGCCTGTAGTCCCAGCTACTTGGGAGGCTGAGGTGGGAAGATCGCTTGAGCCCAGGAGGAGGAGGTTACAGTGAACCCAGAACCAGCCACTGCACTCCAGCCTGGGCAACAGAGTGAGACCCTGTCTCAAATAATAATAATCAATTTTAAATTACATCAAGAGTAATGTAAAGAAAAAGCATGATCAGGGAATAAAGAATGTTAGGAGGTGCTATTTTATATTGGGTGGTGAAGGAAGGCCTCAGCGAGGAGGGGGCAATTAGCTAGAAATCTGAAGGAAGACACTGAGCATCAGTGCAGACATTTGGGAAAGGGTGTTCTAAGCACAAAGAACTGCAAATGCAAAGGACCTGGAATGCGAGTAGATGTGAATGTGGATAGCAAAGGAGGCTGACGTGGACAGAGAGCAGAGTGAGCTGGAGGCGAGAGGTGGGAGATGAGTTTGCAGAAGTAGCCAGCAAACTGATCAAGCTGGTCAAACTTGTAAGCTGAAGTAAGGACTCAACTATTCTGAGTGATGGGGGAGAGAAATGTCTTGACTGACCTGTACCTTAAAAGCCTCACTTGAAGCCAGGCATGGTGGCTCACACCTGTAATCCTAGCACTTTGGGAGGCCAAGGTGGGTGAATGACTTGAGGCCAGGAATTCAAGACCAGCCTGGCCAACATGGTGAAACCCCGTCTCTACTGAAAACATAAAAATTAGCCTGGCATGGTGGCATATGCTTGTAATTTCAGCTACTCGGGAGACTGAGGCAGGAGAATCGCTTGAACCCAGGAGGCAGAGGTTGCAGTGAGCCGAGATCGTGCCTCTGCACTCCAGCCTGGGTGACAGAGCAAGACTCTGTCTCAAATAAGCAAACCCTCACTTGATTACTCGGGAGAGACTTGATGGTAGAAGAAAAAGAAGAGAAGCAGAACCCAGGTAAGCATCTAGGAAGCTGTAGTCACCCAGATGAGAGAAAAAGGTGGCCTGGACCACACTCGTACAGGAGGAGGTGTGAAGAGGTCAGATTTAGAATGTAGTTGAAGGTAAAGTGTACAGCGTTTGCTGATGATTGGATGTGGGGTTTGAAACATGTAACAATTAGATGCTGTATTTCCAAATGTCTTGAATAATAAGAATATATGCAAGGGCAGAAATAAATTTGTCTTTGACTTTCCTTTATCCAAAGAAATCAGAAGATGGAGAAAAGCATTTTAGAGAAACAGTGCCAGGGTACGTGATTGCCAGGTGGGCACTGCATGACTGGGTGCCTCACTGAGGAAAAAGTAACTCAACATGGGCAAAGGAGATCTCAAGAGGCAAAAATGTCATTATACGCATTCTTTATGCACACTTGTCAGAAGGAGCACAAGAAACAGCACCCAGATGCTTCTGTCCTCTTCTCAGAGTGTTCCAAAAAGTGCCAGAGAGGTAGAGGACTGGGTCTGCTAAAAAGGAAAATTTGAAGACGTGGCAAACTCGGGCAAAAGACGCATTATGAAAGAGAAATGAAAACCTATATCCCTCCAGAAAGAGAGGCAAAAAAAAAAAAAAAAAAAAAAAGCAAGCCCAAGAGGCCTTATTTGGCTTTTTTCTTGTGTTCTGAGTATTGCCCCCGAATCAAAGGAAAATATTCCGGCCTATACATTGGTGATTTTGCAAAGAAACTGGGAGAGAGGTGGAATGACACTGTTGCAGATGACAAGCAGCCTTATGAAAAGAAGGCTGCAAAGCTGAAGGAAAAATATGAAAAGGATATTGCAGCAGACTGAGCTAAACAAAAGCCTCATGCAGCAACAAAGGGAATTGCCAAGGCTGAAAAATAAAAGAAAAGGAAAGAAAAAGAAGAGGAGGGTGAGGAAGGAGAAGAAGAAGATGATGATGATAAACAAGTTGGTTGTAGCAGTTTTTTTCTTGTCTAGAAAGCATTTAACAACCACTGTATACAACTCATTCCTTTTAAAGAAAAAAAATTGAAATGTAAGGCTGTGTAAGATTTGTTTTTAAACATTACAGTGTCTTTTTTGTACAATTAACTGACTACTGAATGTCTCTTTAGATAGCCCTGTCCTGGTGATATTTGTAATAGACACTAACCTTGCCTGGTACAGAATGGGGTTGTAATTGGCATGGAAATTTAAAGCAGGTTCTTGTTGGGGCACAGCACAGATTAGTTTTATAGGAGGATAGTTTTTTCATCTTCATTTGTCTCTGATGCAGCTTATATGATATAATTGTTGTTCTGCTAACTGAGTACCACTCTGTAATTGAAAAAAAAGTTGCAGCTGTTTTGCTGACATTCTGAATACTTCTAAGCAAATACAATTTTTTAATTAAAAAAGCATTTTAGCCCTTTGCCTTCAGTAAACTGGGCATGAATAGGCCCAGGTGGCATCTTTTAAAGTGTTAAGTAATAACGGTTCCCATGTTCAATGTTTCTGGGAGGTTATAGTATTCAGTCAATTAATGTTTCCTTGGTGTATGGCGACCTCTGTCTGCAGGAATGCTGTGTGGAGTACACTCTCAAGAAGGAGGTGATGTAAAGAATGTGCAACTTGGAATCAGATGTGGATTTGAGTTTCAATGCTCATAAGAGCAGAGTCAAGTGGCTTAACTCTTTGCTTCCTTATTTTTAAAATGGGAATGACTTCAACTACAATCATGCATTGCTTAATGGGGATATGTTCTGAGAAATGCATTGTTAGGCAATTTCATTGTTTTGTGAGCATAATAAAGTGTACTTACACAGACCTAGACAGTACAGCCAACTACACACCTAGGCTATGTGGCATAGCTCCTAGGCTACAAGCCTGTACAGCATGTTACTTTACCGATACTGTAGGCAACTGGAACACAATAGTAAATATTTGTGTATCTAAATATATCTAAACACACACAAAAAAGATACAGTAAAAATAAGGTATAAAAGGTAAAAAATGGTACACTTATATGGGGCACTTACAACGAATGGAGCTTGCAGGACTGGAAGTTGCTCTGGGTGAATCAGTGAGTGGTGAGTGAATGCGAAGGCCTAGAACATTACTGTATGCTACTGTAGACTTCACAAACACTGTTCACTTAGGCTGTGCTAAATTTATAAAACAATAAAGTAATTGTGCTATGATGTCACAATAGCCACAATGTCACTAGGGAATAGGAATGTTTCAGCTCCATTATAGTCTTATGGGACCACCATCATATATGCACGGTGGTTGACTGAAACGTCTTTTTGTGGCCCATGACTGTAAGTCAACGAAGACAAAGCTTGTGAAAATATTTTATATACTGAAGTGTAAGCTTACCAAAATTTCAGAGAACCTAGTATAAATTGTAAGTATTCATGTTATAAACAGCTGAAAGCCATAAATCAGACTCACCATGTTTTTTTTTTCCAAGTGAAAATTAAAATGTGAAGCTTTTGTTGATTTTTAAAATACTGCATACTCATTTAATTTTTTTCAAGCTGTATGCTTGGTGTAAAAATTCAAGTACAGAAATGGAGAAAGTGAAGTCTTCAGGAGTGTCTCCTCCATCCTCATATCCACTGCCTCAAATTTGCTGTTGACTCTTCCAGAATTTGCACTGCAAAAAAATAAAAATAAAAATATAATACACAAATGAGATTATACAATCCACAAATGCCTTATAACCTGCATTTTAAAAAAACTTAATATATTGTGGACAATTTTCTATGCTAACAGATTTATATCCACTTCATCCTTGTTAAGGCTGACACCAGTGGTTTTCCATCTTGCCTCAATATTAGATTCACTTGAAGAACTTAAAGTAAACAAAAAACAAAACAAAACAAAACCCTAGTGCTCCAAACACATCTAGACCAATTAATCAGCATCTCAGAGGGAGTCTAGATAATTTTTTTTTTAAATCTCCTGAGGTTATTCTAATGTTTAACCAGGATTGGGGCCCATGTATCTTAAGTAGTGACGCAGGATTTTTCTCGGCTCCTTTGCTGGACTCCCAGCAGGGGCGCTCTGTCTGCTAGGCCCAACACACTCAGCCCCTTGTGGGAGGGAGCACATGAGTGAGTGAATCCAGGGTCCAGCCTGCCACTTCGCCACCACAGGAGAAAGCTTTGTGCAGAGCCCGCAGCCAGACCAGTGGTGTCGCCTTCAGGGGAATGCAGTAGCACCCAGGCAAGGATGCCTGAGACCCCAAAGCCCCAGAGGGGGTGTTACTATGCTAATTAGCTTTTTTAGTTCTGCCATCCACAGCCCGATGGACGGCAGCATGTTAGCAGCTTGGTTGGCCCCTGGCCCCCTCACATGGGGTGGCTGTCCTCTGCTGACCAGGGCAAAGGGTCAGTGTGACAGCCTTTCTGGGTACCCACACTTGGATCTCAAGCTCTTGTCCGGCATCCAAGAAAAATTAGGTCACCCTTGACAATTGAATGATAGTGAGGGCAGAGAATTTTATTGAGTGATGAAAAAGCTCTCAGCTGAGAGGGGGGCTGGAGATGGGATGGGAAGGGCTGTACATCTTCCCCTGAGGTCAGGAGGTCTCTTCCCTGAAGTCAGGCCATCTCCCACCTCTACCAACTGAGTCTGGGGTCTTTACAGGCACAGGATGGTGGTGGGGTGGACTGTAGGTAATACTGGAAAAGGCAACATTTGATTGGTTAAAATACATTATTCAGAAAGAACCAATCAGGAGAGAGTGGGCAAACAGGAATAGAAGTTCTCACTCTGGTCCATGGGCTTCAGCCTGTTTTTGGCTTGAAGGTCGGGTTTCACCGGAGACCCACCCCTGTCTGCCTAGGATTTCTCTGCCTCCTGCCTTTATTAGTAGTACTCTGCATTATATGAATACACCATAATAGATTTAACCAATACTGTTTTGCTGAACATTTAGGTTGCAAGGTCTCTGTACCTATTCCTTATATTTGCATTTTGTCTACTATACTTGTGAATAGACATACTTTGTTCACCTACTATAAAACAAGTCAGTTTTGAAGGCCGGGTGTGGTGGTTCCCGCCTATAATCCTAGCACTTTGGGAGGCCGAGGCGGGCGGATCACTTGAGGTCAGGAGTTCAAGACCAGCCTGGCCAACATGGTGAAACCCTGTCTCTACTAAAAACACAAAAATTAGCTGGGCATGGTGGCACATGCCTGTAATCTCAGCTACTCGGGAGGCTGAGGCAGGAGAACCACTTGAACCCGGGAGGTGGAGGTTGCAGTGAGCTGAGATTGTGCCACTGCACTCCAGCCTGGGTGACAGAGCAAGACTCCGTCTCAAAAAAGAAAAAAAAAAAGAAGTTAGTTTTGATTAAAAGTAGCTTTTTAATACAAAGGATAAATGCTTGAGTTGATGGATACCCCATTTACCCTGATGTCATTATTATACATTTTATGTCTGTATCAATATATATCATATACCCCATAAATATATATACTTACTATGTATCCATAAAGATAAAAAATTAAAAAGTAGCTTTTATTGAATTAATCCAGGTTTAAATATAATAAAAACCCATTGTAAGACAGTTTAATATTTAAAATTATTCTACACAGGACCAGCTACATAATTTGTAGGTTCCAGTGCAAACTGAAAATGCAGGGCTCCTTGTTAAAAAAAGTATTAAGAATTTTAAGACAGCATCAGCAAAGCGTTAGGCCAAGCGCAGGCCCTTCTAAGTGCACGTTGTATGTCTATGAAGCCAGCCTAGCTTCTATGATGTGTTAGATTACGTGGTCATAAAGTTTGAAGAAAATTTTTTTTTGTTTGTTTGTTTGTTTGTGACAGGGTCTCACTCTGTCGCCCAGGCTGGAGTGCAGTGGCACTATCTCAGCTTTCTGCAACCTCTGCCTCCTGGGCTCAAGTGATCCTCCCACCTCAGCATCCCCAGTAGCTGGGACTACAGGCACACATCACCATGCCTGGCTAATTTTTGTATTTTTTGTAGAGACAGGCTCTTGCTATGTTGCCCAGGCTGGTCTTAAACTCCTGAGCTCAAGTGATTCCCCCATCTCAGCCTCCCAAAATGCTGAGAGTACAGGAGTGAGCCACTGCACCCAGCAAAGAAAATATTTCTATCATGAGTGAATAATTGCACCTCTAAGATCATTGCCAAGTGAAAAATTATGTAATCTTAGTAACCCCTATGTGCAAGATAGTACATGCTTTACTCTTTACGCTGCACAAGACAGATATTTTTGCTTGTTGATAGCATTAATAGCATTACGAATGAATTTTTAACTTTTACTATAGAATGAAACTTACTGTACTTGATGCTAGGGAAAACAATAAGTATTTTTCTGGCTCCTCTAACTCTGGTCATCTATCCACTTTAGTCTTAGGAAGAGAGTACAACAAAAGATAGAACACATAGCAAGGTAGAATGGGGACCTACGTCTTTAATATCTTGCTTAGAAATTAAGAAATATTGTTAGAGTAGGTAGCTAGTCATGAATAAGCAGGGCAGGAGAGGGCTCCCTTTACACACACACGCCCCTCCACACACACACACACACACACACCCACCCCAGGAATTTCAGGCGACCATCAGGTGACGGTCAGGTGGTTATTAACTGTCTTTCTAAAACAATAATTGGTTGCAGCCAGCACCAGGGAAAAGCAGTCTCCCAATAGATACAAACAACCTGAAACTAGTGATCAGCAACTTTCCAGTAAGATCTCAGGAGCTGGGTAAGTGTGCACAAGCGTGCACATTAAGAGGCAAAATGGCAGAATTTAACTGGTATTTGATCTTCCAGGGACGTTCAACTGCTAATGGAAGAACACCTCAAGTAAGCATGTATACGACTCCAGTAAACACACTATGCATGCTCCCCTCCCAAGTCCTGGCAAGCCACTGTGCATGCAGACAGCCCACCCCAAGGAAAAAAATCAGGGGAGAAGGGACACAGACCCCAGAAGTATGCCAATGTATAAAACCCTAAGTCAAAGGTCAAATGGGGTACTTGACTTTTAAGTCGCCCACTTGGCCCTCTTCCTAGTGTATTTCCTTCCTCTTGTTCCTGCTGTGAAGCTTTTTAATAAACTTTCACTCCTGCTCTAAAAGTCGCTTCAGTCTCTCCTTCTGCCTTATGTTCCTCGATCAAATTCTTTCTTCTGAGGAGGCAAGAATTGAGGTTGCCGCAGACCTGTACAGATTTGCCGCTGGTAACAGTATGAATATGATCACACTCCTTTTGTCCCTAAATTTCTATGGTATAGGACTTGCACTTTACTAAAATATACAAACTTGCAAGAAAAGGAGGCTGTTGCATTGACCCTACGCTTAATGCCAATGCCCGCTGTTTATATTTATGCCTTTAATCACGACTGTCCTAAGAAAAATATTATTGCTCTCATTTCCCTTGAAACTGAAACTCAGAAAGATAAAGTAGATTTGCCCAAAATCATAAAGAACCAGAGCCCGGATTCAAACCTCACCTCCATCTGATTAAAAAGGCCATGCTTTTGATCTTAAAAATAGTCCGAGGAGAGGAGAGAACTCCATTGGAATATGGGGGCAGAAGGTGATGTGATGTGTCTACCAGCCAAGGAGTGCCAGCAACCATTAGAAGCTAGGAGAGAGGCATGGAACAGATTCTCCCTCAGAACCTCCAGAAGGAACCAACCCTGCCCACACCTGGATTTTGGACTTTCCAGACTCCAGGATTGTGAGAGAGGAAATTTCTGTTGTTTTAAGTCACCCAGTTTACGGTACTTCTTTCCAATCCCCTAGGAAACTCATACATCATGCTTCTATTTTGGAACAACAGGATGGTAAAAGTCCAGAAAAGATGAAGATGATGAATATTACAAATACTTGTCCATCTCATGCTATTTATCCCCCTCCCATACCTTACTGATTGATGTCCATGGCACACTGAATGTTCACAGCTAGAATATTCCTGGACACCTGCATACCTCTGTTCTACTGGTTGTATGCTTACCAAGAATCGGTTTTGTTTATTTCTAGTTGTTTTTACTGTTATAATTTTGTCACTTTGAGACAAAATAGGAAAACAGGCCAGACCCATGCCTGTAATCCTGACACTTTGGGAGGCCAAGGCAGGAGGATCACATGAAGCCAAGAGTTTGGGACCAGCCTGGGCAACATAGCAAGACCCCCAACTCTACAAAAAACTTAAAAATAGAAAAAATAGGCCAGGTGCAGTAGCTCACGCCTGTAGTCCTATCACTTTTCTGGGAGGCCAAGGCAGGAGGATTGCTTGAACCCAAGAGTTTGAGACCAGCCCTGGCAACACAGTGAGACCTTATCTATAGAAAAACAATTTTTTTTAATTAGCTGGGTGTGGTGGTGCGTGCCTGTAGCCTCAGCTACTTGAGAGGCTGAGGTAGGAGGGTCACTTGAGCCTGGGAGGTCAAGGCTGCAGTGGGCCATGGTCCTGCTACCACATTCCAGCCTAGCAACAGAGCAAGAAGACTCTGTCTCAAAAATAATAATAATTAATTAATTAAAATAACTTTTAAAATAATGAGAAAATAGAGAATTTATTTTATTTTTGAGACGTTGTTTTGCTTTTATTGCCCAGGCTGGAGTGCAACGGCGCGATCTCAGCTCATCGCAACCTCTGCCTCCCGGGTTCAAGCGATTCTTCTCCCGAGTAGCTGGGATTACAGGCATGTGCCACCACACCCGGCTAATTTTGTATTTTAGTAGAGACCAGGTTTCTCCATGTTGGTCAGGCTGGTCCCAAACTCCTGACCTCAGGTGATCCAGCCGCCTCGGGCTCCCAAAGTGCTGGGATTACAGGCGCGAGCCACCGCGCCCGGCCGAGAATTGTTTTATTAAGGCTTGTATGTTAATTCATCCTACCGTAGAAAATTTAAGAGTGTTCATTTAAGGTTTATTTTCTAGGTCCTGATGAGTTCTGACTTTCTGTAATTCTAACCTGATCTAACAACAAGCTAACCATATATAGCTAAAAGTTATAGGCTACGTACACGCGGTGTTCACCGTATGCCAATGCTGTACACAAATATTTGCCTATGCTAATTTGTCTAAGATCATACATCCCAGAAGTGGTGAAGTCAAGTTTGAAACCCAAGCACTCTGGCTCGGGATACTGCTTCTCTCCCCTTAGCGCATATTTCTGGTATTAGTTGAAGACTTCTTTAATCCAAGTAAATGTAGAAAAGCAGCAATTATAAATAACAGGAGTCCCTCGGGTAGACCGCTTGACTCTGATCAACTGAGGTTCCACCCAGACCACGCCCGCCTTCAGTGAGCCGCAACCCCCATCCCTACGGTCTTTATCTGCAATTCTCTACGAACTGATTCACTCGATTTTTAAGGATTTTTTTGTTTTCTTTTCATTACTTCTTTCAGTTTGGGGGAATCTTCCTGCACATTTAACTCGGCTCTGAGTGCGCAGACCAACGTGTTTCCTCTTTCTCCAGCTTAGGGCGGTGCCAGCCCACGGAGCCTGCGCTTAGCGGCCCCAGGTCCGCCCCTGATACTGAGCGGCGCTTGTCCCCTCCGGCTTGCCGTCCTCGCAGCCATGGCGGCCGCCGCGCTCCCGGCATGGCTGTCGCTGCAGTCGAGGGCAAGGACTCTGCGTGCATTCTCCACCGCCGTGTACCCGGTCACTCCGGTCCCGACATCTGGCTCGCGTGAGTGTCTGTCTCGTCTTCTCCGGGCTTTGGGGGAGGTGCAAGAGCGGAATACCGGCCCCATGAAGGGTGCCGCGGTGGCTGAGCCAGCGCCGCCCGGGGGAGGCCCGTGCGTCCGCTGCCAGGCCCGTCTGGTAGGAAAGCCGTGGACGTGGCTCTGTGTTCTGCGCCCGCGTTGCCCGGCTTCTAGCCGCCTGTTTCTGCCCTGGGTGCTCTGGGAGTTTGCTCAGAAAGCTTACATCCCCCTTCCCCGTAACCTGCTCCTGTGTTGCCCCCGTCCACAGCCCCTGGCACAGGTTACTGGTGCTCTGTGTTGTTTATCGGGCATAGGCAATGTTGAACCATGGATTTCCCCAAACATTAAGAGAGTCATACGGCTGTGCTAGGACAAATTGCTGCTCTGAATTCCAGGCCACCAAATGGGCGGCCTTCATTCAACAGGCGTTGATAACCTCCATTTAACGGAGATTATAGGGATGCTTGATAGCGTGCTTACCCCGGAGGAATCTAGTGGAAAATACAGATTTATTAGCGGAGAAGTGCTATGTAGAGTGAGAGGCGCTGTTATAGAAGCGTGGCTAGAGTGACGGGAGCGTTGAGGAGGAGCTGGCGTGAGTCTAACCAATCAGCGGATCCTACCTGTGCTACTTCCTGTTGTATCTCTAATTTACTCTCCTCATACCACCAACTATCTAGTTCAGGTGACCATCTCATTTCTACAAGTTTCTTTTCCGTTTCCTGTTTCCCCTCTTGCTCTCCTACATTGAATTCTCACAACAGCCAAATGAGGTTTTCGAAATTTAGATCTTGTCTTGCTGCTCCCATGTTCAGGATCTACAAATGGTTTCCCATTGTTTTCAGATAAACTATAAATTCATTAATCCTTCATACTGGCTCTTCATAGGTCTAATAATTGTCTATTTTTAAATTTTCCTTCTTTCATTCTTGGAATACTTAACTCCTATTGTATACTATGCAGTGTTCTATACACTCACCAGAGATAGTCAAGGTGGGGAAGTCAATAGTATAAACAACCAAACAACTAAATAAGATGTCAGATAGGGTTTAATGCTATGAGGAAAAATAAAGCAGAGTATTGAGAATGATGTATTTGGGGGGACTAGAGGCCACAGGGTAGTCAGGAAAGATCTTTCTGAGGAAGTGACATTTGAACAGGGCCCCAGGCCATGCAGAGATCTGGAGAAAGAGCCTTTGGGGTATGGGAAACTATAAGTGCAAAGAACAATCTGAGGGGTGTGATCAAGGAACCGGAAGAAGGACAATGTGGCAGGAGCTAAGTGTGAGTAGAGGAGAGAGTGGTAGTATAAGACGTCAGAGAGTTAGTTAAGTAATGATCTGATCGCTCAAGAGTTTGTAGACATTTCATTTGGATTTTTGGCTTGGATTTTATATCGGAAGGCTTGGAACAGGGAACTGATATAATGTGATTTACATTTGTGAAAGATCACTGACTGCTTTACTGGGGTAAGAGTGGAAGCCAAAGATCTGTTTGGAGGCTGTTGCCATAATCCAAATGAGGTGATGGTGACTTGGATTAAAGTAATAGTGGAGAAGCGGGTGTGGTTGTATTTGCGATATATTTTGAAGGTAAAGTTCATAGGATTTACTGATGGATTTAATGTGGGGCTTGAGGACAAGTCTCAAAAAAATGCTGTTACATTTTTGTCCTGAGCAATTGGATGAATGATGATTCCATGTACGCGAGTTGGGAAGACTAGAAGAAGAAAATCAAAAGCCCTGCCAAGGGGCTGAGTGTGGTAGCTCATTCCTGTAATCCCAGCACTGTGGGAGGTGGAGGCCTGCAGATCCCTTGAGCCCAGGAGTTTGAGACCAGCCTGGGCAACATGGCGGAACCTCGTCTCTACCGAAAATACAAGAAATTAGCCAGGCGTGGTGGCGCATGCCTGTAGTTCCAGCTACTCCGGAGGCTGAACTGGGAGAATCACCTGAGCCTGGGAAGTCGATTACAGTGAGCCGTAAATGCACCACTGCCCTCTGGCCTGGGTGACGGGAGTGAGACCCTATCTCAAAAGAAAAAAGGCTCTGCCAAGGGTGCATTATAGTTAAGAAGCCTGTTAAGTGTCTTCGGCCTCTTTTCTCTCTGTCTCTCTCTGTTCTGTTCTTAAATTTCAGCCATATTGAATTTGTTCACTTTGATTTTCCATGTGCTCTCACTCTGTCAAAACACTTTTTCTCACTAAGCTTGTCTTCATGGCTACGTCCTTCTCATCTTTCAGGTTTTAGCTTAAAGTTTACTTTCTCAGGGATATTTTCCCCAACTGTATTAGTGTTTTCCAGAGAGACAGAACGTGATGTAGGATAGGATAGATGTAGATGTAGATATATAGACATATGACAGGATTTTTTAGGGGAATTGACTCACCCCACAATAGGCTGTCTGCAAGCTGGAAGCCCATGTCAGTCCAAGTCCAGAAGCCTCAGAACCACGGAAGCCATGTAATTTTCAGGCCAAGGCTGAAGGCCTAAGAACTCAGGGGGCTGCTTGTGCAAGTTCCTGGAGTCCAAAAGCTGGAGCACCTGGACTTCTGATGTCCAAGGGCAGGGGAATAATGTCCCAGGTCCAGAAGAGAGAGAGAGAGAATATATCCTTCTTTCATCTGCCTTTTTGTTCTCTCTGTGCCCTCAGCTGATTGGATGATGCCCACCCACATTGAGAGCAGGTATTCCTCACTCAGTCCACTGACTCATGCCTGTCTCTCCTGGAAACATCCCCACAGACATGCCCAGAAATAATGCTTTACCACATGTCTATGTATTCCTCAATCCAGTCAAATTGACACAAAGTTAACTATCATGGCTGGGCATGGTGATTCACCCCTGTAATCCCAGCACTTTGGGAGGCCGAGGTGGGTGGATCACTGGAGCTCAGGAGCTTGAGACCAGCCTGGCAACATGGCGGAACACCATCTCTACAAGAATTAGCTGGGTGTGCTCATGCCTTTAGTCCTAGCTATTTGGGGTGCTGAGGTGGAAGGATTGGCTTGAACCTGCTAGTTCAAGGCTGCAGTAAGCTGAGATTGCACCACTGCACTCCAGCCTGGGCGAGAGTGAGATGACCTTGACTCAAAAAAAAAAAAAAAGAAGAAGAAAAAGAAAAAATTCACCATCACACAAACTAATTGACTAGGTTTCGTTCCCTTCTATATGTGTTCATAATATTTATCACTGTTTATTGAAATTATTTGTTAAAAAATTGTCTTACTTGACAGACTCTGTAAGAGTCATTTTTTAGATGATGAATTCACTGTATCGGCAATTCAAAAAACCATAGAATTTTCCTTACTGGGGCTAGGCACGGTGGCTCACACCTGCCCACTGCACTTTGGGAGGCTGAGGCAGGCGGATCACTTTAAGTCAGCAGTTTGAGACCAGCCTGGCCAAGATGGTGAAACTCCGTCTCTACTAAAAATACAAAAATTAGCCAGGTGTGGTGGGGTGTACCGGTAGTTGCAGCTACTCAGGAGGCTGGGGCAGGAGAATCACTTGAACTCCAGAGGTAGAGGTTGCAGTGAGCCGAGATCACACCACTGCAATCCAACCTGGGTGATATGCCGAGACTGCCTCTGTTTCCAGTTTTTAGTCTTCATTAAGATGATTTTGGTCCCTGAGCTTACAAAAAAAAAAAAAAAAAAAAAAGATTGTTTCATTGTTATGTTACTGAATACCTTAAATTGTGTTACAATAATGGGATCATGATTGATGTTGAACAACTAACTTGACATGATAAAATTCTCTTTAACTATTGTGTTATCTTTTATGTACAGTGGAAAGAACATCTGGAAATGAAAGGCCACCAAAAAGAAAGGTAAAAAGTTCATATATTCTACTATCTTAATGGTTTCTGGAGTTCTAAAATGAGGCAGATATTCATTATAAGGCGGAAGGGTGTTGCCAGAGAAGACTTCACAAGGTCATGTTTACTGGGTGATTGCCGTAGCCCTGGCAGAGGTTAGTCTTTGTTTTTTGTCAGTACCCAGAGAATAGATCATCTTTGAGAGGTTGACTTACTGAGGAACTCCCAGGAAACAGGTGTATAAACCAGAATATGGAACAATTTCTAATGCTATCTTAAGTCCTGCAGCCTGGGACTTATGCATTAATATAACTAGTTTGTTTATTTATTTATTATTATTTATTTGAGATAGAGTTTCCCTCTTGTTGCCCAGGCTGGAGTGCAGTGGTGCAGTCTCGGCTCACTGGTACCTCTGCCTCCCGGGTTCAAGTGGTTCTCCTGCCTCAGCCTCCCAGGTAGCTGGGACTACAGGCAAGCGCCTCTATGCCTGGCTAATTTTTTGTATTTTTAGTAGCGAGGGGTTTTCACCATGTTGGTCAGGCTGGTCTTGAACTCCTGACCTCAGGTGATCCACCCGCCTCAGTGCTGGGATTACAGGCGTGAGCCACTGCACCTGGCCTCCCAAAGTGCTGGGATTACAGGCGTGAGCCACTGCACCTGGCCGTATTCTAACTAGTTTAGTCTCACCCTGTGGACATTTGGATTCCTTACTTCTATGGAGGAATCTAAACTATAAGGTCGGTTGGTGAGCGTAGTATCAGAACAAAGACACATTAGTTGGAAGTTAAATGGTATCAAATTACAGTCATTAAGAGCAGTCATTTCCTCAGGACTATTACCTGCTTCTAGGTATCGACTACACTGGTTTTGATATTGCGTGGGTGGGGCATGGCTGAATTTTGCCACTATAAACCCTACTTCTATATGTGGGCCATCCCCTCATATTTGATGCCATTAAAAATAAATGTTAATGTGATTGACTAAGCTATCAAGTACTAGTTTTTCTCTGGGCCTAGGAGACATATAATTTTTCATTATGTATTTATTCAATCAGTTTAACTGTAATTATTCTTTTTTCTTTTTCTTTTTACTTCCAAGTACTTAATGCCCCCTCATGTACTACTGACTTCCATCAAAGAAGTTTGAAAAATTATTTCAAAATGTATTGTTAATTCACCCTTTCATAAGCAAAATGTAAAAATTTTGCTAAAAGTATAGTTAAAGAAATTTTTAGTGAAGAAAATGTGATATTAAAGGGGATCCTTGCCAGAGGGTTTGAAGAAACAGTGCGGAGATATTTAGGTAGATTTAGTGTTGTTTTTTAAATTTGGACAGCAGCAGCTTTGTGGGAGGTCAGATTTTAAATATGTTGCAATTTTGCTTCTATTTCTTGTAATTGTAGCTTTTTGCTTTAAAATTAAAATTCTTTAAAAATTAAAGAATATGTTTATATTTAAAATACTAAACGATTTTATATTTCTTAGGCACTACCTCCTAGGACAGAGAAAATGGCTGTTGACCAGGACTGGCCTAGTGTTTACCCAGTTGCAGCACCATTTAAACCCTCTGTAGTACCTCTTCCTGTTCGAATGGGTTATCCAGTCAAAAAGGGCGTGCCCATGGCAAAGGAGGGAAATCTAGAACTTGTAAAGGTAAGACAAATTGCTGATTCATTGGCTCAGACTTACGTAGAAATAAATGCTGATCTTCCCCCATTTCTACCCTTTTATGCTTCACTGTTCGGTGTATAGCAGCTTACTGTATTTTAATTTAAATTTTAAAAATAATAGGTTTATTATACAGCACAAGATAATAATAGGTGTTGTATTTTTATTATCAATGGTGTTTATTATACAGCACAAGATAATAATAGGTGTTGTATTTTTATTATCAATGGTAAAGAATACTCAAAGAATCCTAGGCATTTAATAATGTAATTAGTTGGCTGGGCGCGGTGGCTCACGCCTGTAATCTTAGCACTTTGGGAGGCCAAGGTGGGCAGATCACTTGAGGTCAGGAGTTCAAGACCAACCTGGCCAACATGGTGAAACCCCGTCTCTACTAAAAACACACAAAAAATTAGCCAGACGTGGTGGTGGGCACCTGTAATCCCAGCTACTTGGGAGGCTGAGAAAGGAGAATTGCTTGAACCCAGGAGGTGGAGGTTGCAGTGAGCCGAGATGGCGCCACTGCACTCCAGCCTGGGCGATAGAGTGAGACTCTGTCTCAGAAAAAAAAAAAAAAAAAAAAAAGAATGTAATTAGTCAATCTTGTGGCTTCCCTTGTGACCTTTTTCTATTGTGTCTCTTCTTTTTGGAGATGGGGGTCACTATGTTGCCCAAGATGGTCTCGAACTCCTGGGCTCAAGAGATATGCCTGCTTCAGCATCCCAAAGTGCTGGGATTACAGGTGTGAGCCACCATACCCAGCCTATCATATCTTTTCTATATTGCATCTTTCCAGTGGAATTAAGAAAAATGAAATATCCTAATTTGAGATTAAGAATTGGGAGGTGTGGCCAGGCGCGGTGGCTCACGCCTGTAATCCCAGCACTTTGGGAGGCCGAGGCGGGCGGATCACGAGGTCAGGAGATCGAGACCACGGTGAAACCCCGTCTCTACTAAAAATACACACACACAAAAAATTAGCCGGACGTGGTCTCGGGCGCCTGTAGTCCCAGCTACTCGGGAGGCTGAGGCAGGAGAATGGCATGAACCCAGGAGGCGGAGCTTGCAGTGAGCCGAGATTGCACCACTGCACTCCAGCCTGGGTGACAGAGCGAGACTCCGTCTCAAAAAAAAAAAAAGAATTGGGAGGTGAAACTTCCAGTTTAAAAAGAGGAATTTAAATTTTTTCTGTCCATAAAGGTAGAATATTATTTAGTATTATTTATTATAGTCTACCAAATTTAACTTTATTGCTTGAAGCAAAATAGGTTAAGGCAAATGCTTTGTTTGATAGCGTGTATAATTATTTATCATGGGTGTTTTAAAGAAAATATAAATGCTTAGTCTGGGAATGCATATCTTAGATGGTTTCTTAAATACAATGAAAGTTATACAAAGGACAGTGAACTGTTTTCCATTAGATGAGAGTCTTTGAAAAACAAAAGTTTGCTAAAAGGTGATGAGAACAGGGAGAATGGGTACTCTGTTGCTGGAGACAGGGGTAAATGAAATTTGGAAATGGGAATGTGAAGACACAAGAAAGCATACATCAAGGAAAACAAATGTTTTCTGTGAATAAAAGAAGATAATTTTGTTTAAAGAGGTCTGGAGAATCACTGGGTGAGAGAGTAGCGGTATATTTGCAATAATGCTAATGGTTGTAAATGACATTTTAATAAACATAAAAATCCAAACATTTAATGCATGCCATTTATTTGTAGTAATGGTGTCATTGAATAAGCTTATTAACTGAGCTAATATATGCAAAGTGCATAGAACTGTACCTATGTAAGTCCATGCAAATTGTCTATTATTTTTTCCTTTTATGATTTTTGAGTTTTATATGTTCATGTTTCAAAAATAAAAGTCTATCACTGTGATCTGTTAAAAGTAGCCCCTCAGCGCTAGGGTTTATAATTTTTAAAATGTATAAAAAGGAAAAAACCAAAAAGTACAGTAAATGAAGCTGCCCATCCCCAAATCCCAGTTTTCAGTGCCTATTTTATCTTGATTAAAACAATATTTTCTGGCCAGGTGTGGTGGCTCACACCTGTAATCCCAGCACTTTGGGAAGCCAAAGCAGGCAGATCACCTGAAGTCAGGAGTTGGAGACCAGCCTGGCCAACATAGCGAAACCCCATCTCTACTAAAACTACAAAAAAATTAGCCAAGTGTAGTGGTGCGTGCCTGTAATCCCAGCTACTCAGGAGGCTGAGGCAGGAGAATCACTTGAACCCAGGGGGCAGAGGTTGCAGTGAGCCGAGATCGCGCCACTGCGACAGAGCGAGACTCTGTCTCAAAAACAAAAAACATTATTTTCTGATCAGCCCTCAAGATACTTGGCATAATTCGTGGAGTAACTTTTGGCTTGTTTAAATTTTCTTTCCAAATGAGCCTTTAAGCTCTTTCAGATGTTTAACATTATTCAAGAAATGACTTAATAAATGCTAATTATTTATTTGAAGGACTCAAATCTCTGACCTTTCCTGAATTTTCATTCACACTATGAATGATTCAGTAGCCTTTTAATGTTTCATCATAAATATATTCCTAACTTCATTAAACTATCCAGTTAACATTTGCTAGCTTCACTTATTAGTTCATAAAATGTTTATTATGTACAAAGTTGAAATACTGTCATGCTATGCAGTCCAGGGGAATTGGGATGATTAAACAATGATCCATATCCTGGCCGGGCACAGTGGCTCATACCTATAATCCCAGCACTTTGGGATACCAAGGCGGGCAGGTCACCTGAGGCCAGGAGTTTGAGACCAGCCTAGGCAACATGGTGAAACCCCGTCTCTACTAAAAATACAAAAATTAGCCTGGCATAGTGGCACATGCCTGTAATCCCAGCTACTTGGGAGGCTGAGGGAGGAAAATTGCTTGAGCCTGGGAGGCAGAGGTTGCAGTGAGCTGAGATTGTGCCACTGCACTCCAACTTGGATGACAGAGGGAGACCCTGTCTCAAAAAAAAAGAAAAAACAAAAAGATCCATGTCCTTAAGTCCTTTCACTTTTATAAAGGAAATATACATGTATACCTGTAGATTTGTGGCAGGAAGAATACTATAAAAATGATGTTTAGTTTTTTTTCATTATGATTGTCGTTATAAGATGCTTGGTAAAAGATAAAAGATTTATATGATCTGAAGATAAATCCAGGTATCACTGTAAATTACTTGGTGCTGAATCCACATTTTAAGAAATGTATTTCTTGAATTGACAACATCTGTGACAGAAAATCAATATTGTAAAAAAACAGATTTTATTTACGACATGTTTTATTGGGCCTGTGATTTAGTTTTATGAGAAGATTATCTTTTTCATGTTTTTAAGACATTTAGCTAATTTATCCTTTAAATTTCTCTATTTAAGATTCCCAATTTTCTGCATTTGACTCCTGTAGCAATTAAAAAGCACTGTGAAGCCCTTAAAGGTAAGCGGTTATTTTCTTATATGAATTTTATGTTGACTTTGAACATAAATTTAAGAATCTCTGTTCTGATATACTGTATAGCCTTATGTTCAAGTTGTTTTCAGTGAATTGTTACATGTCAAGTCTGCAAATTGTTTTTGCTAACCACTACAAGGTATTAGGAATAATAATTACAAACCATGATCCTTGTTCACAGGTAAGTTAGGGACTTACTGTTGAGTTTTAGAAAACATGCACATAAGGCTGAGTGTGGTGGCTCACACTTGTAATCCCAGCACTTTGGAAGGCCAAGGCGGGCAGATCATCTGAGGTTAGGATTTTGAGACCAGCCTGGCCAACATAGTGAAACCCTGTCTCTACTAAAAATACAAAAAAAATAGCCCTGCATGGTGGCAGGGACCTATAATCCCAGCTACTCTGGAGGCTGAGGCAGGAGAATCGCTTGAACCCAGGAGGCGGAGCTTGCGGTGAGCTTAAATCTCGTGCCATTGCACTTCAGCCTGGGCAACAAGAGGGAAACTCCATCTCAAAAAAAAAAAAAAGAAAACAAACATGCACATAAGAAGACTGAAGTAAATGTTGCAGATACTTCACAGAGAAGAATTATCTTGAAGAAATTATTTAAAATTTTAAAAAATTAGTGACACATGCATGTGGTAAATCAAATAGTAAAAGAGCTTATGATGAAAAAGCTCTAGCCTTAAGTGCTTTCTTCACCATCCCCAGCCCCTCATTTATTTATGTATATATGCTTATATTTATAATAAATACTCTATATATTTATTTATACATACTTATATACTCTGTAGTGTGCATGTGTATTTACAAAATAACAGAAGTAATCACTGGAATATGATTACACCTTCAGTTCTAGATTTATTGATTTTGAAAACCTACTGATTCCTAGGTATAAACATAGATTTCATGTACTTACACTACTACTTCTCCTTCTCCTTTCTACATGCATGGAGGTAAAGGCAAATAACATTTTTTAACTCATGGTTTTGTGTATGCTTTTATAATTATGTACATATTCCAATTTAAGTTCTGATTGATAGTTATGATTGATTAGATTTATTCAGGAGTTGGTACCTTTGGAGAAAGTCTTAATATACTCATGCTGATTTAAAGGTGTTGTATATACATGCTCAGTATACTTATTAAGGCTTTTCAGGAAAGAATATGAAACCTAGAAACACTTCACAAGTATCCTGATTATGTTGGGAAGGAGATGTGGAATATTAAACATAATTATGATTAAATTTGAGCTTTTGAAAGGGCCTTCCATTTAAAAATGTAAGGAAGACTGTATAAAGAGGTCCTAAAACATAGGAATAATAACCTTACTCTTGAAATTAGGGAGGAAAAATAAATAAAAATTCCTTTTATTTATTTGGTCTTCTACTTTAGGAAATTGGGATGCTTTGCTATCCCTTTAGAGTATGTGTTTCTATATGCATTTGTGCCTGGAATTAGACTAAAACTGATCACTTCCAAATTTGTGTCCCAGGCTGGACATGGTGGCTCACACCTGTAATACTTGCACTTTGGGAGTCTGAGGTGGGTGGATTGCTTGAGCTCAGGAGTTCAAGACCAGCCTGAGCAATGTGGTGAAACCCCATCTCTACAAAAAAACACAAAAAAATTAGCCGGGTGTGGTGGCACGTGCCTGTAGTCCCGGCTACTCGGGGGCCTGAGGCAGGAGGATTGGAACCCAGGAGGTTGAGGCGGCAGTGAGCTCAGATCACGCCATTGCACTCCAGCCTGGGCAACAAAGTGAGACCCTGTCTCAAAAAATAAAAAAAAAATAACAAGTTTGTATCCCGTTTGGCACAAATCATGTATTAGTATTTGATCATCTGTAAAGCCAGTTAACAAATGGCATTGCACTGTGAAAAATTTCATGTTTCTTCTTTTTAAATGTGACAGGGCATGGTAGCTCATGCTTTTAATTCCACAGCACAGCACTTTGAGAGGCCAAGGAAAAAGAATTGCTTGATCCCAGGAGTTTGAGACCATCCCGAGCAACATAGTGAGATCATGTCTCTACAAAAATATTTAAAAATTAGCTGGGGTGTGATGGTGCATGCCTGTGGTCCCAGCTACTCTGTAGGCTGAGGTGGACGACAGAGTGAGACTCTGTTGCAAAAAAACATAAAAATAAAAAAGTTTAAACAAATTAAATGAAAGGCTTTCATACAGCACATTCAGAAGAGTGGCATTATATTTTATAGTATTTAAATGAGTGTCTTAATCTTTCCTTAATTGTCCCTTTACACTTGCTGCTGGCCTCCGGATTTAGATTGCGTCTTCCGTATAACTCAAAGGCTTTTTAAGTACTTCTTCTCAGTTTCTTTTAAAGTAGGTCAGTTCAGATTTAATATCTAACTTGTAAATGGAAAATCTGAAGCACGGGAAAGTTAGGTAATTTACCAACACTTTAATAATCAGTGGCAGAAGTTAAATACAAACCAAGGTCTTCCAAAGTCTCATCTATTGCTCTACCTATCAGATGAGTAAAGGCTAATAGGAGTCTATTATGTATTTTCCATTTGGCTGTCTTTTTTTAGACATATAATTTAGGTAATTTAATTTTAAAACTGTAATTATCATTTGATGATTGAAATGACTTATTCACAGTTTTTTAATAAAAAAAAAAAAAAGTAAAAGAAAAAAGAGTCAGTGCAAACCCAAGAGCTCACAAAATTCCCCAAACCAGTCTCTCTTATAAAGTGCTTGGCAGTGATGCATCTTATAGTGCAGGATATTGGAATAAGTTCATGATGGGAATGAAATTCAGCCTCAACAATCTTGCTCTGTTCATATTTTTTCAATGTTACAGTGATGTTTATTGCAAAGATACTTCTTTCCCCTCAAAACGACCGGGTATTGATCTTTTAAACAGTGTTCAGGGAATGGAGTGAACTATATTTAATTTGTTAATGTATTTAGTCCCAGATATCAGAGAGCCTTTGTAATCCAGAGTGACATTTTGCAGACTCTGATTTTAAAGCCTAAATGAGAGCAAAATATTGTTTCTATTGTAAGAAAATTGTTAGCCCAAGGAAATGTTATTGGCAAAATAGTTCTCACTGTCCCTTAGATTATCACCTAGAAGAGCTCCCACATCTGCCTGTGATTATGACCAGCCTCTTCTGCAGTTGTGCTTTTTTGAAGGAAGCATGGATCTATGCAGTCTAATATGTTTGACCCAAGAAACCAGTTACTTTTAGCTGTTCTTAGAGTGAGGCTGTTTAAGAAATGAGATTTCCATTGTGGACAGCCTTATAGTGCCAGGAGTTTTCATCTCAAGCTGAAAGTTCTCTGCCATGCTACCTTGATTGAAACAGGGCAAGATGAAATCAGCTCTGATACCTGGGGGAAGCTGGGAGCTACCTCTTTTCCTTTAAGTTTTTTTTTTTTCCCCATTCGGGGCCTGAGTTTATGCTTCTGTGTTATGAAGATAGAGAGGCATGTTCAGTGCTTAGAGCTCCTGTTGTGGTCTAGGTCTCAGACCCAGTCCCACTTCCTCTCTATGCTGTCTTGCACAAATATGAGGACAAGGCTTTCTTCTTTCCATTTAACCCCATTGGCACATAGAAGTCACATAGAAGAAATATCAGTTCTTGTAAGAATCCATTTAAGGGCTTAGGCTTTTGTACCTGTTTGAGTTGAGGTTCTATTCAGCCAAATTTCTAGACGACTGTTGACTCCGTCTCAGTTTCTTCTTAGGGGTTTTTGAGAGCTTTCAGTTCCTTTCAGCTGATCTTTAGTAATCTTTAGTAATTAATATTATCTGTTACTTTTTTGAAAACAGTAATGCTCTGGGCACTATGAACTGTTTGCTTTTAGTTGGTACAGAGGAAGTAAACTGTCCAATAACAGATATGTGCAAAGCTTATAATAAGCTTCCATCAAGGCACAGTTCCCTTTTAACTGAAAATACCACTACCACCAAACCTGAAATATCCAAAGAATTCCCTAATTAAATTGCCTAATTTAGGATGTACCTGATAGGAAAAGGGATAAGGGATGATGCTATATATGTAAAGTGCAGAAGAGAATCTGTTCTTTCATGTGACCTGGCGATGATCTCAGTAGTTTGGTATTGTCTAGTAGTATGCATTACAATGAGAATTTACTTGCAAAAGTGTAATTGAAATTATTTCTTTTATTCTCAGATTTTTGCACTGAGTGGCCAGCCGCACTGGACAGTGATGAGAAATGTGAGAAGCATTTTCCAATTGAAATTGACAGCACTGATTATGTTTCATCAGGACCATCTGTTCGGAACCCCAGAGCACGAGTAGTAGTCTTAAGAGTAAGAGTTGTTTTTGTTTTTTTTTTAAACAAGAATCATTCTAATACATGATTTAAAGATGTCTTTGGTGGCTGGCACAGTGGCGCATGCCTGTAATCCCAGCACTTTGGGAGGCCAAGTCAGGCAGATCACCTGAGGTCAGGAGTTCAAGACCAGCCTGGCCAACATGGTGAAACCCCATCTCTACTGAAAATACAAAAATTAGCCGGGCATGGTGGTGGGCACCTGTAATCCTATCTACTCCGGAGGTTGAGGCAGGAGAATTGCTTGAACCCGGGAGGCAGAGGTTGCAGTGAGCCGAGATCGTGCCACTGCACTCCAACTTGGGTGACAGAGCGAGATTCTATCTCGAGAAAAAAAGAAAAATTATAAAATTGCCCATAAATCTACTATTTGTAACCACTGTTAACTATAGTAGCTCATTTTAGTATATAGTCACAGCCTGCCTTTGTGTATATTAATGGGATGATACTGTATGTGTTCAACAGTCTCTTTCTTAACAAGAATTAAACATTTCCCAATAATATTAAACAGTCTTTAATTTAATTTGAATTTTTTTGAGATGAGATCTGACAGGCAGAGAGTAGTGGCACTAACATAGCTCAATGTGGCCTCCAATTTCTGGGTTCAATTGATTGTCCTGCCTCAGCCTCCAAAGTGGCTGGGACTACAGGTGTGAGACACTGCCCAGCCCATTTTCCTAAATTTTTTGTAGATACAGGGTCTCACTTTGTTGCCCAGCTTTTCTTGAACTCCTGGCTGAAGTGATCTTCCCACTTCCGCCTCCCAAAGCACTGGAATTACAGGTGTGAGCCACTGCACCCAATCTAATTTAATTTTAATGGCTGCATAGAATAACGTATAAATGAGAGATTGTTACGTACCAAGACAGTGTTTGAATCTGGGGGTGTAATGTTGATCACTTCAAACTTAGCCTTTTTTCTGAGACTGAAGTGTGATATATAAATAATTTCATAATACAGATCTACCATAATTTAAGTTATCTGTATTATGGAACCTTTAGGCTTTTTAATGGTTTTCTTTATTAGAAAAATATTTTAATGAATATTCTTAGGTATTAATATTTGTATGTATTTCTAATGATGTTCCTAAGATAATCCTGAAAGGAGAACTGTGAGGTCAAAGGATATAGCTCTTGAAGTTTGTTGATATATATTGTAAAATTCCTGCAGGAAGTGTAAAAAAATATAATCCCAGCAGATTGTGAGAAGGCTTGCTTTCCTGTGCTCTCACCAACCTACGTATTACCTGTCAACTTGATAGGTAAAAAATTTGTCTTATATTTAAAATTTGTGTGTCTTTGAATACTAGTGAGGTTGAGGATTTATTCCTTTGCAAAACATGTATTTTTTGTCATTTGCCCATTTTGGTGGTGTATTGATTCCTTGTATATATATATATTTTTTTGAGACAGGGTCTTTACCCTGTCACCCAGGCTGAAGTGCAGTGGTGTGATCTTGGCTCACTGCAATCTCTTCCTTCCAGGCTTAAGTGATTCTCCCATCTCAGCCTCCTGAGCAGTAGCTGGAACTGCAGGCGTGTGCCACCATGCCTGGCTAATTTTTTTGTATTTTTGTAGAGACAGGGTTTTGCCATGATGCCCAGGCTGGTCTCAAATTCCTGGACTCAGGCGATCTGCCTGCCTTGGGCTCCCAAAGTGCTGGGATTACAGGCACTGAGCCACTGTGCCGGCCATGATTTGTCAGTGATGATGCTAATCTTGATCACCTGGCTGAGGTAGTACTTGTCCATTTTCTTCACCATAAAATTATACTTCCTCCTCTCTTTCCCGTACTGTACTCTTTAGAAGAAACTTACTATGCAGAGCCCACACTTAAGGATCAGGAGGTATGCTCCACTTCTTTGAGAAAGAAGTGTCACATAAATTATATACAGTCCTTTTATGTGGCAAATTTGTTCGTTCTCCCCTATTTATTTACATCAGTATGGACTCATGGATATTTATTTTACACCATGTGTCATAATCCAATAAAACATTATTTTTTTTCTCAAATTGTTCTGAGTTTAACCATTGGGAACTCTTTCCACTGGCTCTTCTGTTCCTTTGCCGTGCCCCCATCATTTGTTTTTAAGCAATTTCTTATTTTCTGGCACTACAAAATGCTCTGGGCTCTTTCCCTGTCCCATTCCTAGAATCAGTGTTTCTCCAAGGAGCCCTGACTGATGTGCTTTTGATTTGTCTGGAGGGTGACTACTACCTCTTTGAGGTGCCTCCTGGGACCCTCAAAATATTAACTTTTATACTCTGTGTAGCCTGTATTTTAAGCCAGAACATTCGAAGTACACTGAAGAAATGCGTTGAAAATCTATGCAACCATTTTTGCATTATGTACTAGCAAATAAACAATCTTTAATTTCTAGATATTTCCATTTTCCTCAGTGATATTGTTGATTGATTTGTAGTTTTCTTTCTTTGCTAGGTTTCAGTATCAGGGTTGTACCAATTTTTTTCTTAATTTAATATAACTTTATTTTTTGAGACAGGGTCTCGCTCTGTTGCCCAGGCTGGAGTCCAGTGGCGTGATTTTGGCTTACTGCAACCTCTGCCTCCACGGTTCAAGTGATTCTCCTGCTTCAGTCTCCCAAGTAGCTGGGATTACAGGAATGCTCCACCACACCCAGCTAATTTTTGTATTTTTAGTAGAGATGGGGTTTCACCATGTTGGCCAGGCTGGTCTCGAACACCTGACCTCAAGCGTTCTGCCCTCCTTGGCCTCCCAAAGTGCTGGGATTACAGGTGTGAGCCACCGCACCTGGCCTGTACCATCTTTATGAAGTGAATTATGAAGCTTTCCAATCTTTTTTATTTTGTAGAACAGTTTAAATATCACAACAATATACTAAGTTCTTAGATTGAAGCTGTTTTTAAATCACAAAGACAGTATGTTTACTGTATAAAATTTCAAAAATCCCAATAAAAGAAAAAAAAGAATTGAAAGTTTAGCCATGCTTGTACCATTCCACAGGTTCATATTTTTAAGAACATATTAAATGTTACCTATTTTTCATAATAATGGTAACAACCACAACCAACAGTTGTTGAGCTCTGTTGTGTGTTGAAAAGTCTCTGACGTTATTCACCTCAAGTTTTTTTCTTACGTTATTCACCTCAAGTTTTGTGGGCCTCCATCTTCAGTCCTAGAATTGACAAACGATGTCCCTACTGGTTCTAAGTTTGCTTATTTTATTTCACACAAAAATAATCTCATTGCTTTATTTGAAGGATGGCACCAGATTTCATTTCTTATATCATGCTTTTCCTCTTGTCCTCCCTGTGCCTTGTGCTAGCCTGTGATGCCTTCATTGCTCCCTTGTACCCTTTTTGCTGACTTCATGTCTGCCCTGCTAGACTCTGCACTCCACCTGCTGGCTGTTGAGGCTCAATGGTGGTGTCCTGGATGTGCCATGTAGTTCAAGGGTAAACGTAGGTCAAACAGGTGGACTAAAGTACATGCAGTCCAGCATGATTAAAGCAATATTGTCAAGGTAGTCAACTGTTAGAAACTACTATTGGACATACTCAAATTTTTTAATTCACAGAAAAAAAAATTTTGATAGTCATAAAAGTTTAGGATTAAAAACAACTTATATATAACTTTACTTCAAAAGTGCTTTATTCTATTAATCTCATTTGTTTCTGACAAAAATTCTGGAATTAAGTGTTCCTGAGGAAACTGAGTCTCAGGGAGGTAACATGATTTGTTTAAGGTAACATATTAAACGGCAAATCTACAAATCAAACCAATTCTTGTCTTTTATGTAATACCAGCATTCTTTAACTAACCACATCATACTTGCATATAGAGAAAATATTTCACAAGTTTAGACATTTCCGAATTTATGTAGCTCTTTTTGTGTTAAAATGTAGGCATTTGAAGAGAGAGAGAGAGAGATATATATATAACCAACACCTCCTGTGATTTGAAATATCAGCGTTATTTTGGGGATAATGTTAACAGTATTATATTGATTCTTTGAAATGCAGCAACTGAGGGCAAAATATCTAAGTACTTTGAATTTTGATAAAAGACAGTGAATGCCACTCAGCCCAGGTTAAATAAAGTATTAGCCCAGATTAAAGACTACGATGTTGCAGTGCCTTTCAGTGCTACCAGGTGGCGTGAGTGCACCACACAACTGTTCCTGAAATATTTATGATTTTTGGCATAAGCTCCGTATAGTTATTGAACATTAAAATGTTAATGTGAGTTTTAAATTAATGTGAATGTGATCTTACATTACATTGTTACAGCAATGATCAGCTTTGCTGCCTTTTTTTGGACCACTTCTTATATAAAAAGCTAGAATACTTTAAGCTTTTGAAACTTTTAAATTTATTGTTAAACATTATTATGATTTCATTGAAGGGAGGTTTAAAAAAGGCAAAATCACAACATTCTCACTATCCTAATGTAAAAACTATTCATTTTTCTCTCCTTATTCCCTCTTTATACATGCATATGTGCATATATTTGTGTATTCATAATCATAATAAAGGTATATTTTATTTTTTGTAAAAAATTCTGCATATTGGTCTTAATCAGAGTATAAAATGGCTTATTTTATCTATCAAGTCAGTAACCTGGTGGTTGATGCATTCTCTTTCCAGAAAACTGTGGTGATTCACATTGTCTAATTGAGAGTTAATAGTATTCATATTACTTGAGTTGTTTTTAAGAGTGCATTTATATTTATCTGTTTTCTCTACTTCAAATACAAAATACAAAAATTCACAGTGCTTTAAAAAACAATATATCCTCCCTTTAAAAAATTTATGTATTCATTCAGCAAATATTTGTTGCATGCATTTTAAGTGTTAAGCCATTGCCAAGAACGAGATAGCATCATTCTTGCCCTCAAGGGTTTCAGATCAGTGGGGAAAAAATGGGAAAATAAACAGGCTACTATACTATGATGTCTTGAGGGAAGCATACAGAGTTATTGAAGCTGCAGAAAACCAAGTAGATTTCAAAATCCTATTTAGCTTTTTTTCTTCTTGATATAGTTACAGCTCTTTTTTATTCTTAATGCTCTGCAAAGAAGATTAACCTATACTTTACCTTATTTAACTGTATTCTGGTGTGTAATCTAACCTATCTTCTTTTTTTTTTTTTTTTTTTTTTTTTTTGAGGCAGAGTTTTGCTTTTGTTGCCCAGGCTGGAGTGCAATGGCGCGATTTCAGCTCACCACAACCTCCGCCTCCTGGGTTCAAGTGATTCTCTTGCCTCAGCCTCCTGAGTAGCTGGGATTACAGGCATGCGCCACCACACCTGGCTAATTTTGTATTTTTAGTAGAGATGGGTAACTCCATGTTGGTCAGGCTGGTCTCGAACTCCCGACCTCAGGTGATCCGCCTGCCTCGGCCTCCCAAAGTACTGGCATTACAGGCATGAGACGACGTGCCTGGCCTATCTTCTTGTATCAAACATATTCATCTCTAGATAATACCTTTAGCCCATGCCCTTATTCTCTGCAAATTAAAGTGTTCATTTGTTCTAGCACTTCCCAAAATATGTCTAAGGAAGACTAGCGTTGTGAACCGTCCCTTGAAAAGTGGAATCTGAGGTCAAATAAATTTGAGAATCATTGCATATTAACCCTGCATTTTGAAATTTCAAGATGCTTATTAGCATATTATCTGTTCTAAAAAGTGCTACCTTAAAAAACCCAATTTACCTCGGCATTTCCTAAACATTTTCAACAGAAAGAGCCTTTTAAAAAAATTCTTCTTAGCCTGTAGGAGTAGTGTTAACATTTTGAGAAACGTTGAGCTAAATGAATTTTTCAAGTGTTTTGATCCTTCCCTGATGCTGTATTCCAGCTTTCATGAGATATCTGTAGCTTTTAAAAAAAAGCTTGTTGCAGTGATACAAGTCTCATAATTGCATGGTAGAACTTGTTGTAATGATATGTCTCATAATTGCGTGATAGAAATTTCTTAAAGCCCTTATGTTTTATCTATTTATTTCTATATTCCAGCTAATTGAGTTTAATTCTATTAGTGCTACTCATAAGCACCATAATTTCATTTATTTAACAGATATGTCATTAGTTCTTTCAGAGAAGGTACTAATGCCCAGAACTTTCAAAGAACTTCAGACAGTATGTTGCCCTCCCTTTTTCTGTTTCCATGAGTAAGATCAGGGTTTATAATATGTCCCAACTGCTTGCTCTGTATAGAAAGGAGTTTGGAAAGCTTTCTTTTTAGTGGATTTAATGTTAATAGGAATAACATCGCTACCTTTTTTTTCACTAAACAATTATAAGAAATTATTTTTTCAAATAACTTTTCTTATTTTTAAGGTAAAGCTTTCCAGTTTGAATTTAGATGACCACGCAAAGAAGAAATTAATTAAACTTGTAGGAGAGCGATACTGCAAGACCACAGATGTGCTTACCATCAAAACAGATAGGTAATGGAAAAAAAGTTCAGCCGACTGGTCACATGTATTTCCCCATTGTCCACCAATTCTTTGGCAGTCCTTTTTAAAGAAGCTATATTGAAGATGGGGGAGGGCGTAGCCTTTTCTTATTAAGCAGAGTTCTCTAATTCATATTTTTAATATCCTCACACTAGCCTACTATTGCTGTGATCTTTATGCAGAGGCATGCTTAGCTAATTTAATGTTATTTTTAACCTTGATTTTAATATTTCCATGTATATAAAACTCGAGAGAGATTAGAAGAAAAAAGTGTGATTTGCTAGTGATTAATGCTTAAGCAGGCTTTTACACATTCAAAGCATATAAAAATCTTATAGTTCAAAAGTAAAATTATTAAACGATCTATGGATCTATGTGGAAATTGATGAAGGCACATTTGTAAATAATCAAAATCTCAGAGCCAGGACAGATGTTTATAAAGGCAATATTAAATTGATCATATATGAATTTATAAATTGAGTCATTTTTTATTTGAAGTAAAGAAAGGTTATTGGTATGTTTTCACTAAATGGCTATTTTATTTTTAGAATTATACTTTAGCTGTTTCCAAATTATGTCAAAATATAAAAGACCCACTTTTAGAGATAAGTAAGTGGGCCGATCTGCTGTCTTCCTGTCCATCCCTGTTTGAAAGCATTTGGAGGTGTCAGTATCGATTAGGTCTCATGATTCGCAGTGGTGGGAAGAAGGAGCCTGACACACATGCAGAGATTGCAACAGTGTGGAGGCAGAAAAAGCTCAGGACCATGGTTTGTGATTATTACCATATGTGAGAAAGTAGATTTGAAATATATTAGGAATAGTCTTTTTACTATCTTCAGATAATGTTGGCTTTTCTAGTTCATGCAACTTTAAAAAATGCCTTTAAAATGTTATTGTTTGAAATTCTGTGAGTATCCAATAATGTTGCTTTTTTTTTTTTTAGGTAGTTTTACAAGTGTTAGTGTATGGATATGTTTTATGGTAACTATTTAGAGTAGAGGACTTAAATAAATATTAAGTACAGAATAAGCAGTATAGTTGAAGTTATTTGTCATAAGATGGTTTTATTTGATATTTAAAGAAATTGGAAGTAATTGTATCTTTCTGTATATTATTTTATTATCCTTAAAGCTCAATGTGTCGTCTCATGTATGTAGAAGTTTTACCTAATTTTAAGTTATTAGTTCCATTTTAAATACAGCAGCAACAGCACAGCATTGTATAGTGTAACTCATTTTTAAAAGAATCAGTGTAACTCATTTTTAAAAGAATCAGCTCTAGGAAAACCAAGATGAACATCTATCATCTTTCTATATCTACTTCTTATTTTTATTTTTAAATTTTTTTAGAGATTGAGTCTCACTCTGTTACCCAGGCTGGAGGTCAGTGGCACAGTCATAGTTCACTGAAGCCTTGAACTTCCGGGCTTATGCAGTCTCCTGCCTCAGTTTCCTAAGTAGCTAGGACTACAGGTGCGCACCACCATGCCTGGCTAATTTTTTAATTTTTGTAGAAACAGGGTTTTGCTGTGTTGGCCAGGTTGGTCTCAAACTTCTAGCCTCAAGCAACCCTCCCACCTCACCCTTTGAGATTACAGGCATGAGCTACCATGCCCAGCCCTATGTCTACTTTTTAGACGAACTCATCAGATATGTTCATGCTATCTGGCAGATTCTTGGCACTGAGATAGTGAAGGGAACTTATATTGGACACAATCATAGTAAAAGTAGCATAAGCTATTATATACAGATAACTCCATTAGTAATGAAAACAAAGAGATACTCGAAATTAAGTTAAAATAACACTGGTGTTTAGCTTCCTCAAGTAATGAACTACAAAGACTATTTTTATTCCAAAAACAGTTTTCCTAAAGCAGAAAAGGAATACCTGAAAACATTATCTTCTGTATTTAGTATATTGCATATTTTGCAAATTATTCTGTGTACTGGGTTTTTAGAATTTTGACTTCTCCCGCTTTCTCTTTAATAGGTGCCCTTTAAGGAGGCAGAATTATGATTATGCAATGTATCTACTAACAGTGTTATACCATGAGTCTTGGGTAAGTGTGTGTGAATATTTAATGATTTTGTCATTGTAATTTAGATGATGTTAACCTTTCAAAATACTGTGTGTGGCAAGTACTCAATTGAGTATTTTGTGAACTGCTAAATAATCTAAGTATGTATGAAATGTCATAGGTAGCTTCTACTGACTTTAAAAGTAAAGGTCTTGAAATAGGATTATTCAGTTCATCTCAGGACCTTGCTAAAATCATATTCCTAAAATGCCTTGAAACTTCAGAGTTTTTGACTTTGTTTTTTTTTTTTTTTTTTTTTTGACTTTGGGTGAAAGTTGTCAGCTATGAAGAGAATAATAATTATCTGTATAATTTGAGAATTTATAATTCATCCTCTTTAAGTAAACTGCAGAGCAAAACTTTATAGAAAGGTATTTTAAATGTTTATTGAAATTTTTAGTTAACACATGACATTTGTGTGAACATTTGACTGTTATACATTAGGTAGAACTAAGGGCAGTTAATTATAGCTTGAGTATTCTTTATCCAAAATGCTTGGGACCAGAAGTGTTTCAGACTTTAGATTTTTTCAGGTTTTGGAATATTTGCATATTAATATATAATGAGATATCTTGGGGATGGGACCCAAGTCTAAACAGGAAATTCATTTATGTTTCATATATACTTTATACACATAGCCTAAAGATAATTTTACACAATATTTTCAGTAATTGTGTGCATGAAAATTTTGACCATGCTCCATCACATGAGATCAGGTATAAATTTTCCATTTGTGTGTCATATCAATGTTCAAAAAGTTTTGGATTTTCAAGCATTTCAGATTTTGGATTTTCAGATTAGTAATGCTAAACCTGTATTTAAATAATATTAAAAATACTCGAGTCTGAATTTATGGAGTTTTCATATAAGTATGTACATTTATAAGGAAGATTTTGCCATGCTTGAGCAACACCTCATCTGATTTGAAGTTGGTAGCCAATATGTTTAGGTAACTCAAAGTTTGAAACAGTAATTTTTAAAATTAAAATAATTTTAGGTATGCATTTAAATTTTTTGTGCCTTACCCAACACAGGGTACTCAATAGCATTTCATACTAGGAACATTCAAAGGAATAAAGATAGCTAGAGAAGGGGGTCATGTTCTTTAGAAAGGACTTCATATGTCAATGTCTACAGAAACAATGAAAAAAGGAAAAAGAAGTAAAGAAAAATTGAAAAAATAAAAGTTTTCATATGGAAGAGGGCTTACATTTGTTTTTAATGACTCTTAGAGATACAACAAGGTAGCAACAATAGTAAGACAGAGACAGACTTTGGTTTACTGAGAACTTTTTTTCTTTTTTTTTTTTTTTTTGAAGTCTCACTCTGTTGCCCATGCTGGAGTGCAGTGGTATGATCTTGGCTCATTGCAACCTCCACCTGCCAGGCTCAAGTGATTCTTCTGTCTCAGCCTCCCGAGTAGCCAGGATTACAGGCATGCACCACTACCGCCTGGCTAATTTTTGTGTATTTAGTAGAGACAAGGTTTTGCCATGTTGGCCAGGCTGGTCTCGAACTCCTAACCTCAGGTGATCCACCCGCCTCGGCCTCCCAAAGTGCTGGGATTACATTTGTGAGCCACCATGTCCAGCCCTCCCAAAGGGGAACTTTCTAAGAGAGCCATCATAAGATGCAGTGAGCTACTTCAGTAGGTAGAAAACATTCCATCCATTGGCCACTTAGTGAAGATAGGCAAAAAATATATACTCCTTGAATAGGTAGTTAAATTCCATGGCCTTTGGAACATCCTTTCAGCCCGAGTTACTGTGATTCTGTGAATACATGCAGCTGTTCTCTAAACTGCTCACAGCTTTTCCTTCATATTATGATAAAAGAGTTTTCACACAAGAGGATGAATGGAAAGTGAAAGAAAACAACTTGGTTGTGAGATTAGTAAAAGACAAAAAGTAGCTGGTAAGCTCTTCTCTTCAATTATTTCCATTATCATAATTTATCTGGATTTTCTAGTTCTGGCTTTAGGAGCAACATCAGAATAGCAGTTAATCTCTCTTTCGTACGCAATTGATTTTAGAAATGCCGTTGGCTGAAGATAATTAAGTTTCCTTTTGAACCAGCAACATGGCTGAATTAGCTACAGCTTTATGGCTGTTGCTGCTTCAAGATTTAATAACTAACAATAAATACAACCCGTTTTGACTCTCTTATTTTCCCAGTATCTATTAGAATGAATTTGCCCAGAAGGAAATGATAGGCATAAATTCAGTGGAAGTTGATTTATGGGATTCTTTCTGTGGTTCCGTGACTTAGAATCCAAACAGGGTTGCATTCTGGATTCATGCAGAAGCCTTTGATCTTTAGTGCTGATTACTTTGATGCCGGGATAAGTAGCCACATACAACTGTCCAAACAAGTATACTTGAAGAATTCTATGTTACCGTTGTTTCTTGGTCCTTTCTAAACAAGTACCATCAGTGAAGAAGATTTTGAATACAGATGAGCCGTGAAATTTTGCGGAGCTGCTAGAAAAGAATTTTTATTGAATTGAAATTCATTTTCCCTCACCAACGTGGAATTCATACTTGAAATTGATGTTATCACCTGTCATTTAATCAAATAGCCTCTTTTTAATCCATTGCTTGATTTTTTTATAAGCTAGCTTCTGAGCATTTAATACCCAAATATATGCTTCCTTTGGCTTTTTTTTTCTTCTTTGAGTCAGGGTCTTGCTTTGTTGTCCAGGCTGGAGTGCAGTGGTACGATCATGGCTCACTGCAGTCTTGGCCTCCTGGATTCAAGTGACCCTCCCACCTCAGCCTCCTGAATAGCTGGGACTACAGGCGCATGCCACCATGCCCAGCTAATTTTTGCATTTTTTTTTTGTAGAGATGGGATTTCACTGTGTTGCCCAGGTTGGTCTTGAACTCTTGGGCTCAGGCAGTCCATTCACCTTGGCCTCCCAAAGTGTTGGGATTATAGGCATGAGCCACTGCGCCCTGCCTTCCCTTGGCTTTTTAACCTTCCCCTGGAGGTTACCTCTAAGTATCACTGAGGGGAAAGTAGCTGCTACTTTTATGTAGCTCGTAGTACTGAAATCCCTCTGGAGAAGTGATCACCTAGACTCCAGTAGAAGGATATTACTGTTGTATACTATTCAAAACAGTTTAACTATAGAAGTGTCAAAGTAGATTTCAGTAAGCATTGACGTCGCAAAGCATAAGCTTCAGGCATAAAGGCTTAGTAATGCCTCAAAGAATAATTATTTCAGTGCTGGAAAGGTGATAAGAGACACATATTCACTGGACCATTCATTTATCTTTCAGCAGTTTAAAGAAGCAAGGAGGCTGGGAGCACTTTGGGAGGCCGAGGCAGGCAGATTGCCCGAGCTCAGGAGTTCGATACCACCCTGGGCAACATGATGAAACCCCGTCTCTACTAAAAATACAAAAAATTAGCCGGGTGTGGTGGTGGGCGCCTGTAGTCCCAGCTACTCGGGAGACTGAGGCACGAGAATCGCTTCAACCCGAGAGTCGGAGGTTGCAGTGAGCCAAGATCGCACCACTGCACTCCAGTCTGGGCGATAGAGTGAGACTCTGTCTTGAAAAAATAATAATAATAATAATTAAAAAATAAAGAAGCAAGGAGAGTTGTAGATATTTGGTTTCCTATTTTAATGTTATGTATTGTTAGCATTGGAATGAATTTTTAACCTTTGGAGCCAGACAGACATGGATTTGAATTCCAGGGCCATTACTTAGTACCTGTGTAATAGTCTCTGACTATTTAACCTCTGAGGTTCAGTTTTTTCCTGAGGATTTTTGGATGGATCAGGGAGAATTTGTGTAAAGTGTCTGGCAAATAGTGGGCTCTCCATAAGCATCTATAAATAATGTTGATATTAACAATAATAAGATGAAAGATTTTTTTCTTAGAATTTTAAATTCATAGTTTCCCAATTTCTATTAATATATACAGCTTATATTTAATTTGGCTGAGTTTGTACAAGTAAAGTCAGATCTATACTCTTTAGGATGTGTATCCTACTCACAATTTGACATAATTGATGATAACACAACTTCCTTAATTTTAACTTTTTAGTGATTTTTTAAAAATTGAAACCTTCCATAAATGATTAGGTTAAGAAATGATTGAATCAATTTGCAAAGTGACTGGCACAAAAGATAAGCACAAATACTGGGGAAGAGAAAAAAACAGTTGCTTTAGAAAAGTTAGAGATCTGAAATCAAATTTCAGAGATTCATGGATGATTTTGATATTGAATTACTAATGGTTGCTTTTTCACATTTTAAAATTTCGGCTGTCTTATTTGGATTTCATGATAGTCTTATTGTCAGAACTATATCTAGCTTTGTAATAAAATGGTTCTGAAAAGTCATGTAACAGAAATTTCTAATTTAGCCAAGCAGTGTTGCACTCCTGTAGTCCCAGTTTCTCTGGAGGCTGGGGCAGGAGGATCTGTTGAGCCCAGGAATTCGAGTCCAGCTTGGGCAAATAGAAAGACCCCCGCACCAACCTCTAAAAATAAAAATTAAAAATTTCTAAGTTGGAGAATTTTATACTTACTAAGAGTTCATTTTAAAGGGGACATTATTACAGATATTTCTGATAAAAATGAATACTTTTGCAGAGCCATAATCACCGTTTAATCTGTCAGATTTATGAGTTCATTTTGATTGTGTATGCCTACACACCTGTGTTTCCACTGGAGAATGCTTGAGCAATGTTTGCTATGTTGTTTGTTCTCTTTTGCATTCAACAACTATTTAGTTCTTGTGTACAAGATATGTTGCTAGGTGCCACTATCAAAATGAATGACCCCCTGCCTTAGGTACCTTGATTTCTGGAGGGAAACCGTTGGTTATAATACAGTCTGTTGAGCTTAATGGAAGTAGGAACACAGTGCTGTGAGAGCCACATCCCTGAAAACGTCACAGGAATGATGATGGGTTTTAGAAGATGAACAGGAGTACGCAGTACAGAGTGGGTGAAGAACTTTCTAGGCCTTGTGGGTTTAAAGAGCAGGCAGAAGTTTGGTGTAGCCAGGGTATAGAGCTAACAGGGCTAAGAAGGGAGGTGAGGCTGGCAGTAAGTCAGAGATAGGCCATGAAGCTCGTCATAGTGCTTATTTGCAAAATGTAGATTTGTAACCAGAGGGCAACATTGAGCTGATACAGTATTTTACTAGTTATTTGAAAAAGTACTTCTCACTATTTTTGTTTTATTTTATTTTATTTTTGGGGCTTGTGTGTGTGTGTGTTTTACTAGACAATTTTAGAAGTTTATTTTCTCTTTGGAGACTGAGTTTTGCTTTATCACCCAGGCTGGAGTGCAGTAGCGCAATCATAGCTCACTGCATGCAGCCTCTACCTCCCAGGCTCAGACGATCCTCTCACCTCAGCCTCCCAAGTAGCTGGGACCACAGGCAAGTGTCACCATGCGGAGCTAATTTTTTTATTTTTTGTAGAGGTGAAGTCTTGCTCTGTTCACCACACTGTTCTCGAACTCCTGGGCTCAGGTGATCCTCCTGCCTCTGTCTCCCAAAGTGCTGGAATTACAAGTGTGAGCCGCCATATCCAGTCCCCCTCTCACTGTTTCACTGTTCATGAAAGAGTAAACCATCCTGTGTCAAATGTCAAGTGCACTTTCATTAAAAATGGCAAATGTTGGCTGGGTACAGTGGCTCACGCCTATAATCCTAGCACTTTGGGAGGCCGAGGTGGGTGGATCACCTGAGGTCAGGAGTTTGAGACCAGCCTGACCAACATGGTGAAACCCCGTCTCTACTAAAAATATACAAATTAGCCAGGTGTGGTGGCGGGCATCTGTAATCCCAGCTACTTGGGAGGCTGAGGCACGAGAATGGCTTGAACCCGGGAGGCGGAGGTTGCAGTGAGCCGAGATGGCGCCACTGCAATCCAGCCTGGGCAACAAGAGTGAAACTCCATCTCAAAATAAATAAATAAAATAAAATGGCAAATGTTTATTAATTGTCTATTTGCTTGGGTTGCTGGATATGAAAGTTAACAAATCGTGGGGAAACCATCGTCTCCAACTGAAGAACACTCTAGTGGGAGCAAGGAGGTATAATAATAAATATCACAAAAGTGTTAAGGTTGTCTTAGTTTGGGCTATCATAACAAATTACCATAGATTGAGTGGCTTAAATGACAGAAATTTATTTCTCACAGTTCTAGAGGCTGGGGAGTAGTTGATCAGGGTGCCAGCATGGTTGGATTAGGGTAAGGGCCCTCCTTCTGGTTTGCAGATGGCTGTCATCTTACTATGTCCTCACTTGGAGAACAGAGAGAGAGGAAGGAAATTCCCTCCTGTCTCTATCATATTAAGGGTTGAGATTCCAATATCTGAATTTGGTGGGGGGACACAAACATTTGGTCTGTAGCATGGGTTCTATAATTTAACATTTCATTTTTAATTCTTCTCTACTTCTTCATTTCTTATATATCTTTCAAGACTTCGACCTGCTTTGAGGCTGTTACTCTTTGTCTGACTTCTGCTTTGTATAGATAGCAAGTTATTATGTCTTATTTTATTTTCTATGCTGGTCACTAGAACACCTGACTGCAGTTAGTTGTCTTAGTCACGGATTGTTCCATGTATGTTTTGTTTTTCTAACTTTAGGGCCTCATTAGCAGGGATCTGACCTATTGTAGTTTGTACTTCAAACTATCTAGGTCAGTGCTAGGTAAGAATACTAAATGTTTCATAGCAGCTATTGAGGCTGGGCACGGTGGCTCACACCTGTAATCCCAGCAGTTTGGGAGGCCGAGGCAGGCAGATCACTTGAGGCCTGGAGTTCGAGACCAGCCTGGCCAACACAGCAAAACCTCATCTCTACTAAAAATACAAAAAAAAAATTAGGAACTATTTTAAAAAGTATTCGAATTCTACATTACTTTGTAAGTTCTCCACAAATACTTGCTTCTGTGAGTTCAGTTCATGATGCAAATTTACAGTTGACAATGTTAATAGAATCTATATTCTAAAAAAAACTGGCTCTTCCTGGCAAGATGCATCTCTTTAACATGAAGTGTATGTTTTTATTTAACATTTTATGCATAAACTTACTAATGTTACAGTGTTCATTAAACAACTAACTACACACATGGATTGAACTCCCATGAGTCCGAGGATTAGTGGTTGGCCAGTAATGGTAAAGTGTAACTACATGCCACAGTTTTACTTGATTTCAGACAAATACATCTGGCCTTTGTTCTAAGAAGTGGACCTGTGATGTTGCTCTGAGAGTTAACTGGGTCTCTGTCTCTGACTTTCTTTTTTTTAACTCTGTGCTGCTTCAATGATCACCTTGTATTAACATAAAAAGGACACTAAAAAGGGGGTAAAGTAGTTGTTCCATCTCTCCCCCACAACACACACTGAGGCAGGGTCTCGCTCTGTTGCCCAGACTGGAGTGCAGTGGCATGATCTCGGCTCACTGCAGACTCTGTCTCCCAGGCTCAAGTGATCCTTCTGCCTCAGCCTCCCAAGTAGGACTACAGGCGTGCCACCACACCCAGCATGTTCCATCTTTCAAAAGTGCTGCAAAATACTTTGTCTTTTTTCTTTTCTTTTTTTTTTTTTTTAACACAAAGCATTTAGTGCAGCCATCCATTTTAAATTAGGGCTAACTTTGAAGGTCAGGAATCAAACAGCTTATCTTATTATAGCCTTTTCATTTTATACACTGAGAAATTAAGATTTAGAGGAAAGGTCAGGTACTTTCCCAAGGTTACAGAGCTTTTTAGTGGAGGAACTCAGACCTGAACTGCAGCTTCAGTGTATCATATTCTTTCCATGGTATCGTATTATTTAGTTTTATTCAACTTTGACTTTCAAAATGTTATGAAATAAGAGATGAAATCAAATCTGACTTTAACTGCTAGTTTACTCTCCTTTCAAAATGAACAACTGACTAATTGAAAATTCATCTATCTCCATAACCTGTTTTCAGCTGGCACTGTATCAGTGCCACCTGGGAAGCTTTTTTTTTTTTAAATTATACTTTAAGTTTTAGGGTACATGTGCACAACGTGCAGGTTAGGTACATATTTATACATGTGCCATGTTGGTGTGCTGCACCCATTAACTCGTCATTTAACATTTGGTATATCTCCTAATGCTATCCCTCCCCCCGCACCCCACACAACAGGCCCCAGTGTGTAATGTTCCCCTTCCTGTGTCCATGTGTTCTCATTGTTCAATTCCCACCTATGAGTGAGAACATGCAGTGTTTGGTTTTCTGTCCTTGCAATAGTTTGCTGAGAATGATGGTTTCCAGCTTCATCCATGTCCCTACAAAGGACATGAACTCATCATTTTTTATGGCTGCATAGTATTCCATGGTGTATGTGTGCCACATTTTCTTAATCCAGTCTATCATTGTTGGACATTTGGGTTGGTGCCTAGTCTTTGCTATTGTGAATAGTGCTGCAATAAACATACGTGTGCATGTGTCTTTATAGCAGCATTATTTATTTGGAAGCTTTTAAAACTACAGATGCTTAGGCCCTGCAGAATCAGAATCTCTAGCTGTGAGACCCAGGTTTTGATACAGTTTTAAAAGCTCCACAGGTGATTCTGGTGCTGAGCCCTGATTGTGAATAATTTCTCCAGTCTTTGAGTGTTGTAAATAACTCAACACTCAAAGACTGTAGGTTGGCTTGTCTTTTTTAAGACAGTTTTTGTGCATGTAAGTTTGAGTATCCCTAATTTGAAAATCTGGTATCTGAAATGCTCCAAAATCTGCAACTTTTGAGCACTGACATGATGCTCAAAAGAGCATTTCACATTTCAGATTTGGAATGCTCAACCAGTCAGTATAATGCACATATTCTGAAATCCTTTAAAAAATCGAAATCTGAAACACTTCTGATCCTAAGCATTTTGGATAAGGGATACTCAACCTATATCTAATATCAGAGCTTGAGGGTAAGGGGTGGTAATTAGAATGAAAGGGGCAGGCAAGAAAATGGAGGGATTTTTCTGTTGTCCATAAATAGGAATTTAGACTTGATGTGATAGACAATAGGCAGTGTTCTAGATCCCTGAGTGGGATGATGCTACACAGAAGGTGACAAGCTCATACCTCTTTGCCTTCAGGCAGGACTTCGTTTTATTATATACTTAAAAAACCTTTAAGAAAAGCTCACGTTCTTCTTCCCCACCCAGTGGCTGAAGTAATAAATTTGAGAGTTACAGTTTTCTTCCCTTTCCTGATACCTCCTGATAAGTTACCAAGTCTTTTGGTTTTTGCTTTTAAATATCGGTTAAAGCCGTTTCCCCCTTTTTATCCCTACCGCTACAGTCTAGTATAAGTTTTCATTATCATTTACCTGAAAACTACAATAGGCATCTAATTGATTTCCCTGTCTCATCCACCTTCTGTATTACTGTTAGCGTAATTGTTCAAAAAAACAAGTCTCTTGTACCATATTCCTTTACAAAATCCTTCATTGGTTTCCCATTACTTAGGATAAAGTCTGAACTCCTTAGCATGCCATTCACAGCAATTTGCCACCTCATTACCAGCACTCAGGAAATATACATTATATAGCCTATACCTTAGCCATAATGAACATAATATGTTCTTTCATAACTTTGCTTATGTTATTCTCTTTGCTTATAATTCTTTTTTCAAATTGATCAGCCTTGCAAATTCATATGAATCTTTTAATACACCTCAATTGTAACCTCTCTGTTTCCTGCCCTCCCTTTTCCCTCCTCTAGTTAACATTCCTTTTATTACTTTTCTGGTAATTGCCTGTATACTTGTCTGCTCACCCTATTAGACTGAGATCACTGAGGACAAGGAGTGTATATTCATTCATCTTTACATTTTCAGCATCTAGTACAGCGTCTGGCAAATTTGCATTCAGTAAATGTTTTTTTTAAAACTTAATTGAATTGAATTCCTTGACATAGTTAAAAATTTAGCTTTGGTAGCTGAAAGAATTGACAGTAATTCTTTTTTCACTTTTTATGAATATTTGCCTCTTCGTATTTTTTATGATTTTCACATTGCTTGGGATTTTAAAAAATGGTTAAACTGTTTTCTCTCATACAGCACAAGGCCTTACTTGTAATCATGAGAAGTGGAATATTACTATGATTCATGTCCTAGGCAAAGAGAGTTGTAAATAAGAAGGTAGGAGGTGACAGGCTTGTGTGTTCAGTGGAGCAGATATTTCTTTGCCTTCTGTTGCAGCAGAATACATTGACCCTTGCATGTATTAGCTATTTTTTTTTTTGTATTAAATTCATACAAGAAAAAAAAGATGTTAGGTTCAAGTTATGTTATTATATTTTTTGTTACTCCTTTTATCATGCCTCGAGGTTCCTTAGAACATGTTGTTCTAACACTAACAAGCAGTGTGGTTTTGGGCAAATTATTCATTTGCTCTGGGCTTCAGCTTCCTGATCTGTAAAACAGATGATAATGGTACTAACTAACTCCTAGGTTTGTTGTGAGAATTAAATTAGTTAATACCTGTTAGGCACTTAGAATAGTGCCTGGCGTGTAGTGAGTGTTCCAACAGCTTTTCAGCCTCAGCCCACGCCACTTCCTTCTCATTGGCCTTCATTCATTTCCTCGATTGTGTTAAGCCCGTCCTGGCTTCAAGGCCTTTGTGGATGCTTCTCCTCTATGGGGGATCACAATATTCATCTGACTGGCTCACAGTCAACTTCAAGTCTCTCATTAGACTGAATGTTCCCAGAGAACACTATGCCTGGCAGAGTAGTTGTGCAATAAATATTTATTGAATGAATGAGTAAATGAGTAATCGAGCCAACTGGAAAAGAGAACAGGATCACATGGAATGGAAAATTGCTTCTTCAGGGGTTGGGGTCAGGGCAGAGTCTCATTGCAGGCAGGAAGGAAAAGAAAAGGGGTGTGCGTGTGTGTGTGTGTGTGTGATACATATTTATAAATTAAATGGTGAAATTGTAAATATTTAATGGTCAAAGCATTAAAATAGGAGTCGACAAATTAATTGAATTCTTTGCCTAAGTGATGATCAATTTGAGCTTAAAATGGTATTTTTAATTGCCCCCAGTAATTTGAATATGCTGTTGTTTGTGCTTTAAAATTAATATATTCCAGCTACACTTCAATAAAATAAACTTTTTTTGTGTGACAAGATCTGGCCCTGTCACCCAGGCTGGAGTGCAGTGGTGTGATCTCGGCTCACAGCAACCTCAGCCTCTCGGGCTCAAGCAATCCTCCCACCTTAGCCTCTGACTACAAAAAAAGAAACTGAAACAGCTAACAATTTCAATGCTGGCTGTGGTTTTGGAAGCTAACATTTTGATAGTAAGAGCCAGGCACAGTGGTACCCGTCTCTAATTCCACCTACTTGAGGGGTGAGGTGGGAGAATCACTTGAGCCCAGGATTTCAAGGCCAGCATGGGCAACATAGTGAGACTCCACCTCTTCCTTTTTTTTTTTTTTTTTTTTTTTACTGATTCTTTTGTATTTCTTTTTTTTTTTTTAATTTTTTTTTAATTATTATATTTCTAAGTTTTAGGGTACATGTGCACAATGTGCAGGTTAGTTACATATGTATACATGTGCCATGCTGGTGTGCTGCACCCATTAACTCACCGTTTAGCATTAGGTATATCTCCTAATGCTATCCCTCCCCCTTCCCCCCACCCCACAACAGTCTCCAGAGTGTGATCTTCCCCTTCCTGTGTCCATGTGTTCTCATTTTTCAGTTCCCATCTATGAGTGAGAACATGCGGTGTTTGGTTTTTTGAGACTCCAGCTCTTTCAAAAGGAATTGATAGTGAACTATAAGTCAGGGCACAAAATTGTAAATAAAATATAATCATAGAAGGATTTTAAAAAACGGATTTAAGATATACACCAAGTGTTACTAGTGTTAATGGGCCATCTTTGGGTAACAGAATTATGGATGATTTTTTTTATTCTATTTTTTAGTAATTTCCATCTTTTCTATGAAGATGTATTTAAAATTGCAACCTGCTGATACTATATCAGAAGTCAATTCTGGATTATTATTCCATTAGTATTAACTTCCTATTTTTAATATGACACTGAACTTTTGCTAAAAAACCCGGAAGTTAAAAGTGTTAAGGAAACTGTTACCAAAAAAAGCCATTTTAAGTCACATATACATAAACATTTCAAAATTGTTATTTTTAATTAAACATCTTGGAAAGATACTGCTTATTTGCAAATAGTATGGAGTCAGTGACAAAGGAATAAAGACCTCGTTTCTGTGTATTTTATCTAATTTTGTAAATATCACTATATGATTTTGTGAGTGGGAATAATATAGTGAAACATTTGGACAGTTGTGTATTTATATTTACTTTGGAAGTTTTAGTTTACTGCTTCATAGTGGTGGGTGGAGTATATGTCATGTACACTTTGAAGCCATTCTGCAGGTTGTGGAACCCCTTACTCCCAATACTTCTCCCCAAATCCTTGGCATAGGTACATAGGTTTTAGAGGTAGGGAAATGTGGGTTTGAAACGCACTCCTCTTTGAAGTTGTATTATTAACAACAACATTTATGTAATGTTTACTATGAGCCAGGTCCTCTAAGTACATGGATATTCCTTACCTCTTTTAATCTTCAGAACAGCCCTGTGAAGTCAGTTCTTAACAGAGATACAAGTTCAAGGAACTCACCTATTACAGTAATAAATGATGAAAGTTAGGATTTAAACTGAGGTCTGGGAAATACCAAAGCTCACGGTAAATACCATCTTATACTAACTTCCTGGATGACCTTGAGCAAAACTTAGCTGCCTCAGCCCTGCATCTGTTATTTAGAAACCCAAAAAGCTTTAGAAATTGTTAGTCTTTCCATAACTTATTTGGTGACAAACATGTGACCTGAATAGATGACAGGCTATTTATATTTTTTGTTCATTCCATTCAGTGTGAATATTCATGTATGTTGCATTAAAAATTATGTGTTGGATTAGGTGATGCTGCTATAGACCCCTCTCTAGAGGTGTTAAAAAATATATGATATATGTACCATAATTCACTTTCTAAAATACAAAAATTTCTGAAATCTGAAATCCCCCAATAGATTGTGGACCTCTGTTTAACTTCCATAATACTCAGTTTTCTTATCTATGTAATTCTTAAAATCTATCCCAGTAAATCTTAACAAGAATTATATGTAATAGTATACATAAGCATTTGAGATACCTGATATATAATTAAGTATTCAATTTGTTGGGATTGTTACTGTCATTATCTTGGAATTCTTATTCAGCTGTGCAGAGTTTGGATCCTAAAGCTAGACCATGTAGAAAATGTGAATTTGGCTGGGCACAGTGGCTCACACCTGTAATCCTAACATTTTGGGAGGCCAAGGCAGGTGGATCACTTAAGCCCAGGAGTTTGAGAACAGCCTGGGCAGCATGGCAAAACCCCGTCTCTACAAAAAAGTGCAAACATTAGCAGGGCGTGGTGGTACTCTCTGGTAGTCCCAGCTACTCCGGAGGCTGAGGCAAGGGGATTGCATGAGCTTAGGAAGTTGAGGCTGCAGTAAGCCAAGATAGCGCCACTGTGCTTCAGCCTAAGTGACAGAGGGAGACCCTGTCTCAAGAAAGAAAAAAGAAGGCCAGGCGCAGTGGCTCATGCCTGTAATCCCAGCACTTTGGGAGGCCGAGACTGGCAGATCACCTGAGGTCAGGAGTTCAAGACCAGCCTGGCCAACATGGTGAAATCCCGTCTCTACTAAAAATACAAAAATTAGCTGGGCATGGTAGTGGGTGCCTGTAATCCCAGCTACTCGGGAGGTTGAGGCAGAATTGTTTGAACCCAGGAGGCGGAGGTTGCAGTGAGACGAGATCGTGCCACTGCACTCCAGCCTGGGTGACAGAGTGAGACTCCATCCCCCCAAAAAAAGAAAATAAAAAGGAAAAGGAAAAGAAAAAAGAAAATGTGAATTTAGTTTGCAACTGAGGCTGAACACTGCATTGTTTTCAGTACAGGATAGGAAGCCACGCCTTTTACAGAATGTAGTTTGTTTTCCTTACTAGTGACTTTAAACCATAGTGATTTTCTTCTATAAATGTACATTATTCCATAGTGCAGGGTTTCCTATCCTTTTTGTCAGTTCCCGGTGTCCGGGTCCAGCCCATGCTGAAGTCCAAGGGGCGTGGGTGGATGAACAGAAAGAACACTTGGGGGGCTGTAGGCAGGTGAAAGATAGTTTTATTCAGCAGCAGCTCAAATTAACAGCTTTCTTACACTGGCTCTCTTATGAACAGCTTTTCTTACACTGTCCACCTTTATCTCGGCAGTTTGCTCTGGCTGTGTGGCTCCCGCGACCTCCATGCCTGCAGCTTCCCAGTAGGCTCTCCCCTGCCTTCAGGGTCAGCAGCTTAACCCTTTATCTGGGCATGCGCAAGCCGAGCTGTGTCCTGGCTCCCTCCTGTCCAGACGGACAGCTTTGGCTGTCTCTTTCTCTGGGCACCAGTGCCTGCACAAGAGCCATGTTGAGCCAAGCTGAGCCCCAAGAGCGCCTGTACAATGGTAGCAGGGCAATTATACCTTTTACAGATAACAGTGGCTCAGAGCCAAGGATGAACTTACACAAACAGGTTATATAACAAGTGGCGGTGTGCGCCTGCACGCCAAACTCGCTGAGTCATGCAGGCCTGGATATCCACCTTGGCCTACCTCCATGTACCTTTTCATGTGATTACACACTTAGAAAATTATTTACTGGCTAGGTGCGGTGGCTTACACTCTGTAATCCCAGCACCTTGAGAGGCTGGGGCAGGGGGATTGCTCTAGGCCAGGAGTTTAAGACCAGCCTTAGGCAACATAGCAAGACCCTGTCTCTACAAAAAAAAATTTAAAATTAGCTAGGCATGGTAGCGTGCACCTTAGTCGTAGTCCAGCTAATCAGGAGGCTGAGGCAGGAGGGTCCTTTGAGCACAGGAGTTGAGGTTGGCGGTAGGTAAGCTTTGATCACACCTGAGATGAATGAAGGAGGAGGGTGCTTCATTCTGCTGCCAGTATTCGAGGCTCACCTGGCTACAAGGGCTGAGGGAATCAATATCTTGGCATACCTATAATACATCTTGGCAAACCAGTGTATAATTATATACACCAAATGTAAGGGGAAGAGACATGAAATGTGGGAATTATTAGTGGATTTACTTTGATTAATTCCTCTGCGTAAGCATCTATTTTGAAGCCGTTAAGAAAATTCAGATAAAACGTGTGAAACTTAAAAATACTAAATAGTTAAGTCTCTTAATTGCCCGTATTCTAGCAGTCAGGCAGTTGAGTCAGGAATGAGATGGAGTGACTGTTTTACTTAACGCTTTATAAAATGTATTTGTCAGTTTTTTAGATTAAGTATATTTTACCCTGTAAGTTTGAATTGTGAAAAAACTATGACATTGTCTTGAAACCTTTAAAACATTTCTAAGAGTAGATAGAACCAATAATGTAATTAATTTAGGACATTTATTTTTTAAGGGGCTGACATTTATTCCTTTCTCAAGTATTACAGTAAAAATTAGGTGGGGTAGGATAATTTTGCCAATTTTTTTTAATGCGCAGATTCAGAGTTTGTTAGAAATTATTTGCAGCAGAGTTGTGGGGGAGAGGCATAACAAGTTGTTTCAGGCTGGTCTGAAGGTAGTGAGTTATCTCAGTTGATTGTTCACAGTCAGTTACAGATTGAATTCCTTCTTCTGCTCTTACCCCGTTCTCACTACTCGACTAGCCTAAAAAATAATAATAATAAAATAAAAAGAAGTTGTTTCACATTATGCCTTCCCTGCCAAGCCTAAAAACCTCCCGACCAGATTTTTTTTTAAAAAAAGGACAGAGTTGGTTCTCAACTGGATATTTCTAGAACATACGCTGAGACGCTGTCCACAGCCATAAATTTATTACAGGGAGGTGGGGCAAACATGCAGGAATTGTAAGTGCAAATATACCCCACTTGGCTCAGGAATTTGGGGGCCAGGGAAGACATCCTGCCTCTTACTGGTTTCCCTTGAAGGAACGGTACCCAGTTTGAAGGATTCAAAGGAGAATTTCTTCTCCTAAGTCTCTTCCTTTCGCCTCAGTGATCTGAACAGGCTTTCTGACTCGGTGTTGTCCCAGTGGCCTGTTTGTGATTGGTGGGGCTCCTCTTTACCCTTGGAGGAACACATCTCCAATGCTTTCTTTTCTTTTCATAGGCACTTGTAGTGGGGATAGGGGTGGGAGGGTGGCATGGGTGGAAACCTTACCTGCTTCTTGGTCCCCACTCAGCTCTGCAGAGCCTTGGAGCTGTCTACTCAAGCTGGGATCTCTTTGAAGGGGATTTTTCAGAGGTAGAATCGTGTTTCTGACAGCCTCACAAATATACTCATCTTTTAATATTTTGCCACCTTTAAAAGTTGTTATTCGGAATAGTAGATGATTCCTTAGCAGCCTGTAGCTCAGAATATTGTTATGTGTTAATTTGGAAAAAATGTGGCTATATTCAGCACTTCTTTGAACCAGGGTATATTACTTATTAGCTGTGTTGCTTGATTTTTCACAGACTGTTACATCTCCATTTAAATCATAAATCTGAATTATGCTATATTACTGTAAAGCCTACCAGTGTTCCCTAGAATAGCATGGTAATAATTTTCGTAAGAAAAAACAAGCAGTAACAAAACATTGTTCACATTATGGGAACAGAAAGATAATAACAAAATAAAATTCCAGGATAGGCTGGGCACGGTGGCTTACACCTGTAATCCCTACACTTTGGGAAGCCAAGGCAGGCAGATCATTTGAAGTCAGGAATTTGAGACCAGCCTGGAAAACATGGTGAAACTCCATCTCTACTAAAAATACAAAAATTAGCTGGGCGTGGTGGTGGGCGCTTGTAATTCCATCTACTCAGGAGGCTGAGGCAGGAGAATCGCTTGAACCTGGGAGGTGGAGGTTGCGGTGAGCCAAGATCGTCCCACTGTACTCCAGTCTGGGCAAGAGAGCGAGACTCTGTCTTGGGGGAAAAAAAAGAAAATTCCAGGATATATGAAGTCATTATAACTAAAAACCATGTATTATGTACATCATATTCTTAATTTTATTATAATAATTAGTCTTCCTCATCATCCCACAAGTATATCACAGAGATAAATACAGTCTCCTCTCAGCTCTCATTATTTTTAATAATGATTTCCTTGGTACTAAAGAAGTTGAAGATTACATCTCAGAAATGCAAGATGTTGGGCCGGGCGCAGTGGCTCACCCCTGTAATCCCAGGACTTTGAGAGGCCGTGGCAGAATAATCACTTGAGCCCAGGAGTTCAAGACCAGCCTGGGCAACATGGCAAAACGCCATCTCTACAAAAAATACAAAAATTAGCTGGGCATGGTGATGGGCGCCTGTAGTCCCAGCTACTCGGGAGCCTGAGGTGGGAGAATCACCTGAGACTGCGAGGTCGAGGCTGCTGTGAGCTGTGATTGCGCCACCGCACTCCAGCCTGGGTGACAGAGTGAGACCCGTCTCAAAAAAAAAAGGAAATGCTGATGTATTAGGGTTTAGAGAATAGCTGCAAAAAGTTATTTTCTATATCTGCTGGAAAACAGCATATCTTTGTAAGTACAGTTTGTAAGGCAGACAGATTGTAATTATGTGGATAGAGTAGCGAGTGGTAACAGAGCTTGACAGACCAGTGTTCACGTGACAGAGTGTGCAGCCCTCAAGCGCAGGTGCAGCTGGCTAACAGTGCTGGGTTAAGGGGACAGAGTGCACAGACAAGGCGTTGGCCAGGGCCTCTCTACATTTTGCAAACTTATCTTCCCTTAAAAAGGAAAACAAACAAACAAACATTTGATGTTTCTCAGAATTCAGAACTCATTTTTGTTTTGTTTTGTTTTGTTTCAGAAAACTGAAGAATGGGAAAAAAGTAAGACTGAAGCAGACATGGAAGAGTATATATGGGAAAATAGCTCATCAGAAAGAAATATCCTGGAAACGCTTCTCCAGATTAAAGCTGCTGAGAAAAATATGCAAATAAATAAAGAAGAGCTCCTTGGTACTAAAGAAATTGAAGAGTACAAAAAGTCTGTTGTTAGTCTTAAAAATGAGGAGGAAAATGAAAATTCCATTTCTCAGTACAAAGAATCCGTGAAGAGACTATTAAATGTGACATGAATTATGGAGTAGAAAAATCTGCTTGATTTATTAATTTTATGATATGTGTGATCAGTATCTAATTTGATATAACATTGAAAATGTTAAAAAATCATTTTTTTTCCTCAGAGTTAAAATTATTTCCCTCATACTAATGCTTAATGGCAATGATTACTCCAGAGTTTTTTTATTTTTACACTGGGGCAATAGATGAGGAGATCTCTGATTTCTTCTTGATCTGAAGTGTTTTGATTTTATTTCTACATAATAGCTTTGGTATTCATATATATACATGCATTTAATTGTGATTTTATCACCTTCCCCATTTCTTTCCCCACAAGCTGGCATTCAGTAGTTGCTTTTGAATAATGGTTTTGGTTACCTAGGAAGGTAGGCCCGGAACCCATTTCCTTGACTTGCAGTTCCGGGCTCTGTTCACATGACTGCAGTCTAGCTGATGCATTTTTCACATTTGTCAATTCTGGTTAGAAACAGGTCCTCAGGAGTATTCTCTAACCTGATATTTTCTAAAAAGATATGTTGAGTCAACTTTGTTTAGCATCCTACTTTCTAGATTGTGGGGCTCATTTTGCCAGGGCCAAGCTACCAGAAAAGTAGAAGTGGAGACTACCTGGTATGTATCCCTCTGGGTGCCCCAGTTAGAGCTGCCACAGCTCAGGAAAAAAGATGAGGCATAAGGATCTTGAATGTAATTGGAGTAAGTGACAAAATAAGAACTACCCTGGGAAACCCTGCATTCAATCTAGCTGTCAATTCAGTATCTTTAAGTACACCTGTCAGCTGTTTCTTATCACTTCGATGGTTGTGATTAATTTAAAATCAAAATAAAGGAATTACTGAGTTTATTTGCCTAATAGACTTATTTTGCCTAGAAGAATTAGAGAGTATAAATGAAAGCCAAAATGGAATTTCACAACGATTTCCTAAACCATTTGTGTGAAATGAAGGTATGATCTGGTGTGAGTGAGGCCAGGAGTCTGTAGGTTATGAAGGACAGTATGGCCTTGAGTACAAAAAGGAGAGAAAGAGGCATGTCGTGCCCTGCTGGGGCACCCTGATACTACTTACCATTTTAATCCTAGGCCTTACTTATGAATGAACTCAAAAGGGGCTAAACTGAGCCTAATTGGTAAGTAGTGGATGAAAAGCAGTATAGATAAAAACCAAAATTTTAGATCATGTTTAGAGCATATTTCAAGAAACATACCAGTACATTTAGAGACTCATTCAGAGTTAAGAAAAACTCAGATTCCTAACAGGATTGAAGAAGGAAACATTTTGAAAACAGTAGAAGCTGAGAAGAGGTGATCATCTGGGAACATGTAAAGGAGTGGTAGCTTAGGGTGGTTTATCCTGTGTAATAATACAGTGCAGATGAAAGCAGAGAGGAGGATGTGTAATAAAGAATTTGACCTTACTCAGAGGTCTGGCCTTTGCCCTTGGCTTCTGGGAGGTAATCTATATCGTACCTGATAGGACTGTCTTTGTTTAGCGGGGTAGCTGGCCCCAAAGGATCTCAGGATGGGACCAACATGCCAGAAAAACCTACCATGTGATTTAGGGTGGGGGCTTTCAGTCATATGGTATTAGTCCACCTGGCAGCCGAGATGACTCAGCAGACAATCAGCAATCATACCTACATAATGGAGTCCAGTGAAATCTTTGGGCCGGGCGCAGTGGCTCACGCCTATAATCCCAGCACTTTGGGAGGCCGAGGCGGGTGGATCACAAGGTCAGGAGATTAAGACCATCCTGGCTAACAGTGAAACCCCCTCTGTACTAAAAATACAAAAAATTAGCCGGGCGTGGTGGCAGGTGCCTGTAGTCCCAGCTACTCGGAAGGCTGAGGCAGGAGAAAGGCGTGAACCTGGGAGGCAGAGCTTGCAGTGAGCCGAGATCCTGCCACTGCACTCCAGCTTGGGTGACAGAGCGAGACTCCGTTTCAAAAAAAAAAAAAAATCTTTGCACATGGAGGCTTGAGTAAGCTTCTCGGGTTAGCAATACTCCATGCATATTGTCACACACTGATACTAGGAGAGTAATGTGTCCTGACTGCTAGGGGAGAGCACCAGAAACTAAACATTTGAACGCTTCCTGGGCCTCAACTTACGTACTTCTTCCGTTGGGCCACTTTAAGGTATCCTTTCCCTGTAATAAACTGTAATTGTGAGAATAATAGCTTTCATTCAGTTCTGAGTTCTAGTGAATTACTGAACCTGAGGGTTGTTTAGGGAATCTCCCACAAACTTAAGAGTTGGTGTCAGAAGTAGGATGGCCTTGTAGAGGACTTTACCCTTTTTGCAGTTTGGCCAACTCCAAGTAACCCCGAAGACTCTTAAACAATTGTTGATGCCTAATGGCAAAATTGTAGAGCTGACGGATTAATACAAAACTGCCTCAAAAACAAAACAGTTGGACTGGGTGCAGTGGCTCATGCCTGTAGTCACAGCACTTTGGGAGGCTGCGGTGGGAGGATGGCTTGAGGTCAGAAGTTTGAGACCAGCCTAGGCAACATAGCAAGACCCTGTCTCTACTTTAAAAATGTGTATATACATATATATCTGTATGTATATATAACAGTTGTTGTTATTGTAATTTTAGCAAAATTAAGCAGCACTATTTGTCATTAATCAGATCCTTGTCCTTTAAAATCTGTCAGTTGACCGAATGTATGCAATTAGAACATTATATTCACCTTTATAATGAAAATGCTAGGGGATACTTTGCTATATTAATGCAGTCATTTCTGACTTTAAACTTAAATTGTATAGCCCAGAAGTTGCTTCAACACATAGGCAACTAAGATTGTAGATTGGATCTCTTTTCTTAATTGTAGGGTGCTTTAATTCTTTTGCGTATTTTTGCAATATTGGTGTTTCATAATACTAAACAGTTACAGACTTTGTTTTTTTTTTTTTGTTTTTTTTTTTGAGAAGCTGGACACAGTGGCTCATGCCTGTAATCCCAGCGCTTTGGGAGGCCAAGGCGGGAGTATTGCTTGAGGCCAGGAGTTGGATACCAGTCTGGGCAACAAAGTGAAACTCTGTCTCTACATAAGATAAAAATTACCCAGGCATGGTGGCACACGCCTAGCAACTTGGGAGGCTGAAGTGGGAGAATTGCTTGAGACCAGGAGTTCAAGGCTGCAGTGAACTATGATCACACTACTGCATTCTAGCCTGGGTGACAGAACAAGAACTTGTCTCCAAAAAAGGAAAAGGAAAAAAAGAAAAAGAAACAAACAAACTGGACCCTGGGGTCCAGTCAATAACTAAGGCTAAGGTTGTGACACCCACCTAGGAAGTAACCATGAAATCTTTCCAGCGTTGTCCCTTTTTTTTTTTTTTGAGACACGGTCTGCTCTGTTCCAGCCCAGGCTGGAGTCTGGAGTGCAGTGGTGCATTCATGGCTCACTGCAGCCTCAACCTCCTGGGCTCAACCGATCCTCCCACCTCAACCTCCCAAGTAGCTGGGACCTCCAGCTGCTCTCAACCTCCCAAGTAGCATGCCATCACGCCTGGTTAATTTTTTATTTTTGTAGAGATGGGGTCTTGCTGTGTTGCTTGGGTTGGTCTGATTGTTTCTTAATAAAATTTAAAATTTTATTCGGAAGTTCTGTTTCATCTCTGGCTCCCAGTAAGAAAGTAGTTTCTAGTCTCAGTTGTTTTACTTCTTAACTGATTCTGGTCTGTTGTCTCTCCAGTCTAAATTTACTCAATTTATCTAATGGTCAGAGGGGCCGAAGAAGAAAAGGAATTTGTTTTCTTAGAAGGTAAATATACTTTTCCCAAATTAAGGTCATTTATATGAAATTATCAGCTTTAAGGAATGAGTAAAATTCTGAGAAGCCCCAAGGGGAAAAAAAGCCTTTTTAATTCTAGCAGCCCTAGTCTATTGGAAAACCTCTAAGCAATTCACATATACTTAAAAGTAATGATTTTTGGCCTGGCGTGGTGGCTCACACCTGTAATCCTAGCACTTTGGGAGGCCGAGGCGGCGGATCACCTGAGGTCAGGAGTTCGAGACCAGCCTGGCCAACATGGTGCAACCCCGTCTCTACTAAAAAATGCAAAAATTAGCCAAGCATGTTGGCAAGAGCCTTAATCCCAGCTACTTGGGAAGCAGAGGCAGGAGAATCGTTTGAACCTAGGAGGCAGAGGTTGCAGTGAGGCAAGATCAAGCCATTGCACTCAAACCTGGGGGACAAGAGCGAGACTTCTCTCAAAAAAACAAAAAAAGTAATGATTTTCTAAATGTATGTACAAAAATGTATAAAGACAACTTACTGAATTATTTCTGTAACTATAATTTTAGGGTAATTTAAATCTTGCTCCCCCCACCCCCTGCTTCAAATAGCATGGGGTTTTTTCCCCCTAATGTATTAGGGAAGAAATTGATAAAATTTATGACACCTAATTTTATGAATTATGACAAGGTAAATTGATTATTTTTTTTTTTGAGACAGAGTCTTACTCTGTTGCCCAGGCAGGAGTGCAGTGGCATGATCTTGGCTCACTGCAACCTCCGCCTCCTGGGCAGCCTCAACCTCCCAGGCTCAAGCAATCCTCCCAACATAGCCTTCCAAGTAGCTAGGACTACAGGTGTGTGTCACAATGCCTGGCTAATTTTTTAATTGATCATGTATTTATTTATTTAAGGCAAGGCCTCAGTCTGTTGCCCAGGCTGGAGTGAAGTGGCACATTCATGGCTTGCTGCAGCCTCGACCTCCAGAGTTCAAGTGATCCTCCCACCTCAGCCTCCCAAGTAGCTGGAACTACAGGGACACACCACCACACCCCCCTAATTTTTTTTTATTTTCCTTTTTTTTTTGAGATAGAGTCTCACTCTGCCACCCAGGCTGGAGTACAGTGGCTAGATCTAGGCTCACTGCAACCTCCACCTCCCAGGTTCAAGGGATTCTCCTGCCTCAGCCTCCCGAGTAGCTGGGACTACAGGTGCATGCCACCACACCCGGCTAGTTTTTTGTATTTTTTAGTAGAGAGGGGATTTCACTGTGTTAGCCAGGATGGTCTCGATCTCCTGACCTCAGGTGATCCACCCACCTCAGCCTCCCAAAGTGCTGGGATTACAGGTGTGAGCCACTGCGCCTGGCCAATTTTTATATTTTTTGTAGAGACGGGGTCTTGCCATGTTGCTCAGGCTGGTCTCAAGCTCCTGGGTTCAAGCGATCCTCCTGCCTCAGCCTCCCATAGTGCTTGGATTACAGGTATGAACCACCATGCCTGGCCTTTTGACTAAATTTTAAAATCAGACTTTTAGCTGTGGTTAGTATTCAACTGCAAGAGATTTTATATTTTTCTTTTGTATTAAAAGAAATAGTCATTCTCTTTTTCCACCCAGTATTAATACCAGGGAAAGAAAAGGAAATATAAGCCACTGGACTTAGAAAATTTGGGTTTTCTTTTTCTTTCGAAATTAAATGTTTTATTTTTATGGATTTAGGGGTACAAGTGCAGTTGTGTTATATGGATATATTGCATAGTGGTGAAATCCGGACATTTAGTGTACCCATGGACAGTTCATTTTAACATATCAGGAAACAGTACTATATTATAAGTATTATGAATAGGATTTCCCCTTATTTATTTTGTTTTATTTTTTTGACAGAGTCTCGCTGTTGCCCAGGCTAGAGTGCAGTGGTGCAATCTCAGCTCATTGCAACCTCTACCTCCCAGGTTCAAGTGATTCTCCTACCTCACTCCCCTGAGTAGGTGGGATTACAGGCACGTGCCACCATGCCCTGCTAATTTTTGTATTGTTAGTAGAGACAGGGTTTTGCCATGTTGGCCAGGCTGGTCTCGAACTCCTGACCTCAGGTGATCCTCCCGCCTTGGCCTCCCAAAGTGCTGGGATGATGGGCGTGAGCCACTGTGCCCAGCCCCTTATTTATTCTTTATGCTTATTAGCTGTCTTTTAATATCTGTTCTCACATTAAAAACAGGTTTCAGGAATGAGATGAGGGGCCTAAAAAGCTTAAGTTTATTAGAGACTTGAACTACAGTATTCCACACTTAAGAGTCTTCTAAGATTTAGGGGTTAAATCTGGTGTAAGATTTGGACAGAACTGAAACACCTGGAGCTAATCTTTACAGCTGGGAAAACAGAATGTATACAAGTGAGGGATGTAACTGAAACTAAAACTCCCAAGCTTTATTCAACAGAAATCAACACAAAAAGCTCAAAGAGCTCCATAGCACAATTATTGAAAGGAAGATGAAGACGGGTTGGGATTGAGAAGGATTAATCAATTGAAAGTAGAAAGCTAGATTAAGATCAGGAAGCATTTGCTTATGGGTTAGTAACTGTTAGTAACTGTTCTTTTGCTCAAATTACTACATGACTGCATTCCTATACGTGACAATAATTTGACCTTGACTGGGAGGCCAATATGATGATATTGTGGTGTTTTCTTCCTGGTATTGTTTTTTCATGCTTTTTGGGAAAACATAGGCTCTTAGTCTAACAGTGATTTTGAGCATGGACTTGAACGAGACTGCCTGTGTTTAATTAAGTCCTGACTTCACTACTTAATACTTGTGTGTTTTTAGGGAAGATGTTTAACCTCTCTTCGCCTCAGTTGCCTCGTCTGTAAAATGTGATAATAATAGTATCATGGTTAATAGCAGTACACCCACCTCTCAGGGTTGGAAGGATTCAGTGAGTTCATGTCCCTAAAGCACTAGAACAGTGTCTCTCAGTAACAACTGTAAGGATCAGAATTTTGCAACTCTGGCAGAGGGAACACTACTCAAAAAATAGAAATAACAACAAAAAAAGCAGTTATGTTTATCAAGCATTAGCCTTTTTTTTTTTTACAGATTGGTAGGAGTGAGCATCCTATGTTTTCTTTTGAGACCGGGTCTGGCTCTGTTGCCCAGGCTGGAGTGCAGTGGTGCAATCACGGCTCACTGCAGCTTTGACCTCCTGGGCTCAGGCAGTCCTCCCACCTCATCTTCCTGAGTAGCTGGGACCACAGGTGCATCATATCGTCCCATGTGCTTTTTTTATTTTATTTTATTTTTCATTGTATAGAGACAGGGTCTCACTATGTTGCCCAGGCTGGTCTCTAACTCCTGGGCTCAAGCAATTCTTCTGCCTTGGCCTCCCAAAGTTTTGGGATTACAGGCATGGACCACCACGCCCAGCCTTTTTTTTTTTTTTTTTTTTTAACCAAACTGCCTTTTCTTACACAAAACTAAAAATGATATCCTTGAAAGCATATAATCTTGCTACAGTTTTTACTATGAAGAGTTCTCCTTCATATGGTTATGGTTTTTAATTTGCAAGGATCCTGATTTTCTCTGTCCTAGTTTATACTGGCCCTGCTGCTTTCCACAGCATCCAGATGCCAGGATGACTATACAACAGCCGAGAAAGATGACAGAGGTGCAAAGGGCCACAGAAACCAGCCAAGTCTTTGAAGTCACAGATACCTCATCTTCATTCGCAGATGTGTGGTTTCTGCTACTGTATCCTTTGGTTTTGTTTAGTAATTGTTTGCTACTGTTGAGTCGGGGTGGAACAGGCACATGAGAAAGTTTTGTGTCTATGGGTACAAAGAAAGGAGAAATAGTCTTATTATCTGGATTGCTGATGAAATCAGTACTTGGTGACACCTTATTTATCTTTGTGGTAATGGACTCATTCAGGGAAATAAATCTTGCCCAAAAATCTGTGGTTAATTCCTTAGAATAACCAGTACTGTTTGTATTTACAACCAAATCTTGATGCGTGGTTGAGGATGGAGCCTCTGTGGATGGTGGCATACCATTTATCATGGTGGTTTGTTTATCTAAATTCATAGCTTTTAGAATCCTTAGTCTGTCCCATCTATTGGATGAAGAACGAGTGTTTAGATACGTGGGAGATTGTTCAAAAACCAGCAAATCCGGATCTATACCTGAAAAATAAATAAGGCATCATTCGTTTTATTTTTACTTTCAAAGCAAAAACCTTAAAGCACAGTTTGGAGAAGGGGTTGGCTTTTGTCACTATGAGTTATCGAACGAAGCTAAATTCACGTTCTACTACCACATACTTCTCAAGGGCTTCCAAACATACTGGCTACATTTGAATTTATCTTAACTTTCTAAAACACTTTTTTTTTAATGAACAAATTTGACTACACCCAAGGAGAAGGCTTTGTGTCTGTCAGGGTTTTTGTACAATAGTGAGTGTTACTTTGAGAGCTGTAGAAACAGTAATGATTTGAGACACAATATAGTGTTTATTATTTATTTATTTATTTATTTATTTTTTGAGACAGGGTCTTGCCCTATCACCCAGGCTGGAGTGCAGTGGTATGGTCTCAGCTCACCGCAACCTCTGCCTCCCAGGTTCAAGCAATCCTCTCACCTCAGTCTCCTGAGTAGCTGGGATTACAGGCATGCGCCACCACGCCCAGCTAATTTTTGTATTTTTTTTTGTAGAGATGGAGTTTTGCCATGTTGCCCAGGCTGGTCTCAAACTTGTGAGCTCAAGCGATTCTCCCGCCTCGGCCTACCAAAGTACTGGGGTTATAGGCAGGAGCCACTGCACCCAGCAATATAGCATCTTTAAATCAAGTTAAGCAAAATAGGGCCTGAGAAGGGTGACTATAAGCAAAATCATGAGCAAAGCCTATAGTCTCATCCCTTTTCGACCTCTGAGGGTCTTGCTTTGTCTTTAGTATTTTCTCCCTTGTATACTAACTCCTTTCCCTCTAACTTCAGACATGAACAAATACTGCTTTGTCTTTATAGTATAAAGAGAAAAAACTCTCAACAGCTGTCCAATGGTCCCTGCTGGTGATCTCTCTCTCTCTCTCTCTCTCTCTCTCTCTCTCTCTCTCTCTGTGCAAACATGCCAGCATCCGTTGCTTCTGAGGTAGTCAATTGTTTCCTTACTTCCTGATCACTCACATCACCTTGCTTTGGCTTCTCTCTTGTCCTTGATACTGCTGGCCACCTTCTTGTCTTCCTCCATGACTCCCTGGACCCCAGACCCCCTTGGCGTTTTCTGCCAGACTGCCTGCCTCTCATTTTTACTTTCTTTTGCTGGTTCTCTTGTACAATCTCACTGGTTGTGTGGTTTCCATAATCTTCAGTCCTTGGTTTTCAGCTGTATTTTCTCTTCACTGCCCCCGCCCCTCCAACACATACAAAGAGATTGTGCTCAATTGGCACCACTACATCAATGGTATTGAAACCCATATCAGTATGTTTTCCCCTCTTTCTTGAGCTCTGATCTCATTTATCCAGTCTTCTATTGGAGGTTTCCATCTGGACCTCTTACATTATCTCTTAATATGCCCAAAGCCAAAATCATTACCTCTGCCTCCTTGTCTCCTTCATTGGCATCATCATTCTTCCATCACCCACATGAAATCTACACTGTAAGGTGATTTTTTTTTAAGAGACAGCTGTTACTCAGGCTGGAGTGTGATAGGGCAATCATAACTAACTGTAACCTTGAACTCCTGGGCTCAAGTGATCCTCCCACCTCAGCCTCATGAGTACCTGGGACCAACCACAGGCACACACCACCTTGCCTGGCTAATTTTTTTTGTAGAGATGGGGGTCTCTCTGTGTTGTTCAGGTTGGTCTCGAACTCCTGGGCTCAAGTGATCCTCCTGCCTCAGCCTCCCAAAGTGCTGGACTTACAGGCGTGAGCCACTGCACTTGGGCCTGCAAAGTGATTTTGACTCCACTCACTTCATTTCCTTTTATTAAAAAGGTAATTAAGTCCTTATTCAATCTTCCCAATGCTCTGGTAATTATCCCTTCTCTTCATTTCAACTACAGTCACTTTGTGCAGACTTTAATGCTTCTCTGACTAGATTTTCTAATATGTACCTGCACATAATTTTCCTGGACTAGGACAAATAGATATCACTTCACATGTATTTTCATTAAATGCCCTTGTTCTCTGTTTCTGACAAAGTCAAATCAAAACTCTACTCTGTCCATGGCCCTTATGATACCTGTCCCTAACTTATCTTAGCCATATTTTCATTGCAACTACATGTCTCCTTATTGTGGCCAGATCTGTTTGCTTACTCTCCTGTGGCATAATATAGAACTCATTATCTTCTTCTGCCTGCCTTCTTCCATGAACCTCCGCTGAATACGCTGACTTTCACTAGCCTCCCCTTTGAAAGTTTGCACTGAGGCAGCTTCACATATTTTTGTATTTAGCTGTGTCTTAGCAATAATTGTAAGATTTGTCACATCATCTAGATTATAAAGGAACTTGAGGGCAGAGATATGGCTGCGATCTTACACAGTGTTGATTCTAGCCTGGAGCATCAGGTGTTCAATACATACAAACTGATAAAGAAATTTATCTCCTTTGCATTTTGATGTCAAAAATCTGTTCTTTTATGGTCACTAATTTACACCCTGATATCACATAAATGGGCATGAAACACTTATATTTCTAAAATAAAATACACTGGTTATCTTGGGACCAATGATATGCTAATGTATGTCAGCACATGGTGGTAGGTTTCCCTGAGCCCGACATCCCTCTTTTCCTAATCCTGTGTGCAGTGTCCATGGCCCTCAAAACTGCCATTTAGCATTTTCTTTATCTCCTAGTGGCCCCTCAGCCACCACAGGACCTTTTTTTTTTTTTTTTTGAGGCAGAGTCTTGCTCTGTCACCATGCTGGAGTGCAGTGGCGTGATCTCGGCTCACTGCAATCTCCGCCTCCCAGGTTCAAGCGATTCTCCTGCCTCAGCCTCCTGAGTAGCTGGGACTACAGGTGTGCGCCACCACGCACAGCTAATTTTTATATTTTTGGTAGAGACAGGGTTTCAGTATGTTGGCCAGGATGGTCTCAATCTCTTGACCTCGTGATCTGCCCACCTTGGCCTCCCAAGTGCTGGGATTACAGACATGAGCCACCACGCCTGGCCGAGAAACGCTTCCTTTGGCTTTGCTAAGAGTTCTTGAGATTCATGAAATACAGTGGGTAAGCTCTTGTTCAATCATGTATGATTTATAATCTGGAGTGAACTCTTTGCTGAACACATCAAACTAAAGAGAATTTTTTCAGTTTTCTGTCCTAGACATCCAAAATTTTTCCCAAGTTCACTGGAAAATAATGATTTTAGGGACTCACATATGGCTATTGCCAGCCAGTTTCTCAGTTTTATGCCTCTACTAGAATATCGCCAGCATTCTTTTAAAGTCTTGAAATATGTAATCATTACCGTCTGTTATGTTGTACAAAATGGCACTGGTTCCAGGCTCTAATATACAGCTCTCCAGTGTCGGGCAGTGAACATGGAGGCAGTTGATATTGTCATGAATAGGATTGTGGTAGAAGACAGCCAGGTTACAGGAAACTGAAAGGGAAACAAGCGAAGTACATGTGTGGATGATCTCAATTTCCACCAGTTTCATGAACTCTGAGTAACTTATATTTGTTTCAGGAATACTGGATTAACAGTATTTTTCAGGGCAATGTGCAGACATTTTGCAGAACGTTTATAAACTATTGTAACTGCTTCTGTGAATATGGAAAATACTTTTTTTTATTTTTTGAGACAGGGTCTCGCTCTGTCACTCAGGCTGGAGTGCAGTGGTGCTCACTGCAGCCTAGACCTCCTGGGTCTGAGCAATCCTTCCACCTCAGTCTCCCAAATAGCTAGGACTAGAGGCACACATCATCATGCTGGGCTAATTTTTGTATTTTTTGTAGAGGCAGGGTTTCACCACGTTGCCCAGGCTGGTCTCAAACTCCGGAGCTCAAGCAATCTGCCTCCCCCAAAGCTGGAATTACAGGGAGGAGCCACCACACCCAGCCAGAAAATGTCTTTTTAAAAGAAAATACTGATTTTCTCAAAGTAATCTTTCATACTTTCCATCCCACACAGGATATTTGGAATCATTCATTATTTCCGGGTCCCAGAATTTTGTGTTCATGAAAAGTTAGATTAGCTACAAAAACCTCTGGGGTCCTGGCGTGGTGGCTCATTCCTGTAACCCCACCGCTTTGGGAGGCCGAGGGGGGTGGATAACCTGAGGTTGGGAGTTCGAGACCAGCCTGACCAACATGGAGAAACCCCGTGTCTACTAAAAATACAAAATTAGCCAGGCATGGTGGCGCATTCCTGTAATCCCAGCTACTCAAGAGGCTGAGGCAGGAGAATTGCTTGAACCCAGGAGGTTGCAGTGAGCCGAGATTGCACCATTGCACTCCAGACTGGGCAACAAGAGCGAAACTCCGTCTCAAAAAACAACAATAACAACAACAACAAAAAACCCTGGGGATTTATATATCAGGTTTCTAGGCACAGTGTCCTCTCAGAATACTAAGGGGCTGGGGGTCACCAGAGAAAGAAATAGAAAAATACACAGACAAATGCTGTAAAGAAGAAGAGGGAGTAGTGGGAAGGGCAAAAGAGTAATACCTGAGCGGCCCAGATGGTGGAAAGGCCACAGGTTGTGTGAGCATCACCTTGCCCTGACTGCAGGTGTGCACTGTCCCCACATGCAAAACCACATCCAAGGAAAAGCCTAATCAGTGTCATTTAAAGAGGCAGGGACTGGACAAGCAGGGATGCTAGCAGGCAGAATTCTAGCAGGTGGGGACACACTACTGGCTCATGCTGTCTTTCCTTTTCTAAGCAAATTTGCTTTTTAAAACATGTTCTCTGGCCAGGCGCAGTGTCTCACACCTGTAATCCCAGCACTTTGGGAGGCCAAGGTGGTGGATCACTTGAGGTCAGGAGTTCGAGACCAGCCTGGCCAACATGGCGAAACGTCATCTCTACTAAAAAAAAAAATACAAAAATTGGCTGGGCATGGTGGCACGCACCTGTAATCCCAGCTACTCAGGAGGCTGAGGCATGAGAATCACTTGAACCCAGGAGGCAGAGGTTGCAGTGAGCTGAGATCACGCCACTACACTCCAGTCTGGGCAACAGAATAAGACTCTGTCTCAAAAAAAAAAAAAAAAAAAAAAAGAAAAGAAAAAGAAAAAAGAAAAAGAAAATAGTTCTCTGACAGAGGAAGAGAAGACTTAAAAACAAAAAAGTTTCCTTAGTTCTGGAAAACCTGAAGCAGATTTGTATAATGCAAATCTTCAGTCTACCCTCACAAAAGTGCAACATAGATTTTACTTCTGCTGCAGTGCAGTAGAGACTATGTGATATGAAATATCCATTGGCCCAAAAGGTATTAACTTTTTTTTTTTTTTTTCAGTCACCCAGACTGGAGTGAAGTGGCGCAATCTTGGCTCAATGCAACTTCCGCCTCCTGGGTTCAAGCGATTCTCCTGCCTTAGCCTCCCGAGTAGCTGAGATTACAGGCGTGCACTACCACGCCTGATTAATTTTTGTATTTTTAGTGGAGATGGATTTCACCATGTTGTCCAGGCTGGTCTCAAACTCCTAACCTCAAGTGATCTGCCTGCCTCGGCCTCCCGAAGTGATGGGATTACAGGCATGAGCTACCCGCCAAGATATCAACTTCTTTAATAAAATAAGATTACAGAAGGCTAGCGTCTGATGACCAGATCTCAAAGCATGCCTAAAGCTGTGGATCTGCTGCTAGCAGAACCTGTACTGCTTCTGTGTAAGGTGAACTGTGAGGAGTTACATCTCCATCATTACTTCTAGGACATCCTCATGTTGCCGCACTCTATTTTTCCAGGAGAAAGAATAAGACAAAAATTAGTTAATAATACATTGCTAATACATTACACATTACAAACACATTCCCTGAGAACTGTGCTGTAAAGTTTAAGGGAAAGAAAAACTATTCGAACTTAAGACTTTTAAATTTCTGATGAGAAAGTAGTTGATTCTGTAGAGGACAATTTTGAAACATGTTTTACATTCCTTGTATACATTTCGGCATCCCAGCTCTGAGCAGGATTGTGGCATTTTAAAGTTATGGCTTCCGGCTAATAACTGGAATATGCCTTCCTGTTCTTTCTTGTTCTGAAGGAAGAAAGCCACAACTGGGAAGTTACACGGGCTTTAAAATCATGGGATTGCCCTATATGCTTACAGTATCCCCGACAGTCCAAAGGCCAGAGCTTCTCTGCTGTGGAGTCAGGTAAATTCATGATACGGGAAAATTCAAGAAAGTGTCCTGCCCCTCCACTGTCTCCCCTCAGTGAGGCCTTACGGGAGTTAAAAGCATCTGGAAGGTGGAAATCTGGATTGGCTATCTTTTCAAAAAGATTTCCTCTTATTAAATTAATTACTGTAGCTCCAATTTTCATCTCAAAAATCTTACATACATAATCTTACATACACAAAAATCTTACATACGTAATTGGGCAAGAGGCATTGGAAGTGAACAAGTTGATATGAAACCACGGAAAGAAAGTGTGGAACAGCCAAGGGAATTATTTTAAAGTGCTGTGTTGCTTTTGCTGTTTATTTTCAAGTAGCATTAAAATCTTGGAAAAATGAAAAAGAAATGAAAGAAGTCTTTTGGCAATTATAACTTGAAATCCTGCAATAATAAAATAAACATTCCTAATTGCAGGTCTTCATCATATTATATGGATGAAGTCTACACCCAGATTCCATATGACAGACAAAACATCTATGAGGAATATTTGGAAATATGATTTTGGGGCGGGTATTTGACATGTATCTCCCTATTTCTTTCAAAACATGAATCGCACTCTAAATTGTTTTTTAATACATTCCACATTTGGTAAACCCAAGTCAGCACATTTTAGTTTAGTTGTGTGTGTGTGTGTGTGAGAGAGAGAGAGAGAGAGAGAGAGACAATCTCGCTCTGTTGCCCAGGCTGGAGTGCACTGGTGTGATCTCGGCTCACTGCAACCTCTGCCTCATGGGTTCAAGCGATTCTACAAACTCAGCCCCCCGAGTAGCTGGGATTACAGGCGCCCGCCACCACCCCTGGCTAATTTTTGTATTTTTAGTAGAGAGGGGGTTTCACCATGTTGGCCAGGTTGGTCTCCAACTCCTGACCTCGGGTGATCCACCCACCTCGGCCTCCCAAAATTCTGAGATTACAGGCATGAGCCACCGCACCTGGCCCAGCACATTAAAAAAAATTCGATATGATACTAGTATCACCAGAATGTACTTTGAAAGGGAAATTATAATAAATATTTGACTGGGTGCAGTGGTTCACATCTGTAATCCCAGCACTTTGGGAGGCTGAGGCAGGAGGATCACTTGAGTCCAGGAGTTTGAGACCAGCCCAGGCAACATAGTGAGACTCTGTCCCTAAAAATTTAAAATAAAATGAGAAATAAATAAATATTTTTAAAATCATATATATTTTGAGCTGTAAAAATATTGTAAATTAACCTTGGGGGAAATATTTTCATTTAGCATTTTGGTGAAGAAAAGAGGATTCTGTTTCCTATAGGTGCTATCAAATTCTGGGTCATTATTAGGTCTGTAAATAGAGCCTGCTCTGGCCCAGACTGTGAAATCAGTTTCACTGGCTCTCTTTCGTCTCCCTCTCTCTCCCACACCCTAGGGCATCTTCTCTAGTCCTTTACAACTGTTTACTGGCCTCTGCCTAGGGCTCCTCACTTAGGGCTTCATCCTTGGAAGTTTCTTCTTATTTTTGCCCAAGCATATCATGAATACTTACCATCCTTCCGAAGACAGCAGCTCCTACTGCACTTCTGGCCAGTGCTTTCAGAATAATACTTCAAGAACTGGGCTCCCAGCTTTTGAGACTCCTCCAGATTGATTAGAAGACCTGGGAAGCGACGGATCCAGCAGTCTCTGTAAAAAATTGTGGGTGAGCAGAGAGAGTCTGCTGTCCACCCCATGCTTAGGAGCAATATCACGTTCACTGCTACCACTGCCACATGCATTTTTCCTGTATGAAGGAGAACTCGAAGATAAGTCTGATTTCCAGACAGAAGCCGAACACTGGAGTTTAGGACAGTCTCTGGAATGTCAGAGGTGTTGTTAAGGGAGAGCTTCCTTGCAGCTTTTCTGGAGAGTCACTTTCTAGCAAATAAGACCGACCACTCTTTGACTGCACATTGATTTTTCTTTTCTTTCTTCCCGAGCCCCAGGTGAACATTTGATTTGCTGGCATTCTTTCTGAACACTTTCCAGGCTATTTCAATCCCGTCCCTTAGCATCTTAAGACGTGCATTCTGTTTTCTGCTTTTCTTCTTTCTCTGAAAGTGAATAATCACAGACACCTTTTGCTAAGTAAATATAAAGACAAGTGGAAACTTTAGTCAAGAGGCTTTCTGAGGGAAACAATAAGTTAGTCACTTGACGTCAGATAAAGGAAGTATCCATTTCATCATAAACAAGACATGATTTTGTGAGGGCACTTCTGTTTGATTTTTAAAGAACTTGTGATTGCAGATTGTTTTTTAAAAAATCATCTCTATTTCTTTGAATTTAAGTTCTGGCATTCAGCTTCACCAAAAATAACTATTTTGCACTGGTTTGGGTTTTCATTCTTACTGAAAAAAAAACCTTGGCCAGGCACAATGGCTCACACCTGTAATCTCAACACTTTGGGAGGCTGAGGTGGGAGATTGCTTGAGCCTGGGAGGTAGAGGTTGCAGTGAGCCGAGATGACACTACTGCACTCCAGCCTGGGTGACAGAGCGAGACCCTGTCCCAGAAAAACCAAACCAAACAAACAAACAAAAAACACTAGGAAAATGGTGAAATCTTTTTAAATTTCTAAATAGTAATAAAATCATTTCAATTGCAACACCCAAACATTTGAAAAGGCAGTGAAAATGAACTGTTGCTTTTGTGAAAGTTGTGGGTTTCAAATCCTGTGACATCCAAGGTGACAAATTAGCTCAAAGCATAAAACTGTTGCTTTTTTGTATCCAATTTTATATGAAGCATTAGTGATAATCAGCTTTTGGTACAAAGCACTCTACTGTTTCTTTTAAAGAAGAGAAACTTTCTAATCTGTGATCTGTATTTCTTTTATACCTTTTTCTACAATGACTCATTCACCTTCTTGACACAAAAATCATTAGCATTCTTTGAACGTTCATCTCTTCATCTGTTTCCTAATAATAGTCAATCTAGTTATTACTTATCTTTTTATTTTTAGAAACATGATAATAATTGATAATGAAAAAGGAAAGTAGTTAAGACTGAATAGCTTTAAAGATGAAACACTTCATTTTCTTCTGAGCAAAAATTATATTATGCACTAACTCCTACCCTTGCCTAAGCCACATAGAATACACAAAATGATAAATATTTCATTCTAATGAACTTCTTACAGAAAGCAAATTTCAGTTGCTTACCTGCAAAGACTCAGACGGTTCCATCTGTTTGAAGGGATAGGGAAGAAAGGTTTTATAATGGCAACGGAAGGAAGGGAAAGGATGAGTAACAAAAAATTACTCTCGATATTTTATGAGATTCCATGGCTATTTCTCTTAGAAAATGCCCTCGAGACATAAACAGGAAGGTCTACTCTCTAATCTTATAATCTTCAAGTCTTTGAGTCATATTAAGTATAGGTTCTTTTGTGTGCTATATAATTCTTTGAAGTTCCTGTATTCCTTTCAGGGCTAATGGAACAAGCCATAATTGTTTAACCCTTTTGCTGTCAGATTATATTTAAATAAAGATCAAAGTTTCATTTTAAAGGATCTACAAGTCTTGGCCAGGCGGGGTGGCTAATGCCTATAATCCCAGCACTGTGGTAGGCTGAGGCAGGAGGACTGCTTGAGCCTAGGAGTTCGAGACCAGCCTGGACAGCACAGGGAGACAGGGTCTCTACTAACTACCTACCTACCTACCTACCTAACTACCTAACTAACTAACTAAAGCCCTGCAGGGGCTGGTGCTATTAAGAAACAAAAAACAAACAAACAAAAAAAGGATCTACAAGTCTCAATGTAAAAGCATGCTTTAAATTTTGTAAAACTTTTTCTGGAGATTGCATAAAGTCTGGAAATGGATAACTTCTTGGGGCCAAGTATTTTAAAAAGAAATGGTAGAAACTGGAATGCAGAGGTAGAGGGAGGCATACATAACAATCTCAAAACTTGTCCCTGTGCGCTGAAATTGCAGAAACCAGGAAGCAATGCAACTGAATCAAAAGTTGTTATAAGGCCTTGTTATCAAATACCCAGAACCACTACACTGTTGCAATGTGGAATACATTATATTTGTTTCCAATAGGGTGCTCTTGCTCTGCAGAGGGGTTCACAAATGTGATTTGTACTTTAAAAGTCATGACAGCCTGATTCAGTAGCTGTTGAGTGGAGAGTGACATTCTTATTTTTACAAGAGTCCCAGGTGATTTCCTAAGATGTTTGGGAAACACTGATATAGATAGATGAGTGAAATAAATGGAAGTTTTCCCTAAGCAAGAATTCTCAACCTAATTAACTAGAACCATTTTAAGACCATATACTACTTTTATCTCATTTAAATTACTCCATAAGCTTTGATGAAAGGAAGACACTTCAGTTTTGCTCGTTAAAAAACAGAAATAGGCCAGTCATGGTGGCTCATGCCTGTAATCCCAGCACTTTGGGAGGCTGAGATGGGCGGATGACTAGAGGTCAGGAGTTTGAGACAAATGTGGCCAATATGGTGAAACCTCATCTCTACTAAAAATACAAAAATTAGCTGGGTGTGGTGGCGCACGCCTGTAATCCCAGCTACTCGGGAGGTTGAGGCAAGAGAATCACTTGAACCTGGGCAGCGGAGGTTGCAGTGAGACGAGATTGCACCACTGCACTCTAGCCTGGGAGACACAGCAAGGCTCCGTCTCAAAAAAACCAAAAAACAAAAAAACAAAAAAACCCCCAGAAATAAAGTTGTTTTAGGAATATTGAAGAACTGAAAAAACAAAGAGAAATAATTTTTAAATGGTAGTGAAGTAATAGCATAGCTTTAGTAAATTCAAGACATTTGGAAAACAGTCAATATTTCACCTTTAATTAATTATTTATTTATTTTTTGAGACTGAGTCTCACCCTGTTGCCCAGGCTTGAGGGCAGTGATGCAATCTTGGCATACTGCAACCTCCGCCTTCCAGGTTCAAGCTATTCTCCCGTCTCAGCCTCCCGAATAGCTGGGATTACAAACTGCAGCACCATGCCTGGCTAATTTTTGTATTTTTAATAGAGATGGGGTTTCACCATGTTGGCCAGGCTGGTCTTAAACTCCTGACCTTAAGTGATCTGACCGCCTAGGCCTCCAAAAAGTGCTGGGGTTGCAAGTGTGAGCCACCGTGCCTGGTCACCTTTATTTTAAAATTGCAAGTTGTTTTATTTACTTATGTTTCCATTTCATTTGCTGATAAAATTAATAAAAATTATTTTTTAAAAAATGGTACCTGAAAAATTTAAATGTTTTTTCTTTAAAAATGTTTTTGCTTCTATTAAATCGACATATGTTCACTTTAATAATTCAAATCATATAGAAAAATACAAAAAGAGAAACTATTCAAGCACTTACCATCTTAATAAACATCTTTCTGGATATTGTTATTTAAAAAAAAATGAACTGTCAAAATACAAAATTACAATAAATTTAGTTTAAAGACCTTAATTGGCTTTTATTTGTGATTCCAGAATAGGGCAACACCTCATTCTATAAAATCCAATACACTGAGCAGAGGAGGTGGCTTTGTTGATGGAAAAAGAGCTGAGGAAAGCAGAAATAGAAAATAAAAAGCAGGTGCCGAGCACGGTGGCTCACGCCTGTAATTCCAGCACTTTGGGAGGCTGAGGCGGGCAGATCACGAGGTCAGGAGATCGAGACCATGCTGGCTAACATGGTGAAACCCCGTGTCTACTAAAAATACAAAAAAATTAGCTGGGTGTGGTGGCAGGTGCCTGTAGTCCCAGCTACTGGGGAGGCTGAGGCAGGAGAATGGCGTGAACCCGGGAGGCGGAGCTTGTAGTGAGCCGAGATCGCGCCACTGCACTCCAGCCTGGGCGACAGAGCGAGACTCCTGTCTCAAAATAAATAAATAAATAAATAAAAAAGATTACTTTCCTTGTAAAGGTTAAAGCAGAGGGCACTGCCTTATCATGCTGGTTAAAAGCGGCCTGTCTGGGGATTTGGTTATTATCTCTCTCCTGAGTTTTTCAAAGATCAGATACAGATCTTGGTTCTGGCTTGGTGGCATCATGGAACATCACCATGAGTAACTCCATTTTGGTTTCATCTGTTGGGGCTAGTGCAGGAGCTCATTTCAAACCAATGGTCTTGGCTGGTGCGGTGGCTCACACCTATAATCCCAACACTTTGTAAGGTCGAAGAGGGAGAATTGCTTTGAGCCCAGGAGTTTTGATATCAGCCTGGAAAACATAGGGAGAGCCTGTCTCTACAAAATTTTAAAAAATTAGCCAGGTTGAGGTGGGGCCCGTGAGGTTGAGGCTGCAGTGAACTGTGGTTGTGCCACTGCACTCCAACTTGGGCAACAAAGCAAGACCCTGTCTCAAATAAATAATAAACAAACCAATGGTCTATTCATTTTATTTATTTTTAAATTTTTTTGTAGAGACGAGGTCTCACTATGTTGCCCAGGCTGGCCTCAAACTCCTGGCTTGCGCAATCCTCCTGCCTTGGCCTCCCAAAGTGCTGGGATTACAGGAATCAGTCACTGCACTGGCCTCCTATAAATTTTATTTTACAGTATATAGGTTTACATAAATGGAATCATACTGTTCCAAAATCTGTTTTTTTTTTAAACTTAATGTAAAATATATTTTTCCGCCAGGCATGGTGGCTCACGCCTGTAATCCCAGCACTTTGGGAGGCCAAGGTGGGCGGATTACCTGAAGTTGGGAGTTGAAGACCAGCCTGGCCAATATGGTGAAAACCCGTTTCTACTAAAAATACAAAAATTAGCCAGGCGTGGTGGCAGACACCTGTAATCCCAGCTACTTGGGAGGCTGAGACAGGAGAATGGCTTGAACCCAGGAGGCCGAGGTTGCAATGAGCTGAGATCACACCACTGCACTCCAGCCTGGGCAACAAGAGCGAGACTCTGTCTCAAAAAAAAAAAAAAAAAAAAGTATATTTTTCAGTGATCCTAAAGAAAGATCTACACAAAAACTTCTAATGGCTCTTTGGTATTTCATTCTACCATACCAAAATTTACTCTGCACTTCAGTTTCCTCAGGTGTAAAATATAAAAACAGTACTGTAATCCATGTAAAGCACTTACAACAGTGCCTGGCACATGCTAAACACTCAATACATATTAGCTACTATTATTATACATTATATTGTTTTCCAATTTTTTGTTATTAAAAGCAATACTGTGATAAACATCTTGTACTAAGATTTTTTTCTACTTGCTATTTCAAAAGGGATATTTTCCATAAATTCTTTAAAATATGACCTACTTTAGCTGGGTGTAGTGGCTCATGCCTGTAATCCCAGCACTTTGGGAGGCTGAGGAGGGAGCATTACTTGTACCCAGGAGTTCAAGACCAGCCTGGGCAACATGGTGAAACCCCGTCCCCACAAAAATGTAAGAATTAACTGGGCATAGTGGCGCATGCCTGTAATCTCAGCTACTTGGGAGGCTGAGGCGGGAGGAGCACTTGAACCTGGGAGGCCCCTGGGAGGAGCACTTGAACCTGGGAGGCTTCATTGAGCCGTAATAGTGCCACCGCACTCCAGCCTGAATGGCAGAGTGAGACCCTGTCTAAAAAAATAAAAAATAATAAAAAAAAATTACCTAACTCTATTTGACCATTACGCTTTTGTAAAACTATCTGCTTTACAGATAGTACCACAAAGCTGGTTTTTATTATTCAATGATCAGTCAATAACAGATCTATAAAATTATACCTCCAGTTATATAAAGCAATATTTTCAGGAAGCCTAGGAATAATTTTAGGTCTTTTTAAAATAAAGGAGTTTATATTGCTCTGACTTTGCATTTCTAGCTTAACAGAAAACTTACTGTGTAATTTACTAAAATGATTTGATCATTTAAGATGCTCCCAATCCTAAATAATGTTATTATCATATTGGGAGCCAAAAAAACTCACAAGATCAATGCCCAGTATTGTGAGACTAATACCCCAGACTCCCTGTCCAACCTCATCTTACCCTGATAATGTTACTGTGCTTGAATTGCCTTTCTAATGCACATCATTCTTTGAGCATGATTTTTTTGGTCTGTTTTAAAAAGGCAAGAAAATACCAGTCTGAGGCATATCTATGACGGCTGGGAAACAAAAGCATCCATTGGTGAAAGATTCAAGAGACAGATGAGAGACTGAGAGCCTGTTCTTTGTGGCTGACCCACTGAATCTGGCATTGTTGCCGGTTGAGGCACAGAAAAATCGTAGGTCCAAGCCTCTTTGATACAGGGGACGCGTCCCAGCAAAATTCCCCAGCCTGATGCTTAATACTGGATGTTACACTCTACCATCCCAAAGAAGCTGCTAAATGTTTGATCACCCACTCCACCTCCTGCTCCAAAGCTTATTGTGTCTCACTGCACCCTCATAGAGAATGGAAGTGTGAAGGGTTGATGTGAAAATGGAGTTTTATCAGTAACGATTTAAAGGCCAGGTGAAACAAGGTGAAGAGATGAATGTTTTTTATAGAATTCAAGAAAACAGCTAAGTAAGTCATAGATCCATTTTTATTTCCTTCATTTTTTTCCAGGGAGGCCAGAATCTACTAGAACATTTTCTATGTCTTTTATTTTTTAGTTCCTTATTCCTAGCATTATTATAAAGAAAATAGGCCAGGCACAGTAGTGCTTTGAGAGGCCAAGGCAGCAGGATCACTTGGGGTGGCAGGATCCCTTGGGGCCAGGAGTTTGAGGTCTGTCCTGGGAAAGGTAGCAAGACCCTATCTCTATGGAAAAAAAAAATGCATTTTTTTGCTGGGCATGGAGGCTCACACCTGCAATCCCAACACTTCGGGAGGCTGAGGTGGGTGGATCACGTGAGGTCGGGAGTTCGAGACCAGCCTGACCAACATGGTGAAACCCCGTATCTACTAAAAATACAAAATTAGCCGGGCGTGGTGGCTCATGCTTGTAATCCCAGCTACTCCGGAGGGTGAGGCAGGAGAATCACTTGAACCCGGGAGGTGGAGGTTGCCAAAAGCTGAGATTGCACCATTGCACTCCAGCCTGGGCAACAAGAGGGAAACTCCATCTCAAGAAAAAAAAAAAAAAAAAATGCATTTTTTTTCTAAAAAATAAAAAGATAAACCTCCTTTCCAAAGTAATAATAATAAACAAAGTAAAAGATGACAACAACACCTCTCTGTGAAGCAGCTAAATTACACAGTAAGAACCACAAATGTAACCAAACTATGTTGAAAGGATCTCATGTTTCACCTTTGACTTTCTTTAGTTCTCTGGTTTTTAACCCTTTCCCCTTCCTAACATAAAATGTTAGCATGGTAGGATGTATCTTCTTTAAATAGGGGAAATGTACTTATGAAGAAGATATTATTTAACAACCTGTCATTCAAGAAGAAAGCTGAAGCTTGTAATAAAAAAAAAAAAAAAAAATCCAAACACATATTCTCTCCAAGTTAAGGACTGTTTATCATAGGTGGTTCTCAAATCTTGGTTTGCGGGAAGTTTTCAAGGTTTTGTTTTTGTTTTGTAAGATAAGCATGAACACACCCTCTGCTTCCTCCCAATCCTTCTCCCTTCTCCTACCCAAAGATAACCCTAACTATATTTCTTCCCCCACCCCCTTCCTGGGATGAATTCATTAGCAACACAAAAAGTCCTTCCTATTATTATTCGGGGTGGGCCTTCTAATTGCAATGTTCAGTGAGAGAACATAGGAAACAAGTGGCCTCTCTTTTCCGAGACGGAGTCTCGCTCTGTCGCCCAGGCTGGAGTGCAGTGGCGCGATCTTGGCTCACTGCAACCTCCGCCTCCCAGGTTCTAGCAATTCTCCTGCCTCAGCCTCCCGAGTAGCTGGGATCACAGGCGCGTGCCACCACGCCCGGCTAATTTTTGTATTTTTAGTAGAGACGGGGTTTCACCATGTTGGCCAGGCTGCTCTTGAACTCCTGACCTCGTGATCTGCCCACCTGGGCCTCCCAAAGTCATGGGATTACAGGCGTGAGCCACCGCGCTCAGCCAAACTGCATGTGTGGTCTCTCTTAATAGTCCTCAGATGATGGGGGCAGGGTAGGTGGAGAAAGGGGGTGACAAGAAAAGCTACCTCTTGCAGACATTTATGAGCCGATTTTGTCAGATCTTTTGCGCCAGGATAACATTCCGTAATGGCTAGTCCAACCAGACTGAAGTAGAAAAGCAATGGCTCATAGAAAACATGGTTTAAAACCAGAAGCCACGTGATGTAACTTTATTTAGTCGGGCTGCGCTTTCATCTTTCTTTTAATAACTTAAGGAGAATAACGGGCCCCAGTGGCAAATGCAAGCTCCCCTGCCTCTCAACCCAATTCTTCTGAGAACCTGCTGCCATGTGCCTGGACCTCCTGTAAGATGGCTCCTACGCGACCACCTCACCAGAGAATCAGCCCTACCTGCCACCAACATGTCCACAGATCGCCTGCGTGCCTCAGCCCACTGACACTCGATGCCGGACTGGGCCAGAAGGACGACCCCATATTGGATGCCTTTTTGTCTCCCTGGACCAGAGACTCCATCCTTCCCTTTCCTCCCAAGCTCATTTCTTTTTCTTTAGCCCGTGTAAAGCAGCGTGGGAGAGAAAACTAATTTCTTCTCCCTGGGGTACCCCGGAGCATCACTGCAGCCCCCGGCAGGCGGCGGAGCCGGCGCGCCCCGGGCGTGCGGAGAGGCTGCGGGGACGCGCGCCTTCCGCCTCCCGCAGCTGCGCGTCCGCAGCCGAGGCGCCCAGGCCCGCAGCCGAGGCGTCCAGGCCCGCAGCCTCCCGGGCCTCCCCGAGAGCCGGATCCAGCCGGCAGGTCAGGCCGGCGGCTGGGGTCCCGCGGGCGGAAGTGAGAAGAGCGGCGGGGGAGGAGGCTGCTGGCTGGGGGCTGGAATTCCCTTCCCGCCTGGCGCCGCCCGGGAGAACCCGCGCGAGGACGCCCGACGCGCTCCGCCGGCCCTTTTTTGGCGCTGAGGGAAAGGAGAAGGGCAGGGCCGCCGCCTCGCGGGAGCGGGCCCCGGGAGGAGGGGCCGCCGGAGAGGCCGGGCGAGGCGGGCGGCCCTCACCTCGCCGCTCCTCCCGGGCCGCCATCCCTCGGCGCCCCGCCCGGAACCGGCGCGCGCGTGGGGGCGGGGAGGCCGGCGCGCAGATCTGGCGGTGAGCGCTGCCGCCCCGGGGCCCCCAGCCATGTCGGCCGAGGAGATGGTGCAGATCCGCCTGGAGGACCGCTGCTACCCGGTGAGCAAGAGGAAGCTCATCGAGCAGAGCGACTACTTCCGCGCCCTCTACCGCTCCGGCATGCGCGAGGCCCTGAGCCAGGAGGCCGGCGGCCCGGAGGTGCAGCAGCTGCGCGGCCTTAGCGCGCCGGGCCTGCGGCTGGTGCTGGACTTCATCAACGCCGGCGGGGCCCGCGAAGGCTGGCTCTTGGGCCCGCGCGGGGAAAAGGGCGGCGGGGTGGACGAGGACGAGGAGTTGGATGAGGTGAGCCTGCTGTCCGAGCTGGTGGAGGCGGCCTCCTTCCTGCAGGTCACGTCCCTGCTGCAGCTGCTGCTGTCCCAGGTGCGGCTCAACAACTGCCTGGAGATGTACCGCCTGGCGCAGGTGTACGGGCTGCCCGACCTGCAGGAGGCCTGCCTGCGCTTCATGGTCGTCCACTTCCACGAGGTGCTGTGCAAGCCCCAGTTCCACCTCCTGGGGTCTCCTCCCCAAGCTCCAGGGGATGTCAGCCTGAAGCAGAGGCTGAGGGAGGCCCGGATGACTGGGACTCCTGTCCTCGTGGCCCTCGGGGACTTCCTGGGGGGACCCTTGGCCCCTCACCCCTACCAGGGGGAGCCCCCGTCCATGCTCAGGTACGAGGAGATGACTGAGCGTTGGTTCCCGCTGGCCAACAACCTTCCTCCCGACCTTGTCAATGTCAGGGGCTATGGGTCTGCCATCCTGGACAACTACCTCTTCATAGTGGGCGGGTACAGGATCACTAGCCAGGAGATCTCCGCTGCGCATTCCTACAACCCCAGCACCAACGAGTGGCTCCAGGTGGCCTCCATGAACCAGAAGAGGTGAGCACCCCGGCAGAGTGCTGCTGCCTTCTCATTCATTCACTTGTTCATTAGTTTATCGCCCCAGTGTTTACTGAGCCAGTAAATAGGGGAGGGTGTGCTGAGGTGGGAATGACATCTTCAGGAATGTTGTTGGCCTTGGCGCTGGCAAAGTTCCCAATGAACTAAGAAATTGCGAAGAGGAAGTCCCCAGTGAGGTCAAGTAGTGGAGTGGTTTTTTGGCAGGTATTGTGCCTTTAGGTGAAACTGCTTTCTTTGCCTCTGATCTTGTGAAAAAAGATGTTGTGGTTTCCTACAAGAATACTTTAAAAGAAAACTGCTCCTTAATTTTTAAAAAATTTGTCTTAGTTTTTAGGATTTGATCCTGATGATAATGACACACTGGACAGTAACCTGCAACACTGACTTTGTGGATTTTTTTCTGATGTCAGTGACTGTGACAACAGAGTCTTCCACACTGTGACACCCATCATGATCAAGAGATAATCACTGGAAATGTATTAACATTTGCAATAGGGGTTGCTTTTCTTATTTTTTATCCTCTCTTGCTTCCTTCCCTGGACAGCCATCGTCATGACCCAAAGCTGGAGCCTGGAAGTGTTCAACTACAGAATTGGAATATTTTCATTTACCCAACCTTCTCCCCCTCCCATCCTGCAAATCTCTCCTGCCTCCAACATGGGTGACTTGAAGAAAGGAAGAGGAGGAGCTTGAGGAGTGGGATGAGAGGGGAGAAGGGAAAGGAACCAGGGAAGGAATATGAAAACAAGAGCAAAGAGCATATACAGGAAGAGATGGTGGGAAATAAAGATGGTAGCGCCCAGGAGGCCTCAGAGTCATTCAGAAGCAGGGAAAAGAATCAATGTAACTCAAGAAAGGATGAAAATACCCTTTCTTCCCATCCACGTGTTTCCATCTCAATCCTCACAGGGTCCTGGTCCTGAAGTGTGGAGCAAGGAGTTGGGGAGCTCACAGCTAGGCAAAGAAAGTCTTAACAGTAACAGAGAATCCTTTATCTATTTGACTGTATCTATCCTTTATCTATTTATTTGACTCGAGGGTCCTCCTTGGCCAGGGATTATTTGGGGGAAATAACTGGCTTTATTTCTCCTATAATATGAAATTCATTTTGAAAAGTATGCTTTTTCCCCTGATAATACGTAGTTACAGAAAACTAGAAAATGGAAAAGAATGAAGAAGCAAAAAGATGATTATTCCTATTCGCTCTTCCTAGAGGCAGTAACCAGGTTGGCATATTTCCTGCCAGCCCATTTTTAATGCATTATTTACACCATTGAGATGATACCATATTTAAAATTTGGTATCAGAAGTGTTATTTTAAAACAAATTCTATGCACTGTAATTGAAACAACAAAGGAACATTGTGTGGCCATGGGTGGTGGTCTGTTGGGGGTGGGCAGCCCTGAGTTCTCTCACTCCTCTTCCAGCTACACATCATTTGGTGCTCACCAGGCCATCCTTAGTGCCACAGTTCCTCACACTTCTTTCTTCCCTTCATACATCCTTGGTAGTCTTTGTCTTTTTTTCTAGGAAGGCCCTTTTCATCCCCTTAAAAAAAAAAAAAGCATTCAAGTAATGCATGAATGCATGCTTCGTAGAAAAACTACAAATTACACACAAAACTGTAGAGTAAAAAGAGTAAATATCTGCCCTCAGGGTACAGAAAAAAAAGTGTCAGTGTATCAACAGACTTTTGTTACCTTTAGATATTATAAATGTATAAACATTTATATTGTAAATTATATGTATACTTAGGTAAATACAGTTAACCTTTAAGCAATGTGGGGGCTAGGGACACCAACCCCTGCACAGTCAAAAATCCCCATATAACTTTTGACTCTCCCAAAAGCTTAACTACTAAATAGCCTACTGTTTACCAGATGCCTTACCAATAACATAATCAATTAATACATTTTGTATATGTATTATATACTTTATTCTAACAATAAAGTATGTTATAGAAAAGAAAATGTTATTAAGAAACTAAGAAAGAGAAAATTAAGTGGAAGTGGATCATCCTTATCATCTTGACGTTGAGTAGGCTGAGGAGGAAAAGGAGGTAGAGGAAGGGTTGGTTTTGCTGTCTCGGGGTGGCAGAGACAGAAGAAAATCTGAACGTAAGTGGACCCTCGCAGTTCAAACCCGTGTTATTAAAGGATCAGCTGTATAAGTATGTTGATAGTGGTTAACAATAGGGGAAAAGTGTTTATGTATATTAATGTACACGGGGGTGTATCATCTTACACATTTTTAAAATTCTAAAATTGTCTAGGTTGTAGTAATTATTATGGCACTTGATATTTCTATTTAACCATATCTGAGAGTTTTTTCTGTGTGAACAAATGTAGGTCTACCTCACGCTTTTTAATGGCTGTGTGGCATTCCAGCCTATGGATGTACCATAATATAATTAGCGTTTCCCTTATTTATGGACATTCGGGTCACTTCCATTTGCATTGGATGTTTCAATAAGCATTGCCATATTGAACATCCTGGTAGATGCGTGCATGTATCTTAGTAGCCATATGTGAGTTAGTTTCATGTCAAATTTGTAGAATCCCTGGATAGGTAGGGCAAAGTGTATGTGTTTTTTTGTTTTGTTTTGTTTTGTTTTTGAGACAGAGTCTCGTTCTGTTGCCCAGGCTGGAGTGCAGTGACGCGATCTCGGCTCACTGCAAGCTCTGCCTCCCAGATTACGCCATTCTCCTGCCTCAGTCTCCCGAGTAGCTGGGACTACAGGTGCCCGCCACCACGCCTGGCTAATTTTTTTTTTGTATTTTTAGTAGAGACGGGGTTTCACCTTCTTAGCCAGCATGGTCTCGATTTCCTGACCTTGTGATCCGCCCACCTAGGCTTCCCAAAGTGCTGGGATTACAGGCATGAGCCACCGCGCCCAGCTGTGTATGCATGTTTTAAATTTCGTTGAAGCTGGGTGCAGTGGTTCACGCTTGTAGTCCCAGCTACTTGGGAGGCTTAGGCAGGAGGATCACTTGAGCCCAGGAGCTGGAGGCTGCAGTGCACTCTCATCGGGCCTGTGGATAGCCATTGCACTCCAGCCTGAGCAACATAGTGAGACCTCATCTCTATAAACAGTTAAAAATAAATAAATCAATAGATTTTGGTTGCTCCTGCCGATTTCCTCTTCCATCAAAAGTGTTTGTGCTTGCCAGTTCCCTATACTCTTGCCAAGATAGAATATTATCTTTTTTTCCCAAACCTAATGGGCAAAAACACTAGTGTGATTTTTCCCAATTAGAAGAGAGATTATTCTTTTTATATGTTCGTTGGCCATTTTTATTTCTTTTGTAAATGGTCTTTGCCAGTTTCCTAAAAATTGGCTTATTTTCTTCACATTCATTTGAGAAGTTCTATGTGCGAATACAGATATTAATCTCTTGTCTGTTATGTAATGTTGTGCATGTTTTCCCATGCCGTTATTTTTTCTGCAGTGTTCAAAAACAAGATCCCAAAGTGACTGGGTAGGTGAAATTGTTGCATAGAGGGGTGGGTGGTAGTTATGGTGAAGCTGAGAGCTATCACCCCACCAAAAGAGGGCTCCACCTCTCAACCACGGCTGGTTACTTCCACGTGGAAGGGAGGAAATGTTGCCAGACATCCAAATATCCCTTTATTTTTTCTTTTTTAAAGAGATGGGGTCTTGCTTTGTCACCCAGGCTGGAGTACAGTGGTGTGATCATAACTTACTGCAGCCTTCAACTCTTGGGCTCAAGCAATCCTCCTGCTTCAGCCTCCCCAGTAGCTGGTACTACAGGCATGCAACACCGTGCTTGGTTAATTTTTTAAAATTAATTTTTTTTTTTTGTAGAAATGGGGGCTATGTTACCCAGGCTGGTCTTGAACTCCTGGCCTCAGGTAATCCTCCCACTGTGGCCTCCCAAAGTGCTAAGATTACATGCCACCATGCCTGACCCTCCATTATATCTTCTAATTGATTATTGATGCTGTACTGGAAATTGTACCCTTCTTTAGCTCCCTCTGCTTTGACTCAGGTATGACATATCTCCCAGGAGTTCCTTCCTGAACTCTGGCTTCGGCTGAGTGTTCCGTCTCTGCTCCTCTAGCATCTCTTGCACATTCCCCAACTTGAATTGAAATTCTCCGTTGTCTCTCTGCCTTCCAATCAGGAACTAGGACTTACTCAATGCCTGTGTGTAGCCCTACTCCTAACAAGATGTCCAATAATAATAGGTGCTTAAAATACGTGTTTTCTTTAAAAAAATTATGGAATATATTTTTACATTATTGTAATAAAAGTTAATGTATAATTTTATATTTCACTTTATTTGTAACACTATAGTGAACACTTTTACCTTGGTAACAGTCATTATATTTATTTAGAGTAGCTGAGAAATAATGAGAGACATCATTTAATTGAACACTTAACTCTGCAGTAGGTACTGTTCCCGCTGCTTTGCATGTATTATCTAACATATTCTTCACAAGGGCTGTTAGGCAGGTTCCCATTCTAAGGAGACAGGAAGTGAGGCACAGAGAAGTAAATTGCTCAAGGATGTGTAATAAGTACAGCAACCAAAATGTGAATATCCATTGAGTAGTTATAACCACTTAAATTGTTTATAAGTTTTGGCTTTTAGACTTGCAGGGACCATCTTCATGCACATTTCCCCCCTTCTTTAAAAAAAATTATTTCCTTCTAAAAAATAGAGCACAGATCTTTCGTGGTACAGTGCTACTTTTCAAAATTTCATCATGTGTGCCTCAGCTCCACCACAGCCTTTAAGCTCAGCATTCTTCTAGTCACTATTGGATATACAGAAACTGATGACATAGTTGCTGCCCTCAAGAAGTTTAAAATTGAGTTTAGATGATGAGACAAGTAAAAATGAAACCTAGCATGGAGTTTTTCCTGGATGAGGCATCCAGTACAGGTTAGGCATGCACTGGAAGAAATTTGGAACCTTGAGAAAGAAAACCAGATTTTGGCCTCTGGCTATGCAGAATTTCACATCTACTTTGATTCACCTTTGTCAGAGACTGCTTTGGGATGTATCAGTATTTTACTTTGATAAAGGGGTCAAATGTAGAGAAGTTCACTTTTCCCAGGGACTGAATAGTGCAGTGATCCAGAATCTTAAATAGCAGGAACTCTAGGATTGAAAGATTTTTTTTTCGAGATGGAGTCTCACTCTGTCACCCAGGCTGGAGTGCAGTGGCGTGATCTTGGCTTACTGCAAGCTCCGCCTCCTGTGTTAACGCCATTCTCCTGCCTCAGCCTCCCGAGTAGCTGGAACTACAGGTGCCCGCCACCATGCCTGGCTAATTTTTTTTGTATTTTTAGTAGAGATGGGATTTCACCATGTTAGCCAGGATGGTCTCAATCTCCTGACCTCGTGATCTGCCCGCCTCGGCCTCCCAAAGTGCTGGGATTACAGACATGAGCCACCGCGCCTGGCCAATTGAGAGATTTTATAAAGCCTTCTGCACTCTGGAGAAGATAGTGGGTGCTATATGACCATCAGAGGGTAAAAAAGAAATGTTTTGCTCTGTAGGCCAAGTGTGCAACACTACCTGATGGTCTGAATGTGGGTTTGATCTCACAAATTGTCAGGATGTAACTCTTCACATATAAAAGCTTGTAAGACCTCCAGGCGCGGTGGCTCACACCTGTAATCCCAGCACTTTGGGAGGCTGAGGCAGGCGGATCACCTGAGGTCAGAGGTTCGAGACCAGCCTGGCCAACATGGTGAAACCCTGTCTCTACTAAAAATACAAAAATTAGCCTGGCATGGTGGTGGGCACCTGTAGTCCTAGCTACTCGAGAAGCTGAGGCAGGAAAATCGCTTGAACCCGGGACGGGGAGGTTGCAGTGAGCCAAGATCACACCACTGCACTCCAGCCTGGGCAACAGAGTGAGACTTTGTTTCAAAAAAAAAAAAAAAGAGCTTGTGAGATCGAGGTTGCTTGCTTTCCCTCCTCACTTTAATCAGTGATAACTTGCAGGAACTGACCACTGTTGCAGCAGTTTGTTCATTAAGGTTCTCCATTTCCAGAGCTTTCTCTAGTCTTTTCCATTGCCCTGCACTTTAGCTCTGAAAATGGAGTTGGAGTGAGTCCTCCTGTTCCATGTGTGAATGCAGCAAGGCTGAGAGAGAGACTTTAATAAACAAGTGTCTCCTGGCAGAGATGGAATTGCAGTTGTCAGCCTTAGCGTTTGCTGAGCTGTCCCTTCTCTCAGCCAATGTTTACCATTTTTGGAGCATTTCTGTGGTTGATGTTGTAGTAGAGCCTGGGAATAGTGCAAGAAAGAAAACTGTATGTCTATTCACACTCCCCCCCACCCCCCATTTAATTTTGGCTAACAGTTTAAATTGCTTTTTGCATCTTTGCTTTTGGAGTTTCTTAGAGCTGGGCATAGGTAGCAACAATGACTACCTCTATTTTCTAACCTTTCCCCTTCTCCCCTTCCTAGTCCCTAGGGGAAGGTAATGCGTAGGGACATGGCAGAAGGCAAGTAGATGAAGGGGAAAGAGGAGACAAAAGGACCTGGATGGCCCACAGACGTAAGCACTCGTGTTCTGAGTGGTTGAGAAAGGACTTTTGAAAGGATCTTGGCATTTTGTTCTAATTTTTACTCTGATGGTAAGCAAACTTCTTTCTCTACATAGGGGGTCATAATGATGGTTTTCATTTCTTGAGCTCTTACTCTGGGTCAGGTATTGTAGTCACAACTTGAGGTGTCACTTCATATTAATGCTTACAACATCTCTATGAGGTAGGTGTTATTAATACCATTTCCTTAAAGTGGAAACTGAGGCTCAGTGAGTTTAATTACCTTCCACATAATCACAGGGCTAGACTCGAAGCCACCCAGACCTCTGTGTCATCTTGCCTTCCTATGGTTGTATGTAGCTACTGTTAATCCTTGAGATCTGCGTGCTGGTGTTTAGCATGTTTCATGTTACTTAGCTTTTAGGGATTTAAAGAGCTTTTTAGGCCATGCACGGTGGCCTAGCTGCTTGGGAGGCTGAGTCAGGAGGCTCACTTGAGGCTGGGAGTTCAAGGCTGCAGTGAGCCATGATCAGGCCACTGCATTCCAGCCTGGGCAATGAAACGAGACCCTGTCTCTTAATAAGTTCTCCTTTTAAAAAAAAATGTTCTTATAAGTGACCTTGAAATTCAATTGTGGTTTTATCCAATTTTCTCACTTAAAACAGAAATTCTAATGATAATATTTTTATTTATTGCAAGGAACAAGTATATAGCTATGATAGATGACATGTTACTTGGTCTTGAAATTCTTCTTTTTACCTCCTGAACATAGTATGTTAATATTAAGAAAACACTGTAGAGATGATAATTTTGAAAAGTGATTGATAGCTTGAATTTATACCTTTACCATTCAGGAGGTGAAGAGTGGAAGAATTATTTTCAGAAAGTTGGAAATGAAGCAGTAAGTAATGAGAATTTGTGGATGAGAGAGCACAAAACATCGCAGTCAGTGACTGTTGCAGTTGTCAAATGAGAAACCAACCTTCCCAAGGTTAAGAAAAACTTAGACTTAGGACACCCAGAGAAGCACTCCCTAGAATGCCAATCGAGAATGACTTATCTCTGCAAGTGCTGTCCTTTTCAGCTCTTACTGCATGCCAGATATTGTGCCCTTCTTATCCTTACTTAACAGATGGGAAAACTGAGGAACAGATCAACAGATTCAGTAATTTGTCTAAGGTCAGACAGCATTTGATGTGTGATGTCTGAGATTTCCCTGTGTAAGCCTGGACTCATAACCTTTAGCAGTATGCCTCCTTATTAAATGGTCTGTTTTTAGGTGGCAATTTCATCTTAAAACAAATTCAGCATTAAAAAATGTTTCTCTTCAAGTGAATTTGAGCGTGTTGGGGTCTGGAGAGATGGAATCATTTACTTTAACTGCCTATTCATTGGTCTCAAAAAGAAGCCCCTTACATATTTGCTTAGGACAAATGATTATGCTGGATAAATACTAAAAACTGTTTTGATCTTACAAAATTTACTATCTGTGTACCTTTGGGGAGCAAAAACAAATTGCGGCTGGGAAAATTTAGTGCTTGTTTACAAGCTTTATTTCCTTTGGTTCCCCAAATTTGCACACACAGAGAGGGCAACATGGTTGGATTTTAAGGACCATTGGCAGCAAGAAAGGTAAGCAGCAGGAATCAGGGACCCCCCAGTACCTGCCACCCTGACGTCTGTTGGCACAAAAAACGTGGGCTGGCTGGCTGGCTGGCTGGCTTTAAGGGACAAGACGAGGCTCTTGATGAAGAGTACTCTATTCACGCTCTGATTGGAAAAACAAACTAAAACACATTTAGATATAAACATGATAGGAACCTTTAAAAAATCTTAACTGTTTAGTAGGTGCCTATTACTAACCTAGTTTCCATAGTGTAATGCATCAGTTTTATTGAACACTTTTTAGGGGATCAAGCATGGGCTTCTTGTTTACTGCTTCTTCTTAATCTACTCCCTTACATAATTTTTTTGTGTGTGCATAGCCTCTACCTCCATTCTTTCTTAGTATGTGATTATTTTTGAAGACATCATTGTGTTGGAGTTAGATGTGGTCTTGAAATTCACTTGGTCTAGCACGTTTATTTCAAACACTAGAAAACAGAAATTTGAATGATAGTATTTTATCTCTGTGTAGTAGTTTTTGATAGACTATTTGATTTAATCATCTCTACCACCTTGTGATGGCTGTTATCCCCATTTTATAGATGAGGAAGTGAGGTGGTTGGACCAGGATCAGATAGCTGGTTATCAGCAGAGCTGGGACTAGAAGCGAGGTCTTCTGATTTGTGCTCAGGTCTTTTTCTGTTACATCATGCTGCTGCTCATCCTCTTGTAAACTTGTGACTGTTGCACACCTCACAGCAGACTGACCCAACACTCCCAAGAGTTTATCCTTCCTGGCTTTCAAAGGTCTGATTAATCCTTGTGTGCTATATCGAAACAAATTAATTTTGCGTTACTTTTCAGTTCAAAATCATAAGACTTACTTAGTGTCTGAAGCTGATGAGCAGCATTTAATTATTTACTGAATATAGAGCTGGAAATCATTGTCCATCTCTTTTTCAAGTTATTATTTTTATGAAAGATGAGCATTTGTCAATAGAAGTATTTGTTGAATTAACATATGTAAAGACCCTAAGAATGCTGGATCAAAATATTTTGAGGCTGGTTGTGATGTCTTATACCTATAACCCTAGCACTTTGGGAGGCTGAAGCAAGAGGATCACTTGAGGCCAGGAGTTCAAGATCAGCTTGGACAACAGAGTGAGATGCCATCTCCACCAAAAAATATTTTAAAAAATTAGCTGAGTATAGCTGAGTATGGTGGTACATACCTGTAGTCCAAGCTACTCGAGAGGCTGAGGCAGGAGACTCTCTTGAGCCCAGGAGTTCAAGGCTGCAGTGAGCTATGACTGTGCCACTGCAGTCTAGCCTGGGTGACAGAGCAAGACCCTGTTTCATAAATAAATTAGTAAATAAATAAATACAAACTGTGAATTTGTTCAGTGCTGACCTCTCCCCATCTTATATATTGTGAAGCAGTATGTTAGATGCCTTTGGAGGGGGCAGGCAGGACCAGTGTCCTGCTCAGGTATACTGGTTGTGCAAGGATCTCCTGACCCACCCTTTAGCAGTCACCCCTCGCACCTGCCTGTCTCGACAGCACCAGTGTGTCCCTAAGATGAAGCCATACTTACTCAGTAGGAAGAATGAAATAACCATTCTGAGAGGCGAAAGACAATGGGGTGATGTGGGTGCCTTCCCCTCTTACCCTTGTGCCTGCCCCTGAAAGAGTGTGGAGTTTAGTGTATACACATTGTCTTTGGTTGCTGGACTAAGGCTGAACAAGATTAGTAACTTGTTGTATTGAACTGCTTATCTTTGATAGCTAGTGTTTGGACAGTGTACCATTCCCGTGGAATCTTGGGGACAGGAGTGAGATTCGAGAAGCCATCCTTTCCTCTTCTGTCCTCAGGCGGAATGGCCCCCAACTGGGAGAGCGAATTTTCTTCAGATGTCCAGGAGAGTCTAGTAGTTCATGCCATTGTTACACTTCTCATTGATCAGAAGAACTAACTCTGTGGGCCTTTGTGTCTCTCTTTCAGGTCTAACTTCAAACTTGTGGCTGTTAATTCAAAACTCTATGCCATCGGAGGGCAGGCCGTTTCTAACGTTGAGTGTTACAACCCTGAGCAGGATGCATGGAATTTTGTGGCACCCTTACCCAATCCTCTGGCTGAGTTCTCTGCCTGTGAGTGTAAGGGAAAAATTTATGTCATTGGAGGATACACTACCAGAGGTAAGTGAAGGGACCAGGTAGGTCTGCCCATGTGTAGGCGTCAGCAGTCTGGGAAGGGCAAGAGGGTGTCAGAGGAAGCCCCGACATATCCGAGTGTCATGTTATGCTTTAATAGTGTACACTTACACATCTGGAAGGAAGAGGGTCCCATATGGCAGGGATGATTGGGACAGGAGGGATCTTTTGATAACGTTGTGTGAGCATGAAAATCGAATGGGGAAGGGAGAGCTGTGAAAAAAAAATGTTACCTCTTTTTTTTTTGCTTCTGGAAACCCAGCTTTTTGGTCCGCCATCTTGTGATTTGGCTGGGCCTGGTTTGTGGGGGTCACTCTCTAAGGTTGGGTAGGTCTTTGGAGAAGATTATCTGGGAACTCCCATCCTTATCCCAAACACACACCAAACCTGCCCCCATCCACCATTATGGAATTTAGTACCAGAGCATCCTTGCAGATTAGTTCTCATTTTCTGTCTTTGTGAGCACACACACATCAGGTAGAGGTTCCAGAAACCCAGCTTTAGGACACTGTTCGCATATCACAGGAGGAGCAAGAACATGAGTGCAAGAGAGCTCTTTCCTGACCAGCAGTGGGAGGTGGTTGTACTATCTATTTATTTGTTTATTTATTTATTTATTTATTGAGATGGGGTCTCCCTCTGTCACCCAGGCTGGAGTGCAGTGGTGTGATCTCGGCTCACTGCAATCTCTGCCTCCTGGGTTCAAGCAGTCCTCCTGCCTCAGCCTCCCAAGTAGCTGGGATTACAGGCATGCACCACCATGCCCAGCTAATTTTTGTATTTTCAGTAGAGATGGGGTTTCACCATGTTGGCCAGGCTGGTCTGTAACTCCTGACCTCAGGTGAGCCACCTGCCTCAGCCTCCCAAATTGCTGGGATTACAGGTGTGAGCCACCGTGCCCGGCCTGGTTCCACTATTTATTAAAATGTACATATGTGTTTTTCACTTTTTTGGTAGGCATTTTATTGTTAATAATTTGGAAATAAAAAAAATTTCTCCACAAGTTTATTTATTTTTTGTGGAGACGAGGTCTCCCTGTGTTGCCTAGGCTGGTCTTGAATTCCTGGGCTAAGTGATTGTTCTGCCTTAGCCTCTCAAAGTGCTGGGATTACAGACATAAGTCACCATGCCCTGCTTGCCAGCAAGTTTTATACTGCTCTTTTTGGTAGGGAATTGTCTTAGGTTACAGTGATAGAGAACAATGTAGTTGTTGGCGGGATACAGTGGCTCATGACTGTAATCCAGCACTTTGGGAGGCTGAGGCAGGAGGATTGCTTGAGGTTGAGAGTTCAGGACGGGCCTGGACAACATAGCAAGACCCCTTCTCTAAAAATGAAAAAAATTAGCTGGATGTGGTGTCATGTACCTGTAGTCCCAGTTGCTTGGGAGGCTGAGGCAGGAGGATCGCTTGAGGCTGGGAGTTCAAGATAGGCCTGGGCAACACAGCAAGACCCCTTCTCTAAAAATGAAAATAAAAAAATTAGCTGGATGTGGTGGCATGTACCTGTAGTCCCAGTTACTTGGGAGGCTGAGACAGGAGGATTGCTTGAGCCAGGGGTTTGAGGCTGTGGTGAGCTATGATTGCCCCCCTGCACCCCAGGCTGGGTGACAGAGTGAGACCCAGTCTCTAAAATAAAAAAAAAAAAAAAAAAAAGAAAAGAAAAAATAAAACTGTGGTTGTGGGAAGACAGACAATGGGGGACAGTCAAGCAGAGGGTGCCTTTCCTTCCCTCCACTCTCCAAAGCAGATGTCTCCAAGTTACCTCTTAGCCAAGGAAGTCTATTTCTGCATTTGGTCTTTGTGACTCTGTGGAGCCCAGGACTTACAGAAAAGGTGTAACCTGGCTCTTAGGACTTTAAGCCACATTATGGAAGTAGAGTTGCCGTTTTATTTGACGTGGTGAAATAAACTACCACTCCTTTGTGGTACCATATGGGCAGGACAGAGCTCTTCAACCCTGGCTAACAAGCCTGAAGAAGACGCTGTGAGGCCGCAGCAGCCATGGGAACTTCCCAAAGGACAGAAATCCACATGCCAATGTAGCATCCAGATAGGTGACAGAAATTCCTTCCACCATATCCAAATGTGTCCTGTTTTGGGTATTTATGTTAGGAAGAAGTTAAAATGTAAAGTATTTTATGAACATCTGATTTATTTCTTTTTAGAATAAGTGGAAACATTAATTTAGTGGGGAAGATGGTGGGAGGTGTGTTAGTTTCCTGGTGGCTGCCATAACAAATTAGTATACGCTTGGTGGCCTAAAACAACAGAAACATATTTTCTTATAGTTCTGGTGACCAGAAGTCAGAAGTCAAGGTGTCAGCAGGGCTGTGCTCCTTCTGAGGGCTCTAGGGGAGGAGTCCTCCTTGCTTCTTCTAGTCTCTGGTAGCTCGGGGCTCCTTGGCTAGTGGCTCCATGATGCCCCTGCCTCCGTCTTCACAGTGCCTTCTCCTCTGTATGTGTCTGTGGCTTCTCCCTTTCTAAGGACAGTTGCCACTGTTGGATTTAGGCCCCATCTAGGTAATCCAGGAAGATCTTAAGGTTTTTAACTTAATCACATCTGCAAAGACCCCCTTTCTTTTTCTTTTTTCCCTTGAGATGGAGTCTCACTCTATTGCCCAGGAAATAGTGTAGTGGCACAGTCATAGCTCATTGCAGGCTCAACCTCCTGGGTTCAGGCAATCTCCCACCTTGGCCTCCCAAAGTGCTGGGATTACAGGCATGAGCCACTGTGCCTGGCCCAAAGATCCTTTTTTTGAATAAAATCACCATTCACAGGTTCTGGGGATTAGGAAATTGACATATCTTGTTAGAGACCACCATGCAACCCACTGAAGCGATGTGTATATTTATATATTTAAGGAGAGGCAAGACAAAGAGAAGTGACCTTTTTTTTTTCCCCACTCCAAGTTTTCGTTATTTGTCGAGCTATTCCCAATGTCCCTCTCTGGTGACTCTCCACTGAAGATAGTTTTCAACTTTTTCTTTACATATAATTGAAAAAAAAAAAAGAGACTTAGTAGTCATTGCTTTGACCTTCAACATTGGTTGTCAGGTTACGGTGATTAACTTTATAGGTTTAGACTAAGCCATGGGCCCCTCAGTCCCCCTGAACTCTTGTGTTTATGTAGTAATCCCCCTCTCTCGTGTGTGTGTGCATATGTGTGTGTCTTTTCTTCTAGGAAAGTCAATACTCCCAGTTATTTACCTATGAGCAATTCTAAGAACTGTGATTCCTCTCTAGGTTGAGTACCACAGACTGCATCTTGTGGGCTGACATAACGTGCATATGTGCTTTGACTTCTCTTGTAACCAAGAGCTGTTCAACACTGACAGGCGGCACTGTAACCCAAAGAGTACTTTACTGGTAGATTTCCTAGTTTTTCCATGACCCTGGCTGAGCAAATGTTCTTTAGATTTGACCTAGAAAACCCTTCTTGTGTGTTTTGTAGCCTCACAAGCCACTGCTAATGTACCTTCTTCACTTGGGCCACCCACCGTGATTTCTGTCCTGGATTCCCTGAGCCAAATACCCATGATGGGATGGTTCGGTGATGTGGATGGATGGCTATTTGTGTAAGGGCCGAAAACTAGTTTTCTAAGATGGGAGAGCTGGGAAGTTACTTATACTCTGAAGCTCTTCTCTTTCTCTGCTGGGGCTTTCCCAGCAGTTCCTAATAGTTCCCTGTATTTCAGATAAGTCATCATGATTGTTAGGAAAAAAAGAAAAAAGAAAGTTAGTTTTTAGCCTCCTGACTTCTTAAGTCAAGTGAGACTTTTAAAATTTAGTAAATAATAGCTCATTATTTTTATGGTAGCTATTTGATTATTTTAATTCTTTAGCAGCACTGAAGAAATTCAGAGAAGTTCAATAGAGAGTAATAGCTATAAAGGGAAGAAGGGTGATTTGTCAAACTTCAGAATCAACTTCAAATGTAAAAACAAAAAGATCATTCCACCAACTCAGGCCACCTCTTCATGGTCTGAGCCCTTGTTGAGTGAGGAGAGAAAACATTTACAGAACACCTGGAAAGATCTTCGGGCCTGGAGCTGAGAAATACGTGGAAGCCTCACTAGAATGAGTTATTTGTTCGGTGGACAGCCAGGTTACTAAGGAGCACTTTTTGATAAATAAGTGACCAAAATCCCCTTGGGCCATCTCTTAAAATGATCTTTATCATAATAGCTACAGTAAAAAGAAAGAAGGAGAGGTATTAATGTGGGTGGAAATCAGAAGGACAGTTTCCTAATGCCGTAGCTTACAATTCTGAGATTTCTCCAGGCATCAGGACATGTGCGCACACAGGACTTTGCTCTCTTAGGAGATACTTCAGTTTGTATCAGATGTGGCTGTGGAGGGTGCTCTTTAAGCATTGCTAACTATGAGTGGGTCCCTCTTAGAAGGAAGAACCATAAGAGGTATGAAACTTCGGAGAAAATGAGCTGTCTTCTCTTACCAAGTGCCTGCAGCCGTCAAAATGCTGTAGGCTTTAGTCGTCTGCCAGTTCCCAAGCTGAGCTGTCTCCTTCATAGATAGGATTTGTTTGTTTAGAAACAACAACAACAAAGTTCATTCTGTTTATAACTCAGAGCATTTGTTTTTTCTGCTGAGGCTAAAATACTCGTTTATTCTTTCCTAGAGGAGAAAAGAAAAAGAACAATTAAAAACAAGAAAAACAAAACTAGATATTCTAAATTTCACAAGCGTTTTTCAAAAAGAGACTAGGCCATATTTTTCCTTAAAGAAAATTACTTTTTTTTTGAGAGACCAGGATCTCACTCTGTCACCCTGGCTGGAATGCAGTGACATGATCACAGCTCACTGCAGCCTCACCCTCCCATGCTAAAGTGATCTTCCCACCTCAGCCTTCCAAGTAGCAGCTGGTACCATAGGTGCACACCACCATGCCTGGCTAATTTTTTACTTTTTTTTTTAGAGACGGGAGGTCTCACCATATTGCCCAGGCTGGTCTCGAACCCCTGGCCTCAAGTGATCCTCCTGCTTCAGCCCACCCAAAGAGGTGGGATTACAGGCATGAGACACCATGCTTGGCCAAAAATCATTATTAGTTAAAAATGTCAGATCAACCTTTTATCTAGACTTTGATCTTATCTACGCTACAACTGTCATCTTGTGAGGGACATGGGAAATGGGAAAAGGGAGAGGGGAGGACCTTTGTTAGTGTCTCTCTGGTGATATAATGGGGAAACTGAGGCTAGGCATGGTAAAGATCCTGTCTTTACAAATAAAAAAAAAAAGTGGAAAACTGAATTGCCAAGTGGTTCTGTGGCTTGTTAGCAGGCCGCAGGTGAGACTTTGCTGCCTTTCTCCTGACTTGTAACGTTGTGTCCTTTTCACTAGACAGCCTCTGGAGATCCTGTGTTACTACTTGTCATGTTTCTTAGGATCAGCTGTCAAGAAAAATCTGCTTGCTGCCCAGCCTGGCTTCTGTATTAAGTAGTCGGTAATTCTGTAGCTATTGATGAGGGTTCTGAGGCACTTACTTTTTTTACACTGACCTGGTGGTTCAAAGGTGTAGGGATACCAGGGAGGAGGGGCTGTGTGAAAGTCAGAGCTGCGCTTTTTCCTGGTTTTATCCAGTCTGAGTCTCCCAAGGAAGAGACGTTTGGGAGTGGGAGGTGAATGCGGATGAATCTAAATATATCTCTTCCCAGCCATTTTGAAAACGGTTTTTCTAACTTGTGCTTTTTCTGAAAGAGTTTTTTTCTCTTTGTTACCAAATTATGCAGGCAGAAGTAGACATTTCTGTACAGACTTGCCTAGTGGTGTTAGTGGAGGCGGTGTCATCACTTGTCTTTCTCTCTTTCAGACCGGAACATGAACATTTTGCAGTACTGCCCCTCTTCCGACATGTGGACGCTCTTTGAAACATGTGACGTCCACATTCGCAAGCAGCAGATGGTGTCTGTGGAAGAGACCATCTACATCGTGGGGGGGTGTCTCCACGAGCTGGGGCCCAACCGCAGGAGCAGCCAGAGTGAGGACATGCTCACCGTGCAGTCCTACAACACCGTCACCCGCCAGTGGCTCTACCTCAAGGAGAACACGTCCAAATCGGGTCTTAACTTGACTTGTGCGCTCCATAACGACGGCATCTACATCATGAGCAGAGACGTCACCCTGTCGACCAGCTTGGAACACCGAGTGTTCCTCAAGTACAACATCTTTTCAGATAGTTGGGAAGCATTTCGGCGTTTTCCAGCTTTTGGACATAACTTGCTGGTTTCTTCTCTTTATCTGCCCAATAAAGCAGAAACATGACTGAATTGAATTAGTAGATGAAAAAAACCTGGTTCAAGATTTTTTTTAAAATGTGGTGTCCCATTCCAAGGGAGACCGATTCCTAAAGGGTAAAGAAGGGTTAAAGTAGGTCACATATATACAGTAGCAGCTGTAAATAAGCTTACTTGAACTAATTACTTGAAAACTGATGGAAAAAAGAGACCAACTTTGTTATTTTTTAAATTATTGATTTTTAAATTATGGGAGCAAATCCATCTCCAGACATGATACTCTTGGGCCAATGATGGATCATCAAAATGTAGATTCATTGTGTCTGTATGGTAAAGGGCCAAAGTCAACAATTGGAACAAATGGTAAAGATGAATTTAAAATCTGTTGTATTTAGGTCCCTTGACATATCATTAGCACCTTAAGTGAGAGGTTTTCTTTTTCTTATCAATGTACTTGACAGGCATTCATATTAACACATTCATTCTCTCTTCTCCATCACCCATACCCACACATACATCTGGTATGTTTAGGGTTCTGTGTTCAGATATTTTGTTTGCACACTACTTATTAGGAAACTTATAATGATGGAGGCCTACAGTGAATCCTTACCAGTGTTCAGTCCTCCCCAAAACTTGCATAAAAATATTCTTAGCAATTTTTCCAGCCTTTTTTGCAGTTACAAATGCTGGATAAATAGACTGATAAAACCTCTGATTTTATTTATGTGGCAGATTGCATATTTATGTGGACACATAGGTTGCACTGCTAGGCATTCTGTATTGTTTTAAAGAGGATATATTATTTAGAAAAATGGATATATGAATATTTTTAAAAATTGAGTCTTAAATGGGAAGGGAAGAAAACACCAAATAAGAAAAAAATTTGCCTTTAAGAGTTACTTTTGTTGAATGTATTTGACTTAGTTCTTATTTTAAGGCTAAAAAAACTTTGTCATATTTAAGTCGGCAGCTTTCTAATGTAATCTTAGCTTTGTAATTCATGTTTTGCTTTTGTGGACTAAGGTAAGGACAGCATTTAAATATTTGTGCTGGAGTGAGGGGAAGAAGCTGTTACAGAAGTGGAATGGTTTCTGGTGGTATTTCTGAAGTTAGGTAAAGTGCTTTACTTGCCTTGGTTGTTAATTGAAATAGAATTCAGCTCAAGCAGTTGTTTTCACTGAGTGAGTTAACAATAAAAGCTTCTGCCAATCATAGATCAACATTCCTCAAAAATATATATACTCATACTTATGGAAATTTTATTTTGATTGAAAACACTCTGAAATTATCTGATATTTTGTAATGGAATCAGTTAAACTGTGAGCTGAATTCCATCTTTCTGCAGTAACAGCAGGCAGAACCATTTCAGTTAGCATGTGCCTCACTTTAAGAAAGTCCTGCCGGGGAAAAAAAAAAACTGTCAGAGCAAATTCATGCATTCAACAAACACTTATGAGTGCCTGGAGTATGCCGTCCACTGTGCAGATGTAGGACAGGGGCTAATCACTTAGAGTTCTTCAGTTTATTAGAGGAGTCACTACAGGGTTTCTTTACAACCATGGCCTCTAGTATACTTAAAATAAGCATCCAGTTCTAAAAAGCCTATTTGCACAACTTTTTGGGAATACTTCTATTAACTAAAATGAGGTAAGCCATTATTTTGGACATAGAAGCAGATCTTTGTATCTTGTCACCAAATAATCTTACCTCTAGTCTACTTACAACTTTGTAAGGGTTTCTAAGCTGTGCCCATTTATTCCCAAATATTAAGCCCTTAAAAAAATAAAACCTCTGATCCAAAATCTTCCCAGGAATAGTACTTAATAGATTTTAATGTTAATTTATATTCATTGTAGAATCGAATTTCCAGTGACCTGTAATTTCATTACATATATTTTAAAATCTATTTATTTTAGATGGTGTTAACTTTTTGTTGCTGAAGAGCTTAACTTTTTAAAGGCTTAGTCCTATACATTTAGAAGATGAGTCAATTGAATTAGTACTGGACAAACAGTTGGAGATCAGTTTGCAAATAAGCACAACATATCAAATACAGTATTCCAGCCAACCAGTTAATTCTCTTCCTGGTTACATTCATTGGGTCTATTTGCCTAATGTTGGCAATTAGATTCTTGGACCAAGTGGAGGTGTACTCTGATCCACAAAGCTCTTTTATAAACCAGGTTTGGGGTGTGTGTGTGCGTGTGTGTATGTTTGCATATTATAGCTCTCTTTAAGACAGACATCCAGCAAGATTTTGTTATTCTGGGCTGCCAGGAGTACTTGGGAAAGGTGGAATGTGCAATAGGAACAGATCTGTGCATTTTGTGATATCGTCCTTCCTGCTGCGCACCTCAGCTGTGTTGACATATTGAGGGTAGTTTTAATTTAGCTCTGTTCTCTTGTTGGTGCCAGTATTACATTGAAGACTACCTATTATAGAGGCAATGTTGCTTTGAAAATCTCCCTTCAGGCGGAGGTTGCAGTGAGCCGAGATTGTGCCATTGCACTCCAGCCTGGGCGACAGTACAAGACTGTCTCCAAAAAGAAAAAAGAAAATCCCCCTTCATCCTCCAGGACTGTCCTTTACTCTTTGATAGTATCCCTCTATTTTCTTCCCAATTCTCTAAATGCTTTATCGTTTTTTCCTGAGATGCTTCTGAGGGATGCTGACCTCCCACTTGGGGAAAAGGGTTGTTTGGAGGACCTGGGGTGGCAGCCCCCTGACCAGAAGCACCCTGTTTTATAGATAGCAGTCTGAATAGTAGAGAGTCCTGTGTGTGGGTTGTTAGAAGGTTGGTTTTTCCTGTTATTCTCTCTGGCTTTCCTTTCAACCCCTTTATTTTCAGAGACCTCTCCCCTTAGCATCCTTTAAAAGGTTTTCTGATGAATGTGTAAAAGAGTTGATTATTTCGACAGTATTGGTTAAGTCACAACGATGAAGTGCTGAGAAGGTTAGGGGTACCAGGAAGAAACAAACAGAAGTCTTAAGATTAGAATGAGAACCAAAGAGAATTTAACCCTGCCATTTTTTTTTTTTTTAACACCAGGATCCTAGGTAATTCCAAATGCCTTAGATATCAATGAAAGCTACACACCATTGAGATGGGCAAAATTCTTTCTCTACAAAGGGAGTAATCAAGTAAATACCTGTTCTCTTTCAATGGACTGTTGCTTATTGAGCATTGTGGATGATGTGTTTTCAGATTTCCAGGTGAAGTTCTGACCCTACCTGTTTGGCCAAAGACGTAAATTGAGAGGAAGGGCCTTGGTCTTCCTCATCAACCAGCATTTAACGAACAGTGGCTTAATGCAGATCACTCAAGAGGCAGCATAGCAATGTAAAAGGAATATAAGTAGGTGTTGGATGCCTTTTTCCTAGACCAGGAATGGGGAATACATAACACCTGTGCCACCGCTCTTTTAAGGAGGCATTATGAATGAGTGCAGCATTCCTGTCCTCTGTGCCAGGATTTGGTCTTAGAATCCATGTGAGATTGGTGCTTCCAGACATCTATTCCCAATCCATCAGAGTGAAATGAAGGCTATTTGCCATCCCTGCCTTAGACAGAGGAGTGAAGGAATTAAGTGGGTAGACACCAGCCAAAATGACTTTGAAAGCAGTGAGCTGATTGAGCTCCAGTTCTGTGGTTACCAGAAATACTGAGTGTCTGTCATGTGCAAGACAATGCTAAGAACTGAGAATACAGACATAAATAAGTCACGGCCCATGACCTTGAAGAGCTTATGGCCTTATAAAGAGGTTCACTGTAATTGTCTTCGCCAGGGCGTCCTTCTCAAAGATGCCCACTTTTGTCTGGCACATTGGGACTCGGTGGTCTGGTGGGCCCTTCGGTCTTGGCCCTATCTGTCCTTTGTTTTTGTGATTTACTAACAATCATCACGAACCAGTTTTGTTTTTCTTTTAAATTTGAACATCACATCTTGTGTTTTAGTTTTTTGCTCTATGATTTTTTTCTCACCGCTTTTCAGTCTTCTCTGTACTTCATTTTTGAGAAAAAGTGAAAATCACATATAATCTGCTTTATTTAAAAATGCTCACCAAGCACTGCAGACTTTGGAGTTAGGGATTCAGCAGCTTGTTCCAGTGAAAAGGAGGAGTGAAGCTAGGGAAGTTAGTATCTAAGAGGGGCAAGCTGATTGCATGTGCATTTATACCTATGCCTTTAAAACATTCCCATAAAAAGTATTAATAAAGAAATTTCCATTCCACACTAGTACTGATGAAAAGGTGGTTGATTTTGCCTTGTGATAATTATCAAAGGATAGTTTTTCATCCTTAGATTTTTATTCACATAAGAGTTTTTTTAATTTTCTCTGTTAACTTAGGAACACATCATAAATTCACACCAACTGACACATTGCTGACGTCTGTACTTGACATAACCATTTTTATTCCTACAGGAAGCATTAAATATAAAAGATGGTCAATTTTGAAGAGGGAAGGGTGCTGAAATGACTTGTACAGTTGGCTGGTGCTTTCTCAAATGGATTGCCATGGTTCATTACTAGTAAAGAAAAGGAAAATGTGATTTACATTATTGTCATTTTTTCTATTAAAAAACCCCTTAAGAATGGGGCACTTTAGCTGTCCCTGCAGTGTTTTCATATCTAGTAGTCATTTTAGGGAAAGTGATAATCTGTAGAATGAATAGTTATGTTTTGATATGACTGATGCTTTCTTTGTTAAAAGGTTGTATTAAGTCTTCAATTTCAAGTGTAGCTTAAAAGTGTAAACATTATGTGATTCATTTGAATACAAGAATGCCTATGAAATACTATAACAGCATTCCTTTTGTGTTTAGAACTATAGAAGAAAATGTCTTCAAATAAAGTAGTTCTCAGTCACTTTTTGTTATCTAAGTTCTATGTATCAGTTATGTATGCAGGGCTGTGCCAGGACTGGGAGGAAATGGGTGAAGTGACTCGGGAGCCTGAGGTGGGAGGATTGCTTGGGGCCAGGAATTTGAGACCAGCCTGGGCAACAGTGAAATCCTGTCTCTACAAAAAATAGAAATAAAAGAAATTAGCCAATACGGTGGTGCATGCCTCTAGTCCCAGCTACTTGGGAGGCTGAGGCAGGAGGATTGCTTGGGCTCAGGAGTTTGAGGCTGCAGTGAGCTCTGATTGCACCACTGCACTCCAGCCTGGGCAGACAGTGCAAGACCCCAACTCAAGAAAAATCAAATAAATGGACAACCATTTCCTACACACTCAGGACACACTGATGGAGGAGAAGGAGGATGGCTGACCCAGCAGAGCGACACCCAAATCTAACTGAGCACTTGTCTTTTTTTTGCCAGGAATTATTCTAAGCAGTTTTTATTTAAATTATTTAATCCTCACATGAATCCCACGTGGTAAATACAAATATCCCCTGCTTTACAGTTGAGGAAACTTGAGGCACTGTAGGTTACAAATTGCCGCTTGAGAAAGAGGAGAGGGGAAAGCTACATACAGTGGTCACTGGTCTAAAGGGTATCCTTTCTCTTGCTAGTTGAGGAGTGGGTTTCCGAGTGAGCCAGTCTGGGAACCTCTGGTCCTGCTTTGCAGCAGCGCGTTCCATGGCTGACCTGCGTGAGGGTGATGTGGCAGCCTCTTCCTGTGGGCGTGGTTACAGGAGGTGTGTGGAGGGGAGCCTGAACACTTCTGTCGAGGCCAGGGATCCTAGGCTCCTGTTTGTAGGCCATCAACATTTCCTTGGCAATAAAACTAAAAACCCATTTGAGGCTGGGAACAGTGGCTCACACCTGTAATCCCAGCACTTTGGGAGGCTGAGGTGGAAGGATTGCTTGAGCCCAGGAGTTCAAGGACAGCCTGGGCAAAACAATGAGACCCTGTCTCTATTAAAAAAATAAATAAATAAAAACTCAGATGCTGGTAAATCCGATCTCCAGCAACTCCATAGGATAAAGGCCCAGATTTAGAGGAGACCAGTTTCTTTAACTTAGAGCCCATCTTTGTGATGTCTGTCTCTTAGCCACAGGCTTCCTGCCCATGCCTCCACCTTCAGTTTGATGGCGTCAGTCTCTCTCTTAGCTTTCGGATAATCTGAAACCATACGGGTCTGCCGTTCCCAGACTACATCCCAGGGAATGCAGCATTAGTAGAAATGATTACCTCTGTGCGGCAGGAGGTGTTTGGGGAATAAAATACCCACCCTATTTCCTGTTCTTCTTCTTCCTCTTTTTCTCCTTCTCCTCCTCTTTCTCCTCCTCCTCCTCTATTTTTGGAGACAGGGTCTTGCTCTGTCACCCAGGCTGGAGTGCAGTGGCATGATCACAGCTCACTGCATCTTCGGCCACCTGAGCTCAAGTGATCTTCCCACCTCAGCCTCCTGAGTAGCTGGGACCACAGGCACATGCCACCACACCCAGCTAATTAAAAAAAAAATTTTTTTTAAATTTTTATAGAGATGGGGTCTTGCTATGTTGCTTAGGCTGGTCTCAAAAAACGATTCTCCCACCTCGGCCTCCCAAAGTGCTGGGATTTACAGATGTGAACCACCGCGCCAGAGCCCCCACTCTATTAGTTTGCCTGCTCCGGGAGCCCGATCTTACTATATTTCTGGCTGTTCATGCCCCTTTAACTAAGGCAGAGAACCTGGCTCCTATAGTTCTGCCAGGCACATGTTGTCTGATCCTCTGCAGTCTGCTGGCTGTAGGCAAAAGTGTGAAAGGCATGGACTCTAGAGCAAGACTTTGCTTCCTAATTCTGCTACTTTCTTTCTTTTTTCTTTTTTTTTTTCCTGAGACGGAGGGCTCTGTCACCCAGGCTGGGGTGCAGTGGTGCCATCTCAGTTCACTGCAACCTCTGCCTCCTGGGTTCAAGTGATTCTCCTGCCTCAGCCTTCCAAGTAGCTAGGATTACAGGCATGTGCCACCATGCCCATCTAATTTTTGTATTTTTAGTAGAGGTGGGGTTTCACCATGTTGGCCAGGCTGATCTTGAACTGGCTGGTCTGAAACTCCTGACCTCGTGATCCACCCGCCTTGGCCTCCCAAAGTGCTGGGATTACAGGCATGAGCCACTGTGCCTGGCAATTCTGCTACTTTCTAGCTGTAGCTTTGGTTAGGCTACTTTGTCTCCCCAGGCCTCAGTTTCTTTATCTGTAAAGTAGGGATAACAATAGTATCCACTCTGTGAAATTGTTGCAAAAAATTGTATGAGAAAATTCATGTGATGTGTTCAGAATGGCATCTGGCACATAACACACAATGAACCCGAGCTGTTATTATTACCAAAGCTGTTTCCTTTATACCTTCAAATGGGCCAGCTTGGCTGGAAGCTTATGCCTTTCCTAAAATATCTTAGCGAAGCCATTAAGAGGTAGCTAACAAATTCCAGATCCTGGTACGTGTCTTTCACTTCTCCTAAAGGAGCCGACTTGAGTGGTCTGAGGCCCAAGAGACAGCAGCATATTCAGTTGCTTTGCCTTCCACATAAGGTCAGGGATGAGAAGATTCTATCTACCCCATCCCTTCCCTTGATTTAGCTGGTTCCATATTTCAGCTTTAGATATTTGCAACATCCCATCCCAAGTACCAAAGGCTTTATTAGGACTTGTTTGAACCAGCCCGGGTAATGTGTCCATTTCTGAGGTAACCACTGTGGCCAGGGGCATGGAAGAGAACCTCCAGTTCAACCACGTGGAATGAGTCATCTCAGATAATAGGGGTCAGCTTACTAGAAGAAAGGGGTGTTGACTGTTGACTTGCAAAAGGAACAGCTAGACAACCTGTTGGTCAAGCAAAGCCAAGTTTGTTATGCTTCCTGTGGTCAGGGAGGACACTACCTTGAAAAAGAATTAGTAGTGCCTCAGAAGGGGAATGTCAGGTTTTGGGGCCTGGGCTGGGTGATTTTGAAGTAGGTCTCAAGACTGGGCAGAGTTTCTGATACAAGAACTTTGGGCATAGGACTTTGTGGGCACAGTGCAGTGAGAGTCCCAAAGCTAATCTTGAGAGCTTGTTTGGAGGTTCCAGCAGGGGAGTGCAGCTACTCATACACCCCTGACCCAAGACCGGTCCTCCTCTGTTAGGGATGGTTGTCCTCTTCGACTGAGCGTGGAGTTTCGGAAGGGATGCACATGGAGCGGTGAGGGAGGAAGGGGTCACCCATCTAGCCATCCAGATCAGCCGAATCAACCCTGGCGATCAGTGGGGTGAGAGTTGTCACAGGCAGATCACCCTCACATCCCCGAAGCTAGCCTTGATGGGGAAGCTGTTAGTCTTGGTAAGTAAGCTAGCTGGTTGGTGTTATGGAAGATAAGCCTTCTGAAAATACTTGTTCCTGGATACAGCTTCAGCTGTCTCTATCTCAGGGCACACATATTTGTCTCATAGAACAGTTCTTATGTGCTTGTCTTATTCCTCTTCTAGACTGTAGTTTCCTTGATGATAGAGTGTTTCATTAATCTTTTTTATCACTCTATGTCAGGACATACACCAGAGCCATGTAACACAGCAGATTCTGGAAGTATTTGTTAAATTGGAAAGGTTTTGAAGCCTCCTTGGGTTTTCTGAAAATACATAGGTTTTTGGTTTATGTAGCCCTAAAATTTCCTTATAGGAAAAAATAGTGTTTTCTTGATGAACAATGGTTATTAGGAAAACAGTGTACATTTCTCTTCTACCAATGTACATGATGCATCACGCAGATGGGAGAAGTTTCGGCTTCTGGCTGTGGCTGGAAAGGAGGTTTGCCCACAGACAGCAGCGAGGCAAACGCCTAGGAGTTCAGGGGCCCTGCAGGCAAATGGGAATGGAGCCCCATGGCTTCATTATTTTCTCATCACTAGAATCAATATTAGGGCTTGAGTGATATTATTGTCACTCGTAGAACTTTTTTTTCTACAATCTGAATTGAATGGCACAAATATACCGTTATCAGAATCTGAATGCCAGCGGGAAAGAGATGTAGAAAAGGTAAGGGATGTTGTTGTCAGCAAGTGTGGTCTGTCCCCCACGTAGGCCCGTGGAGGGTTTCCTGAGGAAGTCTAGGGGATGTTGTCAGAAAGTGTGGTCTGTCCCCCACGTGGGCCCGTGGAGGGTTTCCTGAGGAAGTCTAGGGGATGTTGTCAGAAAGTGTGGTCTGACTCCCACATGGGCCTGTGAAGGGTTCCTGAGGACGTCCGGGGGCAGAGATTCCTCTGCTCAGGCTACTTTCAGCCCTGGTGGATTTCGAGGTGGTGCTGGGTAGGAAGACAAGAAGTCAGAGGCAAGAGATCTAGAAAGAGGCACTGTAATAACAAGTGGTCTGTGGCTGGTGGTGACCTCTCTTATACAATCTGGTGTGTACGTATATGTTTGTCTGCTGGTTTTATTTATTAATTTGAGACAGAGTCTTGCTTTGTTGCCCAGGCAGAAGTGACTAGCATGATCTCAACTCACGGCAACCTCTGCCTCCCAGGTGTAAGCAATTCTCATCCCTCAGCCTCCTGAGTAGTTGGGATTACAGCTGTGCACCACCAAGGCCGGCTAATTTTTGTATTTTTAGTAGAGATGGTGTTTCACCATGTTGGCCAGGCTGGTCTTGAACTCCTGGCCTCAAGTGATCTGCCCGTCTCAGCCTCCCGAAGTGCTGAGATTACAGGCATGAGCCACCACACCTGGCTGTCTGCTAGCTTTATTTTTCCAATGCTTCCGCAATTGAAGCAATGTCTTTTTGAAAGTCAAGAGGGTACTGCATTAGTTTCCTAGGGCTGCTATAACAAAGTACCACAAACTGGGTGGCTGAAAACCACAGACATGTATGGTCACACAGTTCTAGAGGCCGGAAGTCCAGGATCAAGGTGTCCACAGGGCCATGCTTCCTCAGAGGCCTGAGGGGAATCCTTCCTTACCTTGCCCTGGCTTCTGCTTTGCTGGCCTCTGGCATTCTTTGGCTTGTCTCTGCTTTTGTCATCACATGGTGTTCTCCCTGCATGTCTCTGTCCTCACATGGAAATCAATCTTCTTATGGATGCCTGTTATATTGGATTAAAGGCCCACCTTGCTCAGTTATTACCTCATTTTAACTAAACTAGTGACATTTGCAACAACCCTATTTCCAAATAAGGCCACAATCTGAGGTACGTGGGTTTAGGACTTCAGCATATATATATATATTTTTTTTAAGGAGGTAGGGGGGCACAATTCAGCTCAAAACAGGTACTAAATCTTATCTCAAAAACCTTTTAAAATGTGCTGTTTGCTTCACATGTCAGTCATTGAGAAGGGGCGCATTACCTGAAATGAAGTTTGCTTTGAGTTGCCTACCTTCCCCACCTCCCCACATCCGCATGATGCGTGTCATTTTAATGCCTAATAATGTCATTTTAATAATTACAAGTCTGAAAGAACAGGATAGGTAAATCCTATACCGTTAGCCATACTTTGATGAGATCGGTAGCGTTCAGGGTGGTATGGCCGTAGACGGTTAGCCATACCTTGATTGCAACTTTTAATGAAAAAACACGGCAACTTTCTTAGCTGAGTGCATGGGTTAGCAGGTACAGATGTTAAATGATGTCTATGAATTCAGTGCTGTCAGTGTTCAGTGTCCCATGGAGGCTAATTTCTGTCACTTTCCAGTACCTGGAAGGTACCCATCAGTCAGGATTTTTTAAAAAACCAACAGACACTGACTCTAGCTGACAGAAAGAAAGAAAGAAAAAGAAAGAAAGAAAAAGAAAGAAAGAAAGAAAGAAAAGAAAGAAGGAAAGGAAGGAAGGAGGGAAGGAAGGAAGGGAAGGAAAGAAAAGTTACTAAAAAGATAGGATTTAACTCAATTTTTAATAGGAAATGAAAGAAACAGAAACGATGGCAGCTCTGGCAGTTGGGAACTCAAGGACAATCTCTTCAGGGCTCCACCAATGGGACAGAAACTCCAACCCACTTTAGGTTTCGTGCCATGAGCCCTGAATGGAAATGGAAAGAGTGAGCACCCTGATTGTCCTGCTGGGGTCACATGTCCAGCCCTAGGCTGGGGATGGGATGGGGCCCCTTGGGAAGTCTCACCAAGACTGTACCCATTGAGGGAGGGGGATTCTTCAGAGCAAAGCCAAGTGTTCAGTGGTAGAGTCAAGACAGTGTTGTTCCAATCCCGGGAATCACCTGATTCCTTTGTCTTATGTTTCTTTTTTCTTTTTTGAGACAGAGAGAGACTCTGTTGCCCACACAGTGGCACGATCTTGGCTCACTGAAGCCTCCGCCTCCCAGGTTCAAGAGATTCTCCTGCCTCAGCCTCCTGAGTAGCTGGGACTACAGGTGCATGCCACCACACCCTGCTACTTTTTGTATTTTTAGTAGAGGTGGCGTTTCACCTTGTTGGCCAGGCTGCCTGGCCTCAAGTGATTCCCCCCAACTCGGCCTCCCAAAATGTTGGTATTACAGGCGTGAGCCACCGTGCCTGGTTTCTTGGCTTTTTTTTTTTTTTTCTTTGGCTTTTGTTTCTGAGGACCAGAGTCATCCTAAGCCTTCTGGTCTGGGCAGGTTCTCATGGGAAAAAGGAAGTCTCCAGGGGCCTGCTCTGTGACTATTTTAAGAAAATAACACAAACAGGCCCAAGGCCAGGGCTCACATTATGGCATATTAGACAGCGTACAAAGGCTGCTGATTTATTCAGTTCTCTTATCTGATAGCCATTAAGGGGAGAAAGAACAGATGGGGAACATTCATTAGCGCTGTTTATTATTACCTTCATGGACTATTTCACAGCCCAAACTGTGGCAACTCCATAATCCTTCTGAGGCATTGATTTAGAACACACTTTATTTTAACCAAGGCAGCCTAATTGTGAGAGAACATTCTGCATTTTTTCCCATCTAGTTATTGCCCACAGCAATGCCATCTACATTACCCTGGATTCCAGCCATCTCATGACTTTTGTGGGCCTCGGCATTTTTGCCTTCATGGGTCCCTTCCTTGGTAAAACAAGATTAAAAATCATATTTTATGACTCTGTATAATGACCATTATAATCCAGGCTGGACTCATCATTACCCATTCATTATTGTTATACTCATGTTTTTCTTCTTTTTTATATTTTTAGAGACAGGGTCTTGCTTGTTGCCCAGGCTGGAGTGTAATGACACGATCATGGCTCACTGCAGCCTGGACCTCCTCAACTCAAGGTATCCTCCCGCCTCAGCCTCCCAAGTAGCTGGGACTTCAGGCCTGTGCCAACACACCTGGCTAACTTTTGATTTTTTGTAGAGATGGGAGTGCTGTCGCTGTGTCGCCCAGGCTGTTCTCAAACTCCTAGACTCAAGCAATCCTCTCACCTTGGCTTCCCAAAATGGTGCTGGGATTACAGGCATGAGCCCCCACACCCAGCCCTTTCTTCTGGTTTTAAAATAAATTACAACGAAAACATTTTTATGGATCTCCAAAAGTATTACAATGCTTCACCTGTGTGCCTTGAGGATATGGCCCTGCACTCAGTCCATCCTAGACGTGCACGCCCTTGTCCTATGCCTAGCACTGTTCTGGAATGATCCAGAGTGCTATCCCCAGATATCCCTTTCTGAGAATTCTGGAGTCAAACGGCCTGGATGCAAATACCAGTTTTAGTCTCACTAGCTAGTGACTTGCATTTAACCCTACAGACCTCAGTTTCTTCATTTGTGGCATGCTGGTAATAATGCCAGCTTCTTATTGGTTTCTTGTGAGGATTACCAGAGAAAATGTCTGTAAACACTTCCCGCTGGGTCTCACATGTGCTAGATGTTCCATATGTGATAGCTGCATATATTTCTTGTGATCACTACTCCTAGGTCCTCAAGGTCATAACCTCACAGAAGGTGCCCCTGAAAGAAATTGTTATTTAGTGACTTGCTCCCCTTCCCCATTATCTGGCACGTCTGCAGACGGGGCTTTGGTGAGGGAGTGCAGGCAGGTCACAAGTAGTCATTGCTATTATTAAAAAAACAAAAAACAAAAAACTTGGCCAGGTGCGGTGGCACACGCCTGTAATCCCAGCATTTTGGGAGGCCGAGGTAGGCGGATCACCTGAGGTTAGGAGTTTGAGACCAGCCTGGCCAACGTGGTGAAACTCTGTCTCTACTAAAAATACAAAAACTAGCCGGGCGTGGTGGCGGGCACCTATAATCCCAGCTACTCAGAAGGCTGAGGCAGGAGAATCGCTTGAACCTGGGAGGCAGAGGTTGCAGTGAGCTGAGATCGCACCACTGCACTCCAGCCTGAGCGACAAGAGCAAAATTCCGTCTCAAACAAACAAACAAAGAACAACAACAAAACAAACTCATACACAGAGAAGTAGGGGAGCACTTCCAGATCGCATTTTCTTTGGAAGAGATGCTTGGAAGGAAGAGATCTGAAGCAGTTAAATGGAAGGTTGTGTATTTCCTAAGATTGTTGGTGCCATTGTTGGGTTCTGGATTTGGGTGTGGACACCAAGCTGTCATGTCACAGCATAGCCAGCACTGCTGGTGTGAATGCCTGTGATGGAGAGGGAATGCTGTTTTCTGGCTCTCTGTGCCTCTGGGCTGGTGGGAAAACAGCCAGACCCTCCACTGCAGCAGATTTGTGCAGGGTGATTCGGAGCCACTAAAATGTAAAGAAAGACTCTGTTTGTTTTCCCAGCTCAGTTTTCAGAGAGGTGAGTAGGTGTTTTCTAGTAGTGCTGATGTTTATTTGTTCTGAAGTCTTTTCTGCTCTGTTGTGGGTCTCAAGCTTCACCGATCTTCAGAGGCAGCTTTGTAAAATGAAGTGGGGTTTTAATGTCTCATACTCCTGGATTTGTTGCATCGCTTCAAAATATTTTCCATCATGGTGCCTGCTCAAAGGTCTCTGTAAAGCATGGTGGTTATTGTCTTTCTGGCACAATTGCCCTTCTGTTTCCTTCGGAAGTCTGTAAAGTTATTCGGGCTCTACTATATAAGGAGCAGGGTCAATCTTACTAGCAGAAGGCCGAAATGAAACGGCAGCTGCCGTGAATGCTGTGTAGAGTAAAACCTGGCACCACACACCCACTGTCCTGCCTAGATCCAAATGCATTCAGCACTCAGAAAACCCCCAGTGAAGAAAATTTCAATGCTGAAAGAGAGGACTGGAGAACATTACCATAGAATCAGGTTTGTCTGCATGTGCCAGATATCGTAAAATAACAGTATGTTATGTAAGATAGAAGTTAAAGTTTTCTCTGAGGATAAAGCAGCTTGGAGGGTAAGCAGTGCAGAGCCAGGACAGCCAGTGGTGGCTGCAGCTGGCTCATTCCAACTTGAGAGAATGGGTTATTTGCACCTCCTCTCAGTCCTATGTTCAATGATGTCACATTGGTAACTTGAAATTGGTGTGGCTGGGTGTAGTGGTTCATGCTTGTAATCCCAGCACTTTGGGAGGCCAAAGCAGGAGGATCGTTTGAGCCCAGGAGTTTGAGACCAGCCTGGGAAATACAGTGAGACTTCATCTCTAGAAAAAAAACAAAAACAAAAGAAAGAAAGAAAGAAGGAAAGAATAAAAAAAGGAAAAAAGAAATCGGCCATGGTGGAGGATTTTACATCAATGACATTGGCAAATGCTGCAAATCAGGACTTTGCCCTCCAGAGAGCTGATTGTTTACCACTTATCAGCACACCACTGGGTCTAGCTCTCTAATGGGGTTTAGGAACCCCAAGCTCTTTCTATTCTACTGCCCCACCATCCTAATATGTGACTGTCATTCTTACTGTCATTTCACAGTTTAGAGTTGATGCAAGAGTTCCAGCCATTAAATGACACATTCCAGATGGCAAGAAGGAATCGAAATATAAGGAGACAAATATTGGACACCAGCGGTATTTTCAGATCTCTTGGAAGCTGGTATACCCCATTTCTGTGGCAAATACTTAGCTACAGGGCTTTGCTTAGCTATAAGGGAGGCTGGGAAATGCCATGTTTATTAGGGGATCCACATGTCAAGCTAAAAGCTAGGGGTCTGTGGTAGACAGAGCTCTACAATATCCCCAGTGATCTTTACTTGTATAATCTCCTTCTCTTGAGTAGGAGGCAGAACTTGTGAATATGACAAAATATCACTCCTGAGATTATGTTATATATCAAATCAGTTGATCTTAAGATACGGAGATTATCTAGGTAGGCTTGACTTTAAAAAAAAAGCCCCTTAAATCTAGATCTAGAGTCAGAGATGGAGAAAGTCAGAGATTAGGAGCATGAGAATGACTGGACTTGCAATTGCTGGCTTGAAGGTGGAGGGGCCATGTGGCAAGGAGTGTGGGTACTTCTAGGAGCTGAGAATGACCCCAATGACAGCCAGCAGGGAAACGAGGGTCTCAGTTTCACAACTACAGGGAACCGAATCTTGACAATGACAAAAACGCTAAATGTAAAAGTGGATTTTTCTCTGAAGTCTGCAGACAAGAACTCAGGCTGGCCAACATCTTGATTTTAGCCTTGAGATGCTCTGAGCAGAGAACTCAGTCATGCCATGCCAGGCTTCTGACCTACAGAACTGTGCATTAACTAATGGGTATTGTATTAAAGTGCTAAGTTTGTGGTAAGTTGTTACACTGCAGATGAAAACAGATACAGGATCTATTACTAAGGAAAAAAGGAAAAACGGATATTAGAGTATACACCTTGCAGTCTTTGACTCATCAATGCAGTAAAACCCCCAAACATGTTAAATTGGAAGGAAACAGAGTTTGGTGAGCCTGACCTCCATCATGCAGGCATCTGTGACCATGCTCAAGTTCTTGGAACTTTTTTTTTTTTTTTTTTTTTTTTTTTTGTGAGACGGAGTCTTGCTCTGTCACCCAGTCTGAAGTGCAGTGGCGCAATCTCGGCTCACTGCAAACTTTGCTCTCGGATTCAAGCAATTCTCTTGCCTCAGCCTCCCGAGTAGCTGGGATTATAGGCGAGTGCTACCACGCCTGGCTAATTTTTGTATTTTTATTAAAGATGGGGTCTCACCATATTGGTCAGGCTGGTCTCAAACTCCTAACCTCAAGTGATCAACTCGCCTCAGCCTCCCAAAGTGCTGGGATTACAGGCATGAGCCACTGTGCCTGGCCCCTGGGCTACATTCTTATCTAGAGGCCTGACTGGGGAAGAACCTACTTCTAACGTCAGACAGGTTGTCGGCGGAATTTATTTCCTTATGGTTGTAGGACTGAAAATCCCAGCTTCCTGTTGCCTTAGCTGTGAGAGGCCATCCTCGGCCCCTTGCCACATGGGGCTCCCAACATAGTCAGCTATGGAGAGAGTCTCTAGCATGAATCTTAGCCAGTCAGAATTTTATATAATGTAACATAATCAGAAGTGATGTCCCATCACTTTTGTCATTGCTATTGGTTAGAAGAAAATCACAGGTCCCACTCACATTCAGTGGAAAGAAATTATACAAAGGTATAAATACCATCATTGGGAGTCACCTAGAGTCTGTCTGCCACACAGACTGTAATTTATATATATATATATAAAAGTATTAATTGACACATAATAATTATATTAATACATATTTATGGGATACAGAGTGATATTTCAATGCATGTATACAATGTGTAATGATCAAATCAGGGTAATTAGCATATTCATCCCCTTAAACATTTCTCATTTCTTTGTGTTGGAGACATTAAAAATCCTTTCTTCTAGTTATTTGAAAACATACAACAAGTTATTGTTAACTATAGTCATCCTTTAGTGCAATAAAATACCAGAACTTATTCCTCCTATCTAGCTGTAATTTTCTATCCTTCAACCAACCTCTCCTTATTCTCCTTTCCTTCTTACCCTTTCCAGCCTCTGGTAACCACAATTCTACACTCTATTTCTATGGGATCAACTTTTTTAGCTTCCATATAGGAATGAGAATGTGTGGTATCTTTCTATGCCTGGCTTGTTTCACTTGACATCATGTCCTCCAGGCTCATCCACATAGAGAAGGAAGACAGGGTCTCCTTTTTTATGACTAAATAGGATTCCATTGTGTATATATACTGTGTTTATTTTATCCAGTTGTCTCCTGCTGGACACTCACAAACCTCAATTATTTTTCTCATGTTCATGATTAATCTCAGCCAAATATGAGACTTCATTTCCTGTTTCCCCAATCCCCCTTGTGAGGTGTGGTCATGTGACCTAGGTGTGGCAATGATAACTAAGCAGAAGTATCCTGGGAGGTTTCTAGAAAATCTTTTGGGCTCTCCTGATCAAAGGGAAGAAACACAGTTGCTACCTTTCTTTCTTCTTTTTAAAGCTTTGAATGTGTAAGTCATAATAACTGAAACTACAATAACACATGATCATGAGAAGTCAAAAGAATCACAAAGATATCAGCATTATGGATATCTGCTGAATGAACACTTGTAATTCCTACAGCTGGATTTCCTGGTGTATGAGAATAATTAATTTTTCTGTGCTTAAGCCATTATAACAAGGTTTGTATCATTTGCAGTCAAAAGCATTCCTAATGAATACAATTGTCTGTCATTTTTCTGCCCCCAGGCTTGGGGAATTATATTTCTGACAAGAGTAGACAATTTTGAGGAGATCTGCTGAGCCTGGGATCTCTATTCTCTGATCGGTCATTTTTTGCATGTGACCTTGCCCTGGCCGTAGCTGATTGAAGCAGGATGCATTCTTTACCAAAGCTGGGCCAATCATATTCTCTTTTGCATTTAAACCGAGAGATCTTTACCAAAGCTGGGCCGATCAGATTCTCTTTTGCATTTAAACTGAGAGACACAAGAACAGGCTCTTGGGAGCTCAGTCACATTAATTCCAGAGCTTTGAAGTAAAAGCTTGTAAACTTGTATAACTGAGGTCCTGGAGCTAAGTTCCAGCTCTTCCTGGGACCTGGCTGTTCAGTTTTTCACCAGATTGCATCAGAGGCATCTGTATCTTTATAATCAGTTTTTCCCTTGTTTAATCGAGGTAGATTCTGTAATAAGGAGTATCAACTAGGAAACATGGCATTTACAGAGCCCTTTATGATCTGACCTTTGTCTTCCTTCAGCAACAAATTCTGTACTCATTTTCAATTACAGCACTATCTTCTCAGCAAAGTCTTCCTTGATCCCAACAGGACAAGAGAGCTGGAGTTCCCTTCCTACACCTGCACATCACTCACTACTGTCTGACTTAGTAGGCACAGGTAGACATTGTGTCTTTTTCATTTTTGTCTTTCCAGAACCTAGCACAAAGTCTGGCACCTCGTAGACACTCAGTAAATGCTTTTTGAATGAATAAAGACAGAGATGGGAGTTTACTGAAGTAATAGTGTAAACATAACCACAGAGAATGAAAGTACATGGGATTCTATGTTCCTGAAGGGCAGGGACCATGCCTTATTTAGCCTAGCACAATATTTGGCACATGGTAGGTATATTAGGCTGTTGTTGCATTGCTATAAAGAAATACTTGAGGCCAGGTAATTTATGTAAAAAAGAGGTTGTTGTTTTTTTCTTCTTTCTGGAGACAGGGCTGTTGCCCAGGTTGGAGTGCAGTGGCACGATCTTGGCTCACTGCAGCCTCTGCCCATGCTCAAGTGATCCTCCTACCTCAGCCTCCTGAGTAGCTGGGACCACAGGTGTGAGCCACCATGCCTGGCTAATTATTTTGTAAATATTTTTTGTAGAGATGAGATTTTGCCATGTTTCCCAGGCTGGTCTTGAACTCCTGAGCTGAAGCAATCTGCTTCCCTTGGCCTCCCAGATTGCTAGGATTATAGGTGTGAGCCACCATACCTGGCTAAGAAAAGAGGTTTTATTGGCTCATGTTCCTGCAGGCTGTACAGGAAGCATAGTGGCATCTGCTTCTGGGGAGGCCTCTGGAAGTTTCCAGTAGTGGTGGAAGGTGAAGTGGGAGCTGGCACATCACATGGCAAAAGCAGGAACATAAAGGTGGGGGGTGCCGCACACTTTTAAACAACCAGATCTGGTGAGAACTTACTATTGCAAGGACAGCATCAGAGGAGCGGTGCTAAATTATCTATGAGAAATTCACCTCCATGATCCAATCACCTCCCATCAGGCCCCACCTGCAATTTTGGGGATTAGATTTCAACATGAGATTTGGGTGGGGCAAATATCCAAACTATATTAGTAGGTATTTGTTAAAAGTCTTTTGAACTGAACTGCACTGTGCATTGCTGAGAGAATGCCAAGTGTCTCTCTGGGGCTGGGGCATAAGAGTGGTGTATGTATGTATGGGAGTGTGGAGGAGGTGGCGGTGGGTGGGGAGTGTAGTGGAGATGAGATGAAAAAGGCAAACTAGACCCTACTGTGCGAGGCTTTGCACACTAGATGAGGTTCTTGGCATTTGTTTTATAAACAACAAATAAATCGAAGTATTTTATTCATAGATGTAATGGGGCCAGAAGTGGGCAGCTTCTAAATAGTTCAGTAAATAAAAAGTGACTGAAGTAAGGAGGCAGCAGTAGAATCAGAAAGGAGCCCTGGCTCTCAAGAACATATTGTTAAATTTTTAAGTATTTTATGAGCCGGATGTTAAACTTTTGGTAGCTTGAAATTGGCCATAGTGGAAATATTTACACCACAGAAATTGGCAAACACTGCAAATGAAAGCTTTAAAGAAATTCGTTTTATGGGAAACCATTTGACCAGTAAACCACTGAGAAAGATTTCAGAGAGAGACATCTGGATGAAACCGATAGGCCCTGATGATTGGTTGGGGTGGGTCTGGGGTTGAAAAGTTCTTAAAGATGGTTCTGAAATTTTTTATCTGAGATTTTAACTCTGAGTGACTTGCAAGATGAATATGTCACTCAGTGGAAACTAGGTTTTGGGGAAAAGATGATGTATGTGATTTGCTACATGAATTTGGGGGTATGACATGGTACGCATGTGGCTTGTCCAAAAAAAGAAATTGAAGCCTGTGTTTGATGCTCAGACCAGTCAGACCTGGAGTATAGACTTGAAATCAGCTGCCTCCCCTCCCCTCCTCTCCCCTCCCCTCCTCTCCTCTCCTCTCCCCTCCCCTCCCCTCCTCTCTTCTCCCCTTCCCTCCTCTCCTCTCCTCTCCCCTCCCCTCCCCTCCTCTCTTCTCCCCTTCCCTCCCCTCCTTCTTCTTCCCTCCCTTCCTTTTGTCTTGCTCTGTCACCCAGGCTGGAATGTAGTGGTAAAATCATAGCTCACTGCAGCCTAGAACTTCCAGGCTCAAGCGATCTTCCTACCTCATCCTCTTAAGTAGGTGGGACTATAGGTGTGTACTACTATGCTTGGCTAATTTTTAAATCTTTTGTAGAGATGGGGGTTGGCGGGGGTGTCTTGCTATGTTGCTCAGGCTGGTTTCGAACTCCTGGCCTTAAGTGATCCTCCCACCTCAGCCTTCCAAAGTGCTGGGATTATAGGTATGAGCCATCATGCTTGGCCATGATGAACTTTCTTACATTTGCTTTTAAATGTTAAGCTGGAGCATGAAACAGGGATTCCAGGAAGGCACGATCTGGAATAGGTATTCAAGAACCCCAAATTACTATCCATAGTGTAGAAGAGAGGCCACGCAATTCCCATGCCACTTCACTCCTCTCTCATCCTCTTATTGCCAGTGAATTCTCTCCCTCTCCTAAAGTTCAAAACTACCAGCCCCAACTTGGCAGCAACCTGGGAGACAGGGCAACAGCAGCCAGGGTGGCAGCAGCTGTAACCTCTTGCAAATCACCTCCTCTGAGTCTAAATTTCACAAACACATAGTTCAACAGTTGCTAAAAACACTCATTGCTTCTTGGCATCTAAAGAAGGCATTTCAGGACTCCTCAATTTTAATTAACTATCTCAAAGCACATTGCTGACTTTGCGGAAGCATTTTTATAGTTGTAGAAGAAAGCATCGGGTGTGAGGGGAAGACCTTCACAGAAACACAAGCTATTCTGGATACGTGACCATTTATGAATATGTCCTGCTTCATTTAGTTATTGTCAGGTTCCCGACTACACCAATTATGTTCAGGGTCAGGTACCAGCCCACGCTGCAGTCTGGAGGGAGTGAGTGGATGAGCAGGAAGAACACTTGGGGGCCGTAGGCTGGTGAAAGATGGTTTTATTCAGCAGCAACTCTCATCAACAGCTTTCTCACACTGTCTGCCTGTCTCGGCTGCTTAGTCCGGCTCCTACAGCTGTGCAGCTGGCTCTCCCTTGCCTTCAGGGTCAGCAGCTTAACTCTCTCTATCTGGGCACAAGTGAGCCAAGCTGTGTCCTGGCTCTCCTCTGTCCATCTCCAAAGACGAACAGCTTTGACACTCTCTCTTTCTCTGGTGCCAGCATGCCTGCACAGTGTCAACAGGGCAATTATACCTTTTACAGACAATAGTGGCTTAGGGCCAAGGAATGGCCTTCCCATCTTTTGGCTACATGGCTGTGATAACAAGTGGAGTTATACGCCTGTGCTCTAAACTCGCTGAGTCACTCAGGATGTTTACCTCAGCCTATCCTTGACCAAAGCACAGCCATGTTTCTTACAGTTATGAATTAACCTGAAAAGGGGAGATAATTGACTAACTTTGAGTAGGCATGTTCGAAAAGAGGTGGATTGCTAACGTGCAGTATTTTGTCCATAGGATCAAATATTTAAGGAAAATACTTCTTGTTTTCTGATATTAGTGCTAGATTTTCCTTTGCATCAGGGCAAGGATATTTACCCCCAAGATCAAAAAAGAATGGCCCTACCTTAATTACTTACTACTCACCATGGAGAAGTATAATTCTTTTGTGTACTAGGAACATTTAATTAGTGGCCCTTTTTGGAATGCTCAGTTGGCACTCCTGTGTTACTTATCAACTTTTTCTGGCCTTGCCACTGCAGTTGCTCCTAATACCTAACTCCTTAATGACGTAATCATCTTCCCAATCAGATGTATTGGGAAGGGCAGCACATCTCAGATGGTAATGTGAATGCAGTTCACCTGGGCATCTTGTCGCCTGCAGATTTTGATTCAGTCAGTCGGGATAGAGCCCATGGTTCCTCTTTTCTAACAAGCTCCTAGTTAATGCAGTTACTGCTGGTCACAGAGCCGTGCTCTTGAGTAGCAAGGTATAGTGGAGGAATGACAGGCAGCATTAAGAGGGAAGATTACTGTTCAGAGAGCCGCAAACCACCTGGGAAAATAATATACCAGGAAGAGGTAAGAAGTGTGTATATGTGATGATGTATTTATTCATATTAATGTATATATGTGAACATATGAACTATCGCTGCTTAAAAGTGGCATTCTTCTATAGATGTTTTTCAAAAAACATTTAAAAAGGAGGTATGGCCAGGCACTGTGGCTCACACCTGTAATCCCAGCACTTTGGGAGGCCGAGGCGGATGTAAGAATTAAAGAAAGAGGAGAGAAACGTGAAGGGTGGCTTGCCAGTTCACAAGGACAGGTTTATTTTAGGAAACAAACCTGAGAGGGATTTCTGGCCGAGTTAGGTCAGAGCCACACTCTCTTATACACTAAGAGTTGTTAAGGATTTAGCGTACGAGAGTTTATCAGAGGCTTGGACTGCTTCTGTGACTCTTTGTTGTGCTTATCTGAGAGGGAGAGTTGTGTGTCTGTTCCTATACATCTTTTTGCAGCTGCAGGCATAACCCTGAGTCTGCTTTTAGCTTCCCTATTTTAGCGCACCTGAAGGGAAAGGAATGTGCTTATTAAGGCCCACTGTTTTACTGGGGCCCATTGTATGAGGGTGAAGATTGGCAGTTACCCAGGGAACTTTCCCCCCACCTCCCTTTGTGCCTGAGCTGTCTTATCTGTGTTTTACTGTCTGCTCTTTCTGGCTGCTTATAGTTAGAAGAGAAGTGATTTCCTTGAAATGCATGAGGCTAGAAAGGGAGCTGGAACTTAAAGTGGTGGTGTTTGTCTGAGATGACGGTGCTGTTGCTGTCAGTGGGCGTATCACTTGAGGTCAGGAGTTTGAGACCAGCCTGGCCAACATGGTGAAACCCCATCTCTACTAAAAATACAAAAATTAGCCAGGTGTGATGGCACGTACCTGTAATCAGCTACTTGGGATGCTGAGGCAGGAGAATTGCTTGAACATGGGAGATGGAGGTTGTGGTGAGCCGAGAACGTGCCACTGCACTCCAGCCTGGGTGACAGAGTGAGACTCTGTCTCAAAAAAAAAAAAAAAAAAAAAAAAAAGGAGGTATGAAGCTATTTAGGATGTTTTATAGATAATCTTAAATATTTGGTGTGCTGTTGCTTAAAATGAGTGAATATACATAAAATGCCTAGTGCTGTGATGGGTTTAAGTACAATGTGTTAGTCATATTTATTATTATAGTTTTATGCTGCTTCTAGGATTCAAAGGTCGAGGAATTAGAATAGAAAGGTGCTCCTTGGAGAAAGAAATTGTTCATGATTGGAAAAGGACAGTCACAGAGATAGTCACCAGGAAGTGGAACAAATCAAGAACTACCCATGTCTTTTACCACACAATAGCCATACCAACTGGAGGAGGGACTGTAAGTATCATCTTTCCAGAAGTGCGCAGGTTATGGAATAGCTGCAGCATGAGAGGCTGTCATTGCTTCTCGCCTCAGTCACATTTGCAGCCTGAGACTCTCCTGACCACTGGAAAAACAAAACAAAGCAAAAGGAACAAAGGCAAAAAGAGTGTTAAATTTTCCTTTTAAAAATAGAAAAAGTAAAACCGGCATTAGGTTTAGCAATAATCAGTAGTAACTGAATTTTAGGGAGAAAGGCAGTGAATTATAGCAATATGAAAAAGCACTCTTCATCTAAAATCAGATTTGTTAATTCTAATTTTTTATAAGGAAAGAAAGAGGTTATTTTTACAAAACAGTATAATTGAGATTGTGTATTACAAACTAAATTTTTGTACCACGATTTTATTGTTTTCTCATCCCGTTTGAGTTGTAAAGTCTTGTTTTTCAGTGGAGATTATAGTCTTTAATTAAAGCTGGTAGAACTTACTTTATAAATGTAAATGTTTATCAGTTGCTGGGGAAAGCTTACTAGGATTCAGCAAAACCATTAATATACAAAGCACTACCATCCACCTAGTGGTAAAAATCCAAATTGCAAGCATTGCGTCTAAGTTGAAAGGCTCCAAACCGCGTTTGAGGAGTCTGCCAGATTCCAGCCTACCTAACCACAGGGGCCACGTGTGGTCATCTGCGGCTCTCATTCCTTTGGGGGGTTCAGTGCACCCAGAGACACATGGGCTGCTCATGCACTGCTTTTGAGGCTGGAGTTAATGCATTCCTGAAAAAGCACACTCTTCACTCTCTTCTTAATTCATTAATACATGTTAGACCTGTCTGTATGTGGGAGAAAAATAGCTAATACTCTAATTATTATAACTATATTCAAGATTATGTAGTAAATACTTTCTCAAGTTTGTGAATAGAATGGAAGAAATGAAATAAGTATTTAAAAGGTCTGTTACTACTGATAAGAGCTTATCTAAATTGAAGTGACAAAGACCATAGTAAAAATGATGACTAGGAGGAGGCTCAGAGAATGTTCTATACTGTTTAAATTCTTATTGCTTTCCCTTGGGAGGCAGTGTAATATAATGGAAAAGCACTGGCAATGCACAAACTTGGTTGTGGGGCTTTGGGAAGCCCTCTGAGCCTCAGTTTCTTTACCTTTAAAATGAGGCAATAACTTGGAACACATACTATCATGAGATTAAATAATATATGAAAAGTAATTAATACCATGTGATCACAGAGCCTGGTTTATGGAGTAGAGGCAAAAGTCATAAGTTTTTCCTTAGTTTCTGTATATTTGTGAGGCGTTCAGCACCTCCAGGAACACAGTATCCTTCAACACCACCTGGGCTCATGAGCTCAGCATTGAGTCAGAGGAAAGGAGGTCTCTTTCTGATTCATGGTTCCACTTCCTGAGGTTCCTTAGTCATCTGAACTGGTCCAGACGAGGCTGCCCCTACTGAGAAATGTTCATGTTCTGTTTTGAGTCAGGTTACATTATTTACTGATAGTCTTGCCTGGATGTAAATGGTGTTTGTGTATTGGTTCACGATGTGGCCAAGGTAACACATATGTTCTTCCGAAGCTGGCTTTCATTTTTTTGGAGAAAGTTATGAATAGCCGCAGAGAACTGGAAACTGTCTTTCAGCTTGGTGGAACAGCGGAAGTCGGCAATAGGTGGAGTGGAAGCTGACTAACTTGCAGGGTAACCTCTGGGGAGGGTTACCTAACCTCTGGGTTTGCCACCTGTACCGTGAAAGCCATGAACTGAGGGTTGCTCCCCTGCTCTTGGTGAGGGGTAACTGACAGAGTGGTTTCCATGCACTCTTATGAAACGTTAGCATCTCAATCACAGTGATTGCCACCTTTATGGCTGTTAGCACCATATGACTATGGTGGTAGATAATTTGATTTATGTGAATTTAGCTTTATGATTTGAATGAAAAGAATACAAACTCATAAGAGTTAGAATTACTGGTTTCTTCTTTTTTTTTTAAAGGCACACAATACTGTCCCTCTACTTATTAAATGATACATGCTTAAGGCAGGACATTTGATATACAGATGCTCTTCAAGTTACCACAAGGTTATGTCCCAATAAGCCCATCTTAAGTTGAAAATATTGTAAATCAAAAATACATTTAACACACCTCACCTACTGAGCATCATAGCTTAGCCTGGCCTGCCTTAAATATGCTCAGAACACTTACATTAGCCTACAGTTGGGCAAAATCATCTAACACAAAGCCTATTTTATAATAAAGTGTTGAATATCTCATGTAGTTTATTAAATTCTGTACCAGAAGCAGGAGACATAGATGGCCATTTTATGGACAAGACGGGATGTGAAAACACAAAACATGGTATCCAAAAAATGCTGGCAACACAGTGCCCTGCAGAGACTCAGTTTTTGACCTTCATGGTCATGTGCCTGACTGGGAGCTGTGGCTCACTGCACCTGCCCAGCATCGTGAGAGAGTGTGGTACCACATATCACTAAACTCGGAAAAGATCAAAATACAACACTTGAAATAGGGTTTCTACTGAATGTGTATGGCTTTCATACCATTGTAAAGATGAAAAATCGTAAGTCGAACCATCCTAAGTTGGGTACTCTCTGTACATGGCATAATGAAAACAGTCACTCACAATCATGTACAGCCTCACAAACTAGGCTATATGTCCTAGTGCTCCTAGGACAGTCTCAGTCCAAGTAGTGCACCCTTTCACTCTCAAGAATGTCCCAGTTTGAATGATAGCTTATGTAGTCACTCTGCTACCATAGTGTCCCTAGACTGCCTCACAGAGGTAACTGCTATGCACGTGTTGGCCAATGGTTATAAAATCCATTTTCCATCAATAAGGTCATAGCAGAGTGAGGAAGCTCCTACACTGGGGAACCCCATAAACCAGGTTCTGGAGTTTGACTGGGTCACTTACTAGCTCTGTGACTTTAAGCAAATGATTTTCTTAAAAAGATGCACTTATTTCCTTGTCACATCTTGTCAAATGCATCAAAATAATATATGCTTATGATAAATTCTAACAGTATAAAAAGGTACAAGCTGCTGCCCGCTGCACCCCTCCCCTACTCCTCAGAAGTAATCATCCTCTATTAGGCTGGTTATTTTACCTCTTTGCTCCTCCTTCTCTCAACTGAAAGATGGGGATTATAATACTCCTCACATAGCCTCATCTATACTGACCCTGTGTGCCCGGCACAGGTCCTGAAGTATAGTCAATGCTAAAAAAATGCTTATTAAATTAAGATTACTGGCATGTTCTTTAGTAGCCTGCTTCTTTTCACTTAGCAAGTATACAGAATGGTTTCTTAACCTCATTTGTAATAAACAAAAATCCCCCAGTAAATATGGAAATGTGAATTTTCTGAGGGCCCTCTATTCAAATGTTCTTAAGCAAATATTACCAGGTTCAATAAGCATAAAAATGGAACCATCATCCCCCTGCTAGAAGCTGGTCCTTCCAGGTGGGGCTTGGGGCAGTCTGGGTGTGTGGGAGGCAGTGGGGTGGAACATTTGCACTGCTGTTTGTGGTGTACCTGTTCAGTCATAAACAGAGGGCTTTAGTTTCCATTTGGCTCCCTGCACTGGCACTAAAGTCACACTGAAAAGAAAAAGAGAGTAATGAAAAAGACATCTAAACTGCTGCTGGGTAGGGTCAAAAAAAAATGTGGTCCAACGACCCCAGGTTCTAATGTGGTCAGAATGAGGCAGGAGACGACGATTTCTGAAATACAAGAAGCCAAGGAGATGTATTTTGACCATGAAGAAGATTAGTTCTTGTCAATTCTCGGTATGATGAGTGCTACTCACTCTGTAGTCAAAACAACCCGCTGAAACGGAGGATTGCTGACAAGAACGTCCTCCCTTTCCTGTCGCTTTATTTAGTTCCAGTCAGTTCCAGCTTGTTTTGTCACAGTCAGAGGCGAGGGAGATGCCTCAGTTATCCTCAATATCGTGGAAACTTTGGTTCACAGAGTTCACTCTTTTTAGGTTCTTCCAACCCTCTGTCTCTGCTGTCCCGGTCTCCACCCTGGCTGTTGTACTGGGCTTGAAAACTCTTTCCTAAGTTGGGGATCCAGGAGTTGAGCTACGGTCACTCGAAGGCCCATCTCAGTTTTCACTGAATCCTATGCCTTTTTAGGCTCTTTGAAGTGGATTAAAATCCACTCCCCGCCTTACTCCCAGGTGGGAGCATGCAAAACAATAAACTCTAGCATTTCCCCCAGTTACAGGGCTGTTCTGGCACCAAACATATATCAATAGGAGATCACTCAAAAGACATTCTTGGCATGCTGTGAAAAGCAAAAGATTTACCTCCCTCACCACTAATAGGTTATAGGTTTGTGCTCCTTTTTCCAGGGATGACACCTTGACTCTTGAAAACATTTTCTGTATGTCATATATAGGGTGACATGCGGCAAACAAGTCTTAATTATCATACTCCAGGTCTGTTATTAAAATTCATCTTAAGATAATGAATATATGTACTTTTAACCACATAGACATTTGTTGTTTTCAACCATATTAATGCCACACTTTAACATTTTTCCGTATTAGTTATCTGTATTTGTTATCTATTTCTATGTAACAAATTACCCCAAAACTTATCAGTTTAATAAACAGATATTTATTATTCATGTACTTTCTGAGGGTCAGGAATCCAGGAACAACTTCACTGGGTGATTTTGGCTCTGTCACTTGTGTGGGTTCAGTCAAGATGTTGGCTGGGGCTGCCGTCGTCTGACAACTTGGCTGGGCTGAAGAGTCCACCTCTGAGCTCATTCACGTGGCTTGTTGGCTGGGGGCCTCAGTTTTCCACCCTGTGGGCCTTTTCATAGAGCTGCTCACGACATGGCAGTTGGCTTCCTCCAGAATGAGTAACCCAAGAGTGAGGACAAGACAGAAGCCACAGTGACAGAACACGACTTCCACCATATTCTATTGGTCCCATAGACCAATCCTGGTACAAGGTAGAAGAAGACTATCTGAGGGTGTAAATCATAGGTGCCACCTTGGAGGTTGGTGATCACAGTCCATCTTTTGGGTTCTTATGATTTACATCCCTTCCATAGGCAAAATACTCTTAACTCCTCGTAAGTTCCCCAAAAGTCTCATCCCATTAGAGCATAAACTTGAGGTCTAGATTTTTGTCATATATTCAGGCCTGGGTGCAGATGAGGCTTGTCAGGTGTAATTCCATATGGACAGTTCCTTGAGTACCATTTCTTTCTATCCATACACCTGTGGGCGGCAAAGACAAGTTATTTGTCCCCCACACTCAACATACAGGCTTGGCTAGACATCGGATAACCACTACTGATATTCCTGCCCAAAGATGGGCAGAGTGGGAGGCACACAACGATCACTAGCAGGTCTGAAATCCAGTTGGGCAAACTCAGAAGCTCCTTGATTGGGTCTCAGTCCCACTCCTGAGTAGCAGTTATTCTATTCACTCCTGGCTCTGCCTCCTGGACTCTTGGTTCTCTCTGAGTCATCCTTTTTTCATGAAAACATCATGTGTTTGTGGCTGAGTAGTTTTCTCAACCTGTTTCTTATCCATATACATTTTGGGGTTCAACAGCCTCTTTTCATTTTGTCCTTTTCTCTGTGCCTCTCAAAGCTGGGGGTGTTTCTGCTGATATCAATATCATTTTTTTTTTTTTTTTTTGAGACTGAGTCTTGCTCTGTTGCCAGGCTGGAGTGCAATGGCACGATCTCAGCTCACTGCAACCTCTGTCTCCCGGGTTCAAGTGATTCTCCTGCCTCAGCCTCCTGAGTAGCTGGGACTGTAGGCGCGTGCCACCACGCCCAACTAATCTTTGTATTTTTAGTAGAGATCACGTTTCATAATGTTGGCCAGGATGGTCTCGATCTCTTGACCTCGTGATCTGCCTGCCTCAGCTTCCCAAAGTGCTGGGATTACAGGTGTAAGCTACCGTGGCCGGCCTTTTTTTTTTTTTTTTTTTTGAGCCAGAGTCTTGCTCTGTCATCCAGGCTGGAGTGCATTGATGTGATCATGGCTTACTGCAGCCTTGACCTCTGGATTTAAGTGATACTCACACCTCAGCCTCTCAAGTAGTTGGGACTACAGACACATGCCACCATGCCTGGCTAGTTTGTTTTTTGTTTTTTGTATTTCTGGTAGAGACGGGGTTTTGCCATGTTGCCCGGGCTGGTCTCGAACTCCTGGGCTCAAGTGATCCACCTGCCTCAGCCTCCCAAAGTGCTGGAATTGTAGGCATGAGCCACCACACCTGGCCCGATATCATTCTTTTAAAAATTTCATAAGTCTTCTGTGACTTATGAAACTCCAGTAAACTCCAGTAGATAAAAAGGCATAGATCTCTTCAAGAGAAGCCTTTTTTCTTTTTAATTTAAAAACTATAAATTTCTTTGGAGGGACAATGTCCTCCACTTCTTAAAAGTTCTATTGTTTAAATGAATAAATCTGTGACTCAAACCCTTTAAATCTTTAGTGGGTCTTTGGTGTGAAGCAGAACGTCTTCCTTGCAGTGTCCTGGTTTGATTTTTGCTTGCAAGCTCTTTCTAAAATTTATCAGCATTTGTCATCTGAAAGGGCTGAGAATTTTCAAAGCCATTGTGCTTAGTGGTTTTAATGGTTTTCAGGCTTGTTCAGTTTAACAGTCTTTTATATATCAGTCTTTTTGTTTGTTTGTTTGTTTTGAAACGGAGTCTTGCTCTGTTGCCCAGGCTGGAGTGTAGTGGCACAATCTCAGCTCACTGCAACCTCCGCTTCCTGGGTTCAAGTGATTCTCCTGCCTTAGCCTCCCAAGTAGCTGAGATTACAGGCACCCGCCACCATACCTTGCTAATTTTTATATTTTTAGTAGAGATGGGGTTTCATCATGTTGGCTAAGCTGGTCTCGAACTCCTGACCTCAAGTGATCTGCCTTCCTCAGCCTCCCAAAATGCTGGGATTACAGGCATGAGCCACTGCGCCAGGCCTTATATATTAATCTTATCTCTTAAAAGCAGTAAGAAGAAAGCAGGTGGCACTTTACCACTCTGGCTGGAATTGTCTTCAGCCAGATCACCCAGTTTGCTGGGTACACTTTCTGCTCTCCACATAACTGCAGGTGACAGTGTTGCTAAACTTTTCTTCCGCTTAATAATCAGGATCCCCTTTCTTCCAGTTTCCAATAAGATTTTCCTCAATTTCCTTTAAATCCTCTCCAACAGCCAAAGTCCAGAATTATATAAGAAGTGCGTTCAAATGCATTTAATATGTCACTAATACTTTTAAAATCCTTACAGCTTGTCTAGTTTCTGCTCAGTGCTCAGTTCTAAAGCTATTCCCACATTGCAGGTTTTTGTTATGGTATGCCACTTACCAGAACCAAAATCTTTACAATTCCTCCAGATGAACATGTTTATTACCAATTTATTCCCCATTCCAGATAGGGAAATGGAGATGCAGAGGGCTTGTGACTCAGGGTCACACAGCCACTATGTGGAAGAATGATGACTCAAATCTGAGAATGCTGGACTCAAAGGGCCTCTTCTTTTCAGGATACCTACCATACTGTCTCTGGAGGGGTAAAGGCAAATGGAATCTATTCACAGTTTGGAATTGCTGAAGTCTTGGCAGGAACATTCAATCAACGCAATTCTAGATGACACCATTTACGTTGTATTCTTTTGTTTTGTATTGTCTGGTGCAGAGGTCCTGAGTCTTTAGATGCCCCCATTTTATAAATAAAGAAATTGAGATTTCTCAGGATCACACAGCTAGGAAGTGTTAGAGTCAGGGTTTAAACAAGTTCCAACCGACTCCAAAATACTTTATCTTCCAAGTGTTCAGGCACACATAGCACATCTTATTCATTGACATTTGGATGGATGTAAAAGGCATTATGTTTACTGAGGAGGGAGAGAATGGGGCAAACTTATGGCCTTAAATTCTCTGTGCTCAGGGTTCCTCATGTGTATGAAAGAGAAAAGGCAGGTTTCTCATAGGGCTGTTGTCATGATTGAATGAGGCAATGCATGTAAAGTTTAGCAGTGCCTGGCCTCTGATAAGCTTTCTATAAACTTCCTCACATAGTCAGTGCGTAGGAGATTTGCATTCTAGCCCTAGCGCTGGCTGGTTACCTGAATTATTCAAGGCTCTGCTTCAGATCTGCATCAAAACAAAGATGAAAATTATCCATCCTGGATGTCACTAAGATCTGATGAGAAAAAATGAAACGCGTTCCATGACGAGTGTTGAGTTCCTCAGCAGAAAGTCGTTCCAGAAGTCTGGCGCTTCTATATCTCCATCTCAGAGGGTATGAAAGAGCCTCATTCTGAGTCTGTAATGCCCCTTTGGCTCCAGCCAGGAGCCCACGCTTCATTAAAAACTGTGAGCTGTGCCAATCTGTCTGGGGCTTTATGGGGTACATGAAAGGGGGCCTCAGAAGAGACTATCGGCTCCACCCTGGCTCAGGCTGCTGTTTGCCCCCAGACTCATGTGGTGAGATGAGAGCACCCGCTCACCCACTTCGCTTCAGGCTGGGCTGCTCTCAAGGGCCAGGGCATTGATCTTGCCCCCAAGGCTTGGAATGTGGCTCTAGCCTTATCCCCAGGCCTCTTGAGGCTCCACAGTTGGCCTCACACTTTCACAGGTTTATTCTTGGTGGCAATGGGTCTCACAAGGTAGGAAAGTATGAATTTGGAGCTTTGTGGTCATTTTTATGTAACAATGTTTTAATACATAAGATGTTAGAGTCAAGCTTTCTATGCTTTCCAAACGGTGTCTGTATTTTGATTTTTAATGTGTTCCTGAACAAGGCTGTCGGCCAGCACAGGCCAAATCTGGTTAAGAAGGGCTCCTGTACCTGGAAGGGGTCCCTGGAGAAAGCACTTCAAGTCGTTTATCCAGCGCTGGCTGCTTTCGCTCTTGGCTTGGAGACTGTCAACTTTCCACCAGACCTGCCGCATAGTAGAGCACATCCTCTTGGAGAGGGCGAGAGAGCCAAGCAGCGAGCAGGTTGAAGGAATGATGGCTATAAAGCAGATGTTATTAGTGGGCATTGGGTGAGGTTGGGAGGCTGAGTACAGTAGCTTTATTTCAGCCTCCAAGGTGGGCCACAAGACTGTGGTCTAGAAGGAAAGCTGTTCCCATTTGGCCGAGCCTGGCATCCTGAGAATCCCCAGGCGAAGAAACACTTCTGCCTGGTGTGTAAATTCAGAGCTTGGGTCTGGAAGGAGTGATGTTGATGAAATGCAACATTTGGGGCGCAGCCTAAAGCTGTCAAAATGACACCAGTGGAGACCTAGGAGCAGGGAGTTTAAATGTCTCACGACCACCCAGTTTTCATTTTGATTTGATAATTCTTAAAGTAAAAAAAAATTTTTTTAAAGATTTCGAAAGAAAAAAAGGGTGAGAGATAATCAGAATGGCAGCAGGGTGCAAACTGGGTTGCCATCATGAAGTGTGGCTTAACTGTGTGAGTCATATATGTTGCTAGGTCTGGTGACAAGAAGCTCCTATCCTAACTTAGCTTAGGGTATATGCCCCATATTTGATATATGGAAGGTCAGGCCACCTTCCTGTTGCTTTGATTTCTGCACTCTGAAAGGTGGCGTGGGTCTGTTCAGTGTCCTTCCCCCTGCCAGCCCTCTTGGTGTCTATAGAATCTCTCTTGGCATAGGGTGAAGGAGCTGGACTACCCACTGAATAGCTAAACACTTACCTAGCATTTCTGTTTGGATTTCTTAATTTTTTTCTCCCAGAGAATTGACATAAAAATAATTTTTTGACTCTGAATTTGAGCTGGTTTTAGGTAAAATTACACCATTTCACTGGGGCGGCGAGAGAGGTCTGTAGTAGCTCTCAGTACTTTCTGACCAACCTCTTGGGTTAAAGCCTTCCCTGATACTTCCCCTTGCCGTGGTCTCCCTCCCATCCCTCTTCCTCGAGTTCCTTAGGGAAGTCCTAGGAAAATGCTCTGCTGATTATTGCTAGAATTGGAATCCAACAATGAAAGGGAATGGAATATGCCAAGACCATACTTACCTTGCACTTACCTTGCTGAGTTCTGTTTGAGCATTTCAAACTCAAGTTCTATGACTGCATGTGTGTATCATGAACAACAGAACGAGGATCCTTAGGGAGATTTAGGCATAGTGCTGCATAGAATACACCATAGCAGGAAATGTTGTACCCCATGGATTTGTCTGTTGTGCAAAAATTACCTTTTCAAAAATTATCTTTATAATTTTGGGGTCACCCTTCTTGAACTTATGGAAATCAGGACCAGTTCTTGAGGCTCCTTTTTATCTTTAAGGCTGGTGTACAGAAGTGCTGTCTGTGTTGTGGTATCAGTCATTAGGCCATCCTGGATATTTAATCTGGAGAGAGCTAAAATGGAGTATTTCCCACTTGCCTTACCTCCTCAAGAAGTCCACTGCCGTTGGATGCCAAAGCCCAAATGTATAAAACAGAAAGCACTGACACAGCCTGGAAGCTTTGGGCACATCCATGAGAAGCATTTTTAACCTCGCAGACTTGAAATGTGTAGTGCCAAACCATTAATTCACTGCTCTGCACGTTCATTCACAGTGTTCTAATTTGGCTTCTCTTTCCTGTTGTGATTAGTGAAGTAGCCTCATTAACTTCACAGTTGTGTTGGTTCAAAGTAAGGAGTGGGCAGTTGACCTTCGAAATAGAAACAGAGTGGAGATTAACCTGGTATAAATGGGGTTGAGGTTTAATGTAGAGAGAAGCATTGAACTAAGAAGGAGATAAAGCTGGGCTCAGGGAAATATCTGAAAGCTGGGAGGGATGCTCTCTGACCTCTTCACCCCACCTTTCTGCACTCTTTCTCTCCCACTGCGTGCAGGGCTGGGCTCCTTCTTGGTGTTCTCATGCTTCCTGTCCTGCCGTCCTCCGAAACCAAGTCTGCAATAAGATAACAATGACTGGAATATGCTTTCCTTCCCAGGGAGTCCATAGGTGTAAAGAGTATTAAGGACAGAGGACAATGCTTAACTCCAAAAGCAAATGCCTATTGATGAACCTGGATTCCTGTAACATTTAATTGACATAGGTGCTTTGAAGGGCAGACTTTATAGTGACCACTACAATCAACTGGGGAATTGTACCCCCAGATAGTGTCACATATTCTGTTTTTCAGTGTGACATAAAGGTAGACAATAGGTTGACAGTTCCCACTATTTAAACCCATTAGAAATTGAAAAGCAGAGAGGTTAGAGAGACTAAGAGGAGAGACTAGAAACCATCACTGCTTTTTCTTTTAAACTTTTATTTTAGGCTCAGGGGTACATGTGAAAGTTTGTTACATGGGTAAACATGTGTCACAGGGGCTTGTTGTATAGATAATTTTATCACCCAGCTATTAAGCCCATAATTATCTTTTCTGCTCCTCTCCCTCCTCCCACTCTTCACCCTCAATAGACCCCAGTGTCTGCTGTCTTCTTCTTTGCATCATTGCTTTTTTTTTTTTTTTTGAGACAAAGTTTCACTCTTGTCGCCAAGGCATGAGTGCAACGGCGTGATCTTGTCTCACTGCAATCTCTACCTCGCGGGTTCAAGTGATTCTCCTGCCTCAGCCTCCTAAGTAGCTGGGATTACAGGCAGCTGCCACTATGCCCTGCTAATTTTTGTATCTTTAGTAGAGATGGGGTTTCACCATGTTAGTCAGGCTGGTCTCGAACTCCTGACCTCAGGTGATCTGCCCTCTTGGGCCTCCCAAAGTACTGGGATTACAGGCGTAAGCCACCGCAACCGACCTGAATCACTGCTTTTAAAAGCTAATTTCTTTCTGTTGTGTAGCCTCAACGCATACTTGATAATTTCCAGGAAGGAGATCTCTTAGACTCTCATAAATGAAGGTTTTTACTAATGTGTTGGCAACTTAGTATTAAGTAATCACTGGCAAAACCACCTCTCTACACTGCCACTATGGTTACATAAATTGTGAATTATTGCTTTCCCTAAGTAATTATGATCAGGCAATAACCATACATTTATTTCTGTATATTTAATCTGTATGTTCTGAGAATATCTGATTATATTGGATATTATACAGTTTGTATCTGTACAAACTGACATTTATAAATTAGCTTTTGAAAAGTTATTGTATTAGGGATAAAGATGAATTGTTCAAATATATATATTTAAATGTACTGAAAGCCAGTATACAGAACTCTTTCGAATTTTCTTTCTACTAGGGATTGCGTTATCAATTTTCACTATTCCAGTAATCTGGTATACTGTACTATTTTTAGGTATCAAATAATCATATATTACTTGATGATATGGTACTGTTATTTTTTATTGTAAAAAGATGGAGTCCTGGGCAGGCACAGTGGCTCACGCCTCTAATCCCAGCACTTTGGGAGGCTGAGGTGGGCGGATCTCCCGAGGTCAGGAATTCGAGACCAGCCTGACCAACATAGTGAAACCCCATCTCTACTAAAAGTAAAAATTTAGCCAGGCATGGTGGCAGGGATCTGTAATCCCAGCTACTCAGGAGGCTGAGGTGGGAGAATCGCTTGAACCTGGGAGGTGGATGTTGCAGTGAGCCAAGATTGCGCCATTGCACTCCAGCCTGGGTGGCAAAGCAAGACACTATCTCAAAAAAAAAAAAAAAAAAAAGAAATTAAAAAAAAAAAAAAGAAGTCCCACTCAGTTACAGGCATACCTCATTTTATTGTGCTTCACTTTGTTTCACAGTTATTGTGGTTTTTTTTTTTTTTTTCAAGTTGAACATTTGTGGCAACCCTGAGTTGAGCAAGTCTGTTGGCACCATTTTTCCAACACCATATGTTCACTTTGTGTCTCTGTGTCACATATTGGTAACTCTTGCAATATTTCAGATTTTTCATTATTATTTTATCTGTTATGGTGATCTGTGATCAGTGATCTTTGATGTTGCTATTATAAATGTTTTGGGGAGTTGTCAACCACGTCCATAAAGATGGCAAACTTAATTCACAAATGTTATATTCTCTGACTGCTCCACTGGACCGGGTGTTCCTTCCTCTCTCTCCCTCTCTGTGGGCCTCTCTATTCCTTGAGATACAACGATGTTGAAATTAGGACAATTAATAACACTATAGGGCCTCTAAGTGTTCAAGTGAAGAAAAGAGTTACATGTCTCTCATTTTAAATCAAAAGCTAGACATGATGAAGCTTAGTGAGGAAGGCATGCTGAAGCCAAGACAGGCCAAAAGCTAGGCCTTTTGTGCCAAATGGTTAGCCAAGTTGTGACTGTAGAGGAAAAGCTCTTGAAGGAAATTAAAAGTTCTACTTCAGTGAACACATGAATGATAAGAAAGCAAAACAACCTTATTGCTGGTATGGAGAAAAGTTTTAGTGGTCTGGATAGAAGATCAAACAGTTCTCAACATTCCCTTAAGCCAAAGCCTAATCTAGAGCAAGGCCCCAACTTTCTTCAATTCTGTGAAGGCTGAGAGAGGTGAGAAAGATGCAGAAGAAAACTTCAGAGTTAGCAGAGGTTAGCTTATCAGTTTTAAGGAAAGAAGCTCTCTCCACAACATAAAAGTGCAAAGTGAAGCAGCAAGTGCTGATGTAGAAGCTGCAGCAAGTTATCCAGAAGATCTAGCTGAGATCATTGATGAAGGTGGCTACACCAAACAAAACAGATTTTCAATGTACATGAAACATCCTTGTATTAGAAGATGATTCCATTTAAGACTTGCATAGCCACAGAGGAGAGACCAATACTTGGCTTCAGAGGCTCAAAGGACAGGCTGACTTTCTTGTTAGGGGCAAATGCAGCTGGGTGACTTTAAATTGAAGGCAATGCTCATTCACCATTTCAAAAATCTTAGGGGCCTTAAGAATGTTGCTAAATCTACTCTGCCTGTACTCTATAAATAAACAAGCAAAGCCTGAATGACAGCACATCTATTTACAGCATTGTTTACTGAATATTTTAAGCCCACTGTTGAGACCTACTACTCAGCAAAAAAGCTTTCTTTTAAAATATTGCAGCTCATTGACCATGCATCTGATCATCCAAGAGTTCTGATGATGTACAAGGAGATATACAACGAGTTAATGTTGTCTTTGTGTCTGCAAACACAACGTCCATTCTGTAATTTATCAATCAAGGAGCAACTTTGACTTTCAAGTCTTATTATTTAAGAAATACACTTTGTAAGGTTATAGCTGCCATAGATAGTGATTCCTCTGAAGAATCTGGAAAAGTGAATGGAAAACCTTCTGGAAAGGACTCACCATGCTAGATGCTATTAAGAACATTTATAATTCTTGGGAGGTGGTCAAAATATCAACATTAACAGGAGTTTTGAAGAAGGCGATTCCAACCCTCATGGATAACTTTGAGGGTTTCAAGACTTCAGAGGAGGAAGTAATTAGAGATGTGGTGGAAATAGCAAGAGAGCTCGAATTAGCAATGGAACCTGAAGAGGTGATTCAATTGCTGCAATCTTATGAGGAAAACTTGATTATGACTTGCTGAAGGCTCAGATGATAGCATTTTTTAGTAATAAATTATTTTTAAGTTAAGATACATACTTTTTTTTAGACATAATGCTATTGCACACTTATCGCACTTGAATTTGAAAATTATTTCATGTATAACCCATTACAGTATGGTGTAAACATAACTTTTATACACACTGGGAAACCAAAAAATTTGTATGACTCGCTTTATTGTGATGGTCTGAAACCAAACCTGCGATATTGTTGAGGTATGCCTATATGCCTTAAGATGAAGACCAATGACTCATTTAAAAAATCAAAAGAAAAGACAATCTGATGAACAGTCTACAAGTCTAGACAGTCAAAGTGTTTTAAATCTAGTGGAATATGGACACGAATATTGAACTTTAAGCATGATAAAGATGAAATAAACTATAGGTGCATTCTTTGAAACAAAAATTACAGGTTGCTGTCAGTAAAAGATACAGCTTTTGCAAAAAAAAGATGTTCAAAAAGATCTTAAAATTATTAAATAAGAGATGGTATTATTTGAAGACGTAAGAACCAAAGGAAAATGTTTGCAGTTGGATCATAATTATCTCTCCACTAGTCCCCAGACTATCATAGTCATAAAATTTTTTTCCAGTGGCTGGATTATTTGTATGAAAATTTATGTATGATTTAAAGATGACACACTTTGCTTTTTTTTTAGAAAAAAAAAAAGACAGCACTTGAAAAAGTTAATGTTAATTCCTTATTAACTTTTTACTATTCATTACATGTTTTCATTTTCATGTTAGTGACTTTGTTTTTAAACATAAATTTATTTTTATGAATATGATTTGCTAGTGCTTAATTTTGGAATGACAATGTGTAATGTTTACATTTATATAAATTTTACTGGAAATTATTTTAGTTTATCAATGTTGTATTTTAATGTAGACATTCTTAGTTTCACTGACACTTTTAATGAAATGATTTAAATTTAAGACTCTAGTGTTGGCTAGGCATGGTCGCCACACCTGTAATCCTAGCACTTTGGGAGGCTGAGGCAGGAGGATTGCTTGAGCCTAGGAGTTCAAGACCAGCCTGGGAAAGATGGCAAAACCCTGTCTCTATAAAAAATACAAAAATTAGCTGGGTGTGGTGGCACATGCCTGTGGTCCCAGCTACTCAGGAGGCTGAGGTTGGAGGATTGCTTGGGCCTAGGAAGTCGAGGCTGCCATGAGCCATGATCATGCTACTGCACTCCAGCCTGGGCAACAGAGTAAGACTGTCTCAAAAAACAAGCAGACAAACAAAAACCAAAAAACAAACCCTAATATTATGTAAAATAAATACAAATATGGTATAGCCATTTTGTCCTCATAATACAATCAATCAGGTTTCTGCTTATCTTAGAAATATGATAATTTTAATGTTTAAAAGGGCTTGAATCTGAAAATTATTTCATGTATAACCCACTACACAAATACTGTAAATTTAAAACGTTTAAAAAGGAATCAATCTTTCAGTACAATTTGTTCAAAGAATCTTTATCATCACAATATTACAGATAAGGAAACCAAGAGCTCTGGGACACAGCTATGATTCTAACAATCTACAGTTGCTGTTGCATAAAAATTCATCAAGGTAATTCTGGTGAATTGAAAAAGTTAATTTAGATTAAAATTTTTTTTTTTAGAGACAGGGACAGGTTCTCATTCTGTCATCCAGGCTGGAGAGCAATGGTTCAATCAATGTTCACTGCAGCCTCCAACTCCTGGGCTCAAGCAATCCTCCCACCTCATCCTCCTGAGTATTTGGGACTACAGATGTGTGCCATCATACGTGTAATGTTTTTCATTTTTTTGTAGATAGAGTCTTGCTTTTTTGCCTAGGTTGGTCTCAAACTTCTGGCCTTAAGCAATCCACCCACCTCGGCCTTCCAAAGTGCTGGGATTACAGGCATGAACCACTGTGTAGGCCTAAATTTTTAACAAAGTATTATTTACAAGTAGCTAAAAAAGTTAGACAGTGTTACATGGCTTATTACAGAAAACAATGATTGCTTGTCTTCCATTTTTACTTCTGTCCCCATCCCCAGAAGCAACAATTTTGAACTCTTCGATATGTATCTTTCGGCATTAGCCTTGTATTTCTTTCTGTTTTTTTCTTTCTTTCTTTTTTATTTTTTGAGACAGAGTTTCATTCTTGTTGCCCAGGCTGGAGTGCAATGGTGTAATCTTGGCTTACTGCGACCTCCGCCTTCCAGGTTCAAGCAATTCTCCTGCCTCAGCCTCCTGAGTAGCTGGGATTACAGGGACCCACCAGCACACCCAGCTAATTTTTGTATTTTTAGTTGAGACGGGGTTTCACCATGCTGGCCAGGCTGGTCTTGAACTCCTCACCTCAGGTGGTCTGCCGACCTTGGCCTCCCAAAGTGCTGGGATTATAGGCATGAGCCATCGCCCCGGCCACGTTAACCGTGTATTTCGATCTTTTGGTTTCTCAATTTTATACATTGTATATTGACTTCCTCCTATCCAGTCCTCAGTTTCTGCTCAACTACAGTATTCAGTCTTTCCATCGTTATGACTATGTTAAAGCCAAGGAGGGATTATTTTTCCTGTTATACAACTTTTTCTTCTTCCTGGAGGTAATATTATTATAGTGACTTCAATTTTTCATCTGTTTTTCTAGGATTATATGATGAAGACTTCCTATACCTTTCAACAGCTTCTTACAAAGCTTATGAATACATTTGTCCGCACAGTTAAAGTCCTGGACATTTTCTTACTTCCTTTCCCCTCACCTCCACCTTCAGGGAAGGGAAAGATCTGAAGGCATTATCTGTTTATTCTGCAGAACCTCATCCCCACCCTTCCCTGTGCTTCATGACTGTAGTTTCTCTGGGGAAATGTTGCTAGAGAGAAAACCCTTGTATCTTGTGGTGGGGTTGAAGATGGAGAGTTCCTGACTGTAGCATTGGGGTGGGCCTAGGGTCTGAGATAGACTTTCCTTATGTAGACTTTCAGACAGGCCTTTTCTTTTCAGAGCCTTGGCCTCATTCCTAACAGGTACCTTGAATTCTGAGTTTTCCTGGATTTGCTTCTCAAACCATAGCTTGCCCCTACTCCCTGCATCCCACCATTTCAGCACTGGTTTTGACTTTCCTCCATCAGTTAAGCAATCCACAGTTCTCCGATTTACTTTTAGCATTCTGATTCAGGATTATAGGTGATTTTAGTTTCATCAAAAACATAGAGTCCTGTTTCTGTTTCCTATTTTCCTTGTTTTCAGATGACTTTTCAGAAGGGATTGGAAATGGCTTTGCTCTTCCAACTTGGAACTGGATGCCTTTTATAGACTTTTAAAGAAGGCTTTGTTTTTGTTTTCTGGCTAGCAGTAAATGGTGTGACAATCCACGTGGTCTTTGGCCCATAGGGATTTGCAGAATTCCTTTATATTCAGGAGATGCTTTGGTTAGGGATCTTTGGTAGCAAATAAAGGAAACCAACACTGATTAACTTAAGCTCACAAAATCCAAGGACAAGCTGAGTGTCCAGGTCTCAGAAGGGGCAGAGGCCAGGAGAACTACAAGGATCTCAGTAGGAGGAACTAACCAGCTGTTTCTTCACTGGGCTGTTTTAAAAGGATTGCACCCAACAATTCCTGTTCTTTTGTCACTTCACTGAAGAGTCAAATTGCAAGAAGAGAAAATCTGATTGTCCAAACTAGGATCACATGTCCATTGCTTAAGCATTCTTAGCCAAAATACAGGGGAAGTGATGTTGGCAGTCAAAATAAAACAAACAAATAAATAGATGTCCATGCAGGTGATAATTTTATAGGGTTGGAGAGGTTAATGGAAGCTAAGTTTGCTTTTTTGAGATCTTTCAGGCAAAATTCTCCTTGGGACGTGCCAGTGCTATTGGCAAGTCACCTTTATAATGTGCCTGGCTGGTACAGGCTGCACACACTTGGAGAAGCGTGGTGCACTTGCCACCATAAACTCATCTGAATTCTCTTAAGTAGGACTCTCTTGAAATGGTTTCCATAGGATATTTTGGGCTAGGATTCTTTGGAGCAGAATTATGAAATCTTTCTAGGAAGAAAGTGCTTTTATTTTTTAAAACTCAAGTTTGAACAGCATCTTTCTAGGAAGAGTCCCTGAGATAACTGTGCTGTTTTCAGTGGGGAAGAAGTTTAGTTCTTCACTCCAGATTCCTGTGAGGACGCAGGGTCCTGTCTCTCACACTGCAGGGTAGTCTCCATAGTAATTTATGAACCATAGCTTCAGGATCCGCTTGACTTAGCATTTGAGAAAGGGAAGAACAATCAAGTATGTTTTCTTTTCTTTTCTTTTGAGACAGAGTCTCACTCTGTTGCCCACGCTGTGGTGCAGCGGCACAGTCTCGGCTCACAGTAACCTCTGCCTCTGGGGTTCAAGCAATTCTCGTGCCTTAGCCTCCTGAGTAGCTGGGACTACAGGCACACACCACCACGCCCAGCTAATTTTTGTATTTTTAGTAGAGAAAGGGTTTCTTCATGCTGCCCAGGCTGGTCTTGAACTCCCGAGCTCTAACAATCCATTCACCTCAGCCTCCCAAAGTGCTAGGATTACAGGCGTGAGCCACCGCACCCAGCCTCAAGTGTGTTTTCTAAGTCCTTCTCTTTGCAGATCAAATGGTAATCTTTGCAGCCAAGCACCCATCTAAAATAACATCAATATTTCAGTCTCAAGAGGCAAGCCAGTCTTAAAAGTTTGTGAACTGTCAGCACAATTAAACCAAGACTCTGGCATGGCACAAAGACATTTCCCAGAAACTTTAGGCCCCAAAGAAGACTTATGTCAAACATCAGATAGAATAGTTTCAGATTTCTCAAGAAAAGGAAAATTACAGTAATATTTATAAGAGGAATCGGTACAAATCCAATGTTTTCGTAAAGTCATCAGTTCTCAGACTTCAGCATGAGAGGGCTTTTGAATAAATAATGTGGAGTTAGTGTGAATATTTGGTGTTTGGAAAATTTATTAGCCAAATTAACCTCAGAAACATTGCCCTCTTCTGGAAGGCCTTTTACATAGCTTTTCTGCAGAGGTATAATAATGCAATATGAATTTAATGAGGAACATATCTGTACCAGATCTTTTTCTAAACCCTGCCAATCAAATGTACATGTCTAGTCCTTTCTAGTTGCAATACAAATGGAAATGTCACCTTTGAAATGCTGCCAAAGTTAGGGCCTGAGAATTACAATACATGCAGACTATTTTAGCTGTTTTCAAAATACTTGGCATTTAGCAAATTATGTGAAACAGTATTTATCTTCGTTAGCTTAAGCAATCTATAGTATCATCCTCATTTTGCAGAAGAGGAAGCTGAAAAAGCTAGAGAATATGAGAGACAAGTATTGAAACTAAAGAAAGATTAAATGAGGCAGGCACTAAAATGACTTCAGTTTGTGGATCTGAAAGTGGGCCCCTAAGCTCTGCTTCTAAGAAGCCAGAAATTGCTTAGGATAACGTGGCCTGAAAGTGGTAAACTAAATTCAGCAAAGAAGAAAAGTGGCTTGGTGGCTGGCGAGATAATACAGTTGGCAAATTGTAAGTCTTACAGAATTACAACCAAGATAGGAAGTGATGTTTTTTCTTGTTAGATTTTTAAAAGACAATGACACTGAAAGGGGGTTCAGTCAATCTTGTCAGCTAAGTGTCCTAGAAGGAGGGGGATAATCATCTTGGGCTACAACCAGCTGAAACAAGGTACCTTGCCCTGCTGAGGTATGAGAGGTCTAAGCGAGGAATGTGTCCCATTCTGATGATAGCGTCAACAATTCCACGATGATGGATAAAGTCTGACAACTTCTGGGCTAAAACAAATTCTTGAATTTTCACCCCAATACACTATCATGCTTTTTTGTTTAATATGCTGCAAATTCAGTTCAGTGAACATTTTTTGAGCACCTCCAATTTTTAAAAAACGAACCCTAGTGTTACTACCAATGCTTCTAGAATATTTATAATAATAAATTTCTTGTGAAACATAGCAGGCAGGTCATTAATCCCTTTTAAAGTACGATTTAATGCAAGGCTTCATGACAGGAAGTGAGCATGATAATAAAAACCTTTACTGCTTAAAACCACACTTAATATTTTTATGACCCAGTCGGCCTGACAAAATATTCTCTGTGAGTCATCACTTCAAAGTGAGGGCCTGGGGACTTACTGAAGACATAACAGCAGGCCTCATGCCCATTGTAGACAGCCCCTTGAACTTGAACTGCTCAGGCAAGACCTTTCAAGTAAGAAGAAATACACCAGAGGGTCACTACAGAGTGTCCTTGTGTATACCATGGTCTAGGAAGCCATGTGACTAGGTGCATTTATTTTCAATCTCTCAATCATATTTTTGACAGCTTAGGTTTTGTATGGTTTTAGCTTTACTCATAACTGACCACATTCTACTGACTAAAGAGATCATGGAGCCTTACGTGATCCTATATAGTTTGTGTAGAGCTAAAATAATTATGTCAACTTCATTACAATAAAGGTTTAACCTGGAGCCATTTGCCAACTGTGGGTTGAGGGGAGAAACAGTTTGCAATGAACCACTCATTAGTTGCCTTAGTTTTTGGGAAATGATCAAGACAGCCTTAACATGTCTTTTAAACCAAAATAAGAGCAAATAAGGGAATATAGGAACCTCTTTGGCTTGTGTATAGGACTTTCTAACATTATTACTACTACCATAATACATATTTTTGATGATCTCTTTTCTTATAAAGTTCCAGGGGTTAGAAATCCCACCGCTGGCATTTGATACCCTTAAAAATGTTTCAAATTCTTCACAGTCAGAAATATTTTCTATCTATCTCTTATCTAAATCTTACAACTTGTTACTTGAAAGCCATTTCCTCTTCTATTTATTTTATTCTATTTTGAGGCAGACTCTTGCTCTGTCACCCAGGCTGGAGTGCAGTGGTGCGATCTCGGCTCACTGCAACCTCCATCTCTCAGGTTCAAGCGATTTTCCTGCCTCAGCCTCCTGAGTAGCTGGGACTACAGGCATGCACCCCCACGCCTAGCTAATTTTTGTATTTTTAGTAGAGATGGGGTTTCTTTGTGTTGGCCAGACTGGTCTGGAACTTGTGACCTCGGGTGATCCACCCATCTCAGCTTCCCAAAGTGCTGGGATTACAGGCGTGAGCCACTGTGCCTGGCCTCCCTTTTCTTTAGATTCAAAGACAATGGATTCACTCATCATCTAAAACTTATTGATTGAAACGTGTTTCATGTACCAGACACTACTCTAGACACAGATGATTGAGCAGTGAACAAATAGGATCCCTACACTGGTGGTGTTTACATTCTGGCAAATGTTGTCTTACATGGTGGAAACCTTTTTACATGTGAACGTGACCAACCGAGCTCTTCTGTTGCCCATCTGGAACCTTCCATGTTTCTCAAAGGAAGCCACTTATTAAAGCTAAGTGGTTCTTATCTGGCTTTCATCTCCTCTCTCCACAAATTTTCAATCTCTTTTCCCCACTATCTGCTGTTCCCAATACACTGCCTCTTGTTTTTCATTCTTCAACTATCCTAAAAAAAGAAAAAAAAAGTAGAAAGTAAACACACACACACAGACACAAATCCCACATAAACAGATGCTTGCAATTATTCTCTTCGGGAATAAGAGCAATTTTGAAATCAGGAGCTAGACCTATTTCCATTCCTACCTGGGTTCATTTACTCATTCATTTAGCAAGCATTTAAAATTATGTATTTGTAGAAATGTCTAAACTGTAGAAAAGTTCAAGGAGAAAATAACGCACCCTCATATTCCCACCATCCGGAATTAACCACAGTTAACATCTTGGCATAATTGCTTCCAGTCTTGTGAGCACTTCATGTGGAGTTGTAAGAATAACCGTAGGTGAAGCACGGTGGCTCACGCCGGTAATCCCAGCACTTTGGGAGGCCGAGGCGGGTGGATTGCTTGAGACCAGCCTGGGCAACATGGTGAAACCCCGTCTCTACAAAAAAAAAAAAAAAAAAAAAAAAAAAATACAAAAATTAACTGGGCATAGTGGTACGTGCTTGTAGTCCCAGTTACTTGGGAGGCTGAGATGAGAGGATCGCTTGAGCTGGGGGAGTAGAGACTGCTGTGAGCTGTGATCACACCACTACACTCCAGCCTGGGTGACAGACTGACACCCTACCTCATAAAGCAAAAACAAAAAACCCCAACAACCCTAAACCTAATAATAAATGCTACCCCTGTTTATCAGCACTTAACTCCATAACAGTACCCATTAGGTGCTTCATTATACTCAGTTACTAGGAAGAAGAGGGAATGGTTTCCATGGAATTTCCTCAAAACCTTGTTTCTTGAGATGCAGCTGAATGACATGTGGCAGCCCTTGTTGCAGAAGATTCGCATCCCAACTCCCACTTCAGGGTCCTTGCCACACCACCACAAAGCTTGTCTGTGTACACATGAGCATACCCCGGCAATGGCTCTTCTGTTATCTACAAAATATTTGGGGGTGGGTTTGGTAGTTGGACACTACTGAACTCAGGCTCTTGTGAACTCAGACTTAACTGCAAATGATTAAAAACACACACACGTACTCTTCTCTCTCTCTCTGTAACATACACACACATACACACCCCATTGGCTAAAATAATTAAAAAATGTTTAAGATAAATCATTTTTGACAGTGATTGCTCCTGGGGGACGGGTAGCAAGTTACATTGGGAACTGCCCCAATTTCTTCCCAACTCATGTATCCACGGGCTGGGAGGAATTTCCCAGCAAGCCTCTCCCACCCATTTGATCCTCTGGCAGTCTTATTTCAGGGATTAAGTCTGTCTGAGTTCAGTTCTGATAAGTGACACAGAGGGAGAGGGTTTCAGTGCTTCTCATGCCTTTTGCAGGGAAAGGGATTTTTGATTTTTTCTGTCCCTGATGAGGTTGTGGTGGGGTGTTAAGGAGGGCAGATTAGCTCCAGGTGCAGCCTGTTTCATTCCTTGCCTTGCCTTCTCCCCTCAGCCCTGAACCAAGTATAGGATCAGACATGTTTGGCTTGCCTTTCACCCTGCCCAAGAGGGAAACCATGCTCGCAGAGCTGATGGGGCTGACGGCAGCAAGAGCCCTGATCCGAAGCCCTTGTTTGACTACAGGCCAAGTGTTTCAAACAGCAGGTCTTTCATAGCTGGGAAAACCCCAAGCTAGACCTGCTGGACACACCGCACAACCACATACGGCTCAGCTCATGTCAACAGAACTGATAACCAAATTGGGCTTCTTGGCTTCCTGTCCCAGGCAGCCTTGCCAGCCCGCTACCCTCCAAGTCCCAATTAACAGGCGGCTACGCTATAACCATAAGGGGGGAGTGGAGGGTTTGTTTACCACATAGTTAACAGGCAAATACAACTTAATCACAAGGAAAACAGCTTTTATGAGAATCATCTTGAAGTCCTTCTACAGCCCTAATAAACCATCCAGGAAGCCAAAACCAAGTTCTCTTCGATTTTGTCCCTTAGGAGAAAGGCCAGTAGGGACAGGTGGAGAGGCATATGGTCTTGCTTTTTGACCACTTACAGCTGCCAGATGAAGTGAACGTCTCTTCCCAGTCTGAAGATTTCTCCAAGTGATCGCTCTATGTGATCCTTCTGTGATGGGCTGCAGGTGACCTTGAATCGCAAAGTGGGGAGGGAATGTGTCTTTTCGGCAGAACCCACTGAGCACCAGGAACTTTGGACACAGGCTCTCAATCCTTATTCCATAATTGTACGGAAGACCCTTGTCTTCTTTCTACAGAGGGGAAAACCAAAGCTTGGCCAGATTGAGTAACTTTAGAAAATTACACAGTTTAAGGGCAAAACTGCGATTTGAACCCAGGTCAGATGGACTCCAAAGTCCATTTCTTTCTACTCCACATCTACCATCAAAGGATCTGGATTCCAGCTTTGGGCCTAACAGAGATTGGTCATAGGATACTAGGCAAATCTCTTAACAGCTTAGCACTAATTTCATTATCAGTAAAATGTGGTTGTGGGAGAATGAGATTTGATAATGTAGACTTGTAAAACCTTATGCCAAGCCCAGTGGTATTACTTGCACTAAAGAAAGAAGCACTCCAGGGCTGGACAGTGGCTTCTCAGAGTCCCAATTTATTACTGCAAGGCTTGTTGGTTGAAAATTAAGAGACTTGATATTTTATTTGAAATTCTGATTTTTTTTCTTTTTTTAAAAAAAATTTAAGTGCAGGGGTACATGTGCAGGATGTGCAGGTTTGTTATGTAGGTAAATGTGTGCCATGGTGCTTTGCTACACCTATCAACTCATCACAGGTATTAAGCCCAGCATGCATTAGCTATTTTTCCTGATGCTCTCTCTCCCCCGGCCCCTCCCTGCCATGCCCCAGTGTGTGTTATTCCCCTCCTGTGTCCATGTGTTCTCATCGTTCAGCTCCCACTTATAAGTGAGAACATGTAGTGTTTGGTTTTCTGTTCCTGAGTTAGTTTGCTGAGGATAATGGCTTCCAGCTCCATCCATGTCCCCGCAAAAGACATGATCTCATTCCTTTTTACTGCTGCATAGTATTCCATGGTGTATATGGACCACATTTTCTTTATCCAGTCTATCATTGATGGGCATTTGGGTTGATTCCATGTCTTTGCTATTGTGAATAGTGCCGTAATGAACACAGGCATGCATGTATCTTTATAATAGTATGATTTATATTCCTTTGGGTACATATCCAGTAATAGAATTGCTGGGTCGGGTGGTATTTCTGGTTCTAGATCTTTGAGGAATCACCACACTGTCTTCCACAATGGTTGAACTAATTTACATTCCCAATAACAGTGTAAAAGTGTTCCTATCTCTCCGCAGCCTCACCAGCAACTGTTGTTTCTTGATTTTTTAATAATTGCCATTCTGACTGGTGTGAGGTGGTATCTCATTGTGGTTTTGATTTGCATTTCTCTGATGATCAGAATATTGAGTTTTTTAAATATGTTTTTTGGCCACATGTGTGTCTTTTGAGAAGTGTCTGTTCATGTCCTTTGCCCACTTTTTAATGTTTTTTTTTTCTTTCCTGTACCTTTTTTTAAGTGTTTTGTAGACTGGATATCAGACCTTTGTCAGATGGATAGATTGCAAATTTTTTCTCCCATTCTGTAGGTTGTTTGTTTGCTCTGATGATAGTTTCCTTTGCTGTGTAGAAGCTCTTTAGTTTAATTAGATCCCATTTGTCAATTTTTGCTTTTGTTGCAATTGCTTTTGGCATTTTTGTTATGAAATTTTTGCCTGTGCCTATGTCCTGAATGGTATTGCCTAGATTTTCTTCTAGGGTTTTTATAGCTTTGGGTTTTACATTTAAGTCTTGAATTCATCTTGAGTTAATTTTTGTATAAGGTGTAAGGAAGGGGTCCAGTTTCAATTTTCTGCATATAGCTAGCCAATTCTCCTAGCACCATTTATTAAATAGGGAATCCTTTCCCCATTGCTTGTTTTTGTCAGGTTTGTCGAAGATCAGATGGTTTTAGGTGTGCAGTCTTATTTCTGAGTTCTCTGTTCTGTTCCACATCTGGTCTATATGTCTGTTTTGTACAAGTACCATGCTGTTTTGGTTACTGGCGCCTTGTAGCGTAGTTTGAAGTCAGGCAGTGTGATGCCTCCAGCTTTTTCTTTTTGCTTAGGATTGTCTTGGCTATTAGGGCTCTTTTTTGGTTCCATATGAATTTTTAAATAGTTTCTTCTAATTCTGTGAATTATGTCAATGGTAGTTTAATGGGAATAGCACTGACTCTATAAATTACTTTGTGCAGTATGGCCATTTTCCCAATATTGATTCTTCCTATGCTTGAGCATGGAATGTTTTTCCATTTGTTTGTGTCTTCTCTGATTTCCTTGAGCAGTGGTTTGCAGTTCTCCTTGAAGAGGTCCTTCACTTCCCTTGTTAGCTGTATTCCTATGTATTTTATTCTCTTTGTAGCAGTTGTGAATGGGAGTTCATTCATGATTTGGCTCTCTGCTTGTCTATTGTTGGTGTATAGGAATGCTTGTGATATTTGCACATTGATTTTGTATCCTGAGACTTTGCTGAAGTTGCTTATCAGCTTAAGAAGCTTCTGGGCTGAGATGATGGGTTTTCTGGATGTAGGATCATGTCATCTGCAAACGAAGATAATTTGACCTCCTCTCTTCCTATTTGAATATCCTTTATTTCTTTCTCTTGCTGATTGCCCTGGCCAGCACTTCCAATACTATGTTGAAGAGGAATAGTGAGAGAGGGCGTCTTTGTCTTGTACCGCTTTTCAAGGGGAATGCTTCCACCTTTGCCCATTCAGTATGATATTGGCTGTGAGTTTGTCATAAATGGCTCTTAATATTTTGAGGTATGTTCCTTCAACACCTAGTTTATTGAGAGTTTTTAAATGAAGCAATTTGAATTTTATCGAAGGCCTTTTCTGTGTCTATTGAGATAATCATGTGGTTTTGTCTTTAGTTCTGTTTATGTGATGAATCACATTTATTGATTTGTGTATGTTGAACAGACCTTGCATCCTGGGATGAAGCCAGCTTGATAGTGGTAGGTAAGCTTTTTGATGTGCTGCTGGATTCGGTTTGCCAGTATTTTATTGAGGATTTTTGCATTGAGATCAGGGAGAGTGGCCTGAAGTTTTCTTTTTTTGTTGTATCTCTGCCAGGTTTTGGTGTCAGAGTGATTTTGGCCCCATAAAATGAATTAAGGAGGAGTCCCTTCTTTTTAATTGTTTGGAATAGTTTCAGAAGAAATGGTACCAGCTAGTCTTTCTACCTCTGGTAGAATTCAGCTGTAAATCTGTCTGATCCTGGACTCTTTTTGGTTGATAGGCTATTTATTACTCAATTTCAGAACTCATTATTGTTCGATTGAAGAAGGGATTCAACTTCTTCCTGGTTCAGTCTTGGGAGAGTGTTTGCATCCAGAAATGTATCCATTTCTTCCAGATTTTCTAGTTTATGTGTATAGAGGTGTTTACAGTATTCTCTGATGGTTGTTTGTATTTCTGTGGGGTCAGTGGTGACATCCCCTTTATCATTTCTGATTGTGTCTATTTGATTCTTCTCTCTTTCTGTCTTTATTAGTCTAGCTAGTGGTCTGTGATGGTTAGCATTGAGTGTCAACCTGATTGGATTGAAGAATGCGAAGTATTGTTCCTGGGTGTGTCCGTGTGGGTGTTGCCAAAGAGATTAACATTTGAGTCAGTGGACTGGGAGAGGCAGACCTACCCTGAATCTGGGTGGGCACCATCTAATCAGCTGCCAGTGTGGCTAGAATAAAGCAAGCAGGAGAAGATGGAAGGGCAGACTTGCTGAGTCTTCAGGCCTTCATCTTTCTCCCATGCTGGATGCTTCCTGCCCTTGAATATTAGATTCCAAGTTCTTCAGCTTTTGGACTCTTGGACTTATACCAGTGGTTTGCTAGGGGCTGTCAGATCTTTGGCCACAGACTGAAGGCTGCACTGTTGGCTTCCCTACTTCTGAGGTTTTGGGACTTTGACTGATCCACCACTGGCTTCCTTGCTCCTCAATTTGCAGACAACCTATTGTGGGACTTTACCTTGTGATTGTGCAAGTCAGTTCTCCTTAATAAACTCCCTTTCATATATACATATATCCTATTAGCTCTCTCCCTGGAGAAAACCCTAATACTCAGTCTATTTTATTAATTTTTTCAAAAAACTAGATCCTGGATTTATTTATTTTTCGAAGGGTTTTTCATGTCTCTACCTCCTTCAGTTCCACCCTGATCTTGGTTATTTCCTATCATCTGCTAGCTTTGGGGTTTGTTTGCTCTTAGTTCTCTAGTTGTTTTAGTTGTGATGTTAGATGTCAATTTGAGATCTTTCTAGCTTTTTGATGTGGTCATTTAGTGCTATAAGTTTTCCTCTTAACACTGCTTTAGCTACATCCTAGAGATTCTGGTACATTGTCTCTTTGTTCTCATTAGTTTCAAAGAACTTCTTGATGTCTGCCTTAATTTCATTATTTTCTCAGGAGTCATTCAGGAGCAGGTTGTTCAATTTCCATCCAGTTATGTAGTTTTGAGTGAGTTTCTTAATCTTGAGTTCTAATTAGATTGCTTTGTGGTCTGACAGACTGTTATAATTTCAGTGTTTCTTTTTTTTTGCATTTGCTGAGGAGTGTTTTACTTCTGATTATGTGATCAATTTTAGAGTAAGTGCCATGTGGCACTGAGGGGAATGTATGTTGTGTTGTTTTTGGGTAGAGAGTTCTGTAGGTATCTATCAGATCCACTTGATCTAGAGCTGAGTGCAGGTCCTGAATATCTTTGTCAATTTTCTGTCTTGATGATCTAATATTGACAGTGGGGTATTAAAGTCTCCAACTACTATTGTGTGGGAGTCTAAGCCTCTTTGTCAGTCTCTAATAACTTGTTTTATGAATCTGGGTTCTCCTATATTGGGTGCATATATATTTAGGATAGTTAGCTCTTGTTGAATTGAACCCTTTACCATTATGTAATGCCCTTCTTTGTCTTTTTTGATCTTTGTTGGTTTAAAGTCTGTTTTGTAAGAAACTAGGATTGCAACCCCTGCTTTTATCTGATTTCCATTTTGTTGGTAAATTTTCCTTAATCCCTTTATTTTGAGACTATGTGTGTCCTTGCATGTGAGATGGGTCTCTTGAACACAGCACACTGATGGGTCTTGACTCTTTATCCAGCCTGCCATTCTGTGTCTTTTAATTGGGGCATTTAGCCCATTTCCATTTAAGGTTAATATTGTAATGTGTGAATTTGATCCTGTCATCATGATTCTAGCTGGTTATTTTGCAGACTTGTTTATGTAGTTGCTCCATAGTGTTATTGGTCTGTGAACTTCAGCGTGTTTTTATAGTGGCCAGAACATTTTTTCCTTTCCATATTTAGTGCTTCCTTCAGGAGCTTTTGCAAGGTGGACCTGGTGGTGATGAATTCCCTTGGCATTTGCTTGTCTGAAAAGGATTTTATTTCTCCTTTGCTTATGATGCTTAGCTTGGCCGGATATGAAATTCTGAATTGGAAATTCTCTTTTTTAAGAATGTTGAATATTGGCCTCCAATCTCTTCTGGCTTGTAGGATTTCCAATGAGAGGTCTACTATTAGTCTGATAGGCTTCCCTTTGTAGGTTACCTGGCCTTTCTCTCTGGCTGTCCTTAACATTTTTTTCCTTCATTCCTACCTTGGAGAATCTGATGATTATGTGTCTTGGGGTTGATCTTCTAATGGAATATCTTACTGGAGTTTTCTGGATTCCCTGAATTTGAATGTTGGCCTGTCTTTCTAGGTTGGGGAAGTTCTCCTGGATGATATCCTGAAATATGTTATCCAATTTGGTTCCATTCTCCTTGTTCCTTTCAGGTACCCCAATCTGTTATAGGTTTGGTCTTTTTATATAATCTCACATTTCTTGGAGGTTTTGTTTATTCCTTTTTATTCTTTTTTCTCTAATCTTGTCTGCCTGTCTTATTTCAGGAAGACGGTCTTCAAGCTTTGAGATTCTTTCCTCCACTTGGTCTATTTGGCTATTGATACTTGTGATTGCATTGTGAAGTTCTCTTGTTGTGTTTTACAGCTCCATCAGGTCATTTATGTTTCTCTCTCAACTGGTTATTCTAGTTAACACCTCCTGTAATCTTTTATCATGGTCTTAGCTTCTTTGCATTGGGTTAGAACATAATCGTTTAGCTCAGCAAAGTTTGTTATTACCCACTTTCTGAAGACTACTCCTGTCAGTTCATCCATCTCAGCTTCAGCACAGTTCTGTGCCCTGCTAGAGAGGTGTTGCGATCGTTGGAGGAGAAGAGGCACTGTGGTGAAATTTTGATTTTTTTAAATTAGTAAGCATTTTATTCAACATCAACAACATGTTGTAAGTCATAGAATACTTAGGAATAGAAAATGATGTCTGTCCTTTAGGTGTATATCCATGGGAACTTACACTTAATGTTCAAAAGAATCAGTCATGTTGGGGAAGGGGCTTGCAGACATTCTTAGTCACCCAGCACTCATCTGTCTCTTTCACTTTCCTAATGGGACTTTGTATAGTAGATGCCCCTGACACCAATAGCTTAAGCATGCCCTGAGAATAACCCTGAATGGCAGATGCAGCTGAATGTGCGTTTGGAGTTCTGAGTTAAGGAATCTGGGAGTGGCCAACCTGGAGATTCATTCCTTATCTATGAGGAACATCTGAGCCCCTGGCTGATCCTGTGGAATACTGTACAGGGGACTGAGGTCCTATGTTTTGGGTTAAATAAAGGTTGCCAGGTGGAGGCTTTTAGGGGGAGGGTGTGAAGTGAAGATGCTATATAAACTGCATGCTTTTTGCAAGCAGTTGTGGTCCTCCTGTTTAGCCCACTGCCACTGGACTCTCTCCTTGTATGTAAGCTCCCAATAAAATCCAGGTTGCATCATCTATGTCTCTTCTTCAGGCTCTTGAACCTCGTGCCATCCCCATTAGAGTTGATGGGGTTCAGCACAACAGACCTCAATATTATTTATCAGTTCTCCCACCTGCATGCCCACCCCATCTTGAACTCCAGGAACAAAGGTAACGTGAGGGTAGGTTTGCTGAGCTTCTAATAAAATTCTTTTGGGAGAGTTGGAATTTTAGCCCAGGTTGGAAGAATTCATCATTTCTCAAACTGTGTGATCTATATTTACTAAAGTTTTGCACATAGGTTTAAATCATCTTCTCATGTGAATATTTTAACTTCTTTCCCCATATATGAATATAATTGTGTTGAAACTGTCACTTATTTAAGATAACTTTTAGCATTATCAAGACATGAGAATATGAGGAAGAATGCATCATGGTCTTGCCATTGGATTTTCTGGTTGTAATGTGGTGGTAGCATGCATGACTCAAATGCTGAATGACTTTCCATTGCTGAGAGTCTAAAAGATTCAGGGAGAAGTGGGTGATACTGGAGACCGTTACTACAGGAGTTCTAAGGGAAGAGTGGGTTGGTAAAGTTGGGAAGAAGAAAAAAAGTCTTAACTTGGGTCTTGAAGGATGATTAGGGTTTGTTTAGTTGAGGAGGCAAGGACAGTCTTTTTAAATGGCAAAAGGAAATCAGCTTAAGCAAAATCGCAGAGATAGAAACAAGGAAGGCATTTTTGGAGAAGAGTATCAGAGTGTTAAAAGACTGTGTAGGCCTTGAATACTACAGTAAAGAATATGAATTTTATTCTCTAACATTGGTGAGCTGTTGAAAGTTTCTGGGTGGGGAGTTTCATAATGAAACCTTTGTTTTAGGGAAAATAATCTGAAGGCATTGGGCATTAATAGTCCTCGAAAGTATAATATCAGTGCTATGCCCTTTTCTTGATTACCAACGTGATAATTCCTTTTAGGTTTTGAGTAATTTTTTTTCCAGGTCACTTGGGCTTTTGGAGCTGTGTTAATACACAGTAGGCTGGCTGAGTCCAATGTTCATTTTCTGTTTGCAGTTATTTTCTTTTACTTCATCTCTGCCTCTCTCCATCTCTCTGTAACACCCATCTGATTCACCAACACACACATACAGATAAGCATATCCTACCTACTCCCCTTCTCCCCCACACTCCCACAAGAGTCAGACTTGCTTCTTCCTATTACTATCCATACCCTTCATCCCTGCCATTTTTTTTTTTTTTTTAAATAGAGATGAAGTCTCACTATGTTGTTTAGGCTGTTCCAAACTCCTGGCCTCAAGCAATCCTCCTGCCTTGGCCTCTCAAAGTGCTGCGATGACAGGCATGAGCCACTGCACTTGGTCCCTTCATCCTTTTTAAAACTTATTTTAAATTTAATATTTTAATTTGTATTTCTTTTATCTTACTTCAGATTCAGGGGATATATGTACAGGTTTGTTACATGTTTGTATTGTGTGATGATGAAGTTTGAGCTTCTATCGATCCCATCACCCAAGTGGTGGATGTAGTACTTGAAAGGTGGTTTTTCAACCTTTACTCCTCTCCCTCCTTCCTTGTGTCTGGAGTCCCCAGTGTCTACTGTTCCCATTTTTGTCCCTGTGTACCCAATGTTTAGCTGCCACTTATAAGAACATGCAGTATTCTGTTTGTTGTTTCTGTGTTAATTCCCTTAAGATAACGGCCTCCAGCTACATCCATGTTGCTGCCAAAAACATGAGTTGATTCTTTTTTATGGCTGTGTGTATTCTATGGTCATACATTTTATCCTTGATTCCTAATTTCCCTGGTCAATTCTCTTTTTTTCAGATCATAAGAAAGCCTTGAAATTAATTTACTTCCCTTACAATTTCATTTATTCTACATTTACTGAGAGCCTATTGGGTCCTAGGTATTGTCGTAGCTTCTGGAGACACGAAGTTAAGAGATGGTACCTGTCCTTCAGTGTCAATATAGTGGGAAAGATTCATAATATACAGTCCTCACTTAACCTATCTTCAGTGGGTTCTTGGAAACCGCAACTTTACATGAAATGACATGTAATGAAAACAGTTTTCTGGTTTTTTTTTTTTTTTTGGCAGGGTCTCATTCTCCCACTCAGGCTGGAGTGCAGTGATGTGGTCTTGACTCACTGCAATCTCGATCTCCTGGGCTCAAGCAATCCTCCTGCCTCAGCCTCCTGAGTAGCTGGGACTACAGGCGTGCACCACCACATCTGGCTATTTTTTAAAAAAATTATTTTTGTAGAGATGAGGCCCCACTATGTTGCCCAGGCTGGCCTCAAACTCCTGTGCTCAAGTGATTCTTCTGCCTTGGCCTCTCGAAATGCTGAAATTACAGGTGTGAGCCACTGAGCCCAGCCAAAAAACCCAGTTATTCTCCTCATTGATGTTATAATGAAAAGACATTATTTGAGGATCTGCTGTATGTCATTTTGCTTCAAGTCACAGTTTCCAAGAACCTATTAATAACATTAAGAACTTACTGTATATGTTATTACAATATCAAATGATAAGGTTTCCATTTAGAAGTACAGACAAGGTATGAATACCTCACTGTGATAATCCAAAGAGGCCGACCCCTTTCTTGTCTATTCTTTCAGGAAACCAAGATAGAGAAATGTGTTCTACCTTTGCCCAGTCAAATACTTCCCCTCAGGACTTTGAATCTTGATCTAGTGAAGCAAAGAAACTTGGAGGGAAGGAGTTCATTCTGGGAAGAATGACAGCAGTGATAAGGATGTTAGTGGCAGTATCCAGTGGCTAGTATTGGTGGCTGGTGGCTTTACCACTGTCTTCATCACCAGGCTGGTTCTGTGGGATTATTTTGGCTGTGATTCTGGCTTCCTTGGCAATCTTGGTTCTAGCTAATTTACTGACCCTTGTTCTCAAGCCTTTCTAGCAATTCTTGGAACAACCCTGAGTGGTGTCATAAATGTATTTTTGACTTAAATAAAAATTGCTTACAATTAAGCATACTGGCTAATAATGCAAGAAGTAGCCACAGATTGTCAGGGAAATTAGCGTAGGGGAATTTGGGTCTTATTGGACTAAAAGCTGTGAAAAATCCAGTTAGAATTTAAGGATTGGTAAACTCTAGCTTGTGTAACACAATAGGGAAATAACTAATTCAATTATGGTTTGTAATAAACTGGAATAAAGTGCGCCTTGAAAGCCATTACCATAGACCAAGATGAAGAGCATGAAAAATTTAGCACCCATGGGTTCGTGGATTGCTTGTAGGGGCCCTGAACAGCTTAAAGAGAATGTGAAGCTCAAGGCCCTGAGTTATTGGCCTAGAACCACAGCCTGAAATTCAGGAAATTTCTATGATTGTGCTAAAATATTTTATCATCTGTTGCAGCTACAGAGCTGAGGTCGCTACACACTAATTTTTTTTTTTTTTTGAGACAGGGCAGAGTCTCACTCTGTTACCCAGGCTGGAGTGCAGTGGTGCGATCTTGGCTCACTGAAGCCTCGATCTACCAGGCTTACTCCTGCTCAGCCTCAGCCTCTTCAGTAGCTGGTACTAAAGGTGTGCACCATCACGCCCAGCTAATTTTTGTATTTTTTTGTAGAGATGGGATTTTGCTATGTTGCCCAGTATGGTCTCAAACTCCTGACCTCAAGTGATCTGCCTGCCTCAGCCTGCCAAAGTGCTGGGATTATAGACATGAGCCACCACGTCTGGCCAAACCAAACAGTTTTATCCTGTGTGTTGCTAAATTATATCAATTGAATTTGCAACCTTATGGGATCTCTTATTTGATAGTAAAGATGTGTGTTGGGAAATAATGAGATCCAGAGAATTGAAAGGAGAATTCAGGTATGTTGAACATATAACCTCACCTGAGTTTCACTTGCCGGCTGTGGTAGAAAAAATATTCCTAAGTTGTCCATGTCCTAATTCCTGGAACCTGTAAATATGTTCCCTTACAAAGGAAAAGAAACTTTGCAAATTTGGTTAGGGTTAAGGACCTTGAGTTGGAGAGACCATCCTGGATTATCCATGTGGGCCCAATCTAGTCATGTGAATCCCTAAAAGCAATGAACCTTCCCCAGCTAAAGCCAGAGAGAGATCTGACTATGGAAGATAGGTCAAAGAGAGGTGCAACATTGCTGACTTCGAAGATGGAGGAAGGGGGTGCACAGCTAGGAAATGATGGCAGCTTCTAGAAGCTGGAAAAGGCAAGGACACAGATTCTCCCCTAGATCTCACAGAAGGGAGCACAGCCCTGCCAACACCTTAATTTTAGCTCAATGAGATCCATGTTGGACTTTTATACTGCAGAAAGAAGTGTAAAACAATAAACTTGTGTTGCTTTAAGCAGCCAAATTTTTGGTAATTTGTTACAGCAACTATAGAAAATATATCATTCAAAGAAGCTCCTTCTTCATTTTCTGATTAGAGTGTTCTTCATTTTCTGATTAGAGTGTTCTTTCTGATTCGAATGTTCTTCATTTTCTGATTAGAGTGTTATTTCACAAAACCCTCTCACCTAAGGGATTAATTTGCAAGAAACCATTTATCCTTATGTCCCCCTCATCTACTCATTTTGTTTAGACCCTAAACAATATCTGTACTAATGTGACTTTAGGTTGTCTCTCTTTACAGAGAGTCTGAATGTATTTGGGTGTATATATAGAGTTGCATTGTGTTAGTAGAAACACTTATTTTTTGAAGTTTAAGAATGAGAAAAAGTATTTTCCTTCACAATGGTCGTTTTTTTGAAGTATCTTTTCTTTTTTATTTTATTTTCTGGGGTATATGTACAGGATGTGCAGGTTTGCTACATAGGTAAATGTGTGCCATGGTGGTTCGCTACACCTATCAACTCATCACCTAGGTATTAAGCCCAACATGCATTAGCTATTTTTCCTGATGCTTTCCCCCACCAGCCTCCCCCAACAGGCCCCAGAGTGTCTTATTCCCCTCCCTCCCTGTGTCCATGTGTTCTCATTGTTCAGCTCCCACTTATAAATGAAAACATGTTGTGTTTGATTTTCTGTTCCTGCATTAGTTTGCTGAGGATAATGACTTCCAGCTTCATGTCCCTGCAAAGGACATGATCTTGTTCCTTTTTATGGCTGCATAGTATTTTGTGGTGTATATATACCACATTTTCTTTATCCAGTCTATCATTGGTGGGCATTTGGGTTGATTCCATGTCTTTGCTATTGTGAATAGTGCTGCAGTGAACATACATGAACATGTATCTTTATAATAGTATGATTTATAATTCTTTGGGTATATACCCAGTAATGGGATTGCTGGGTCAAATGGTATTTCTTGCTCTAAATCTTTGAGGAATCACCACACCATCTTCCATAATGGTTAAACTAATTTACATTGCTACCAACAGCATAAAAACATTCTTATCTCTCCAAAACCTTGCCAGCATCTGTTTCTTGACTTTTTAATAATTGCCATTCTAACTGGTGTGAGATAGTATCTCATTGTGGTTTTGATTTGCATTTCTCTAATGATCAGTGATGTTGAGCTTTCTTTCATCATATGTTTTCTGGCTGCATGTATGTCTTCTTTTGAGAAGTGTCTGTTCATGTCTTTTGCCCACTTTTTAGTGTTTCCTTTTTTTCTTGTAAATTTGCTTAAGTTCCCGGTAGATTCTGGATATCAGACCTTTGTCAGATTGTTAGATTACAAAAATTTTCTCCCATTCTGTAGATTATCTGTTTGCACTGATGAGAGTTTCTTTTGCTGTGCAAAGCTCTTTAGTTTAATTATATCCCATTTATCAGTTTTTGCTTTTGTTACAACTGCTTTTGGCATTTTTGTCCTGAATTTTTTGCCCATGCCTATGTCCTGAATGGTATTGCCTAGATTTTCTTCTAGGGTTTTTATAGTTTTTGGTTTTGCATGTAATCCATCTTGAATTAATTTTTGTATAAGGTGTAAGGAAAGGTTCCAGTTTCAGTTTTCTGCATATGGCTTGCCAGTTCTCCCAGCACCATTTATTAAATAGGGAATCCTTTCCCCATTGCTTGTTTTTGTCAGGTTTGTCAAAGATCAGATGGTTGTAGATGTGCAGTTTTGTTACCGAGTACTTTATTGTGTATCATTGGTCTATGTGCCTGTTTTTGTACTGGTACCATGCTGTTTAGGTTACTGTAGCCTTGTAGTATAGTTTGAAGTCAAACAGTGTGAGGCTTCTAGCTACCATCATCATTTTTTGGCAGTTGCCTAGTATATAAACTCATTTTCTGTTTTCTCACGACCCTTGGTGGGAAGCTGAAGCCACCTCCCAGTGCAAGGCTGAGAAAGCCACCTACTTGTTTCTCTGGACACTGGCAGTCAGGGAACAGTAATGTGGCCTCACAATGGCTGCCAATCAGTCACATTTACTCAGAAGGTACTGAATATGGGTGCAAATAAGAATGGTGGTAGAGAATTCATTTTGGAGGTGGCAGTGATAAGCAATATCCAGCTTGTTACAGTGCTAGAGGAACAAGCAGCAGTGCCTAGTGCCCAAGGCTGCATTGGGTGCCAGCTGCAGTGTCTACTAGCATTTGCTAGAAGAGGTGGCTGGAAGAGGTGAACTGTTTTGGTAACATGGTTTTGCCTGCCGTTCTGGCTGCCAGCCTCCTTTTGTCTCCACCTCTCCTCTGAGGCTGGCTCTTCAGTCTTCCCAGAGTTTTGGTGAGCTCCCCAAGATACTTTCAGTAAATTACTTTGCTTCTTAAATAATGTAGTATTGATTTATATTACTTGCAATTAAGAACCTTGACTCAAAGGAGAGACAAAGAAAAAGATGATGATGGAGGAGTAGATTAGAACCAGATTGTCAGGAGCCTTCAATAATAATAATAATAATAATAATAATAATAATATTTTTAACACAAGGTCTTGCTCTGTTGCCCAGGCTGCAATGCGGTATTGCAATCAGAGTCCCTGCAGTCTCAAACTCATGGACTCAAGTGATCCTCCTGCCTCTGCCTCCCGAGTAGCTGGGACAACAGGCATGTACCACCACACTTGGCTAATTTTTTAATTTTTTGTAGAGACAGGGTTTTGCTATGTTGCCCAAGCTGGTCTTGAACTCCTGGGCTCAAAGGATCCTTCTACCTCAGCCTCCCAAGTGCTGGTACTGCAGGTGTGAGTCACTGTGCCTGGGCAGCCTTCCATAATTATTAAGAAGTTTGGGCTTTGTCCTGAAGGCAAAGAAAACTCATTGAATAATTTAAACAAAGATAAGTGTAATCAGTTCAGGGTGCTTAACTTATTTTTTGGTAGTAGTGTAAAGGATACTCAGGATGAAGAGATTGCAGAGAGATAGAAAATGGAGATGGGGGCTGGTTAGGAGGATGTTGCAGTAGTTTAGGTGACAAATGATGATGACAAAAAATCACAGCGACAGAAGAGCTGGAAAGAGTAGGGTGAATTAAAAGATATTTAGGAGATAGGCTGTCCAGGAGTTGATGACTGGATTGAAGGGAACAAGACAGTGAAGAATCAAGATGACTTCAAAATTTCTTGAGTTAATAGATGGATGGTGATGTCATTGATTGAGTTAGAAAGGACAAAAGAAGAAATGGGTTTTTGAGAGAAGAGAGTTTGAGGCATGCTGAGTTTGAGATGCTCTTATCCAGATGGAGATGCTCACTAAGCCGATAGAAAGATGGAACAAGGATTCAGCAGAGAAGTACAGACAAAAGGAGCCAATTTGGGAGTCACTGTTGCAGTGTCGGGTGAAGCCAAGAATGTAGAGGAGAGTCTCAAGGAGAGGGAAAAGTAGGAACATTGGAACACAAATTGGAAGACCCTATACTGACACGGAGCACTTATTGGTTAGGACTTTGTATATGAGGCTGTGGATGCCTACATGGCCTTCTCATGACCTCTGTGGTCAATCCAATTGGCTCTGGATTTTCATACACCCCCTACCTCTTGCCACATCTCAACAACATTCACTGTTCCAGTATGCACCTCCTTCAAGCACCTGTGACTCTCTGCCTCTCGTTCCACAAGTAGGGCAGGCCAGAAGTGTCAGGGAGTGAATGTCTGTGGGAGCAGCCCTTGGGCAGGCAGGGTGAGCACTGGAGGATGGATATCCTTCCTCCTGTGGAATGACTTGGAGGCCTATTCTACCGTCTCCAGAGTTACTCAGCAGGACTGACTGTCGGTTGCTCACAGTGATAAACTATTGTGGCTTTCTGGGCTTCGTGTTGTCTTCCCATTCCCCCAGTGGTACTTCTTGGAATCACCTCCCCCGTAAACAACTTATACTTAAATCCCTGTCTCAGGATCTGCTTCCGGGAGAATCTGAACTAAGACAGCCTTCTTGTTCTCCCCAGTCTCTTGAGGGTGAACGATTTGAAATGTATAAACTGCTTATATCCTTCTGCATCTGCTGCCATATTCTTTGTTTTACCCTCTGCCATCTTCTCTCAATGCTACCTTTCTATAATCTCTCAAAACAAACATGGAATTATAAGTGAGTCCCCTTAACTCAAGAGACACCAAGGGATAACAGACACCTGGATAGAAAGTCCCTCTTCTATTCTAGGAAGCAGATGTAATGATAATCATATTTTGTATTTACTAAAAATCTTTCCTTCTGAGGAGTTCAAAGTGTTCCTTCTGTATCCCCTGTGGGTAAGAGCAGGACTGACTTCTAGCACAGCTGTCAATTATGTAAAGTGTAAATTATATGAAACTGGGATTTAGAAACCATCTTGTTTCCCCTTCAAGTGGCCTTCTCCCTGTTCCCTTGCACTGGGGACCCTCCCTGCTGTTCCATTTCTGTTGTTACTCCCACTGCATTCCTTCCCGTAGTGACTTGCTCTTAACCATCTTTCAACCAGTCGCCACTTCCAGGGTGAATATTGATATTATTAACATGACATTTTCCCCAGGAATATTGGCATTTCAATAGGATACACTTACAAACAGAACATTTTAAAAAATGAAATTGAATAGAAAGATCATAGGCAAATAAGAATTTTCATTCATAGATGGTATTAAGCCTTTTGTAAATCTATATGATTTCAAATTGACTGATGGGGAACTTTTGAGAGGAAAAATACACGTTTGGAGTTCCAGCCATTTGTTTCAGGGACGAGTTGAAAAAACAAAAATGAAATGATAAGATTCCATGGAAAAAGTTCTGTGCATGTGATTACCCAAAGTGAGTTAAACTTGTGTGTTTTAGATTAAGCTTTACTGAGTATTTACTGTGCATAAAGTACTGGAGTGGGAGGAGAATGAAGAAGCATGAACACATCTCCTGTTGTCACGGAGCTTCCTTGTGACAGCTTCCCTGTAGGTCAAGGTTGAGGAATGATGACCTCAGTTCACAAAATGAGCTCCAAAATCAGCTTGCAAGAGTGGTGGGGACTTCAGATCTGATAGGAATCAAGAACATCTGCCTGGATTAAAGAAGATGCTGCACTTCCCGTTAGAAGGGTTTAAAAAGGTGTCTCCTTTTCCTTAAACTCAGAACTCAGGATGAAAGAGTATAGCACACATAGAGGGTAAAAAAAAGCCACTTCCTCTCACAACCTTTTCCCAACAATAATGGTAGTGAGAGGTTACAAAATCCTCCCTAACAATATCTCCTTTACAAAATGTACTTCACCAAAGAAAGATATTGATTGCAAAATGCACAAATATATTGTTTTCTTCTCCCATTCTCAAATATGAAACATCAACTGCAGGAAAAAAAAAATTATGTCAGCAACTTAGCAACACAAACAACCAACTTCAAACTAAAGAGGGAATTTTCCTGTCTAGAGAAGAGGGGCTCGTGTCTTTGCTGGGTGCAACCGAGACTTCCTGTTAGAGACAACTGTTAAATCTTGCCTCTCAAGACTGGAACAATTGCTTTGTTAGTCCAATGCCCCAGAATGTACTCCACAGAAGGTTTATTTTCAGAATCTTTGAAGGCTAGAGAAGCAATCATCCTGTGTTGGGGCTTTCTATGTCCCCAGGCCTTCCCTGGCCAAATTGATTCAAACTCTGTGAAAAAAAAAAAGTAATTTTTTTTTCCGGAGACCATAACAACAATTTCCATAAAGAGGTCCAGATGTTTAATTTTTCCAAAAGAAATTTTAACAAAAACAAAATAAAAGTAACTGAGGAAGGATCATTTTTCCATTGACTTCTTAACCCAAATGGGACTGGTTACGCCAGTCAAAACCACAGATTCACTTCCCCTGAGCACTCATCTTTTCAGCTCTTCTTGCTCTGCCTTGACACAGGTGACTTCCCAGAATGCTGCTGGCCAGGCGCTTGCAGCTGCTGCATTTAATTTCAAGAAGCTGTTTTTCAAAGGCCAGCTGTGGACAGCTGTTGGTTGTCACACTTTCTCTCCAGCACTTTGGGCCTAATAATAAGTAGAACATGGTTTCATCAGTTTGAGCTACATTTTCCTAAGTCAGTTAGGAAATCCCCTCATCCAGCAGCCTGCAGAAACAAAGGCAGCTTGAGAAAGAACAGGTTTTCAGATAGGCATCAACCCATTCATATCTCTTGTAAGAGAGAGAATTAACTGAGTTAGGTGATCAGAGTGGGAACCAGCAGTTTAAAATAGCTTCAATCTTGTCATAAAGTCATGTTTTGGAGTTTCTTTTTCTTTCCAAAAAAGTTAGGAAGCTGAGCTTAGAAGGGGTTTCTCCTCCTGAAGCTTCTAAATTTTCTTATGATTTTTATGAAGATGAATTTCTGTGGACATAGTGAAGGTCTAGGCCTCTCTCTGAGCAGTAGGGTACCTGGACACCTACCTGGGCCTTTCTGCCATGCAGCACCATAAAAATAAGAGATGCCTGTGGGTGTCCCATAGCTTGTTTAGTTAATGCAATGGCTCATAACTAAAATGCCAGTTTAACCACCAGTTTGTTTTGCTGGTGTTTGGTTTATACATAAACATGAGTGGGAAGGGACCAACATTTTTTTTAAGTACAAATTTTATTTTCATTACTGCTGCTTTGTTTTTTGTTTCAAAGGGATGGCATGGACTCAGGGTACAACAGCTGTACTCAGCCCAGCTGGAAGGCCCCGGATTTTGAACTTCTATTTCTTAAAAAGGGGTTGTGTGTTGAACATTCAAGTGTTGTTAACCATCTCTATTTTATTTTCCCTACAGCTCCTTGTAGAGCAGAATCCAAGACCACCTCCAGCTCAGACAGATGGAAGGGTTGGGGCTGAGGGAGCTGGCAAAGGCAATTTAGACCAGGACAGCTCATAAGGATTTAAGCGTCTCCCCGCGAGGCCTTCTTAGGTGCTTTTATTATCCAGGAGCACATTGAAGTTTTGCCTTCAAGTTCCTCCTGTCCTCTCCCTAGCTCATGGATTGCATCATTGGGGGGCAAAGTTTGTCCAGTCTGGCCCAGCTTCTTACTATGTTGTGTTTATCAGACATGAGAGTGGAACAATCTGGAACGATAACACGTAACAAACACGTACTCAATAAATACTAACCAACTTACACGTTGGATTACAAAATGATTGGAAGGATTCATGGATCTTCCTAAGAGAAAAAAACTCAATCTCGGCTACGTTCCAAGGCCAGTTTGATTTCTTTAAAAAAGATCAAACACACAGGCCTAACCCCAATCAAAATCCAATTCCCAAGTTGAACCTGGAATGAGATAGGTCCCTCTGAATTGGGCTTGAGAGGCACTGAATTCTCTTCCTTGTTTTGTATTCACTTAAATCCTAAAAGTATGTGAGATCTTTTATCAAATTAAAATCCTAAGTGTTGATTTTTTAAATATTGTTTTTTGTAGAGGTGGGGTCCCAGTATTTTGCTCAGGCTGGCCTCGAACTCCTGGCCTGAAATGATTCTTCTTCCTCAGCCTCCCAAAGTGCTGGGATTATAGGCGTGAGCCACTGCAGCTGGACTACATCCTGAGTCCTGAGTGTTTTTGAGTTACAGTAGTCATTCAGTGACAAACATGGTCTCTGAGGATATATTTGAACCCAGATGACATAATTTAGTAACATCTTAGAAGACTGATTTTTCCAAATGCTCTTATCATTTCTCTTAGACCAGAGGGAATCAAGGTTCCTGTGGGGCAAAATGGGTTCCTACTGAGAATGCTGGCCTAAGTCCAGGATATTTCTTGACCATAGGTTGTTGTGTGTGGAATCAAGGGGGTTAATCCAAGAAGCAGCATCTTAGGAAGGAGACAAAGGCGAGGCCAACTTCTTAGTGAGTTGTCCATTTGAAGAGGCCAAGAAGTCAGGGGAAAATCTATGTACATGTGAACGAGATGAAAAACAGAGATTCGCCTAGAGTGAAAGACCAAAACAGAATAAGTGACAAAGTTGAGAAATAGCCTGAATGGTGAGAAGGTAATGGAAGCAACATTTTATGGGGTGGTAGTGGTTTTGGGTGTGGTCCGGGAGGGAACCATTAAATGCCCCGACTTGGTGTAAACGCCTCTTAAATGTGTTTCTAGGAAAAACAGATTGGAAAATCAATTAACTAAGAATAATGAGAAAATGAAAACAATGAGCAGGATCAAAAGAACCAGGGAAAGAAGAGAAATAGAGTTAGAAAGTGGCTCATCCCACTGGAATAAAAACATCTCATTGTATACAAATGATTTGGTGGGAGTACAATCAAGCTTCCAGAATAAGTACTTTCTATTTTCCTACCAGTGTGGACAGACTGTAAAGGATAATCCTGGGTTATTTGGAAGGAGTAGCAGTATTAGTGTCCTGAAGGTAAACTATTCAATAATAACTTTTGCCCTGGAGGGCAAACACTTCAATTTTATTTTACTTCATTTCACTGGATTTTTTTTGGGGGGGGGTTAGAATTGTTTATTTTTTTAAAATGCAAAGAGCTGTGCATAATTAATGTACACAGTTTGAGGGTGAAGATAAGCACATACCACCACCAGGACACCATTACCACAATCTATGTCATAAATGCCGATCACCTCCAAAGTTTCCTCCCACTCTCTTATTTATTCAGATCAATACTCTTAGCAAATTTTTAAGTATGCAATACAGTACTGCAAACTATAGGTACTACGCTGTCCAATAGATCTCTAGGACTTATTCATCTTGTGTAACTGAAACTTCGTACCCTTTGACTAATACCTTCCTGTTTTTCCTACCTCCTGCCTCTAGCAACTACCATTACAATCTCTGCTTCTATGAGTCTGACTTTTTTTGATTTGTCATTATTTGATGTTTATAGAGCTTTTTCTCTAAGTTACTAAGTAGGAACTCTACTCAAGATTCTGGGCATATCAGGTGAAAACCTAAATACCCTTTGATCTAACTTACAGTGATTGAAGATACCTTGAAGGCAGAATCCAGAAAGTTGTTGCTTCATGATTGCATTTACTAGACGTTTTCATATTTGTAGCACTTCTTTCTGTCTGATATAGATAGCTTACTAATTTCAACTTATTTTGTTTACCAGTACCTTTAATACGAATCCAGTTCTGTGCCTTAAAATGCATATTTTACCTTAATTTATTTCTATATCAATGTAAACATTAATGTAGATCTATTTTTTTCTGATTGAAAAAGAAATTTGCTCATTAAAAATACCTCTAAATGATATAAAGGTACATAAAGTCTTCACTAATCACCACTAGGTAACAATTGTTCATAGTTTAGGTCAATTTTCATGGAGCACCTACTACATATGCTGTCTGGGCCAAGGTCTGGGTATAAAACATCAAATAGGGCACAGTTGCTGCCTGTTTGTTTGCTCATTGTCTATAGATGCTCTTGCACAGCTATGGCATAGTTGAGTAGTTGCAGCAAAGCTCTGGCCCACAAGGCCTCAAATATTTATTATCTGGCCCTTTACAGAAAGAGTTTAATAATCCTTGAACTACCCAAAGATGGTAGAAATGGGGAGAAAAATACAGATACGAGAAATATTTAGCAGATATAATCACCAGAAGTTGATGACTGATTGGGTGTGGCCTGCAGAGTTGGGTGGATTTGCAATACCACCATTTTCTGTGGTTGGTATTGTGGAATTGGAATGGTGTGTATGTGTGTCTGTATGTGTGCATATGTTTGGTGCGTGTGTGTGTGTGGCAGTTCTATCTTCTAGGAGGAAAGTTAAAATTCACAGTGTACTTTTGCTGGAAAATGGCTTTTGTGAGCCTTGGCGTGTGGCTATCGTTATGTGCCCAAACACATGGAATCATTTTCATTATTTCTTCATAACTTCAGAAAGTGTGAGTTGCATTTGTTTTTCATATTTATTAAATAAAGTGCAAACAGGGAAGAAGGTTTTGATTCACTGTATCTGTGCTCAGTCTGAATATCTGATCTATCTAACACACTTTCTATTTAGTCCCAGAGGATTTGATAGGGGAATAGTTTCACATTTAAGTGAAACTGAGGCTCTCTTCCTCTATCTCCTTCTCTGAAACCAACCGGGAGATGGTTTCCTGAATTGGAAGGATCTCACTCTCCAACTTGGTGATTTATGATTCTGTTAGCTGTATCTGTTTATTTTGCTTGCAGCCAATCATGTTGGTTTTAAAGAAATATAAGTGCAGCAAGGGAGGAAACATTGGAATGGCAGAGGAAGGAAGACTTTGGGAATGGTAAGGGTGAGAAGAATTTAGGAAAACATAAGCTCATCTGGATCTAGGGAGAAAAAAAGGCTGCTCAAAATTCAAAGACCATAAGAGTGAAAAAGTAAAGGGCGGTGGGGGTGGGGGTAGGGGGGAAATGGAGGAGTAAGTTGTGCAAAACCTTGTTGAACCGGGCCTGAATCCAGTCCAAACTGACCCCTGATCTCATCCAAGTACTGTCCAGCCCCTTTACAGTTTGTAAGATTTGATGGAACCACAGGCCAAAGTGGTGTGGCCAGAGGCCATCGGCCTTGGGGAAGCATCTTGCCAGTGGGGTGATGTGGGAAGACGGAGTGCCAAGCTGGCCAGACGCTGGTGTCTAATGCTATGTAATGAAGGCTAAGTGACAGACGGATATCCACTTAACTGCTGATTCCATCTCTCCCCACCCTGTTATCATCCTTAGTCTGCTTTGTAAAAGGTACATTTCTGCCAGAAAATGTATTCTAGGTCACTTGATTTTTTTTGTTTTTGTTTTTTGTTTTTGGTCATTAAACAACTTTCTTTTCCCCCTGGACTGATGTCAACCTAAAGTCTTGAGACGGTGCCATTTCAAAGCCGTCCATGTAGTCATTCTCTGGAGATTTCAGATGGCATTTGGGAAAACTGCCAAGATGATGTATTGACTCTGAAGACAAGCGGGGAATTTCCACACACAGAACCCTCTGAAGCCAAAGTGACTTACGGATTGTGTGTGTGTCACGTTGCAGAGGGACTGGACTCAAGTGGCCTATCTGTATAATCACTTGTCTCTACTTGTGAGTGAGCTGGTCTTGCACTTGTTCCAATCAGCTTGGCATCTGCATTTTTGCTTGTGGGAATTCAATAAATCCTCAGCCATTGGGGTGAGAGATTGAAGAGTTCCAAGAAGTACAGGAAGCAATTGGTAGCTAAGAGGCTAAAAATTAGAAATAAATCCCTTCTTATGAACTCACTCTTTTAGAACTAAGAATCTCTCTTTCCTAAATACAAAATAGAAAGCAAACTCCTCTTGGGATGTTTATTACTTATTTATAAACTTTTAAACATTAAAACTTTGTCTAACCTATATAAACCCAATCAAAATCGAGGAGGACTTTGGATATTCATATGTAGTTGTGGGGTAACTCAATGCTGTGTTGGAAGAAACAGAAATAGACAATGTCTTGGGATTGGGAGCCTGACTGGGTGGTGGGTTCTCTTGAGAGCCCGCCGTCTTATTTGCCATCACAGAGAAAAAAAAACCGCATTTCAGTAAGCAGGGTGGAGCTCCTTCTTCAGTAAGGCAAATGACTGGGTTACTTTTTCTGATTAATAAAGCTCTTGAACCCTAGGTTAAGGAAGCTTCCTTTGCCACCATGTTGTACTCTGCCACCCTGAACCTTTATCCTGTCTTTGACCTTCCTTCTACTCCACTGTCCCCTTCTCTTTCTTCTTCCTGTAAATGTTTATTGAGTTATCTATTATGTGTCCACACTAAGTAGGTACAGGGAATATGGCTATGAATCAGGTAACAATGCTTTTATAAAACTCACTATTTACACTTCTGGAATTTTCTTCATATGTTCTTAATCCTTAAAAATGTCCTGTATTTAATAAGGTCTTCTAATTAGATTACTAGTTCTTTGAGGATCAGTATTCTTTTTTTTGTACAGATGTATCCAAAATAAGTGTTACAAAAATAATAACTGTTAAAATAAAGCTGATGCTTCTCCTAAAATACAAATTTAAGCTCTGTGGAAAGTTGATTGTAAGTATGCATTGCTGTCAAGTGAAAAAAGGAATTGTTATCTAGTGCTATATTCTAATATGCCTTCTTTTCAATGGACATGCTTTGAGTAGTTTCCAAAATCCTTGGAGGACTGTCCAAGGAGTTTTGTATGTGAGTGTTTATGTTTAAGGGGCTCCAACAGCAAAGGTTGTTGCCCCCAAGGGGAGCTTTCCAAGAAGAATCCTCCATCTTGGAGAGAGGAAAGCATAATTTTTGGGCGACACCCTGTCTATTTTAAATCATTGGAGAGGGGAAAAATATTTGTCTCCAAGACTGTAATTTTCCAGATGACGCCATATTGTTGCACAGTTGCCATACCATGAGAAAGAGCATTCTTGTGGTTTCTTCACTGGAAATCCTGTAGGAAAGCTATTTCTGGCATCTTTTCCTAATGAAGCCCAGTGAGTATGGGGAACAGACTGGCCAACCAGATATAGTTTGTGGTCTCTCAGCGTTTTAGAAAAGTCCCTTCAACACAGCATTTTTCAAAGGACTTCTCAGTGTATGAGGTGTTGAGTGGGGTGGATGATGAGGAGTAGGGCGAAATATTAGTCCAGATCAAATCCCAAAGCAGTGGTCTGGTCAGACATCCGGACTTTCATGTGATTATTCTCTCATAAAAATAATTTTGAATCTCCAATTTTGTCTTTTAGTACATGGTGTAAGTATCTCTTTTCAAAATTAAATTTTGATAGCTAAGGACCACAACTAAGTATGCATTTGAATAAAAATAAGAGTAACTGGATGAGTAGACTGATATTCAATAGCAGCTTTTCGGATGGAGTTTGGTTCCTGTGAAAATCTACTTTCTTAATCTGAGCTGAATGCCCTGTTTAAGGATGTGTGTAAAAAAAATTATACAGACCACTTTTTTGAAATAGGAAAATTATAACGGTTTTAAAATCTCTGGCAACATTTTGCCCAGGTAACATTTTTCTCTTTAACTTAAAAAGTTACCTTACTATACCACCTTTGAATAGCAAATTCCAGAAATACTTCCAAATTGTATGCAGCCCTTCTCCTCTAGGCTGTAGACATTTATGAAGAAGGTACAATAGGCCAGGTGTGGTGGCTCATGCCTGTTCAGCACTTTGGGAGGCCGAGGTGGGCGGATCACTTGTGGTCAGGAGTTCGAGACCAGCTTGGCCAACACTATGAAACTCTGTCTTCACTAAACACAGAAATTAGCTGGGTGTGGTGCTGTGAGCCTGTAATTCCAGCTACTTGGGAGGCTGAGGCATGAAAATCACTTCAACCCAGGAGGCAGAGGTTGCAGTGAGCTGAGATCACACTAATATACTCCAGCCTGGGTGATAAAGAGAGACTCCATCTTAAAAAAAAAAAAAAAAAGAAAAAGAAAAGAGAAGAAAAAAAAGAGGTACAATAGACTTAAAGGGCTGTTTAATGTCTAAAAATAGAAATTATTTTGTAGACAAAACTATTAGAATTAGGAAACATTTCTTAGGCGTTTCTGACATGAGAGTGTGGAACTGAATTGATCTAACCCAGTAACTGAATTACAAATGGGTTAAGCCTCATTCATAGCAGTCTATGTGTCTTTTTGCCAAGTGTTCTTCGAATACAACTTCTCTCATCTCTCTCTCTTTCTTTTTCTTTTTTCTCTGGCAGTTTCAATAGCAGAAAAATAGGAACAACCTCACACGCAGGCCCCAAACTTGGTCTTCCTCTCCTTTCCTGCTTGGGGCTGCTGTGGGTAGGTTGAGGAGATAATAAGGTTGGCCCCAAGGGGCGAGTGTGGAGATACCATGTGGCTTCTCTGGCAGTTACTGGGAGCAGTGTTGACAGGCCTGGGAGCAAGCCGAGGCTGCGTCTCCAGTGCCAGCGGGAGGACGGCGGTGACTGATGCAAAGCTCTGAACAGCAGGAGTGAAGCAGGGAGCCTTGAGAGGCCCACGACTCTGGAAGGTCTGCACCTCGTGTCCAGTTAAACGTTTCAAGAAAATAACTTTGCAATGGAAAAATTCCTCTCTTTGTACTGAGGGATGGCCTCTTTTAGGCAATTCTTTAAACATAAGAAAAGGTTTACTGTTTTTATTAGTATAACTAATGTAAGAAATTGTAAATGCTAGACTAGGAAGACATCCCTTGTTGAATCATAACTTTTACTAGGTTGATGGATGAGAGAGGATGTGTACAGCTAGCTCCTGGTTAACATTTGAAAAACCTTCCCTGGACTTTTAAGAGAGAGAGAGAAAATATTTCTGGAGATGTCTATAGCTATGGGGAGAAAGATAGTACAATGAAAAGTAAAGGTGTTAAGAATGTTCTTAAGTAACATTGAATAACATCTTAGGGGAAAATGGAGCTTGGGGCTGTACTTTTCAATTTTCATGAGTTAAGAAACCAACAACTATTTTTGAGAAATGATTAGTGATTATGCACAGGCCAGAAGGAGGATCCGCCTTGAAGCTCTGAGGCAGGCTACTGGTCTGCTACATTATGATGGGATGACAAGAGGAGTTTTTCAGCACCTGCATTTTCTTCAGGAAGAAAGTGGCTCTTAGGATGACCATAGGCAGAAGGAGGTTAGAAGCCTGCCCTTCTGATGCCATGGCCTGGCTCCAGCACTTCAGAGAGCCAGTGGGAAGGAGAGAAGATGTAAGTTGACTTTCAATGGGAATATTTTGGTTCCCTCAAGGGCTTCTCAGGGTCTCACACTATAGTCCATCCAATCTGTGGGCCACGAAAGATAACTTGTTCCACCCTATTTTCATTGTGTCACATTTTCAACCCGTTCTGCTTCTTGCCTGGGTTTCTATAAACCTAGAAGACAGATTCTCATAGAAACCCGAGAGACAGGCAGCAAGCGAAGAGGCGGAGGTGATGGTGCTTAGAATCCTCATCAGATTCCTTCCAGTCTGCATCCCATTTCCTTTTGGGTTGGCCTGTTTCCTTCAATATCCTGGACAATATAATTATCCACATGGATTGTCAGAAAGCAATGACAGACTTTGATAAAAGTATCATTTCAATTAAAGTCACAGGAAGAAAAATAAGAGATGATCATAATTATAAGTCATCTGTTAGCCAGCTGGATACATATATTGTGCTATCTCTGCCGGCTGGCCATCCAGAGAGTTTTTAAGGATTAACAAGGAGAGTTAGTGAGAAGATCTGTGGTCACAGAGGAATTTGCTACATATCTTGTGGGCTTTTCTGGCACCAGATTTGTTTTAGGGGAAAATGTGAGACTGGATTAATGCCACTTGCGAATCTTGATACCTTGATCTCAGCTACATCTACAGGCCTGAATTGAAACCTATATTGGATTGGATGGTGCTTCTGATGAGGTTTGATGAAAATATTATGAAAAATGGAAGAAAAAGTACAACTTAATGATAGAGAATTGGCCTCTGAATTTCCATTTCACCCCTCAAAGTGGAAAAACTAAGTACAATAGATAATGATCTTTTTGTAGTTTGTGGAAGCAAGGTTGTGAAAGTGTTTTTACTCATTGCAGTTCTCAGGCTTGATGCAAAGATTTAAAAATTTATAATCAGAAAAACAATGAAAACTGTATGTTTCATAGATAATCCTTGATTTTTAGACGTATAGATGTGGTCTTGGGGCATATGATATTTTCTTGAAACTACTAAATAACCTTCCAGGAAAGAATCATCTCTTTCTGGGAAGGCCTGCATTGAATAATGTTTTTACAAGAGTAGATCAATCTGTTAAGATTTAATAACTTTTGCTCATTTAACAAGCCAGGGAAAACAAAAAATGGCAAATGAGGCAGAGTTGAAATTATGCAAATTATGAGAGTTAAAAAGTACTCCCTTTTTGTACCCATGCATTGATTTTTCTCATCCGGGGGCTGATGTGTTTATTTCTAAACAAAATGATTTGATTCATTTTATTAATTAAACTTACAAAAAGCCTCCAACATTAAAAAATTCAGCTTTCCCATGTGACTCTTCACAAGCAGAAGAATATGCAAGGATTTAATTATAGTGGACTGCGGGGAAATCAAGCCCTTTTTTTGTTATGGTACAATTAAGTACCTGTCAAACTCAGGCAACCCTTAATTTTCCTTTAGTGAAAGCAGTTGATGAATATAAAACTAATCCTACCCTTAAGCCTTTCTTTTTGAAAGCCATATAATTAGAAATAAAGGTTCATCCAAACTTAAAAGGCTTTTTTCTTTTTTCCTGGAAACATTTTTCACTTTGACAAAAGCGGTAAGATCTTGTACTTGGTGTTGTTGGATAGAGCAGTACCAGTTTTAACTAGCACAGAAGTACTTGGAATCACAGCTCCATATATTCCTTGTGTGTAGAGCTGTGATTGCAAGAGATGGAAGGGGACGTATGTGCAATTGCTATCCATGACCTTACTGCTCAAAGTGTATTCCAGGGACCGGCAACATGGCCTCACCTGGGGGTTTGTTAGAAAAGCAGAATTTTCAGTCCTGCCCAGACCCCTTGAAATCAGCACTTGAAATTTGTTAAGAACCCCAGACCTCAAATGCACACTAATGCTAAAGAAACACTGGTTTATAAAACTGATCGGTTTGTTGTAGAACAGGTGAACTTTAAAGTAAATAATAAGTTGACCCTGTTCTTAGGGGAAGAAAATATTGTGAATTAAAGAGAAGTCAGTTTTATTTCTTGGATCATAAAATCCAGGCAATTAGTGTTGCCAGAAGAATTTTTTTGAAGCTTGTTCTTACCTCCAGGAGATCCCATGAAAAATAGCTTTATCTTAAATTCTGAAATATCTAATTATTTCCCAATCTGGATAAGGAGTGAAATCTCTGGTCCATAAAGGCAGATCTAGCTTTTGGTTATTTTTGTTCACACAAAATGTAATTTCTGTGCAAAAATGTCTGGTCGAAAGTAGCCACTCAGTAAGTATTTTTTTTAAAATGAATCAACAAATATATTCAGGCCATAGCTAGTTTTATAAAATAAAATCCATATAAGACACTCAGTCCTTCACTCTTCCTCTCTTCCTTGGGCTACCAAAACATTTGCAAATACTTCCACCATGGTGCCTATTGGTTTGTGGTAATTTATCTCTTTTCCTCCCACTATACTGTCAGTTATCTGAGGGTGTTTTTGTTTCCTAGAGTCTTGTACAGGGCTGGGAATATTTGGGTACTCAATGATGTGTTTTTTTAATTGTGGGAATATATATAATATAAAAATTATCATTTTTCCATTTTCAAGTGTATAGTTCAGTGACATTAAGTACATTCGCATTGTTCTGCAACCATCGTCACCATCCATTCACAGAACTTTTTCATCTGGCAAAGCTGAAGCTCTATACTTATTAAACAGTGACTCTCCAGTCTCCCTTCTCCCAGTCCCTGGCAACCACCATTCTACATCTGTCTTCCTGAATTTGACTGCTCTAGGTATCTCATATACATTGAATCATATGGCATTTGTACTTTTGTGACCAGCTTATTTCCCTTAACAAAAGGTCGTCAAAGTTTATCCATGTTTTAGGATGTGTCAGAATTTCCCTCCTTTTTAAGGATGAATAATATTCCATTGTATGTATCTACCACATTTTATTTATTTGTTAGTCCGTAAATGGATGCTTGGTGTATTAGTCAATTCTTGCATTGCTATAAAAAATATCTGAGACAGGTTTAATTGGTTCATGGTTCTGCAGGCTGTACAGGAAGCATAGCAGGTTCCTGAAGCAGGAGGCTTCAGGAAACTTATAATCATGGTGGAAGGTGAAGGGGAAAGAGGCACATCTTACATGGCTGGAGCGGAGGAAAGAAAGAGAGTTGGGGAGGTGCCACACACTTTCAAATAACCAGATCTCATGATCACAACACCAGCACCAAGGTGGATGGTGCTAAACCATTAGAAACCAACCCCATGACCCAATCACCTCCCACCAGGCCCCACCTTGAACATTGGGGATTACATCTCAACATGAGATTTGGGTTGGGGCACAGATTCAAACTATATCACTTGGGTTACTTTTATCTTTTGGCAATTGTGAATAACCCGGCTATGAACATGGATGTGCAAACATCTATTTGAGTTGCTGCTTTCAATTCTTTTGGATATGTACCTAGAGTGGAATTCCTGGACAAGACAATTTTATTTTTATTTCTTTGAGGAATTATCACACTGTTTTCCATAGCAGCTGTACCATTTTATATATGTACCAGCAGTGCACTGGAATTCTAATTTCTCTACATTCTTTTTTTTAATTTTATTATTATTATACTTTAAGTTTTAGGGTACATGTACACAATGTGCAGGTTAGTTACGTATGTATACAAGCGCCATGCTGGTGTGCTGCACCCATTAACTCGTCATTTAGCATTAGGTATATCTCCTAATGCTATCCCTCCCCGCTCCCCCCACCCCACAACAGTCCCCAGAGTGTGATGTTCTCCTTCCTGTGTCCATGTGTTCTCATTGTTCAATTCCCAATTTCTCTACATTCTTTTTAACACTTGTTATTTTCTCTGTGTGTGTATGTGTGTGTATTGTACTAGCCATCCAAATGAGTGTGAAGTGGTATCTCATAGTGGTTTCGATTTGCACTTTCCTGATGATTCATCATTTTTGAGTATCTCTTCATGTAATTATTGATCATTTGTATGTCTTCCTTGGAGTAATAGCTGTTCACATCCTTTGCTCATTTTTTAATTGTCTCCTTTTATCATTGAGTTGTGGGAGTTCTTTATATATTCTGGATATTAACCCTTTATCAAATATATGATTTGCAAATATTTTCTCCCATTCCATGGGTTGCCTTTTTGCTCTGTTGATTGTGTTTTTTGATGCACAGAAGTTTTAAATTTTGAAGTATCCAATTTATTTTTCTTTTGTTATCTATGCTTTTGGTGTCATACATGAGAAATCACTGTGAAATTCAATGTCATGAAGGTTTCCCCCTATGTTTTCTTCTAAAAGTCTGGTAGTTTTACATCTTACACCTAAGTCTGATTCATTTTGACTTAATTTTTTATATGGTATAAGGTAAGGGTTCAATATTATTCTTCTGAATGGGGATACCTAGTTTTCCCAGTACCATTTATTGAAAAGACTAAATTGAATGGTCTTGGCACCTGTGTCAAAAATCATTTGACCATGTCATGTGGGTTTATTTCTGGGTCTCAATTCTGTTCTATTGGTCTATATGTCTGTCTTTATGTCAGTACCACATTGTTTGACAACTTTGTAGTAAGTTTTGAAAAGCTTTGTAGTAAGTGAGTTTGGAAGTATGAGACCTCTAACTTCATTCTTTTTCTGGATTATTTTGGCTATTTGGGGTCCCTTTGAGATTCCACATGAATCGTTGGATGAATTTTTCTATTTTTTAGAAAACTTTGGGGGTTTCATAGGTCAACAGTGTTTTTGAATGCATAAATGAATAAACAAAAGGATAAAATTTAAAAGCTCTTATGCCTAAGTTATGGAAAGCATGTTAACTACAAAAATCCTTAATGATGTCCTAGGGATGGGAAATTTCTCCAATAAAGAGATACCTTTTTTTTACTATATGTAAAATTTTGTTTGCTTTTGTCTATTTTCCTATTTATATTCTTCAAAAGGATTTGATGCAAGTTACAATTAAATGAAAAGAGAATAAAATTTAAGCAATTAAAAAGGTGGTAGGGGAGAGAATATGAAGTTAGATGAGAGAAAGGAACAGCCTCTGTCTTTTGTGCATCAGCTTAGTTTTAAGCTTCCTGGAAACCGAGCAAAGAAAGAAACATGTTTTTTTCAGTGCTTACTATGGCCCAGGCACTGAACTTGACTCCTAACAACATCCCTATCCAATAAGTATAGAATCAGGCTGTTTGTGTTTTCCAGTCAAGGATGCAGTGCCCCAGTGTACATGGGGCTTGAGTCCCAGCTGCCACCTGCTTTGTGGTGCCCTTGCTTGGTACCTGTGTTGATATATCTGAGTCCTGTCTCAGTAGTATAATTGGCCTTCTCCCTTTTCCAGTCTTTCTGAGTTCCCACATTGGCACCCTAGTTACTCTTCCAAATCCAAATCTATCCTAAGGCCAGGCCTTGTCTTACTTTTGCTTTTCCCCACTCTAGGGCTACAGCTCAGTTCCAGAATTCTAGCTCTTCGTGGACCCTGTTACATTTGGGCTGACATCCCCATGGATTTCTGCCCCATACTTGTCATCCCTGGGGAATATAGCTTATTAGATATATTTCTATTCTTGGCTCCTTATGGTGATTGTTTATTTGCCTGAACTATGAGGGGTTCTAGGTCTCTTTACAGAAGCCCTCCTGCCAGAGTTTATCCTCTTAGATGCTAGTCTTGCCCCTGTCTATCTTGCCTTGAGAAAACTGCTGTGGTTCATCAATGAGTTAAAAAAATGACAGAAGCATTTTGACCCTTTTTTGAACTGGGTATTGATTAAAAACCCAAGGGATAATGCCAAATTGATTCCTGATGACACAATTTGGGTTCTCCAGGAAGCAGAACCTGAGACAGCATAGTGCTGAGAATGTTTATTGGGTGTGTCCTTGAGATCAGCATCTGTGGACAGGAGGGGATGAAAGTGGAATTGGGCTGAGGGAGAAGTCAAACTGGGTGCAGGGCCAGTGACGACAGCCAACCATCTTAAGTTCTAGAGTTAAAATGGTTTATGGAGAATGGCCAGGACTTTATCCCACTCCTCAAATGGTCATTGTTGTGGACTACTCTTGAAAGGTGGTGACACTGGACCAGACTCTGGTCTGGGGCTGAGACAATCCCTGAAAAGTTAATAGCAGGAGGCTGTCTGCTGATAGTTCTCCCAGCAGCTGGGCAACAAGGCCTTCCTTGAAGGAGGAGCTGGGCAGTGTGTCTCTTGTCTACCACGCTCTGGGAGCAACTGGGCCCATATTATAGGTAAAACCATGATTGGACTTTGCATAGAGATGGAGTTTAGATAGGCCGGGCGTGGTGGCTCACACCTGTAATCTCAGTACTTTGGGAGGCTGAGGCAGGCGGATCACGAGGTCAGGAGATGGAGACCATCCTGGCTAGCACGGTGAAACTCTGACTCTACTAAAAATATATACACACACACACACACACACACACACACACAATTAGCCAGGCGTGGCAGCAGGCTCCTTAGTCCCAGCTACTCGGGAGGCTGAGGCAGGAGAATGGCGTGAACCTGGGAGGCGGAGCTCACAGTGAGCCGAGATCATGCCACTGCACTCCAGCCTGGGAGGACAGAGCCAGACTCCGTCTTAAAAAAAAAAAAAAAAAAAAAAAGATGGAATTTAGATAAATTGACCAGAGAAATATTCTTCCGTCAATCCTCTATGAATTATCTCAAAGAAGCTCTTGACTGGGGCTGGACAACAGAAAAAAAATTAGATTGAACTTGCAGTGGAGTGTGAAATTCTTCATAATGAATATAAAGGAGCTTCATATACTTAGATATCAGATATGTAGTTAGAGAAGTTATAGTTAGATATGAAAATTAGGGTTTTTGGGTATAAAAATTACATTTATTTTTGATAAGTAAAAATTATAAATATTTATGGTATACAATGTGGTGTTTTGATATATGTATACTTTGTGGAATGGCTAAATAAAGCCATTGAGCATACCATTTTTTTGTGTGTGGTGAGAACACTTAACAATATGCTCTTTTAGCAATTTTCAAGTACACAATATATTGTTATTAACTGTAGTTACCATGTTGAACAATAGATGTCTTGAACTTATTTCTCCTGCCTAACTGAAATTTCATGTCCTTTAACCAACATCTCCTGAATTTCCCTACCTGCTAGCCTCTGGTAACCACCATTTCACTCTCTGTTTCTGAGTTCAACTTTTTTATATTCCACATATAAACGAGATCATGTGGTGTTTGTCTTTCTGTGTCTGGATTATTTCACTGTCCTGTAGGTTCATTCACGTGGTCTTGAATGACAGGATTTCCTTCTTTTTAAAGGCTGAATAGTTTTTTATTGTGTTTATATACCACATTTTCTGTATATCCATTTATTCATTGGTGGGAACTTAGGTTAATTTCATATCTTGGCTATTGTGAATAATGCTACAATGAATATGGGAGTGCAGATACCTCTTTAGTACACTGATTTTATATTTTTTGGATATATATTCAGTAGTGGGATTGCTGGATCATATGGTAGTTCTATTTTTAATTTTTTGAGGAACTTCTGTTTTGTTTTCCATATTGGCCATACTATATACCCTCCTACCAATAGTGTACAAGCGTTCCTATTATATTTCTCCAGATCCTTGCGAATGTTTGTTATCTTTTGTTTTTGCCATCGTGGCCAATCTAACATGTGTGAGAGGATATCTTATTGTGGTTTTAGTTTGTATTTCCCTGATGATTAGTGATATTGAGCATTTCCCCATATACCTATTGGCCATTTCTATGTCTTTTTTGAGAAGTGTCTATTCAGGTTGTTGCCCATTTTTCATTGGGTTGTTTTCTTACTATTGAGTTGTGTGAGTTCCTTATATGTTTTGGATATTAATCCCTTGGTAGATGTATAATTTGCCAATATGTTTTCCCATTCTGTACATTGTCTCTTCACTTTGTTGACTGTTTCCTTTGCTGTGCAGGAGGTTTAGTGTGATGCAATTGTATTTTTGCTTTTGTTTCCTGTGCTTTTTGGGTCATATTCAAAAAATCTCTTCCCACACCAATGGTATGGAATTTTCCCCTATGTTTTCTTCTAGTAGTTTTACATTTTTAGGTCATATATTGAAGTCTTTAATCCATTTTGAATTGATTTTTTGTATACTGTGTGAGATGAGTATCTAATTTCATTCTTTTGCATGTGGATATCCAGTTTTCCCAGCACCATTTATTCAAGAGACTGTCCTTTCCTCATTGTGTATTTTTAGCATCTTTGTTGTATCAACTGACCGTATATTTGTGGATTTATTTCTGGACTCCCTATTCTGTTCTATTATGTGTTTGTTTTAATGCTAGTACCATGCTGTTTTGATTACTGTAGTTTCTAGATTTTCAAATCACGTAGTGTGATGCCTCCAGCTTTATTCTTTTGCTTGCTTTGGCTAGTTTTTTTTTTCCTCATAGTTTCATATGAATATTAGGGTTTTCTCTATTTCTGTGAAAAATTTCATTGAAATTTTGATAGATACTGCATTGAATCTGTAAATCACTTTGGATAGTATGGACATTCTAACAATATTCTTTTAATTCATGAACACAGAATATCTTTCCATTTACTTGTGTCTTCTTTAATTTCCTTCATCAATATTTTATAGTTTTCACTACATATATCTTTCATCTCCTTAGTAAAAATTTGTCCCTAAATATTTAATTTTTTATAGCTATGGTGAATAAAATTGTTTTGATTTCTTTTTTGGGTAGTTTAGTGTATAGAAATGTTACTTATTTTTGTATGTCAATTTGTATCCTGCAACTTTAATAAATTTGTTTATTATTTCTAACAGTTTTTATTTTTTGTAGTCTTTAGGGTTTTTTATATATATAAATATATATCATGTAATCTGCAAAGAGAGACATATATATAATGTCATCTGCAAAGAGAATATATATATATATATATATATATATATATATAAAATGTCATCTGCAAAGAGAGACAATTCAACTTCTTCCTGCTTCAAATACTTTTTGTTGCTTTCTCTTGACTAATTGTTCTGGTTAGAACTTCCAATACTATGTTGAAGAGAGGTGATGAGAGTGACCATTCCTGTCTTGTTCCTGATATTAGAGAAAAAAGCTTTCAACTTTTCATCATGAGTATAATGTTAACTATGGGCTTGTCATATATGGCCTTTGTTTTGTTGAGGTATATTTCTTCTATACCTAATTTATTTGGAGTTTTTACATGAAAAGATGCTGAATTTTTTTTGAATGCCTTTCTGCATCTATTAAGATGATTATATGGTTTTGTCCTTCATTCATATAATGTTAATGAGGTGTGTCACATTTATGGATTTGCCTGTGTTGAACCGTCTTTGCATCCCAGTGATGAATTCCACTTGATCATGGTATATGATTTTTTTAACATGCTATTTAATTCACGTTGCTAATCTTTTGTTGAAAATTTTTGTATCTCTGTTCATCAGATATATTAGCCTGTAATTTTCTTTTATTGTAGTGTCCTCTCTGGCTTTGATATCAGGGTAATGCTGGCCTCATAAATGAGTTTAGAAGTTTTCCCTCTTCAAATTTTGGAAGACTTTGGGAAGGATTGACATTAGTTCTTCTTCAAATGTTTGATAGAGGGTGGGCGGGGTGGCTCACACCTGAAATCCTAGCACTTTGGGAGGCCGAGATGGGTGGATCACCTGAGGTCAGGATTTTGAGACCAGCCTGGCCAACCTGGTGAAACCCCGTCTCTACTAAAAATACAAAAATTAGCTTGGCATGGTGGCAGACACCTGTAATCCCAGCTACGTGGGAGGCTGAGGCAGGAGAATCACTTGAACCAGGCAGGCGGAGGTTGCAGTGAGCTGAGATCACGCCATTGCACTCCAGCCTGAATGACAGAGCGAGACTCTGTCTCAAAAAAATAAATAAATAAATAAAACATGCAGCAGTGATGGCATCAGGTCCTGGGCTTTTCTTTGATAGGAAACTTTTTATTTACTGATTCGATCTATTTACTCACTATTTTTCTGTTCAAGTTTTCTATTTCTTCATGATTGTGTCTTGGCAGGTTCTATGTGTCTAGGAATGTATCTATTTCTTCTGGGTTTTCAATTTGTTGGCATGTAATTGTTCATAACAGTCTTTTACAATCCTTTGTAATTCTGTGGTATCAGTTGTAATGTCTCCGCGTTTGTTTATAATTTTATTTATTTGAGTCTTCTCATTTTTTCAGCCTGGCTAAAGGTTTGTTGATTTTATCTTTTCAAAAAACCACTCTTATTTCATTTATTGTTTTTCTAGTCTCTATTTTATTTATTTTTGCTCTTTTTTTATTACTTCCTTCTATCAACTTTAGTCTTAGTTTGTTCTTCCTTTTCTAGTTCTTTGAGGTGTAATATCAGATGGTTTATTTGGGATCTTTCTTCTTTTTTTGATGTAAGCATTGATTGCTAGAAACTTCCCTCTTAGAACTACTTTTGCTGCATCCCATAAGTTTTGTTGTATTTCCATTTTTGTCTCAAGATATTTTAAAAGTTTTCTTGTAATTTCTTCTTTAACCCCTTCATAGTTTGGAAGTATGTTGTTTAATTTTCACATATTTGTGAATTTTCTAAAATTCCATCTATTATTGACTCCTAGTTTTGTACCACTGTGGTCAGAAAAAAATACTTAATATAATTTTAATCTTCTTAGATTTTTAAAGATTTGTTTTGTGGCCTAACATATGACCTATCCTGGAGAATGTTCTGTGTGAACTTGAGAATAATATGTTTTCTGCTCATGTTGGATGAAATGTTCTCTGTCTAAATGTTAGGTCCATGTGGTCTAATGTGTAGTTGAAGACCAATGTTTTCTTTCTGGTTATCTATCTAATGTTCTTTGTTAAAAGTAGAGTATTAAAGACCCCTACTATTATTGTATTGCAGTCTATCTCTCTCCTCAGATCTATTAACTCTTACTTTATATATTTAGGTGCTCTGATGTTAAGTGCATATATATTTATAATTGTTGTATCTTCTTGATGAATTAATACTTTTGTCATTATATAATATCCGTCTTTGTCTATTTTCAGACTTTTGACTTAAAGTCTATTTTACCTCATGTAAGTATAGGTATCTGTGCTCTCTTTTGGTTTCTACTTGCATGAAAATTTTTCCATACTTTTATGTTCAATCTATGAGTGTCCTTTGTAAAAAAACAAAAAACAAAAAACAAAAAAAACAAGGTCTTGCTCTGTCACCCAGGCTGGAGTGCAGTGGTGTGATCGTCGCTCCCTACCCCTACAGCCTCAAATTCCTGGGCTCAAGTGATCCTCCCATACCTTAGTCTCTTGTGTAGCTGGGACTACAGTTGCATGCCACCATGCCTGGCAATTTTTTTTTTCTTTGGAGAGATGGAGTCTTGCTATTTTGCCCAGGTTGGTCTCAAACTCCTGGCCTCAAGAGATCCTCCTATCTGGGCCTCCTAAAATTCTGGGATTACAGGTGTGAGCCACCACATCCAGTCTATTTGTGTCATGAAATGTGAAGTGAAGTGAGTCTCTTGTAAGCAGCATATAGTTGAGTCTTTTTTTTTTAAAATGAATCCAATCTTTTGATTGGAGAATTTTATCCATTTATATTTAAGGTAATAATTGATAGGTGAGGACTTACTACTGCTATTTTGCTAATTGTTTTCTGGTTGTTTTGTAGATCCTTCATTTCATTTTTCCTCTTTTGCTGCCTTCCTTCATGATTAAATAATTTTCTCTAGTGGTATGCTTTGATTCCTTACTTTTCATCTTTTGTGTATCTTTTATTGGTTTTTGCTTTGTGGTTACCATGAAGCTTACATGAAACGTCTTATAATTATAATAGACTATTTTAAGCTGATAGCAACTTGCCTTTGATCATATGAAAAAACCTTATACTTTTACCCCTCCTCCCCATGCTAAATGATTCTGGCATTTAGAATCTGATGTCACAATTTATCTTTTTATTTATTTTTTTAAAACAGGGTCTCACTCTGTTGCCCAGCTTGGAGCCCAGTGGTGCAATTATAGCTCACTGTGGCCTAAGACTCCTGGGCTCAAGCAATTCTTCCACATCAGCATTCTGAGTAGCTGGGACTATAGGCCTGTACCACCATACCTGGCTATTTACAATTTTTTTTATTTTTATTTTATTTTATTTTTATTTTGTAGAGCCAGCATCTCACCACATTGCCCAGGCTGGTCTTGAACTCCTGGCCTTAAGCAATCTTCCCACCTCAGCCTCCCAAAGTGCTAGAATTATAGACATGAGTCACTGAGCCCAGCGTTTTAAAAATAGAAATTCTGAAGCGAAATTTCATTGCATTCATTGTACTGATTTTCATTAGTTATTGCTTTTCTGATTTTGTTAAATTGTTTCTTTGCATTTTCTTAAAGCTTGCTAAGCTTCTTTAAAAAGAATTATTTTGGCCAGGTGCAGTGGTTCATGCCTGTAATCCCAGCACTTTGGGAGGCCAAGGTGGGTGGATGACTTGAGGTCAGGAGTTCAAGACCAGCCTGGCTAACATGGTGAAACCCTGTCTCTACTAAAAATACAAAAATTAGCCAGGCATGGTGGTGGGCACCTGTAATCCTAGAAAATCAGGGGGCTGAGGCAGGAGAATTGCTTGAAACCAGGAGGCGGAGGTTGCAGTGAGCCAAGATGGTGCCACTGCACTCCAGCCTGGGTGACAGAGCAAGACTCCATCTCAAAAAAAAAAGAGGAAAAAGAAAAAGAAAAAAAATATTATTTTGAATTCATCAGGCACTTTATATACCTTCATTTCTTTGGGGTTAACTGTTGGAAAATCATTGTGTTCTTTTGATATTGTTATACCTCATCGATTTTTCATGTTTCTTGTTGGATTACATTGATGTCTGTATATTTAGTGAAGCAGTCAGTTACCTCTTGCAGACTTTATGGGTTAGTTTCATTGTGGGACTATCTTCTTCTGTGGGGATGGAGGGCACAAGGGCACTTGCCTGGTAGAGAGTGCAGCCGTTCTGGCACCAGTGAGGGTATAGCCGTATGGTTTCTGTGCAGCTGTCAACAGAGGTTGACATTGACAAAGATTGGGGGGATCCTCACTGGCCAACAATGTGGATGTCTGCAGTGGCGGTAAGAGTCATTGGGTTTTTTGGTGGTGATGGCTGCTGTGGTTCTCTCGATATCTTTTTCTCCCACTGGGGAAGTTGTGCCTGAGGGACTCAGTTTTGGCACTGGCCTTATGTGCTCATTTGAAATGCAGGTGGCTCTAATTTCTGATAGGTAGCACTCATGTCTGATGAGCTGAGGCCTGAAGCATGATCATGTGTGGAGGGCCTGTGGCTCTGTTATCTAGGGCAGCAATGGCACTGGTGCTCAGGGGGCAGACATTCCCACTGCCATGTTAGTAAGAGAAAGGAGGCTTGTGTAGCAACCAGGTAGCTGAGAATGGGAGCACAGGTGTGTGTAGAGTTATAGTAGCTCTGGGGTTGAGGTGGGGTCTGGCTCTCTGTAGTGGCTAAGCTTGTACCTGGAGCACGGGCATGCTCAGAGAGACCTTGGCTTCATGGCCCAAAGTGTGAACAAGTTTGCCATGGTAATGGCTCTGGGTTCTGAGTTGTGGGCAGGCACAGTGAAACCATAAAGCCCAGATCTGGAATGTGGGCACTCATGGGGAGGTCAAGGCTTGGGGGTCAGGGCACACACGAGTTCAGGAGAGGTGGCAGCTCTTTTCATGGTTCAACAGCACTGCTTCTTGAGGCAGGTAGGCATGTGCAGCCAAGTCTCACTCTCTGGGGTTATCCAACAGGAAAGGCTGTTGATTACCTCAGTAGCAAAAGATACCAATATTCTCTACAGCAGGCTGCTGGGGACCACGATGGTTCCATCTACATAGGTGATATTGATAGCCTCTACCCTTCTTCTTTGTTCTCAGCTGTTTCCTGGCATCTCAGCCATACCAGTCTCACTAGCAATCCTTTCAATAGGGATATTCTCCATTTTTTTCCTCCACTGTGTTGCTGCAGGTTCTTTAATGGGCCCTTGAGCCCTTTCGGGGCTATTTTGATCTGTGGATAGCCATCTATATTTGGTTGGTTGTGGAGGGATGAAGGCTGATATCTCCTACCCCACCATCTTAGTGACATCACTCCTCCAAATCAGAATTTTGATTTTATACAGACTTGTATTTTTTTGCCCATGTTTGGGAACATTCAACCTTTGCAAGGAGTACTTGAGGCCAGGAAGGTTTTTGTTGTTTTTTAAATCAAGAAGTATCTATATATTTACATTTAGACAAGTACTTCATGAAGTTCCAGAGTGCCAGACTATTAAATAATGAAAATTGAATATTGGTCAGAAAAACTGTGAGTACAGAAATGATTTACTACCTACCTCTCTCTGAAATTAGCCCAAACTGGCTCATGTAGTTTTTTTGCATCTTAATGGATGGTTTAGTGGCAAATGTAATCTTAGACAAGTTACCTGCGGGTGGGATTTCTAGTATTATTTATTTTAAAGCTGAAGCATGTCTGGCGATAGTGATGATCTGGAGTACAAAGGTACATAAAATTGCTCTTCTGTTGCAAAACTGTATCCTGCAAAACATTCAAACTCTTTCCTTTCTTCCTTTCTCCATAGATTTAAGATTTTATGCACAAAAGATAGGAGGTAGCAAAATCAAGCAGCACAGAGGGGCACAAAATAAATAGTAAATCTCTTGCCTTAACCTCTTGATTTCCAATTCCACCTTTAGAAGTATTCTTGACATTTTTTGTGTATCTTTCCAGAATTTTTTTGTGCATATATAAGTGCATGTGCGTGCATGTGTGTGTATACACATACATATATATTCACTCTCTTGAGACAATACATGTATTATTTTATGACTTACTTTATTCGGTTAATCTATAACTTGGACAACTTTGCATAGTTCTGTATATACATATACTTAAAATTTTAAAGGGTACAAAATATTTCATTGTATGGATATAGTATGGATATAGCATACTTTACTTAATCAGTTTAGTGCTGAGGACATTAATGTTGTTTTGAGTTTTGTTCAATTTTTCTTTTTTTTTTTTTTTGAGACAGAGTCTCGCTCTGTCGCCCAGGCTGGAGTGCAGTGGCGCGGTCTAGGCTCACTGCAAGCTCCGCCTCCCGGGTTCACGCCATTCCCCGGCCTCAGCCTCCCCAGTAGCTGGGACTACAGGCGCCCGCCACCGCACCCGGCTAATTTTGTTTTGTATTTTTAGTAGAAACAGGGTTTCACCTTGTTAGCCAGAATGGTCTCGATCTCCTGACCTCGTGATCCGCCCACCTCAGCCTCCCAAAGTGCTGGGATTACAGGCGTGAGGTACCGCGCCCGGCCTGAGTTTTGTTCAATTTTTCTATGAACATCCTTGCAGATATATTTTTATGCCTTTGTGTGATAGCCGCCTTAGGAAAAATTCCTAGAAGTGTATAGATGAGTCGTAGAGTAGATGCGTATACAATTTGTGCCTTGTATTGCCAAACCACCCTTCAAAATGCTATATCAGTTATATTCAACTAGTAGTATGTGGGAATATCAGTTTCTCCAAACTTTTGCCAACATTAGCTTTCATCAAATGCTTAATCTTTGCCAATCTGTTGGATAAAAAATAGCATTTCATTCATTTGATTTGTATCCTGTAATTATGATTCTGACTGGGCATTGTGTATATGTATGTGTGTTTTCTTGGTCCTTTTATTTCTGCTTCAGATTTGATCATTTCTTTGCTCATTTTTCTATTGGGTTATTTGCCTTTTATTTGTTTTGTAAGCGTTCTCTGTATATAAAGGACATTATTCTTTTGTCATTAATGTTACAAATACTTTTCTCGGTTTATAATTTGTATTTTGGATATTTTTATAGCTTGTTTATACAGAAAATTTTAATTTCTGGTAGTAAAATTTACCACTCTTATGGCTTCTAAAATCTGTGGCATGCTTAGAAAGGCTTTTACTTTACTCAAGTGTTAAAGACAGATTCAGCTATGTTTTTATCTAATACTTTCATAGTCTTGTTATTTATACTTAGGTCTTTATCTATAAAATGGGGATTATAATACAATCTAGGTTATGAGACTGTGATGAGGATTGGGGGAGTAGAAAAAATTAACTTTTTATCAGGTATATTCTTATTTAATACTTTTAAAGGAGAATATATAAGTTGCTTCTGTAAAATAAGATATGATAAAATACACTTGTTAATAAAGCTATGGATTATTGTATGTTAATTTTATAATCAGCCACCTTACTCTTACTAAATTTTCTCATGGCTTCCAATAGCTTTTGGTTTATTTTGGTTTTCTAAATTTAGAATCATTTTTTTTCTGCAAATAATGATAATTATTTTCTTGTTTTTTAATGCATTGGTTAATACATAGTAAAAAATGCTACATAATAATTTTGAAAGTAGGAATTTTAAACTTGTTTTTTACTAGATGGCAAATGCTTATGTAAGCATGGTTCTGCCTCTTGTTTTGAAGTATACCACACAAAATATTTTGTTGTAACATTTTAAAAAAAGTTAATACATGTCCATGGTACAAAATTCAGGAAAATAAAAGAGTGAATGTGAAAAGTAGGCTAGGTCTGGTGGCTCATTCCTGTAATCCCAGCACTATGGGAGGCCAAGCGGGGCAGATTGCTTGAGCCCAGGAGTTCAAGAGCAGCCTGGGCAACATGGCAAGACCCCAACTCTACAAAAAATACAAAAATTAGCCAGATGTGGTGGCATGCACCTGTAGTTCCAGCTACTTGGGAGGCTGAGGTGGGAGGATTGCTTGGGCCTGGGAGGTTGAGGCTGCAGTGAGCCAAGATCGTACCACTGCACTCTAGCCTGGGTGACAGAGCCAGACCCTGTCTCAAAAAAAAAAAAAAAAAAAAAAGGTGAAAAGTAATTATTTGTCATACCTCTGCCTTATTGACCCAGATCTCCGCTTAAAACAAACGTTGTTAAAGACAGCTTCTTTAATATTGACCCAGAGATATGCTCAGCATTTATGAATAGTGTATAAATGTAGTAGAATTCTTATTTAAAGAGATCTATCTTATCTTGTGTGTTGATATATGGAGATCATAAGGCATTTACAAGGATGTCAGTTTAGAGAGATAGGAGGTTTCTGTGTAACCATTTTTAAGGACATGCTTTATTGTCTTACCAATCAGTCTCAGTCATGTAGTTATCACTGAATTCCATCTATAGTCACCATAGTTTTTGGGTTTTTTTTTTTTTTTGGTGTGGCAGAAACAGTAGCTGCACAGGTGTGCTCTCTTTATGGCCACAAAATTTCCATCCTGTTCTAATGTGTCCCTGATAGACAACACTCATTCTGGGATCCACTTCAACCATTATCACCATTCTAGAGATTCCCCTTGCCTTTCCAGTACTGGATCCTGAGAAAAAATGATAGGAAAATAACATTTCTGAATTATTACATCTGAAAGTATTCTTTATTCTACATTTCTAGTTGATTGGCAGTTTGACTGGATATAGAACTATAGGCTGAAATTACTTTCCTTCAGACTTTTGGAGGTATTACTCCAATGTCTGATAGTATCAGCGTTGCTATTAAGAATTCAAAGATTTTTCTGCTTCCTGGTTCTTTGTAGTTGTTGCTTTTTAAAAATCTCCAGAATATTGTAAAAACTTCTCTTCGTTCTTGGTGTTCTAAAATCTTACCATGATGTACATTGGTATGAATTATTTTACCTACTCTGCCAGGCATTTGATAAATGTGTTTAATCTTCAAGTTGATGTCCGTCTCTCCTGGGAGATTTTCTGCAGTTATTTTATTGCTAGTCTCTTCCTCTCTGATGTCTCTATTTCTTTCTCTTCTGTTTTTTTTTTTTAAAGATGATCTTGTTCTTTCATCATGGATGTAAAGTCTTTTATCTTTCTGAGGATAATAATGATAGATTTTTTAAGATGTAAAAAATTCAGTATTTTTTTCAAGTTTCTATTTTTATCTTAGTTTTTATTTTTAGTGCTAAAATGAGATATCTCATAATAGTTAATTGTCAACTTATTAAAAGTAAGAAATTAAAAGCTATTTGGGACCTCTGAGTATTTTAGAAATAAGCAAGAAATGGAGGCTGAGCATGGTGGCTCACACCTGTAATCACAGCACTCTGGGAGGCCGAAGCAAGAGGATCACGTGAGGCCAGGAGTTTGCAACCAATCCAGGCAACATAGCAAGAGCTCATCCTATTAAAAAAAAAAAGAAATGTGCAAGTTTAACCTTTTGTATTGCTGTATGAAACCTTATTGCTCCATCCTTCATCCTACAAATCCAACACTCTAATGCGCTTAACCCCCCAAAACTCTTGTATGTGGCTGTTGGTTGAATTCTTCTCCAACACTTAGAGTAAATTGATGTGATTTTATAACATGTCTTTTTGGAAATATGTACCAAAGTGTTACATGTGTATAACATTTTGTCTAATAATCAATTTTCTAGGAAATTACATGCTAAAAGTTGTCCACTAGAGATGTTAATTGCAGTATTATTTTAATAGCAAAAATGGGGGAAGCTAAACATTTCCAAAAAAATGACTTAGTTATATAAATTACATTAAATAAGCTACAGTGAAATACTATGAGGTGTTAAACTACTGTTAAAGATCTGTATTTAGTGACCTTGGAAATTGTCTCAAACGTGGTAAGTGGAAATGGCAAGTGACAGTATAAATAGTGTGATCTCACTGATGAGAATATTTTAAAAACTTCTTATATATAAGAAGTTAAATATATCTTCTAAATATATAGAGATTTATCTATAAAGATTTTAAGCAAAATGTTAACAATGGTTAGATCTGGGTGTTGACATTTTATTTATTTTTATTTTTATTTTATTTATTTATTTAGCCTGTTTGCTTTTTTAAAATATTTATTATTATTATAATTTAGGTTTTATGGTACATGTGCGCAATGTGCAGGTTAGTTACATATGTATACATGTGCCATGCTGGTGCGCTGCACCAACTAACTCGTCATCTAGCATTAGGTATATCTCCCAATGCTATCCCTCCCTCCTCCCCCCACCCCACAACAGTCCCCAAAGTGTGATGTTCCCCTTCCTGTGTCCATGTGTTCTCATTGTTCAATTCCCACCTATGAGTGAGAATATGCGGTGTTTGGTTTTTTGTTCTTGCGATAGTTTACTGAGAATGATGATTTCCAATTTCATCCATGTCCCTACAAAGGACATGAACTCATCATTTTTTATGGCTGCATAGTATTCCATAGTGTATATGTGCCACATTTTCTTAATCCAGTCTATCATTGTTGGACATTTGGGTTGGTTCCAAGTCTTTGCTATTGTGAATAATGCCGCCATAAACATACGTGTGCATGTGTCTTTATAGCAGCATGATTTATAGTCCTTTGGGTATATACCCAGTAATGGGATGGCTGGGTCAAATGGTATTTCTAGTTCTAGATCCCTGAGGAATCGCCACACTGACTTCCACGATGGTTGAACTAGTTTACAGTCCCACCAACAGTGTAAAAGTGTTCCTGTTTCTCCACATCCTCTCCAGCACCTGTTGTTTCCTGATTTTTTAATGATCGCCATTCTAACTGGTGTGAGATGGTATCTCATTGTGGTTTTGATTTGCATTTCTCTGATGGCCAGTGATGGTGAGCATTTTTTCGGCTGCATAAATGTCTTCTTTTGAGAAGTGTCTGTTCGTGTCCTTTGCCCACTTTTTGATGGGGTTGTTTGTTTTTTTCTTGTAAATTTGTTGGAGTTCATTGTAGATTCTGGATATTAGCCCTTTGTCAGATGAGTAGGTTGCAAAAATTTTCTCCCATTTTGTAGGTTGCCTGTTCACTCTGATGGTAGTTTCTTTTGCTGTGCAGAAGCTCTTTAGTTGAATTAGATCCCATTTGTCAATTTTGGCTTTTGTTGCCATTGCTTTTGGTGTTTTAGACATGAAGTCCTTGCCCATGCCTATGTCCTGAATGGTAATGCCTAGGTTTTCTTCTAGGGTTTCTATGGTTTTAGGTCTAACATTTAAGTCTTTAATCCATCTTGAATTGATTTTTGCATAAGGTGTAAGGAAGGGATCCAGTTTCAGCTTTCTCCATATGGCTAGCCAGTTTTCCCAGCACCATTTATTAAATAGGGAATCCTTTCCCCATTGCTTGTTTTTCTCAGGTTTGTCAAAGATCAGATAGTTGTAGATATGTGGCGTTATTTCTGAGGGCTCTGTTCTGTTCCATTGATCTAGATCTCTGTTTTGGTACCAGTACCATGCTGTTTTGGTTACTGTAGCCTTGTAGTATAGTTTGAAGTCAGGTAGTGTGATGCCTCCAGCTTTGTTCTTTTGGCTTAGGATTGACTTGGCGATGCAGGCTCTTTTTTGGTTCCGTATGAACTTTAAAGTAGTATTTTCCAATTCTGTGAAGAAAGTCATTGGTAGCTTGATGAGGATGGCACTGAATCTGTAAATTACCTTGGGCAGTATGGCCATTTTCACGATATTGATTCTTCCTAGCCATGAGCATGGAATGTTCTTCCATTTGTTTGTATCCTCTTTTATTTCCTTGAGCAGTGGTTTGTAGTTCTCCTTGAAGAGGTCCTTCACATCCCTTGTAAGTTGGATTCCTAGGTATTTTATTCTCTTTGAAGCAATTGTGAATGGGAGTTCACTCATGATTTGGCTCTCTGTTTGTCTGTTGTTGGTGTATAAGAATGCTTGTGATTTTTGTACATTGATTTTGTATCCCGAGACTTTGCTGAAGTTGCTTATCAGCTTAAGGAGATTTTGGGCTGAGACAATGGGGTTTTCTAGATATAGAATCATGTCATCTGCAAACAGGGACAATTTGACTTCCTCTTTTCCTAATTGAATACCCTTGATTTCCTTCTCCTGCCTAATTGCCCTGGCCAGAACTTCCAACACTATGTTGAATAGAAGTGGTGAGAGAGGGCATCCCTGTCTTGTGCCAGTTTTCAAAGGGAATGCTTCCAGTTTTTGTCCACTCAGTATGATATTGGCTGTGGGTTTGTCATAGATAGCTCTTATTATTTTGAGATATGTCCCATCAATACCTAATTTATTGAGAGTTTTTAGCATGAAGCGTTGTTGAATTTTGTCAAAGGCCTTTTCTGCATCTATTGAGATAATCATGTGGTTTTTGTCTTTGGTTCTGTTTATATGGTGGATTACATTTATTGATTTGCGTATATTGAACCAGCCTTGCATCCCAGGGATGAAGCCCACTTGATCATGGTGGATAAGCTTTTTGATGTGCTGCTGGATTCAGTTTGCCAGTATTTTATTGAGGATTTTTGCATCAATGTTCATCAAGGATATTGGTCTAAAATTCTCTTTTTTGGTTGTGTCTCTGCCCGGCTTTGGTATCAGGATGATGCTGGCCTCATAAAACGAGTTAGGGAGGATTCCCTCTTTTTCTATTGATTGGAATAGTTTCAGAAGGAATGGTACCAGTTCCTCCTTGTACCTCTGGTAGAATTCGGCTGTGAATCCATCTGATTTCTGGACTCTTTTTGGTTGGTAAGCTATTGATTATTGCCACAATTTCAGCTCCTGTTATTGGTCTATTCAGAGATTCAACTTCTTCCTGGTTTAGTCTTGGGAGGGTGTATGTGTTGAGGAATTTATCCATTTCTTCTAGATTTTCTAGCTTATTTGCATAGAGGTGTTTATAGTATTCTCTGATGGTAGTTTGTATTTCCGTGGGATCGGTGGTGATATCCCCTTTATCATTTTTTATTGCATCTATTTGATTCTTCTCTCTTTTTTTCTTTATTAATCTTGCTAGCGGTCTATCAATTTTGTTGATCCTTTCAAAAAACCAGCTCCTGGATTCATTAATTTTTTGAAAGGTTTTTTGTGTCTCTGTTTCCTTCAGTTCTGCTCTGATTTTAGTTATTTCTTGCTTTCTGCTAGCTTTTGAATGTGTTTGCTCTTGCTTCTCTAGTTCTTTTAATTGTGATGTTAGGGTGTCAATTTTGGATCTTTCCTGCTTTCTCTTGTGGGCATTTAGTGCTATAAATTTCCCTCTACACACTGCTTTGAATGCATCCCAGAGATTCTGGTATGTTGTGTCTTGGTTCTCGTTGGTTTCAAAGAACATCTTTATTTCTGCCTTCATTTCGTTATGTACCCAGTAGTCATTCAGGAGCAGGTTGTTCAGTTTCCATGTAGTTGAGCGGTTTTGAGTGAGATTCTTAATCCTGAGTTCTAGCTTGATTGCACTGTGATCTGAGAGATAGTTTGTTATAATTTCTGTTCTTTTACATTTACTGAGGAGAGCTTTACTTCCAAGTATGTGGTCAATTTTGGAATAGGTGTAGCGTGGTGCTGAAAAAAATGTATATTCTATTGATTTGGGGTGGAGAGTTCTGTAGATGCCTATTAGGTCAGCTTGGTGCAGAGCTGAGTTCAATTCCTGGGTATCCTTGTTGACTTTCTGTCTCGTTGATCTGTCTAATGTTGACAGTGGGGTGTTAAAGTCTCCCATTGTTAATGTGTGGGAGTCTAAGTCTCTTTGTAGGTCACTCAGGACTTGCTTTATGAATCTGGGTGCTCCTGTATTGGGTGCATATATATTTAGGATAGTTAGCTCTTCTTGTTGAATTGATCCCTTTACCATTATGTAATGGCCTTCTTTGTCTCTTTTGATCTTTGTTGGTTTAAAGTCTGTTTTATCAGAGACTAGGATTGCAACCCCTGCCTTTTTTTGTTTTCCATTTGCTTGGTAGATCTTCCTCCATCCTTTTATTTTGAGCCTGTGTGTGTCTCTGCACGTGAGATGGGTTTCCTGAATACAGCACACTGATGGGTGTTGAGTCTTTATCCAATTTGCCAGTCTGTGTCTTTTAATTGGAGCATTTAGTCCATTTACATTTAAAGTTAATATTGTTATGTGTGAATTTGATCCTGTCATTATGATGTTAGCTGGTTATTTTGCTCATTAGTTGATGCAGTCTCTTCCTAGTCTCGATGGTCTTTACATTTTGGCATGATTTTGCAGTGGCTGGTACCGGTTGTGCCTTTCCATGTTTAGCGCTTCCTTCAGGAGCTCTTTTAGGGCAGGCCTGGTGGTGACAAAATCTCTCAGCATTTGCTTGTCTGTAAAGTATTTTATTTCTCCTTCACTTATGAAGCTTAGTTTGGCTGGATATGAAATTCTGGCTTGAAAATTCTTTTCTTTAAGAATGTTGAGTATTGGCCCCCACTCTCTTCTGGCTTGTAGAGTTTCTGCTGAGAGATCCGCTGTTAGTCTGATGGGCTTCCCTTTGAGGGTAACCCAACCTTTCACTCTGGCTGCCCTTAACATTTTTTCCGTCATTTCAACTTTGGTGAATCTGACAATTATGTGTCTTGGAGTTGCTCTTCTCAAGGAGTATCTTTGTGGTGTTCTCTGTATTTCCTGAATGTGAATGTTGGCCTGCCTTGCTAGATTGGGGAAGTTCTCCTGGGTAATATCCTGCAGAGTGTTTTCCAACTTGGTTCCATTCTCCCCGTCACTTTCAGGTACACCAATCAGACGTAGATTTGGTCTTTTCACATAGTCCCACATTTCTTGGAGGCTTTGCTTGTTTCTTTTTATTCTTTTTTCTCTAAACTTCCCTTCTTGCTTCATTTCATTCATTTCATCTTCCATCACTGATACCCTTTCTTCCATTTGATCGCATCGGCTCCTGAGGCTTCTGCATTCTTCACGTAGTTCTCGAGCCTTGGTTTTCAGCTCCATCCGCTCCTTTAAGCACTTCTCTGTATTGGTTATTCTAGTTATACATTCTTCTAAATTTTTTTCAAAGTTTTCAACTTCTTTGCCTTTGGTTTGAATATCCTCCCATAGCTCAGAGTAATTTGATCGTCTGAAGCCTTCTTCTCTCAGCTCGTCAAAGTCATTCTCCGTCCAGCTTTGTTCCGTTGCTGGTAAGGAACTGCGTTCCTTTGGAGGAGGAGAGGTACTCTGCTTTTTAGAGTTTCCAGTTTTTCTGCTCTGTTTTTTCCCCATCTTTGTGGTTTTAATCTACTTTTGGTCTTTGATGATGGTGATGTACAGATGGGTTTTTGGTGTGGATGTCCTTTCTGTTTGTTAGTTTTCCTTCTAACAGACAGGACCCTCAGCTGCAGGTCTGTTGGAGTACCCAGCCAGCCGTGTGAGGTGTCAGTCTGCTCCTGCTGGGGAGTGCCTCCCAGTTAGGCTGCTCAGGGGTCAGGGGTCAGGGACCAAGTTGAGGAGGCAGTCTGCCCGTTCTCAGATCTCCAGCTGCATGCTGGGAGAACCACTGCTCTCCTCAAAGCTGTCAGACAGGGACATTTAAGTCTGCAGAGGTTACTGCTGTCTTTTTGTTTTTCTGTGCCCTGCCCCCAGAGGTGGAGCCTACAGAGGCAGGCAGGCCTCCTTGAACTGTGGTGGGCTCCACCCAGTTCGAGCTTCCCGGCTGCTTTGTTTACCTAAGCGAGCCTGGGCAATGGCGGGCGCCCCTCCCCCAGCCTCGCTGCCGCCTTGCAGTTTGATCTCAGACTGCTGTGTTAGCAATCAGCCAGACTCCGTGGGCGTAGGACCCTCTGAGCCAGGTGCGGGCTATAATCTCCTGGTGCACCGTTTCCTAAGCCCGTTGGAAAACCACAGTATTCGGGTGGGAGTGGCCCGATTTTCCAGGTGCCGTCTGTCACCCCTGGAAAGGGAACTTCCTGACCCCTTGTGCTTCCCGAGTGAGGCAATACCTCGCCCCTGCTTTGGCTGGGGCACGGTGCACTCACCCACTGACCTGTGCCCACTATCTGGCACTCCCTAGTGAGATGAACATGGTACCTCAGATGGAAATGCAGAAATCACCCGTCTTCTGCATCGCTCATGCTGGGAGCTGTATACCAGAGCTGTTCCTATTCCACCATCTTGGCTCCTCCCCCGGTGTTGACATTTTAGATTTGTTTCTATTTCTTTGCGTTTTCCTGTATGGTTTAATTTTTACTTGCTTTTTTTAACAATAAGAATTTTTTCAAAGTTTTATTTTTGTTGACATAGTAATTGTACACATTTATAGAGTATAATGTGATGTTTTAATGCATGTATACATGTATATATTGTGTAATGATCAAATTAGGGTAATTAGCAAATCCATTGACTGAAGCATTTATTATTTCTTTGCAGTGGGAACATTCAAAATCCTCTCTTCTAGCTATTTTTAAATACAAAATATATTCTTGTTAACTGTTGTCACTCAACTATAGTCACCCTACTGTGCAATAGAACACCAGAACTATTCTTCCTATCTAACTATAACTTTGTATCTGTTGACCAACCTATCCCCATCTCTTACTTTCTTCCTCAGCCTGTGGTAACTACCATTCTACTCTCTACTCCTATGAGATAAACTTTTTTAGATTCCACATATGAGTGAGATCATACAGTATTTGTCTTTCTGTGTCTAGCTTGTTTCATTTAACATAATGTCTTACAGGTTCATGGATGTTGTTGTAAATGACAGGATTTCACTTTTTTTAATGACTGAATATACTCTATTGTTTATATATACCACGTTTTCTTTACCTATTCCTCTCTTGATGGACACTTATGTTGCTTTCTTGTCTTGGGTATCGTGAATAATGCTACAAGGAACATGTGGGTACAAATTTCTTAATGAGGTGGTGTTTCATTTGCTTTAAATGTACACCAAGTAGTGGGATTGATAGATTATATGACAGTTCTATTTTAATTTTTTAAGGAAACTTCATACTGTTTTCCATAATGGCTGTACTAATTTACATTCCCACAAAGTGTGTGTAAGGGTTCCCTTTTCTCCACATCCTCAGGAACACTTGGTATCTTTTGTCTTTTTGAGAAGAGTCATTCTAACTGGAGTGAGGTGATATTTCATCGTGGTTTGAATTTGCATTTCCCTGATGATTACTGATTGCTATGGTTTGGATATGGTTTGTCTCCATCAAATCTCATATTGAAATTTGATCCCCAGTGTGGTGATGTTGGGAGGTGGTGGAGCCCAGTGGGAGGTGTTTGAATCATGGGGGTGGATTCCTCATGAATGCCTTGGTGCCATTCTTATGGTACTGAGTTCTCACTTTCAGGAGACTGGATTGGTTCATCAAGGAATAAATTAGTTCAAGCTTGTCCAACACGCAGCCCACAGGCCACATGTGGCCCAGATGGCTTGGAATGCAGGCTGACACAAATTCTTAAACTTTCTTAAAATATTATGTTTTTTTTTTTTTTTTTTTTTTTTTGCTCATCAGCTATTGTTGTTGGTGTAGCTCATCAGCTATTGTTGTTGGTGTAGCTCATCAGCTATTGTTGGTGTTAGGGTATTTATGTGTGGCCCAAGACAATTATTTTTCTTCCAATGTGGCCCAGGAAAGCCAAAAGATTGGACACCCTGGATTAGTTCTTGTGAGAGTGAGTTGTTATACAGCTAGGACTCCCTGGTGTGTAGTTGTCCATAATATTCTCTTATGATCCTTTGTATTTCTGTGGCATCAGTTGTAATGCCTCCTTGTTCATCTCTGATTTTACTTGAGTTTTCTTTCTTTCTGGCTAAAGAGTGTTGATTTTGTTTATATTTTCAAAAACCCAATCCTTCATTTGGTTGATTTTTGTATTTTTTGTCTATTTTTGTTTATTTATGCTATGATCTTTACTATTTCATTTCTTCTAATTTTGAGTTTAGTTAGTTTTTGTTTTTTTAGTTCCTTGAGGTGCAACATTAGGTTATTTGAGCTCTTTCTTTTGTATTGATATAGGTCTTTATTGCTATTAACTTTCTTCTGAGTACTGCCTTTGTCATATTCCACAGGTTTTGGTATGTTATATATCCATTTTCAGTTGTCTCTAGAAATTTTTAAATCTCTCTTTTAATTTCTCTCCTTTAGTTAACCCATGGTTGTTCAAGAGCATGTTGTTTAAATTGCCATGTATTTCTATAGTTTCTAAAGTTCCCTCTCTTATTGATTTCCAGTTCCATACCATTGTGGTCAGAAACAGTATTTGATATTATTTTGATTTTTCTAAATTTGTTAAGATTTGTTTTGTGGCCTACCATATGGGCTATCCTGGAAAATGTTCCCTGTGTACTAGAAAAGAGTGTGTATTCTGCTACTATTGGATGGAAATTTCTGTGTATATCTGTTAGGTCCATTTTATCTAATGTGCAGTTCAATTTCAGCATTTCCTCATTAATTTTCTGTCTAGTTGATCTGTCCATTGTTGAAAGTGGTGTGGTGAAGTCCCCTGCTATTATGGTAATGCAATCTATTTCTCCCTTCATGGTAGTTCTGGTTACTAGTAGTCCATTATTATTTGCTTTAGATAGTTAGGTATTCTGATATTAGGTGCATATATATTCACAACAGTTATGTCTTCTTGATGAACTATACCCTTTATTATTAAGTAATGACATTTTCTGTCTCTTGTGACAGTTTTTGACTCTCTATCTGATATAGTTATAGCTACCCCTGCTCTGTTTTGGTTACCACTTGAGTGGAATAGCTCCTTCCATTCCTTTACTTTCAGTGTACCTATGTCTTTTGTAGGCAGGATATAGTTGGATCTTGTTTTTTAAATTTATCCACTTTATGTTTTTTATTGGAGAATTTAATTAATTTACTTTCAAAGTAATTGTTGATGGGTAAGGTCTTACTACTATCATTTTGTTAATTGTTTTCTGGTTATTATTATTATTTATTTATTTATTTTGAGATGGAGTCTTGCTCTGTCACCCACGCTGGAGTGCAGTGGCACGATCTTGGCTCACTGCAACCTCCGCCTCCCGGGTTCAAGCGATTCTCCTGTCTCAGCTTCTGGGTAGCTGAGACTACAGGCATGTGCCACCACGCCTGGCTATTTTTTTGTATTTTTAGTAGAGACAGGGCTTCACCGTGTTAGCCAGGATGGTTTCGATCTCCTGACCTCATGATCCACCTGCCTTGGTCCTCCAAAGTGCTGGGATTACAGGTGTGAGCCACCGCGCCCCGCCTGCTTTCTGGTTATTTTAGAATCCTTTGTTTCTTTTTTCCTCTCTTGTTTATCTTTGTGAGTTGGTGATTTTCTTTAACGGTTAGTTTTGATTCATTTCTCCTTATCATTTGTGTATTTGCTATCTTTTTGTGCTTTGTGGTTTTCATGAGGCTTACATAAAACATGTCATAGTTATAATGGACCATTTTATACTGATACCAACTTAACTTTAGTCACACACAAAAACTCAAAACATTTAGCCTCTTTCTCTACAAATTGTATTTTGATGTCACAATTTACATTTTTTATATTATGGATTTCTTAACAATTTATTGTAGCTATTTTGTTTTTTGACTGTTTTGACTTTTAACCTTTGTACTAGATAGATATATGATTTACGGAGCACCATAACAGTATAGGGATATTCTGAGTTTACTTATATTTACCTTTACCAGTGAATTTTATACTTTCATGTATTTTCATGTTGGTAATTACTGTCTTTTCGTTTCTACCTGAAAAACTTCCTTGAGCATCTCTTGTAGGGCAGGTCTAGTGGTGATGACTTTGTTCCACTTTTGCTTGTTTGGGAAAGACTATTTCTCCTTCATCTCTGAAGAACAGCTTTGTTGGGTATAGCATTTTTGCAGGCAGTTTTGCTTATGCACTTTCAACATGTCATCCTATTCTTTTCTGGCCTGCAGGGTTTCTGCTGACATATCTGCTGATAATCTATGGTCATTCTTTTGTATGTCACTTGGTACTTTTCTTTCGCTGCTTTTAAAATTCTCTGTTTTTGACTTTTGATAGTTTAATTATAATGTGCCTCAGTGGGGATGCCTTTGGGCTGAACCTATTTGGGGATCTTTGAGCTTCATGTGTCTGGATGTCCATATGTCTTCCGAGAGTTGGGAAGTTTTCAGCAATTATTTTATTAAACAAGCTTTCTGTCCCTATTTTTGTATCTTTTAGACGTCTCATAATGCAAATGTTTGTTCACTTAATGGTGTCCCAAAATTCCTATAGGCTGTCTTCATTCTTTTTCATTCTTATGCTTTCATTCTTATGCTCCCCACTGATTGGGTAATTTCAAAAGACCTGTCTTCAGGGTCAGATTTAGTCTGTTATTGAAGCTCTCAATAACAATAAGACATTTTTTAAAAGTTTTTCTTATTTATTGCTTAGTTTACTTTTGTCTCTTTTTCTTTTGGCCATTTTGAAACTAACTGCTTAAAATAAAAAAGGTCTTCTGATCAGTTTTTTTGTTACTTTATTTAAAAATTTATTTGGAGGAATTTCATAAAATAAAAAACTGTGGAATGTCTGTGGATACCAACTTTTCATGCTATTTCATTGACCCTTATTATGAAAAATCGTTTATAAGTTAAATTCTTATTTTTCTTGAATTTATTTTTAAAATCTCTGGACCTCAGGTGTTGTGTTTCAAAGTTTTGACTTTGCTACCTAAACAAATTTAATTCAACATACAACTTATTATATTGCAATTGCTTATCTGCAGCTTTTCTTACACAAGATAAACACTAATCAATGATTATAACAAAATAAAATAACATTTAGTATTTGTTTAAAACTTATGCCTTGTCTCTAGAAGAGAAACTTCTTTAAAAGTAAGTCTTGGTGCTGTATTGAGATATAGTTGTGAATTCTTTGTTTTTTCTCTGTTTTCTGTGGAACATTTGTAGACTAACACAAAGATAAATAGTAGTGAAGAGGGATAAGTAAGAATACCGTGAGATATTCAGCCAATCTCCAGTAGTGTTTGTATCGCTAATTAAATGACGAATACAAAAAGTGGGAAAAAGTAATGAAAACATAGAGCTCCATTCTTGCACTGGATACTCAGGCATTTGACGTGATCATATTTAGCCTTTTCAGCAACCCTGTAAGGGATTTATTGCTCATGTTTTAGGTAAAATTCCATATCCAATGTCATACAACTAATAAATAATAGAACCTAGATCTGTTTCCAAAATATACAAATTTTTCTTTTTTCATTCAGTGGTCCTCCCAGATGGTAAGGCTATAAAACTGGAAAACATTTTGAAAAATAAATAGAACAAATAAGACTATACATTATGATTATTACTGGGCATTTTAAAAATGTTCTTTGTGTATTGTTTACTGGATTTGCTTGCATGGGCCGGGTGAAATTAAGTAGTACATCCTGATATGGCTGTGCTGTGGAGTTAGGAATATATTTGAGTTTGTTCATGAGAAAAAGTTACATCTTTATGTGTGTATACATACAAATGTACATCTTATGTGTGAATATATTATATATTGTGTATATTATACACAATATATTATATATTACACACATATATACATCATGTGAATAGTATATCTTATACATATTTTGCACACACACACACACAAATATTTAAAATTTTTTTGAGGAAGGAGATGCCATCAAAGAGTTCACTCAAAGAAAAAATGTTTTCATTTCCACAGCCAGTGAATACCACTTAAAAATTTTCAAATGCCGCCAGACACGGTGGCTCACACCTATAATCCCAACACTTTGGGAGGCCAAGGCAGGCGGATCACCTGAGGTCAGGAGTTCGAGACCAGCCTGGCCAACGTGGTGACACCCCGTCTCTACTAAAAATACAAAAATTAGCTGGGTGTGGTGGCAGGCACCTATAATCCCAGCTACCCAGTAGGCTGAGGCAGGAGAATTGCTGGAACCTGGGAGGCAGAGGCTGCAGTGAGCCAAGACTGTGCCATTGCACTCCAGCCAGGGCAACAAAGCAAGACTCCATCTCAAAAAAAAAAAAAAAAAAAAAAATTCAAATACATAATTCCCCTTAAGAACATAGAAGAGGCCTTGAAAGAGCTGGGGATTTTCCCTTTCAACTGTCACAAGCTCCTTTTTTTGGACAGCAACATGATGTTCTTCCTATATGACCTCTACTTTCATAAACATGCTCATTACATTTTTTATGAAAACCAAATATAACATTTTCTTTAAGTTAGTGAAAATGTTGTTTCTTCTGTTTTGCCCTCAAGTTTCCTAGTTTTGTAATGATGTCATCTGCTGGGTGTTAAGACATTTTGTACATGCTGAATATGCCTTACCTTTATAAAAGTTCTTCACTCTTGAGTCAATAAGATGTTGGTACTTTGTCTATAGTCAGGCATAAAAACTTGACTTTTATATTGTAAGTAAAATTCTGGTGTGATGCTTTAGCACATTTTTATCAATGCTGAATAATCTACACTAACTTGTTTACTAGAATTTGTAGTCTATTTTTCTTCTTTAAAGAAAAGGATACAAAATACCAACATTAGATTTTATTCTGGGTTACTTATGAGAACAAATGAAATGGCATAAGAAGTCTTTAGAAGACCATAAGAGAATGGGACAATGTTAAAGTCAATATTGAATGACTACCCCTGTGCTATTACTTATATTGTAAATTTTGTAAATTTTAGCTATATTCTGTTTTTTCTGAGACAAGGTCTCACTCTGTAGCCTAGGCTAGAGTGCAGTGGCGCTATCTCAGCTAACAGTAGCCTCCGCCTCCTGGGTTTAAGCAATTCTTGTACCTCAGCCTCCTGAGTAGCTGAGACTACAGGCGTGCACCACCACCTCCAGCTAAGTTTTGTATTTTAGTAGAGACTGGGTTTCATCATGTTGCCCACACTGGTCTCGAACTCCTGACCTCAAGTGATCCACCCGCCTCAGCCTCCCAAAGTGCTGGGTTACAAGTGTGAACCACCACACCTGGCCCACAAACTTTAAGTGAAAATATTTGTGTACATGATGCTTCTTAACAGACATTTTGGTATTATTAACTTCCTCTAGGCAAGTTTGAATATTGAGAACCCCCCGGCTGTAATCCCAGCTCTTTGGGAGGCTGAGGTGGGCGGAGCAAGGGGTCAGGTGATCGAGACCATCCTGGCCAACATGGTGAAACCTTGTCTTTAGTAAAAATACAAAATAATTAGCCAAGTGTGGTGGTGCATGCCTGTTATCCCAGCTACTAGGGAGGCTGAGGCAGAAGAATCGCTTGAACCTGGGAGGCAGAGATTGCAGTAAGTCAAGGTTGCTCCACTGCACTCCAGCCTGGTGACAGAGTGAGACTCAAAAAAAAAAGCCAGAATTACAATCTTCTAACCCTATATTTAAACCTTTGCCACATAAGCCTTAAGATGTTTTCAGATATTCTAGAATCATAGAATTTCAAGCTGTAAAGAGTTTCAGAAATCACCTGTTAATAATTTGATTTCTTCATTTTGTAGGAAATAGAACTTAGGCTCAAAGAAAAGTTGAATGGTTTTTCTAAGGCAGGACAGAATTAAGGCTGAGACATATTTCTCCATGAACACATTTCTCCAGACTGGTCTCTGTCCTTTGGTCTACTGTCCCTGAGATGTTTTGAAATGGTAGAAAAATGCTACAATGATGGGGTCAGATAAAATGAGCAGTTGAGGTCAAAATCCATACCCGTTAAGGTAAATATTTATTCCCCCACCTCCCCAGAGTTATAGTACTCTGTTTCCAGTGGGAAAAGTTCTTCTAATAGAGTAAGTCTTGAAATCCAAATAAAGTTTGGACTTCAGTTAATAATAATACATCAACATTGGTTCATCAGTTGTAAATGTGTCACCCATATGAGCTTAACACAAGGAAACCGGCTCCAGGGTAGAAGGGAACCCGCTGTACTCTCTGAGCAACTTTTCTGTAAACCTAAAACTCTTCTAAAATTGAAAATTTACTTACAAAAAGTATCTTTTTTTTGTAATATTAGTGGGAAATTGTTATTTTTCTTTTAGGAGTTTTCTGAGGAAGTACTTTAGATGAATGTGAAGGTGACCAGTAAAGGGAGACTATGAAGGCAAATATTGAAAGTATTCGTTTTCCTCCTCCTCCTTTCAAAGAGTATGCAGTCACAAGAGGTCCAGGTGATAGATTAAAATATATTAGAGCAAGAGAGCCTTAACAATCTAAATCCAATAGTCGTTATGCTGTTAAATAACACCATGTTTATAATTTTTTGGTTATCATTAAAGCATAGAGGTTGAGGACATTCAAAAATATGATTCCTTCCTTAGTAGCCATTTGCTTGCAGAGATTATATTGATTGATTATGATGCCTGATTCATAGATGATAACATCTAAAGTTTTCTTTTCCATTTAAATTTTTCTCCTCCTAAAATTTAGCAAGAGCTCTTCCCATGGAGATTTTTGGATAGCTTTGGTGATATGAGCAGTTGGTTAAAGTGACAGGGACAATTCCCCACCCCTGAATTCCAGCGATTTGTGCTACACATTAGCAGGATGGTCTATTTGTAAAATCATTTGTAGCATGCTTCGTATTCATCTCCATCTTCTCCCCATTCCCAAAGTTGCATTCTATGACACAACTTTACAAAACGATTTAAATCATGGACTAATGTACACGTAGAATTCAAATAAATCTCCAAGTAAGCCTAGGCCCCTTTGTGCAGGGCTTTGTTTTTAACTGGCTCAAGTCCCTCGCTGTGCCAAATGGTATGACAGCTAGCAGACTTGTTTATCTCCTCGAATGATGTGTCAACTCCAGCAGCCCCCAAACGGAGCTATAGTATTACATGGGTGTTGTTTTTTCATGTGAAATCGTCTGTCAGCATTGACTCTGAAGTCAGCAGCAACTTCTCCCTTCATGTTCTCACAAAGGAAAATGTGAGCTGAGTGTGTAGGCTTGGATTTTCAGTCACTTGCTCAGATGTTGTAACCATGATGACTCTTCATCTATGCGTGTTATGGCTCGAGAGGCTGAAAACACAACCCAGGCTTTGTCAACACTGTCAGCTGTGTGTGTGTGTGTGTGTGTGTGTGTGTGTGTGTGCGTGTGTTGGGGCAGGGGAGGAATTCATCCTCTGCCTCTCCGTACAGCCCTGTCTGAAATACTTTGCTTCCTGATTCTAGATACCCTACGATGGCTTGACCCCATGAATGATTTACTTGTCATACATATTCTGGAAAAGGCAGAATATCCATAAAGGAACTGGAATCTGACTCATAAGGTAATTTATATATCCATTAAAAAATATTTTTTTTTGCAAATTAAAACTACAGTGAGATACCATCTCACACCAGTCAGAATGGCCATTATTAAAAAGTCAAAAAATAACTGATGTTGGTGAAGATGCAGAGAAAAGGGAATGTTTATATACTGTTGGTGGGAATGTGAAGTAGTTCAACTGCTATGAAAAACAGTAAGGAGATTACTCAGAGAATTAAAAATAAAACTGCCATTCGCCCAGCAATCCCACTACTAGGTATCTGCCCAAAGGAAAATAAATTGTTGTACCAAAAGATACCTGCATTTACATAATCCCGTATTTCTCAGAGAAAAAAAGACACCTGTGCTCGTATGTTTATTGCAGCACTATTCACCATAGCGAAGTCAAAGAATCAACCTAAGTGTTCATCAATGGTGGATTGGATAAAGAAAATGTGGTACGTATACACCATGCAATACTATCAGCCATAAAGAAAGAATGAAGTCACATCCTTTGCAGCAACATGGATGGAGCTGAGGCCATTTAACCTAAGTGAACTAACTCAGAAACAGAAAATCAAATATTACATATTCTCACTTATAGGTGGGAGCTAAACAATGGTACAAATGGTCATAAAGATGGAAAAAATAGATACTAGGGGCCCCCAAAAAAGGGAAAGATGGGAGGGAGGCGAGGGTTGGAAAATTATCTATTGGTTACGATATTCACTATTTGGGTGGTAGGTTCACCAGAAGCCCAAACGTCACCATAAGACAATATCTCCACATAACAAACCAGCACATTGTAGCCCCTGAATCTAAAATAAAATAACAAAATAAAAAATAGCTAAAAATAAAAATACATTCCTTGAGCACACATCCTGTGCTGGACACTATCTTAGGCACTCAGTAAATGACTGAGCTTGGTTATTTAACATTATAGCCTCAAAAATCTGTATCTGTGCTAATATCTTCTATATGCTCTTCCACCCTTCTTCACACTGGTCTGAAGCCCAAGAGGCTGAATTACATAGACTATGAGGAAGGGCTTTTGTATTCTCTGGTCTTCAATTGTGTTGGCTAATAAAATGCACCCGGAGGAGACTGGAGGGAGTGAGGAGAGTGAGGTTGGGGTGTTTGTTGTCAGGTATCTTTCTTGGGAGGAATTGTAGGTCCTGTTAAACAGCATTTTCCACCCAGTCTTCCCTCTTTAGCTTCCTCCAGGCTGAGGGGTTATAAAAAGGTGGTCATTACTAGCCCCAAGGTTTTGCACTATCCTCCAAGCGTTCCCTACACCTTGCTCTTTTCCCTTGGTAAAACGTCCCTTGATTGGAACCTCCTCAAATTGACCTTCTGTTTCCTGCCAGCACCCTGACTGATACAGTCATGGTAACTAATCCTGGGCACAGACCACAGCCCAGAAACTATGGCTTTCACATGGATTATTGGATTTTGTTATCTCTCAAACCCACATAAAGTAAATTCTGGTACCTTAACTGTGACAAATGAAGAAACTGAACTTTTGAAGGCTTTGGTAACTTCCCCAAGGCCATGTAGGGAGTAAAAGGTGGAATCAGGTTCTATGACTTCCAAACCCATGTCCCAGCTCTCTTTTGTGTCCCTTTAAGTGGGTTGCAGTTCTCCATCGCTGTCATTAACATGCAGCCAGGACAGAATGTCCATCATTCTTTGTTACATCTATATCTCAACATCATGAACTTGGTTCTATTTCTATTCAGTCTTGAGATATGGAAGTAAGAATATACAATTACTTTGGTTAATTATTACAGTTCTGGATTTGAATCCCTGGAACATAATCAAAAAAGAAGCCCTGGATCATTATGATAAATTCAGTTACATGGCATATCAGTGGATTTAAGGGCTTCTTCTCCCACTACAAAAGTTAGAAGAAGAAATTACCTAACTGTAACCCTAATTTTAAACCCAGTTATGAAATTGACACATGCTGACCTGCATCTCGTGTGGCTCAGATGGTTTTGGTAGTCCACGTGGGGATTCTGCTTTATGTCTGTCATGATGGTGGGTACAGCAGCCAAGGGAAATTTGCTCCCACACAACCTATGACATCATCACTTTCCCCCATGGAGAATTCTCCAGGGTGTCAGTTTTCACACTTTGATCCTCTACTGTATTATTCTCTGCCTGGATTCTAGACAGATGTTGTAAATTCTCACAAAATAGAAAAAAAAACTGGACTTCTTATAGAAATACAAACACACTAGGAGGGAGAATTAGGGTCATTTGTCCCGTGTAGGTAAAGCTTTAGTTCCTATTAAAGCATTCACAGAGTTAAAAGATTAATCTTTGATATAGACCTGGATTCATGTAACCATGTGTACCCCTAATTTTTCCCCTTGTGCATAAATATTCAAGTTTTTTCCTCCTTTTCTCTTTCCTTTCTCTTTTGCTTCAGTTTTGAGCTGAGACCTGCTGGGAAATCATCACATTTCAGAAGTTTGGAGGTATGAGCTCAGAAATTTTGGTTTGTAATTATTTTTCAAATGTTCCTCTTCGTATTGAACTTGATTCTCCAAATCATCTTATGAGGCTACTGCGGGCATAAATGGGCATGGGGATTAACGGAGAAGGAAGTCAGAACCCTGATGCTAAAAACTGATTTCACCTGGAGGACAATGGGTGATGTTGGTTGAAAATGAATGCTGTCTGGTTAGCTGGGGAATCTGTTGACCTTGTATATTTTCTTAGTGAAACTGCTGTCTCCCATGAGACTGATGTGAATGAAACTTTCAGATGATGAGTTTGGTGGGGGAGGGAGAAGTGCTTGGTGAGGTAGGTAGTTCACAAAAAAGGTGGGGAAAACCCTGCCATTATAGAGTTAAATCTTTCTTTAAAAGACAATGGCTCATATCATTATAGATGATAGGGGAAAAAATAAAAAATAAAAGTGGCAATCATCAAAGTAGCTTTCTCTGTCTGCTGAAGAGCCCATCCATGGGATCTGATCTTCCCTATGCCAACTCCTCACTGCCTCACTGCTATTCATCGCATTTCTCCAAGTTCTGATTGATAACATAACTTTCCCTGTTCACATCTTAATTCAGCATGAATGAGTATAAAGTATAAAATACTATAAGGACTGCCTACTCTTGACTTCTTTTTTACTCTTCTTTTTTCTTCTATTCACTGTTTGCTGCTTTGAAGTGCTACAGCTCCCGGATTTACACACCCAAGTCACGGTAGGAGGTAATTTAGAACTAAACTCAACATTAGACCTTTGACTTTCCAATAAGTTATTTTCCATGTTTGCTGTGCTTTTCCCTCTGCCTGTCCTGTCTTTGTGTACAGTGTAGGTTTGATTTGATTTCTAAGGTTCGTATTGGAAGTCACTCCTTTGGGTTTTTTCCTAGGCATTTTCAAAGGGAGGAAAGAATTTCTCACCTCTGGAGTTCTACTCTGCTGCAGGTAAAGAATTTAGCAGCTATGGGGGTGATAATTAGAGCCAGTAATAATTTGACTGACTTACTAGGCACAAAATTGTACAGCAGATCTCTCTTTCATGTTGTAAGGTGGTTATTTAAATCTCTACATATGTGGTTTAAGAGATGTACACTGTCTCAAAGTCACTGGTAAGGTGATTTAGCCAGGGGCATCCAAGTGAATATTGCCCATATAGATTTTTGTGGGTGAGCTGCAAACTGTCTGGCAAAAGTTATTTTAGAAAGAATTTCAAAACTTTTAAGTATTGGTATGTAGGGGAAATTCAGAAGTTGGCTATCTTTTTGGCCCGAGTGTTACAGGAGGAGTCGGGGATTCTTGGGTTCAGGAGATGGGGCAGCAGCACTGACTGAGAGGACCCCAAGGAGAACCCAGAACAGAGTTCCTTCTGCCCAAGCCAGAGCCTCAGGATCTTCCTTATCTCCTTTTTCTTACTCTTAGATTTAATATCACCTTGGAAATGTCTGTGCAATTTGGCCCTCTTTTTCATCCCTACAGCCACCACCTTAATACAGGCCCCATCATCTCTCATTTGGGGTAATTATTGCACTAGCATCCTAACTCACCAAATGTTGTAGTCCTTTGGGGCTGCTGTAACAAAATGCCATATACTCAGTAACTTATAAAGAACAGAAATTAATTTTTTCACAGTTCTAGAAGCTGCAATCTGTGATACAGATGCCAGCAGATTTGTTATCTGGTGAGGGCTTACTTCTTGGTTCATAGATGGCTGTCTTTTTATCTTTTTGCTATGTCCTCATGTGACAGAAGGGACAAGGGAGTTCTTTGTGGTTTATTATTATTTTTTATAAAAGCACTAATCCCATTAATGGGGGCTTCACCCTCATGACTTAATCACCTCTCAAAGGCTGTACCTCTTAATACCATCACTTCAGAGGTTAGGATATCAACATATTAGTTTTAAGACACAAACATTTAGTCAAGAGCATCAACCTACTTTTTCCCTCCCTAAGGAGCAGAGATGTTTTCTAAAATACAAATCTGGCCATGTATCCAACCCTACCTGAATACACACTCATGCTTGCAAGTATCTTAGAATTTTTCGGCTGCTTCTTAACCTCTAAGGCAATATTTCTTTACCTGTTCTTCTACCTTGATACACCTGAGAAAGTGGCTTGCTCATAGGTATGGATGGCTGGGGGAAAAGGGAGACAGGAAGGGGTGGTAAAACTACTGTGATGTATTTGTAAAATTTGTAACTGCCCAATGGGTTCACTTTGCCTGCTGCCTAGACAGAGCTGATTTACCAAGACAGGGGAATTGCAGTGGAAAAAGAGTAACTCATGCAGAGCTGGCTGTGTGGGAGATGGGAGTCTTATTACTACTCAAAATCAGTCTCCCTGAGCATTTGGGGTTGGAGTTTTTAAGAATAATTTGGCGGGTAGGGGCTTGGGAAGTGGGGAGTGCTGATTGGTCAGGTTGGAGATGGAATCATAGGGAGTTGAAGTGAGTTTTTCTTGCTGTCTTCTGTTCCTAAGTGGGATGGCAGAACTTGTTGAGCCAGATTACCAGTCTGGTTGGTGTCAGCTGATCCGTCCAGTGCAGGGTCTGCAAAATATCTCAAGCACTGATCTTAGATTTTACAATAGTGAGTTATCCCCAGGAGCAATTTGGGGAGGTTCAGACACTTGGAGCCAGCAGCTGCTTGACCTCTAAACCATAATTTCTTTTTTTTTTTTTTTTTTTATTATTATTATTATACTTTAGGTTTTATGGTACATGTGCACAATGTGCAGGTAAGTTACATATGTATACATGTGCCATGCTGGTGCGCTGCACCCACCAACTCGTCATCTAGCATTAGGTATATCTCCCAGTGCTATCCCTCCCCCCTCCCCCCACCCCACAACAGTCCCCAGAGTGTGATGTTCCCCTTCCTGTGTCCATGTGTTCTCATTGTTTAATTCCCACCTATGAGTGAGAATATGCGGTGTTTGGTTTTTTGTTCCAACAATGATAGACTGGATTAAGAAAATGTGGCACATATACACCATGGAATACTATGCAGCCATAAAAAATGATGAGTTCACGTCCTTTGTAGGGACATGGATGAAATTGGAAATCATCATTCTCAGTAAACTATCGCAAGAACATAATTTCTAATCTTTGTAGTTAACTTGTTAGTCCTGCAAAGACAGACTGGTCCCAGGCAAGTCAGGTGTCTTTTTGGGAAACGGCTATTATCAATTTTGTTTCAGAGTCAAACCATGAACTGAATTTCTTCCCAAAGTTAGTTTGGCCTATGCCCAGGAATGAATAAGGACAGCTTAAAGGTTAGAAGCAAGATAGAGTTGGTTAGGTCTGATCTCTTTCACTGTCATAATTTCCTCAGTTATAATTTTTGCAAAGGTGGTTTCAAAATCCACAGGGTGATTTGGATATACCTCCCAACTGAGGGGAGGAGAGGGCACACCTCACCTTGATCTCTTTGAGGACATCTGCTTGAAGGCACTAGAAGGACAGACACCCCCAACTTGGCTCACCTCATCAGCTTCACTCCCTCCTTCTGGGCCTCTCTGACTGACACTGCCACCACTACTGTTCCCACTCAAAGCTCCTAATCATGCCCTATGAAATCTTCTCTTTCAAAAATATCTGCCTAAATATTAAGGAGCAAAGTGAAAACTTTCTAGCTCTTTGCTCTTAAACCCTTACTAGGCCTTTTGTGAGCTGGCCCCAGCTTGCATGTCAGCCTTCACACTCACATTCTCCGCTCCATCTATGGGGGGCTCAGAGAGTGTCTCAAACACCAGGCTTTCTTCTCTTTCCATGCCCCTGGGTTTCACACACAGCTTTCCTGCTACCTGAAGTATTCTTTCTTTTTCTGGTTAGTTATCACTCATCTTTTCAGTCTGGATGGGGTGCTTCTTCCATAAACTTGTTCCTCTCCATTCCCCGGTACTTACCACTACTGATCAAAAAGCCAAACTTTGTAAAATATTTAAAGAGGTTTATTCTGAGCCAAATATGAGTGACCATGGCCCAGGGCACAGTCCCAAGAGGTCTTGAGAACATGTGCCTGAGGTGGTTGGGTTACAGCTTACTTTTCTACATTTCAGGGAGACAGAAGTTACAGGCAATCAGTACATGTAAGGTGTACATTGGTTTGGCACGGTGGGCATGACATCTGGAAGGATGGGTGTGGTAGCTTCCGGGTCATAGATGATTTAAAGATTTTCTGACGATTAGTTGGTTGAAAGAGTTAAGTTTTGCCTGAAGAGTTGACATCAGCAGAAAGAAATGCTTGAGGTCAATGTGTGGGGAGGAGCCAAGATGGCCGAATAGTAACAGCTCCAGTCTACAGCTCCCAGCGTGAGTGACGCAGAAGACGGGTGATTTCTGCATTTCCATCTGAGGTACCAGGTTCATCTCACTAGGGAGTGCCAGACAGTGGGCGCAGGTCAGTGGGTGCACACACCGTGCACGAGCCAAAGAAGGGCGAGGCATTGCCTCATTCAGGAAGTGCAAGTGGTCAGGGAGTTCCCTTTCCTGGTCAAAGAAAGGGGTGACAGATGGCACCTGGAAAATCGGGTCACTCCCACCCGAATACTGTGCTTTTCCGATGGGCTTAAAAAATGGCACACCAGGAGATTATATCCGGCACCTGGCTCAGAGGGTCCTATGCCCACGGAGTCTCGCTGATTGCTAGCACAGCAGTCTGAGATCAAACTGCAAGGCGGCAGCGAGGCTGTGGGAGGGGCACCCACCATTGCCCAGGCTTGCTTAGGTAAACAAAGCAGCCTGGAAGCTGGAACTGGGTGGAGCCCACCACAGCTCAAGGAGGCCTGCCTGCCTCTGTAGGCTCCACCTCTGGGGGCAGGGCACAGACAAACAAAAAGACAGCAGTAAACTCTGCAGACTTAAATGTCCCTGTATGACAGCTTTGAAGAGAGCAGTGGTTCTCCCAGCATGCAGCTGGAGATCTGAGAACGGGCAGACTGCCTCCTCAAGTGGGTCCCTGACCCCTGACCCCCGAGCAGCCTAACTGGGAGGCACCCCCCAGCAGGGGCAGACTGACACCTCACACGGCCGGCTGGGTACTCCAACAGACCTGCAGCTGAGGGTCCTGTCTGTTAGAAGGAAAACTAACAAACAGAAAAGACGTCCACACCAAAAACCCATCTGTACATCACCATCATCAAAGACCAAAAGTAGATAAAACCACAAAGATGGGGAAAAAACAGAGCAGAAAAACTGGAAACTCTAAAAAGCAGAGCGCCTCTCCTCCTCCAAAGGAACGCACTTCCTCAACAGCAACAGAACAAAGCTGGACGGAGAATGACTTTGACGAGCTGAGAGAAGAAGGCTTCAGACGATCAAATTACTCCGAGCTATGAGAGGATATTCAAACCAAAGGCAAAGAAGTTGAAAACTTTGAAAAAAATTTAGAAGAATGTATAACTAGAATAACCAATACAGAGAAGTGCTTAAAGGAGTGGATGGAGCTGAAAACCAAGGCTCGAGAACTATGTGAAGAATGCAGAAGCCTCAGAAGCCAATGGGATCAAATGGAAGAAAGGGTATCAGCGATGGAAGATGAAATGAATGAAATGAAGCGAGAAGGGAAGTTTAGAGAAAAAAGAATAAAAAGAAACGAGCAAAGCCTCCAAGAAATATGGGACTATGTGAAAAGACCAAATCTACGTCTGATTGGTGTACCTGAAAGTGACAGGGAGAATGGAACCAAGTTGGAAAACACTCTGCAGGATATTATCCAGGAGAACTTCCCCAATCTAGCAAGGCAGGCCAACATTCACATTCAGGAAATACAGAGAACACCACAAAGATACTCCTCGAGAAGAGCAACTCCAAGACACATAATTATCAGATTCACCAAAGTTGAAATGAAGGAAAAAATGTTAAGGGCAGCCAGAGAGAAAGGTCGGGTTACCCTCAAAGGGAAGCCCATCAGACTAACAGCAGATCTCTCAGCAGAAACCCTACAAGCCAGAAGAGAGTGGGGGTCAATATTCAACATTCTTAAAGAAAAGAATTTTCAAGCCAGAATTTCATATCCAGCCAAACTAAGCTTCATAAGTGAAGGAGAAATAAAATACTTTACAGACAAGCAAATGCTGAGAGATTTTGTCACCACCAGGCCTGTCCTAAAAGAGCTCCTGAAGGAAGCGCTAAACATGGAAAAGCACAACCGGTACCAGCCGCTGCAAAATAATGCCAAAATGTAAAGACCATCGGGACTACGAAGAGACTGCATCAACTAATGAGCAAAATAACCAGCTAACATCATAATGACAGGATCAAATTCACACATAACAATATTAACTTTAAATGTAAATGGACTAAATGCTCCAATTAAAAGACACAGACTGGAAAATTGGATAAAGAGTCAAGACCCATCAGTGTGCTGTATTCAGGAAACCCATCTCACGTACAGAGACACACACAGGCTCAAAATAAAAGGATGGAGGAAGATCTACCAAGCAAATGGAAAACAAAAAAAGGCAGGGGTTGCAATCCTAGTCTCTGATAAAACAGACTTTAAACCAACAAAGATCAAAAGAGACAAAGAAGGCCATTACATAATGGTAAAGGGATCAATTCAACAAGAAGAGCTAACTATCCTAAATATATATGCACCCAATACAGGAGCACCCAGATTCATAAAGCAAGTCCTGAGTGACCTACAAGGAGACTTAGACTCCCACACATTAACAATGGGAGACTTTAACACCCCACTATCAACATTAGACAGATCAACGAGACAGAAAGTCAACAAGGATACCCAGGAATTGAACTCAGCTCTGCACCAAGCGGACCTAATAGGCATCTACAGAACTCTCCACCCCAAATCAACAGAATATACATTTTTTTCAGCACCACACCACACCTATTCCAAAATTGACCACATACTTGGAAGTAAAGCTCTCCTCAGCAAATGTAAAAGAACAGAAATTATAACAAACTATCTCTCAGATCACAGTGCAATCAAGCTAGAACTCAGGATTAAGAATCTCACTCAAAACCGCTCAACTACATGGAAACTGAACAACCTGCTCCTGAATGACTACTGGCTACATAACAAAATGAAGGCAGAAATAAAGATGTTCTTTGAAACCAACGAGAACCAAGACACAACATACCAGAATCTCTGGGATGCATTCAAAGCAGTGTGTAGAGGGAAATTTATAGCACTAAATGCCCACAGGAGAAAGCAGGAAAGATCCAAAATTGACACCCTAACATCACAATTAAAAGAACTAGAGAAGCAAGAGCAAACACATTCAAAAGCTAGCAGAAGGCAAGAAATAACTAAAATCAGAGCAGAACTGAAGGAAATAGAGACACAAAAAACCCTTCAAAATATTAATGAATCCAGGAGCTGGTTTTTTGAAAGGATCAACAAAATTGATAGACCACTAGCAAGACTAATAAAGAAAAAAAGGGAGAAAAATCAAATAGATGCAATAAAAAAGGATAAAGGGGATATCACCACTGATCCCACAGAAATACAAACTACCATCAGAGAATACTACAAACACCTCTAGCAAATAAACTAGAAAATCTAGAAGAAATGGATAAATTCCTCGACACATACACCCTCCCAAGACTAAACCAGGAAGAAGTTGAATCTCTGAATAGACCAATAACAGGAGCTGAAATTGTGGCAATAATCAATAGCTTACCAACCAAAAAGAGTCCAGGACCAGATGGATTCACAGCTGAATTCTACCAGAGGTACAAGGAGGAACTGGTACCATTCCTTCTGAAACTATTCCAATCAATAGAAAAAGAGAGAATCCCCCCTAAGTCATTTTATGAGGCCAGCATCATCCTGATACCAAAGCTGGCAGAGACACAACAAAAAAAGAGAATTTTAGACCAATATCCCTGATGAACATCGATGCAAAAATCCTCAATAAAATACTGGCAAACCGAATCCAGCAGCACATCAAAAAGCTTATCCACCATGATCAAGTGGGTTGCATCCCTGGGATGCAAGGCTGGTTCAACATATGCAAATCAATAAATGTAATCCAGCATATAAACAGAACCAAAGACAGAAACCACATGATTATCTCAATAGATGCAGAAAAGGCCTTTGACAAAATTCAACAACGCTTCATGCTGAAAACTCTCAATAAATTAGGTATTGATGGGACGTATCTCAAAATAATAAGAGCTATCTATGACAAACCCACAGCCAATATCATACTGAATGGGCAAAAACTGGGGGCATTCCCTTTGAAAACTGGCACAAGACAGGGATGCCCTCTCTCACCACTCCTATTCAACATAGTGTTGGAAGTTCTGGCCAGGGCAATTAGGCAGGGGAAGGAAATAATGAGTATTCAATTAGGAAAAGAGGAAGTAAAATTGTCCCTGTTTGCAGACGACATGATGGTATATCTAGAAAACCCCATTGTCTCAGCCCAAAATCTCCTTAAGCTGATAAGCAACTTCAGCAAAGTCTCAGGATACAAAATCAATGTACAAAAATCAAAAGCATTCTTATACACCAACAACAGACAAACAGAGAGCCAAATCATGAGTGAACTCCCTTTCACAGTTGCTTCAAAGAGAATAAAATACCTGGGAATCCAACTTACAAGGGATGTGAAGGACCTCTTCAAGGAGAACTACAAACCACTGCTCAGGGAAATAAAAGAGGATACAAACAAATGGAACAACATTCCTTGCTCATGGGTAGGAAGAATCAATATCGTGAAAATGGCCATACTGCCCAAGGTAATTTACAGATTCAATGCCATCCCCATCAAGCTACCAATGACTTTCTTCACAGAATTGGAAAAAACTACTTTAAAGTTCACATGGAACCAAAAAAGAGCCTGCATCGCCAAGTCAATCCTAAGCCAAAAGAACAAAGCTGGAGGCATCACACTACCTGACTTCAAACTATACTACAAGGCTACAGTAACCAAAACAGCACGGTACTGGTACCAAAACAGAGATCTAGATCAATGGAACAGAACACAGCCCTCAGAAATAACGCCACATATCTACAACTATCGGATCTTTGACAAACCTGAGAAAAACAAGCAATGGGGAAAGGATTCCCTATTTAATAAATGGTGCTGGGAAAACTGGCTAGCCATATGTAGAAAGCTGAAACTGGATCCCTTCCTTACACCTTATACAAAAATCAATTCAAGATGGATTAAAGACTTAAATGTTAGACCTAAAACCCTAGAAGAAAACCTAGGCATTACCATTCAGGACATAGGCATGGGCAAGGACTTCATGTCTAAAACACCAAAAGCAATGGCAACAAAAGCCAAAATTGACAAATGGGATCTAATTCAACTAAAGAGCTTCTGCACAGCAAAAGAAACTACCATCAGAGTGAACAGGCAACCTACAAAATGGGAGAAAATTTTTGCAACCTACTCATCTGACAAAGGGCTGATATCCAGAATCTACAATGAACTCCAACAAATTTACAAGAAAAAAACAAACAACCCCATCAAAAAGTGGGTGAAGGACATGAACAGACACTTCTCAAAAGAAGACATTTATGTAGCCAAAAAACACATGAAAAAATGCTCACCATCACTGGCCATCAGAGAAATGCAAATCAAAACCACAATGAGATACCATCTCACACCAGTTAGAATGGCGATCATTAAAAAATCAGGAAACAACAGGTGCTGGAGAGGATGTGGAGAAATAGGAACACTTTTACACTGTTGGTGGGACTGTAAACTAGTTCAACCATCGTGGAAGTCAGTGTGGCGATTCCTCAGGGATCTAGAACTAGAAATACCATTTGACCCAGCCATCCCATTACTGGGTATATACCCAAAGGACTATAAATCACGCTGCTATAAAGACACATGCACACGTATGTTTATTGCGGCATTATTCACAATAGCAAAGACTTGGAACCAACCCAAATATCCAACAATGATAGACTGGATTAAGAAAATGTGGCACATATACACCATGGAATACTATGCAGCCATAAAAAATGATGAGTTCATGTCCTTTGTAGGGACATGGATGAAATTGGAAATCATCATTCTCAGTAAACTATCGCAAGAACAAAAAACCAAACACTGCATATTCTCACTCATAGGTGGGAAGTGAACAATGAGAACACATGGACACAGGAAGGGGAACATCACACTCTGGGGACTGTTGTGGGGTGGGGGGAGGGGGGAGGGATAGCATTGGGAGATATACCTAAAGTATAATAATAATAATAATAAAGAAAAAAAAAAGAAATGCTTGAGTGAAGGGGAGCTGCAGAAGCCAAGGCTCTTGTTATGTACATAAGCCTCTAAGTAGCAGGCTTCAGAGAGAACAGATGATAAGTAAATGTCTCTTTTCAGATCTTAAAAGGGGTCAGACTCTTAGTTAAATATCTACTGGATGCAGAAAAAACATAGAAGGGGAAGAAGAGTCTACAGAATGCAAATTCCCCTACAAGAGACAGTTTTGCGGGGCATTTCAAAGCATGTCAAACAAATATATTTGGGGGTAACATACTTTGATTTCCTCGAGGGCCTGTTATGTGTCATGCAATACTATACCAAAGTCAGGTTGGAGCTGGGTATCTTATTGCCACAAAGAGTCTCTTCTGTCATTCTTATGATTTTTATTTTGGTGTTAATGCTGATCAGTTTTGCCTCAACCCCAAAGGGAGAAGCTATAATGAGGCATGTCGAATACCTCCTTTCCCATCATGGCTTGAACTAGTTTTTCAGGTTTCTTTGGGATCCCCTTGGCCAAGATGAGGGGTCCATCCAGTTGTTTGGTGGGCCTATAATTTTATTTTTGGCTTACACCACACTATTTTAATTATTAATACCTAGTTACTTATCTATATTGGCTTCTATACTCCAGGGATCAATGTCTATTGTAACCACCCAAGGGGTTCTTCCTGCCCGCTGCGCAAATAAAGACCACGACATTGCAGTAAAGAAAGAGTTAGTAGACACGAAGCTAACCATTCCATGTGGGAGATGGAGTTAGTACTCAAATCATCTCCTCCAAAGCTTGTAGGTTAGAGGTTTTTGAAAGTCCGTTTGTGGGGAAAGGTGGGGGTGGGTAGGCTTGCTGCTGATTTGTTGGGGCGGAGATGAACTCATAGGGGGTCAAAGACGTCCTCTTGTGCTGAGTCACTTCTGGGTGAGGTCACAAGAGCAGGATTGCCAGGTCCAGGTAGTATCAGACATGTGAAAATCCTGAAAAGATATTTCAAAGGCCAAGCTACAATACCGGTATTATCTGCAGGAATGTCTGGCAATTTATGTCTACATCTTAGCAGAACTCAGATCCCTCTCTTTCCCCAGCCTAATGGCCTTTCATTAGCTTTACAAAGACAATTGAGTATTGGGGAATGCCCAATATCATTTAAACTATCAACTAAGTTAGCTCAGCCTAAGCCCAGGAATGATTAAGGCAGCTTGAAAGCTAAAGGCAAGAGTTGGGGTGGGCCAGATCAGATCTCTTTCACTTTTATAATATTTGCAAAGGCATTTCACTGTCTTTCTTATTGTTGACTCCTAGGCATTTAGCCCACCAACTGGTACATACTAGATGGTTTATACTTGTTTATTATATGAATAAATGGAGAGGACAAGAGGGAAATAAACAAGAATGATGCAAGAAGCATGAAATTATTCAAAGAACATGCTCCTGATCCTCTCCTAGCTTCTTTTCTCACAAGATCCAAAGGCTGTGACTCAGTCTACATCTCATTTCAGTTTGCTACATTCTAGTCTCAAAGGGTTGGTCTGATTGTGAAGGCAGTTTGTGTTTGCTAGTTCCCCTCTTCTATATTGGGTGGGGGGCACTGTTTTACTTCTCTAGCATTCGGGAATGAATCTGCAAGATATTTTGCTGCTTTTATAATAGGGAGCTTCTCATGTTTTTCATGAGGTATAGCTTTTTCTTTTGCACTCTTGGGATCTGTCATGAGAAAAGCACACTGTCTGTGCTATTCCCCCTTCAGCCTAGGCCTCACGGTGAAGACTTGTGGGACAAACTAGATAGAGCCCAACTGCAGCCTGAGTCAGAGGCACCCAGCTGACCTGCAGACCTGAGAGTAAGAACACAGATGTCTTTTGCTACAGCCACTAAGATATTTGGGTTTGTTATCTGGCATTATTGCAGCAATAAATGAGTAATACACCATCTGCAGTATAGGAAGTAAAGAGCTCTCATTGACCCCAAATAAAATACGTACTTAGAAACATAAGAACTGTGGTTGATAGAGCAGATTGCTTCACTCATCATCCATTCCAACCTCATTCTAGTATTGTAGAGTCTGGCAGCCACAAATTACATTTCCCAGATACTCTTACAGCTAGGTTTTTGAATGTAACTTAGGTTCCATCAATCAGATGTAGTTGTATGAAACATGAATTCAGAACTGTGTTAAGCAAGGCACCCATTTTTGTTGGTGCAGACTATGGCAGAAGCTTCCTTACTCGGCAACTTTCAGCACAGGTGGGAGCAACATTGTTTACCAAGGGGCATCTTGTGATTCTGGAGACTGAGAGGTTCTCCTAGATCCTCTGCGTAGTCTGCTCTTCCAAGCCTTCCAGTGTTTTTGTGAACTACATACCTGGTATTGTAGCATAAACTCCTTTCTTCTTAGTTAGAGTGATTTCTGTTGTCAGCTACCAAAGTCTAACTGATAGAAATCATACAGCCGGAATTTCAAACTATAAGCCCATAAAAATCATACCATAAGAATTTCAAACTAAAAATTACAGGCTGATTCCTCATAACTTCTTAATCACCTATGAGATAAAATATAAGTTCAGCCTGATACACATTTCACAATTTGACCCTAACCTACTTTTCCAAACTCTTCTCTTACATCCTTTCTCAACTATTATAAGCACCAGTCATACTGTGCTGCTAGACATACGCAAAGAACAACATGCTTTTCTATGCCTTGGGCATGACATTTTCTCTTCCATGCACTTACTTTTTAACTCCTTGTTTTGTTTAATCAGCAAATGTTTATTGATTGCCTGCGATATGCCATGTCCTGTGCTAGGCAGTGAAAGTATAAAGATAAATAAACAAGACCCTGATATGCAAGGAGATCATAGTCTAGTGTGACAGACTAAAATATCAATAAATAATTATAATAAATCTTTTTAAGTGCTAAGATATCAGTTTGAAAAAAAAAGAAAAAATTCCGGGACAATGAAAAAAAAAAAAAACCAGAGGCTTGTTTACCTGAAGAATTGGTAAACACTTACCAGAGAAGGTAATCCTGGAGTTAGGGTTTATAATGTGAATCGTCTTAGTCAGTTCAGGCTACTAAAACGATACCATGGGTGGCCTAAGCACATGCATTTATTTCTCACAGTTCTGGAGTCTGGGAGGTCCAAGTTCAAGGCACTGGCAGATTCAGAGTTTGGCAAGGGCCCCCTTCCTGGCTCATAGAAAGCCGTCTTCTTGCTGTGAACTCACATGGCGGAAGTGGGTGAGAGAGCTCTTTGGAGTCCCTTTTATAAGGAGTATTCCCATTTCTTAGAGCTCCATCCTCATGACCTGATTACCTACCAAACGCCCCACCTCCTAATACAGTCCCGTTGGGTTCAGGATTTCAACATATGAATTTTGTGGGGAACACAAACGCTCAGTGCATTGCATGAATTGTGTAGAAAATTGACCAGGTATAGCATATGCCAGGAAATGATGGGGAGCAATTCAGGCTTTCAGAGTAGGGGAGTAAAACGAAGTTAGATCACATTTGCATTTCAATTGTAAATCACTTTTTAAAGCAATATTATGGAATCTGGCAAGCAAGAGAGTCAGTGGAGATTTTTCTATAAGGAAGTAATGTGATTAAATTATACTCTCATGCTTATTCTGGTGGCCACATGGAACAGGGACCGGAGTGGAAGAGACTGACGACCAGGAAATAGTTTAGGAGATGGTTGCGATGCAGTGAGACTCTGAGCTAATTCAGTAGCAGAAAGGGGTGGAGAGAAAGAGATCAGTTGTTGGAAATGTGTTTCTGGGATAGAATGTATAGGACCTGATGAACCATTAGATCTGAGGAATAAGAGGAGAGAGGAATTGGGATTCTGACGTTTCTAGCTTTCATCGTTGGCTAGATATGTGCAAGCACTTGTTAACTTTCAACAGATATTTATTGAGAAAATGACTGCAATTGGCTCCACTCACCAACAGAGAATATAAAAAAAGAATCGTGTGTGTGTGTGTGTGTGTGTGTGCATGTTGGAGCTGGGGGAGGAAAAGGTGATGTTTTGAAATGTTCCTGTGTTTTGTCCACTTGCTCATCGATAGTAGACAGACTAATTCTGGGGAGTGATCAGAACTGGAGCTATCTATTATATTTGGATATCAAGAGCATATAGGAAGATAAGAGTGGGTAATATTGCTCAGGGTTACTGTGTAGAGTGAGAAGAAAATTGGTCTAGGGATAAATGTTGGGAAATGCCAACATAAAGGGAAGACAGAGCGGGAGGAATCAGAGAAAGAGACAGAGAAAGAATCCAAGGGAGAAAACCATTTTAAGAAGATGGCTTTGGGATATCAAATGTAGCCGAATACGACATGTAAAGTGTCCAGTGGATTGAAAACTAGGAAGAGCAGCTTGGCAAGAGCATGCTCCACTGTAGTTGTAGTTGGATGGTACTGGTGTGAATAGGATCTGAGAGTTGGAAAGAGATAATATTAATATACTTACTTGTTTGGGCCTGGGTGAGAATAGCAGGAGAGGTAGGGTAGTTGTTCTAGGGAGGCTAAGGATAACAGGAAGATATCTTCTTTCTTTTAACTTTTTTTTTGAAATGGAGTCTCACTCTGTTGCCCAGGCTGGAGTAACAGTGGCGCGATCTCAGCTCACTGCAAACTCTGCCTCCCGGGTTCAAGTGATTCTTGTGCCTCAGCCTCCTGAGTAACTAGGATTACAGGTGTGCCCCATCATGCCCACCTAATTTTTGTATTTTTAATAGAGACGAGGTTTTGCCATGTTGGCCAGGCTAGTCTGGAACTCCTGGCCTCAAGTGATCCACCCGCCAAGGCCTCCCAAAGTGCTGGGATTACAGGCATGAGCCACCGTGCCCAGTCAGGGAAGATATTTTCTAGAGGAGAATGAAGAGACAGGATATAACAAAACTGCTGTTCCTACCACCATCAATACCATCACCACCTCTGCTAACACCACCATTAACTAAAGTAAAGATACATTGCCTTGCTGGGCGCAGTGGCTCACGCCTGTAATCCCAGCACTTTGGGAGGCCAAGGCGGGCAGATCACCTGAGGTCAGGAGTTTGAGACCAGTCAGACCATCATGGAGAAACCCCGGCTCTAATAAAAATACAAAATTAGCCAGGCACTATAACCAGTCCCTCAGGAAGCCCTGTCAATTTTACCTCCCACACACCCACCTTTTACTTCTGTTCACTTCTTCTCCATAGTTGCCATCATTACCTTAGTTCAAACTATCATCACCTTCTTCCTGGACCCTTATGTAACTCCTAGCTAGTTTTACTCTACCCGTCTGTTCTTTACACAGTAGCTGGAGTGAGTTTTCTATTGGAAATCTGGTCACACCACATCCCTTCTTAAGCTTCCTAGGTGTTTCTTCACTGCCTTAACACAGCATGGGATGTTTCAGTCATGCCTCATCCCTTTGCCTTTTCTACACCAATCACAGTTATCTTTTCCTTTTTTGTTTTTTGTTTTTCTTTTGAGACGGAGTCTCACTCTGTTGCCCAGGCTGGAGTGCAGTGACGCGATCTCGGCTCACTGCAAGCTCCGCCTCCCGGGTTTACACCATTCTCCTGCCCCAGCCCCCCGAGTAGCTGGTACTACAGGCGACCGCCACCACGCCCGGCTAATTTTTTGTATTTTTAGTAGAGATGGGGTTTCACCGTATTAGCCAGGATGGTCTCGATCTCCTGACCTCATGATCCACCCACCTCGGCCTCCCAAAATGCTGGGATTACAGGTGTGAGCCACTGCTCCGGGCCATCTTTTCCTTTTTTAAAAACTCTTGCCACAGGGCCTTTGCACATGTAGTTTCCTATTCTTGGAACACGTTTTCCTTCCCTCTTTATCGTAGTCAATTTTTACTCTTCTTTCAGATCTCATCTCTAGCACTGTTTTCTCAGAGAAGCCCTCTTCAACCTCCTTGACTGAGTCAATCCTTCCCATTTTAGGTTTTCATAGCCCTGGATACCTTTCCTTTATAGTGCTTGTCACAGTTTTACATTTTTGTCTCTCCCTCCACCTCTAGACTATAATCTCCAGAAAGAAATGGACTTTGTCTGTTTTTACGCATCATTATCTTACCCCAGCAATTAGCATGATGTTTCACACACGGTAGATGACCAATATTTGTTCAATGAGTGAATGGTTGAATACATGAATGAATCAAAGTATTTATCGATTGTCAGTCATACTATATACAAGATTCCTTCATTAGATAAGAATGATATTAGATGATTTATAACATTCCTTTAACCTTTTAGGCTGCTTTTTGCATGAGGGAAAATCCATCTTTAGATTATACCTGTCATTTCTTCATACCATACAGTGCTTCTTGCGCCAAGAGACTGTGTCATTTATTTAGACTTTTGATGTTCAATCGTGTGATTAACATAGTTATTCAATTCTAGGAGACAGAGATGGAATTTGACTTAGATATTTTGAGAAAAATTCCTCAAGTTTTATTCAGAAAAAAATATAAATAATCATTTACAAAGATAGTTAAGTAATTCCTTTAAAGAAGGAGCGTTGATGATTGGAAAGGCCAAATAGCAAGATGTGTCAGTCATTATATGAATTTAATTGTCATGAAGCAAAAAAGAAAATACATTATAGCAAATACTCCAGGACCAATAACAGATTTTTTTTCAGTGTTGGAAACCTTAGGTTTATGAAAGGACCTGTGTATGAACCAATAGCCCACTTTTAAAATTAAAGGCACAAGGGGATATTTTTAGAATAATATGTTTTGATAAGACATTTCTGAGAATTGAATATATACATATTAACAACTTCATTAGTTGGGGAAGAAGTGTTTATTTTATTCTTTGCAAGATCTAGAAAATATCTAGTGTTGTAGCATATACTTGTACTTAAATATTATTGAATTATAGCAGAGAAATATACAATAGGAAAAATTAAGCTCTCCCTTTGAAGGACAATATGGATGAAAGCTGTGGCAGTTGTTTTCTCTTAAGCTCTTTCCAACCTACTCTCTCTCTAAAGGGTTAGCTCAATCTCACTTAAAGTATTCTGTATTTACAGGTATAGGTACTGAACTTACCATAAAGCAATTTACCGCCTTGAATTGTTTCTCATATATCTTCCGATACCCCACACCACCCCATCCCAGAAGCTTGTATGGTGTTGAGACCCTGTCCATCTTGATTGATTACAGTTTGTAGCTTTTCACAATGGTATTTTGGAGATATTCAGTTGTAACTGATATCTGTGAAAATGAAAATCAGTCTCTCTTTATAAGGAACAAATGTTCTTCATCATAGATATTATAATCTTAAAGAAAACTACAACTTTAAACCTCAAAAACTTTTCTTTCTTAATTTTTTTTTTTTTTGGTAACTTGTAAGTGCAGAGGCCTCAATTGCAAGGAGTAAAAAAGAGAGATGGAGGGGGATCCTACCCTTCCTGTAAGCTGGTACCTACAAGATGTACCAACCAGTTGCACTGTTCCAAATTAGGACTTGCTTTAGTTCCTAACTCAAGTAAACAATCTATTTAACACCACAATAAACAGACAAGTTATTTACAACATTATGAGACAAATAGCAAATTGAAAGCTATTGCAGGTTCGCATCTCTGGAAAGTAGACCCTGAGACAAAGATTGACATGCAGGACATTTACTGGGTAGTGCTCCTGGGATCAATGCCTGCGAGTGGTGGATGGGAGGCAGCAGGATTGGACACACGGAGAAGTTGGACTAAAATGCAGTTGCCACATGTCCTCTGCTGATGGACCCTACTGGAAGCACTGAGGCCCAGATGTCTCCTCAGTGGAGTGCCAAGTTAGGGTATGGACCTTTAACCACGCATCAAGCAGTCACTGAATATGGGCTGCCCCAGGGAAAGGTGCATGACCTTGAGGGAAAAGGCTCAGAAGCTGGACTGACTGTCAGCCAGTAGCACAGCCAACCGCTGAGGCATCAGCCCTTCAGTCATGAAGGAATTGCTGGGCAATGAAGCACAGCCTCTATCACCAATGGGGTGTGTGTGTGTGTGTGTGTGTGTGTGTGTGTGTGTGTGTGTGTGGTGGGGGTGGGGGGTGTTGACAACATCCAATAATTACTTTTTGTTTTCCTTTAGGTGTGATGATTTTATTATGGTTATGTTTTAAAAACAAGTTCTTATCTTTTAGCAATAGAGGCCAAAATATTTACTAGTGAAATGATATCATGGATAGGAATTACTTTAAATAAAATAATATTGGGCAGGATGTGGGGAGGAGTGGGACTCTAACTAAAACATGAATTGATCATTGTTGAAGTTGGGTGATTGGTACATGAGCTCCATTATACTGTTCTCCCTACTTTAGTATATTTTGACTTTTTTCATAATTAAAAATGTAAAAAAAAGCAATTTAAAAAATAATAATTTGGAAAACAAATCTGTAGTTAATAAGGCATCACAGATGAGATTTCTATGAATAAGGGTTGTTGCTTGTCTGAATAAGATTCTTTCTAAATAAAATGTAATTAATTAGAGGGATATTTCTGTCCTAATTTCACGGAGAAGAGAGTAGGAAAAAAATAGAGATGAATTTAGGTTTGAATGAAGGACAAATGCCCTAGGAAGTAAAGAGTTATTACAAATCCTCTTAGATTCCTGAGAAAGTGTTGTGGGCATCTTAAGGATGAAAAAGACATACATCCTTCTGAGAAGCCTCTTGTGAAATTAGACAGAAGGCACTTGGGACAGTTGTAGCCGTCCAGCTGCGTTTCATGTTCTAGAGCGTAGCTGTTGCTGTTTTTTCCCTTCCTTTTCAACACATGGTAACTTTTTTCCCCTTTGAAGAGAAAAATAGCTTTTATGTGTGCCATGAACAAAAAATAATTTTTGTTCTTGGTAACAAAATATTTGTATATCCAGTTTCAGAACCGGTGATAAAGCCAAGTTAAAAATAACAGAACACTCACAGAAATGGAGGATAGAATTGTGGTCACTAGAGGCTGGGAAGTGTAGGGGGAGGAGGGAACAGAGTGAGGTTGGGGGACAGTTACAAAGTGACAACTAGAAGGGAGGAATACGTTCTAGTGCCCTCTAGCACTGTGGGGTTAATATGGTCAACTCTACTGTATATTCTCAAAAAGCTAGAAGGGAGGATTTGGAATGTTCTCAACACAAATAATAAATGCTTGATGTGATGGATATACTAATTACCCTTATTTGATCATCACAAATTGTGTATATTCATGGAAATATCAACTCTGTACCCATAAATATGTACAATTATTATGTGACAAATAATAAAAGATAAAAACCCACAGAGCATTAACATCTACATGTTATTTTTTAGGATAAAAATTCATATATATAGCATATTTCCAGACTGTGCTGTTTCTAACTTCTGTCTTAGTACCTGCGCTAAAGCACCTTACCATTGTTAGGAAGTGAAGTGGATCATACTAGCTGCTGACAATATTACCTTAAGCTCTGTTCTGCTGTTGTGATTCAGTAGGAAGACTTTTTATGTGTGTGATATGGAAATCTTTTTTTTCTAAAAAAGATTAAGTTTGTAATTGACGTAACAGTTTCAAATGGCGTGATTAACTGGATTTGCGTATATCATTAATAACTGAAAAAAAAAACCACATTGCCCAGGCTTCATGTCATTCCACGTGATGGACTTGTCTTTACACTAAAAGGATAAAAGAACATATGTTCCTTGGCAGCTTTGGCCTCCCTGGGGCCCAATTTGGCCCTCCCTATTTGGACCAGATTCCTACCAAAATGGGATGTGGGCCCTGCATCCTCTAATTAATCTTGCTGTGTTTCTTGCTGTTTGCATGGCTACTTTTCTTCTAACCTTCACTTTGGGTCCTTGTCTCAGATGTTATGCCAAGATAAGTTGAGAGAACCTATTGGTAGGCCAGGAGAAAATCCAAAGGTCTCGTGGGTTTTCTGAAACATTAAGGTTTCAGACAGTGCTAAGTAGAGTAAAAGCAGACTATTAATGCTAGTGCTCTAGAAATCTCCACTGAACCAAGCATGGCTAATATTTCACTGCCACCATTATTACAGATACTTGGTCAGTCATTAATGGGGAGGTTTGTTCTCTTCACAGCATGGCAATGAGTGGCCCCATCCTTCCAAAAGCGGCTCTTTCACCCAGCAGTGGGCCAAGCAGTACTTTTTGAACAGGCATGGTCTGGTTCCTCGGTGCCATTCTGATACTTCTTTTCCTACTTCTGTTCTTTCTACTTCTTTCTGCCATTTTCCTTTCTTTCAATTTCCTTCCTTTACCCCCTTTCTCTTGTCACATCATCCTTTTCCACACCATGCATCACTTACCCATAAGCCTGGCCAAAAGCCAAAATGTGAAGTCAAAGAATATGCTTTGGACTCCCTTTCTTTCTCTTTTATTCCACACCCCTCCTCACTGTTAAAAGTACTTTCTTCACCCTCTCTCCTAACAAAGCTTCCTGGCAGGTAAAGGACTGCTGGACTCTTGGGAACACTGAGAGGTAAATAACAGTGCTGAGTTTCCCATCCAGTGGCATTTGTATTTTAACAATTGCCCTCACTGTTCCCATTTTCACCTTTGACCCTCCTCTTCATTACTTATCCTTTCTACCTTTCCTTCTCTTCCTTCTTCTTTCTGGTTGCTTTTGTATTACGCTTTCTCCAAACTCTTCTTACCAAGTACTTGTCCTAATACCTTCTTCTCATTTTTGCCCACAACATGCTCCTAGTTCTTCTCTACTTACAACATCACTACTTCTAGAGTCCAGGATAGCTCATTATCTCTCAAACGTGTCTATCTTCTTTGACCTTCATGGCCTCCTAATATCTGTCAGCTTTTAAAAATCTGTGCATGTGCTACTCAAAGCAATCTAGATTCAATGCAATCCCTATCAAAATACCAATGACATTTTCACCGAAATATTTTAAAAATCTTAAAATTTATATGAAACACAAAAGAGCCTGAATAGCTAAAGCAATCCTGAGCAAAAATAACAGAACCAGAGGCATCACACTGTCAGACTTCAAAGTGTACTACAAAGCTGTAATAACCCAAACAGCATGGTACTGGCATAAAAATAGACACATAGAAGAATGGAAAAGAATAAAGAACCTAGAAATTAATCCATGTATCTACATCCAACTAATTTCTGACAGGAACACCAAGAACATTCATGGATAAAAGGACAGTCTCTTCAATAAATGGTGCTGGATATCGATATGCAGAAGAGTGAAACGAGACCCCCTACCTATTGCCATATACAAAAACCAACTCGACCCCCTACCTATTGCCATATACAAAAACCAACTCCAAATGAATTAAAGACTTAAATGTAAGACATGAAACTACTAGAAGAAAACATAGGGGGAATGCTTCAGGATATTGGTTTGGGCAAAGATTTTATGGATAAAACCCCCAAAGCACAGGCATCAAAAGCAAAAATAAGCAAATGGGATTATCTCAAGCTAAAAAAGCTTCTGGACATCAAAAGAAACAACCGAGTGAAAAGACAACCTACAGAATGGGAGAAAATATTTGCAAACCATTCATCTGATAGGGGCTTAATATCCAGAATATACAAGGATCTCAAACATCTCAACAGCAAAAAACCAAACCTGATTAAAAAATAGGCCAATGGATACATGAAAAGAATGTTCAATATCACCAATCATCAGGGAAATGCAAATGAAAACCACAATAAGGCATCTCACCCCAGTTAGGATGGCTATTATCAAAACTGACAAAAAGATGACAAATGTTGGAGAGGATGCAGAGAAAAAGGGAACTCTTATTTACTGTTGATGGGACTCTGGCCCCATTCTCTTTGCTAAACTAGCACAGCCAGTACAAAGAACAGTATGGAGGTTTCTTTAAAAACTACGAATAGCACTACCACATGATCCAGCAATCCCACTGCTGGGCATTTATCCAAAGGAAAGGAAATCAGTGTATCAAAGAGATATCTGTACCCCAATGTTTATTTTAGCACTATTCACAATAGCCAAGATATGGAATCAACCTAGGTGCCCAACAAGAGATGAAAAATAAAGATAATATGGTATATCTACAATGGAGTACTATTCAGCCATATAAAAGAATGAAATCTTGTCATTCATGGCAATATGGATGGAACTGGAGGACATTATATTTAGTGAAATAAGCTAGGAACAGAAAGTTAAACATCACATGCTCTCACTCATATGCAGGAGCTAAAAAAGTTAATCTCAGGGTGGGCACAGTGGCTCATACCTGTAATCCCAGCACTTTGGGAGGCCTAGGCAGGTGGATCACTTGAGGTCAGGAGTTTGAGACCAGCCTGGCCAACATGGTGAAACCCAATCTCTACTAATAATACAAAATTAGTCAGGCATGGTGGCACGTGCCTGTAATCTCAGCTACTCGGGAGGCCGAGGCAAGAGAATCACTTGAACCTGGGAGGTGGAGGTTGCAGTGAGCTGAGATCGCCACTGCACTCCAGCCTGGGTGACAGAGCAAGCCTCCGCCTCAAAAAAAAAAAAAAGTTAATCTCACCGAAGTACAAAGTAGAACAGAGAGAGGAATCTAGAGGCTGGAAAGGATTGGGGGGAGGGGAGGAGATAGGGAGAGATTTGTTAAAAGATACAAAATTACAGCTAGATAGGAGGAATAAGTTCCAGGATTCCATATCACTGTAAGATGACTGTAGTTAACAGTAATATATACCTTCAAATACCTAGAAGAAAATGAAATGTTCCCAACACAAAGAAATGATAAATGTTTGAGATGATGCATATGATAATTACCCTGATCTGCTCACTATACATTATATATGTCAAAACATCACTATGTACCCCATAAATATGTAAAATTAGTATATGTCAATTAAAAAAAGGAATGAAAAATCTGTGCTTGGCTAAAAGTAACAGGAGTATTTATTTATTTGTAGCTTGTTTTCCAGCTACTTAGAACTCCCAATCATCATCACCAACAAACTGATGTGTTTGCAGTAGAATGATATGAATGCGAATACTTAAAGAGCAAGATAATCTAAATAAGGAAACAAGAGTTACATCAGTTAGGGTCTTTGGTTGTGAAAAAAGAGACACACTCTGACTAACACAGGGGAAAGGAGTTTATTAAAAGGATCTGCAGGACTCAATGGAAATGCTAAAGACTGGAATCCTAGATGGGCCAAGAACAGGGGCAGCTTTGGGTGTCAGGACAGCGGGAACTTAGGCACATGCTCCTTGGGGCACTGCAGCCTGATAAGAATACTGTCAGTATTCTCCCCAATCTCTGATTCCTTCTGCTCAAGATACAAATTCCAATGAGAGAGAATACGATGAGCCAAGCTCGGCTCACAGGCCCACCCTTCCACTGGGGAGAGGGGGCTTGCTTGGGGTTGTCTAGTCCTGGGCCCACTGAAGGGGAGCCTGAGCAGTAGATATCCAAGAGCAGAGGGGAGTTCCCCAAAACAAAATCGGGGCGCTATGACCAAAAGGAGAGATGATGGATGCTGAGGGGGGAAAACCCAAAGTGGCCACCAGAGTTAAGAAATAAGTAGATTCCAGTGAGGACGAAGAAGATTCAAACTGCGTCCATTTTAATCATTTTGCTGAGGTTTGCTGAGGTTTGTTACAAGCGCGGTGGCTCATGCTTGTAATCCCAGCACTCTGGGAGGCAAAGGCGGGCAGATCACGAGGTCAGGAGATCGAGACCATCCTGGCTAACACGGTGAAACCCCGTCTCTACTAAAAATACAAAAAAATTAGCCGGGCATGGTGACGGGCACCTGTAGTCCCAGCTACTCCGGAAGCTGAGGCAGGAGAATGGCGTGAACCCAGGAGGTGGAACTTGCAGTGAGCCGAGATTGTGCCACTGCACTCTAGCCTGGGCGACAGAGCGAGACTCCGCTGTCTCAAAAAAAAAAAAAAAAAAAAAAAGCCAAGATGCTAGGTTTAGTGTTCAAGGCCAGGCTACTGAAGAGGATGAATTGGATAAGAATAGCAAACATGATATAGCCCTATGAGTCCAGAGATGCTAAGTGTTTTCACATATTAACTAATTTAATCCCTGCAGGAACCCAAAGAGGTAGGCATTCTACTCAATTTCATTTTACAGAGGAGAAAACTGAGGCATAGTGAAATTAATCCACTTCCTTAAGACTGCACAGGTGTTACCATATGCAGCCGAGTAAGTATTCAAACCCAGGAAATGTGGGGCAGTCTGGCTCTGATCCACCACACCTCTGGACCTTTACGTAACAAAATACTCAATGATAAACATTTCAAAGAAAATGCGGGGCTCTGTTCACCTCTCCTGTGCTAGAGAGAGGGATCCATAGGGAGAGGGACGTTTTCAATGATAGTTTAATCCCTGCTGCATGGACTGAACTTGGGGGTTTCATCAGTAAACACCTGTTCCCATTCAAATGTAACACACTGAGACAGAAATCACTGGCACGCGAAGACACATGCTCACATCCTGGGAAGCCGGCTACGTGGTTGTATTTCCTAAGGGCAGTTATTCGAAAGTACTGTCGTTTTATTTTTAGTTTCCTTCAGAGGCTACCCCAGAGCACATCTCTTCACTGTCTCTCCCAGACACTCCTCTGCTTTTCAAAAGGAGAAACACTGAAACTTCTCTCCTCCACACTAAAAGGCCTTTGTCCGAAACCACACATGTCGATTTTAAACAGAAAATAATATTAAAGCACAGTGCTTCCTTTATGTGCCTCATGCAGCTTTCTGAGTTCCTGTGTCCCTAGATTTATGATGTGCTCCACACTTTCCACCTTCTCAGTGCTGTTTTCCCACATTTGAAGGAGAAATGATCAAGAGATTTGTGCTGGAGTAAATTTATTCTGTCTTGAGCTGGGTGAAGTTTCCAAACTCACCACAGCATGGAAAATATAAATGCTATAAGCATCATGCCTCCTTCCTAGATGCTGCAGACAGGGAGACACCAGGCCCGGAGCAGAAATTAATGTTGCATTCTTGTGATGACTTACTGCTCAGAGACGTTTGGCTCCTCTGAATCGAGTGACAGAAACCTGACCCGATTTCATGATCTAACACTTGGTTTCCCACTGGGGAGAAAAATCTCCTATGCCCTGTCCCCCCTTTTTCAACACTCTCTCTTTCCTTAAGGATGAGAGAACTATGACTTTGGGTGGCTGAACACTGAGCTGGAGAATTGTTTCTGGTCTTAGGTGAGAACACTAGAGTCAACAGCAGAAGAGTATGTAAGGGGAAGTTCATTTTCACCTTTCAAGAAAGTAAACCATTGACTTCCAGTCATAATTCTGAAGGCATATGTCCTTCTACTGAAGAACATGAAGCTTAGGCTCAGGGAGCAGAAGCTCAGTAATAGTAGCTTGCTGCATGGGATTTCCTCCCAGTTGTGTCGGGACACCTCAGCCTTGGTTCCTGTTTCCTTCTGTATGTGATATAACTATCCACCTGCTCCTGTCATGCCAGGAGTCCCCTTATCCAGTGGACCTGGCCCCTCAGGGACCAGAGAAAGTCCATCAGAGGGTTGGATGGGGCATTATTAGTGGATGAATCAACCTTCATCACAGAGTAGGTGAGGGTAACAGCCACCTCCTCCTTGATGGTTGGAGCCAGACAACCTCCACCATAAAGCATCTTTAATATATGCATTCAGCTAGGTAAGATGGTCTCAGTTTCTAAGTCCTTCATGCTTTGCTGCTTTCCTTCTTGCCCCTCTTTTATTACAAACAAATCACCCATTCTATAGTTTCTTCTAGTGTCCTAACAGGAATGACAGCAGGGAGAGGGTAGCCCGGAGCCTGCCTTTTTGGGATTTGCTGCGTGAGACTGAGAATACTTTTCATCAGAAAGTGGAGGCCTTTTGTTGCCTCCGTAACCTGGGCCCTGCTTCTCCCTGCCACACTCTTATCTCCAGCCAGCCTGGCTTCCTCGCTATTTCTGGGCCCCCTGCACACTCTTCCCACCTCAGCATCTTTGCTCTGGCCATTCCCACTGCAGAGAATGCTGTTGCCTCAGATGTCTGGTTGGCTAATATCCTCACCCTCTTTAAGTCTTTGATCACTTTCTCAATGAGGCCTACTGGGAGCATCCTATTTAATCCAGCAACAAATCTGCCCTGTCCTCCCCACTTCCAATCCCCTTGCCCCGCTCTGAGTCTTTGTTCCATAACACTTACCCCTTCTAACTGCCACGGCACCTACTCATTTATTGTGCTTAACACATGTTTATGATGTTTCCTCCCATTAGATCAAAAGCTCATGGAGGCAGGGATCTTTCTCTGGTTTGCTTAGTGATGCATCCCAAGTTCCTAGAACAGTGGCTGGCACAGTCACTCAAAATATTTGTAGGAACTCAAACTATTTGAACGAAAGACGATTATGGTCAGTCGGAGCTTACCAGTGTGCCATAAGCCTCTGATGGGCCACAAATGGGTTACAGATGTGCTGAGATATTGACACCCTCAGCCCTTGAGGTGTCTGGCCAGGGTTTGGGGAAGCTGAATGCCTTGAAAATTATGTCCTGCTGCAAGTAGCCTTCTATATTTACTCCAATATACTTCATAATATTGCCATTTTCTAGGTGTTTCAGGACATTAAAAGGTTTGGGAAGCACTTCTCTACAGCTAAGCTGTGTCCTGGCATGGAGTATATAGTGCACTTTTTACTCTGTTAGGTGGAATGCCTGTGTTGCTTTTTGGAAGTGCTCATATATCTTAATATTAGTATTTCCCAATTTCAATCAAGCATTAGTTCAGTGACAATTTCTGTTGTTTGTCAATGAAATGTTCTTTTTAAACATATGATTTTATGCCATGAGTTACATATTTTAAAACATCAAGAAGCTATGTTAAATCAATCAAAGAATTAGTAAATTTGTATCAAGAGAGTCAATAAAAGTCACATTTAAAACACTGAAATTATTGATGGTGATTGTGGAGATGGTGCTGATGCAGTCTGGAGGCCTGAAAGATGGTGCCAATGGATTTTGTCCTAAATTCTTATGCCTGGTTGCTCTAAAATGACAGTTCGTTTAAGAGGAAGGAAGGGGAGGAGAGATGATGGGAAGGCTTTCCCTAGAAAGACCTCAAGGTCTGGGGATCTGCTTCCTCTGCCTTTTTTTTCTTTTAACCACAATAAAAACTCTTAGCATCACCTTTAGGCTAATCCTAAGTATAATAAGAAATGTCATGACACTAGATTTCTTACAAAATATCACTGCAGGGCATATGTAAGATCTTGGCTGCTTGGTGAGTAGATATTAAACCAGAGCTATCAAGGACTGAGAGGCAATGAGTCAGAGATTGAGAATCAAGACTAGAAGAGCCAGGGGAAGCCTGGGAGGAAAGCTCAGGGCCAGACAAGGCACTTGGCTGGATTTGGAAGTGCCCAGAATTTGGCAAGCATGATAGAACTTGGAGCCAGGACTTAGGCAGAAGCCAGGAAACTCTGGGTTCACGAGGTGAAGGCTAAATGGAGTGGGGAGAGAGGGTCAGGAACAAGACAGCAGGAACCAGCAGCAGGGATGTCTTGAAACCAAGACAAGTACCTCAGCCAAGAAGCCTCATATGTGCCTCTTGCCAAGGCAAAATGCAGCACCTGGAACAGTGTGCCAGGGCCTGTAGGTGGGAACAGGGTAAAGAGGCTGACATGGCTTAATGACCAGGATGGAGCTAGAGCCAAGCGAAGGTTCTGGCAGCCAGCCTCCCTCTCTGGGAAGGCGATTACTTCCTTCCCCTCTTTCTAGATCCTATGCAGCACTTTTGACCTAGAAACTCTGGAGCAAACAGACCGGGATACCAAACATGAAGATATATGATTTCTGAGGTCCCTTCAACAGTGGGATCTCGGCCAGAGGAGCCACTGCCTCTTAGCTTTGAGGACTCAGGGAAAGGCTGATAATGTCTGAATAGGGAGAGTTCAAGACGGGGCACACCCAGGATCTGACCATCATACCATGGGCTTCAGTATTATATATGCAATTTAGAAAAATCAGTGCTCATTAATTAATCTAATGAAAATGGTTTCGACTTCCATGTATTCAACTCTTTTTATTGAGTACCTACTATGAGCCACACCCCTGCTGCTCCCTAGCAGCATTAACCTGACTCTCCTGGCCAACCGTAGGTATTTTTTATTCTGTCATTGACCTCCCTTCTCCCTCCAGCTGATACTTTCCTCTATGAATGCAGTTTGCTATAACTTTATTTATATTCCTTTTACCTGCTGCAGATTTTTGCAGGTGTCCGCATTTCTTGACCATTCTGTAGGCATTTAGAAGATGACTATTTGGCTTCTGAACGTTCTTCTGCTATTACATATTCCAAAGCTGCACAGAAAGTGTATTCACAAGGAAGATGGAAAGCCAAGAGGAAAACAGTTTCAATGCAGCCTATGCCCTGTGCTCTAGCCTCAAACTCACCAGGACTTGGTGTTCTAGGACCTGTGAGCCATTAGAGCACAGACTACTTGGGTAATGTGGTTGAACACAGGGAACAGATGGGTTGGATGGAGTAGGTCTAATTTAGGAAAGGATGGATGGAGAGAAAGGATAGATAATAAAGATGATGATAATACTGCTCATTTATAATCTATATAGTCACTATAGCACACTCATAGAGAAGAACACAGACTTTGAAGCCAGGGAGATGTAAGTTCCAATGCTAGAGCTGACAGTCACTATTTGTGTAATCCTGACCAGGTCATTTACCTTTTTGGGTCTCTGTTTTCTCATTTTTGATATAAATATAAACATACCTACCTCTTAGGGAGGGTTGTTTTGAAGATTAAATAACAAGGTCATAGATTTAAAGTGCCCAAAGGGTGAATTCAGTGGTTGTGACATAAAACGGGTGGTTAATAAATGGTGGGTAATGATAAGAAAAGCCACTGGCTATTGAGGATTTGTGATGTTCTTGACTCTGTAGCTGGCACAGTAATATTTTCTTATTACCTGTCACCTATGAGGTAAGAATTATGCCATTTGAGAACTGAGGATCGTGAGACTTGGGGAAATTAAATAAGTTATTCAGGTTTACATAATTAATGAGAGAGCCAGTCCAGGTAAGTAAGAATGGAAGAAGCAAATGAACACTTACTGAATGCTTAATGTGTACCAGGCATTGTACCAGGTGCATTACAAGCATGAACTCATGAAATCATCATAATAATCCTAAGAGTTGGGTGTCACTGTCTCATTGTACATGAGGAAACTGCTTTTCACAAGGTCTACCAGTAGAGAGTTGGATTCCAGCCTAGATCTGGCTATCTCCAAAGCTTATGATCATCTTGAAAAGAGAGAGGCAAGATAGGCCTCTGGTTTTTCCCACTATGAGATAAAGTTTGGGTCTTTAGAATTAAAAAAGAAAAAAGCTGATTTCAGGAATGAAGAAAAGATTTTGACCTTTGGGACTTGTGACTATTTGAGAACCATATCTCCTCTGATGGTTTGCTTTGTTTCCATTCTTAGTCACCCCAGCTCTACTCTGGTAAACATAGGAGCTATCTGGTCTTGTGCCTGGAGTATTAAACTTTATGGGCACTCCTGGAGCCTGGTCACTTGGAGAATCAGTGTCCCTGGCTGCTTGTTGTGTGGTAGAGGCTAATGTCTCAAACCAGTCAGGGCAGATGCTCTCTGTACCTAGACATATGACCAAGCTTTAGGAATGACAAAGGAAACTCCTTATTTAATCATCAGAAACCGCGAATATTGCTTTTTAGAAAAAAAAAAAAAACTAAATAACAAGTAAAGAGAGGGGAAGTCAGGTCAGTGCAAGCCACTTGGTCTGGCAAGCTATCCATTTAGCTCACCCTCTTCCCAGGATGGCTCAATCCTGACTCAGAACCTTTGGTGGAGTGACTAGCCACGGTAGATATGACTATTAAGGAGAGTAGGAAGAGAAAGCAAAGTGTTCTTCATCAAGTGTACTGTGACAGAAAGCAGGACAGCGAGGAAGGCAGAGAAAAAACAAGTCCTTTAGAAGGTCTCCATCTAATTTATGTACCTCACAACGACAGGAGGTGGGTCACTGGTCACTGGTATACTCAGAGGAGGAGGTGTCACACACCAGCCCTGTGCCAAAGGCTTCATTTTCATCTATTCAACACTCAGTAAATGGTGGCTGTGTACTTACTATTTGTAGGGTAGGATACAGCAGTGAGTAATTCCCATATGGAATTCTTTTTTGTTGTTTACTTTTTTTTCTTCAAGAGACAGGATCTTACTATGTTGCCCAGGCTGGTCTTGAACTCCTAGCCTCCTGAGTAGCTGGGACTGCAGGCACCAGCCACCTGTACTTGGCCTGGGGCTTACATTGTAAAGAATAGGGGAGAAAGTGTACAGATAATTAACCAAGCTAAATATGTAAATAATGTAACAGAATATTTTAGAAGAGGGTAAGTTTCATGGAGAAATACCAATACAATCCCTCTGAGAGGGAGGTATTCTTATTAAATTAATTAATTGGGCCACACAGTTGAGTGGTAGAGCTTCAACTATAAATCATGTCTTTTTGAAAGAAGTTCCTTCTCTTCTTTTCTGCCCTCTGCCTTAGCTAGATGTTGAAACAAGGAAAGATTGGAAAGGGCAAGGCAGTCTCTAATTTTGTAACCTTTTGTAATTGCCTGGAGGCAGTTACAGAATATTTTGGCAGATGGCAGTAGAGAATTTATGTGGACTATATGTTTCGGTAAAGAAAAGATCTTTCCTCTGCTAGCAGCAGAGTTGTTTTTGAGGTCAGCACTTCAGCCCTAGAGCCGAAGATGAGCTTGAATGAAAATCCAAAAATTCTCCCTAAGAAGACAATTTGTATTCCCATTGAGTGCAAACCCACCAGTGAGCTTGCATGCAGTTCTGAACTTTGTCGTTGAGAAGCATTGATACTAATCAGTGGCCTCTTTCCAGCATTGTGGGAATCATTTGATCTTTTATTAAAGAAAATTCTTCCAAAAATATTAATTTAAAAATTAATGTCAACACTCTCTGACATTCCATCTCTGAATGCTGAAGAAGAAAAAAGTTTTAGAGTTTTTTAATAATCTTGGTAAATATTATTTGAACTTTACTTCAAGCCAAAACAAGTTTCATGGGGAAAAAAAATCCTTTCTTCAACCACGGGCAATAAATTTGGCCAGGAGGATCTGGAAGGAAGGAACTGAACAAGCTAAATACTAAGTGGGCATTCATAGCCACGAACACCATGATTTTTAGAGACATTGATGCTGCTCCCCTAAAATAAAAAATTGTTTTCAAGAAAATCCTCAGTCTTGCCCACTGGCTCTTTATCTTCTGAGTGGAGATGTGGATATATCACATGGGCTTCTTCTTTTTTATTTTTATTTTTTTAAATAACCAGTGGTTAATTAAAAAGCCACTGCCTGGACACATTATCCAGTGTTCCTCGTGTTTGGTGGAAAGAAGAAAGAAATGGAAGGCTAATGATTTGCTCAAAATCCAAACCTCTCTCCCAAGATCAAGGCATTTAAAGGATTAAGGAGGATGTGTGTGTGTGTGTATGTGTGCGTGTGTGCGTGCGCGCGCATGTGCGTGTGCATGTCTGTTGTGTTTGTAGCAGCTGGTGTATTAGCTAAGCTTTACCTCCTTTTCCATAAATGGAACTTTTGCCTTTCATCTCTTTTCAGTGTTGCTTACCAGGAAGATATATGAAGGGCTTGAAGCAGGAGAAAGGATTCCAAAGGGTACTTCACTCTTCTATACCAAGGAGAGTGTATTTATTGTCTCTTATTTAGTAATTGCTTCAATTGGTGGAGGAAAAGGGAAGACAGACGAGCAAAAACAAAGAAGAGGAAAGAAGAAAGTGGAAGGATGAAGGGGAAAGTGGTAGGAGTTCACAAAGGGCTCTGAATTGGCCAGAAGCAGAGAAGAATGAAAATGGCCTAAAGAACTGGATAGTAATTCTTTCAACCCCAGGCTCTGAATACACTTGGCTCAAAAAAATAAGGTACAGATTGTGAAATGAAGTTAGTTCAGTCGCATTATTTGGTGAGGAAGAAAACAAACAGTTCTTTTTTCCCCACGTGCTAGAAGTTATATCTATTTACAATAAAGCATGGAATGAGAAGTCATGTAACCTGGACTTCAATCTGACTCTGCTGCTCACCAGCTAGGTGACCTTGGCCAAGCCACTTGAAGTCCTTCAGCCACAACATGCTGGCAGCAGTATTACTCCTCATTCCTAAGTCACAGGATTGCCTTGGAGATCAAACAAAATAATGTATTATATGTTTGTGCTTTCATTCAATAAGCATTTGTTGAGCACCTACTATAAACAAATGGACACATTCGTCCCTCATGAAGCTTACATTCTAGGTATATTCTTAAATATATTTCAGTATATATTGTAATATTTGAAACATGTGTATATATACGATACAGTATTTTTATAATACACAGAAACATATTTTACTTTATTCTGTAAAGATGATGATTATGCTACTCTTTCACGGTAGAATTTAATAAAAGCATCTTTGTGTGGGTCCCATCCTACACATACTTGGGTGTGGATGTGTGAATTGAAGTCTAACTGAGCAGCACTTGTAGACTGTTGGCATGCCACCTCCCCAGCACTCGGCTGAATCTAGCTTATCTCTCTTCATGTAGGTTTCTCAATAGATAACTGGTGCTGCCAGAAAAAGAACACCTTGAAAAGAAGAGTGGGAATGTCTGTAGGTAGCTCAAACAGAAGATACCAATTGCTTTGGTTAGCTTAAACAGGATGCTCACACTCAGATAGGCTCATGGTTCTGAGGCTTGCTGAGTGAGGTGCTGTAAAGTGCTTTTCTTTAGCTGAGACAATACAATATTGTCAAATGGAAAACAAGTTTGTAAATTACTTTTATTTTATAGAAAGAAGAATGAGAGCTCATTCTCAAAGGCAAGAAAGTCACTGCTACAATTGTTGATATCTGAATAAAATGTACTCAGAATTTGCCCTTGCTTGAAAACTGCAGGGCTCCTGGAAAAGGATCAAGTTTCTCTTTTAGCTTTCTTGCCCGTCCCCATCCTTTCCTATTCCAGTTTTGTTCAGACAGTTTCCCACAAGGCCGGGGGTAGCCAAGGTCGGGGGCAATAGAAGTTCATCTGGATGAGGTGTGTGTGCTGCAATTCCATCTCCTGAAGGGAGGATAAATTGCAGCCAAGCAGCAACTCAGGAACTGCACACATACCAAAGAACCCTGCCTCCAGAATAGTGACCCTGGACCCCAACTGGTCCCAGCTGTTGAGAGGGATGAGATGGAGGCTGGGAGAGATGATGCTGTTAGAGATGGAGATTTGTCAAATGGAAAACAAGTCTGTGAATTACTTTTATGTCTAGTTCACAGAAAGGAGGATGACAGCTCAAATTAAATATCGTAGAAAAGCGATTGCCAAGAGATATGTTCTTACAATTATCCTTTTGCCATGGTCTACTCCTGGAAGCTGTGGTGTGGCTCCCATGGCACTTGTTGCATGACCTTGTGAGTTTGTTCTTTGTCTTGGTCTATTCAGGCTGCTATAAAAAACTACCATAGATCAAGTGGGTTATAAACAACAGACATGTATTTCTCACCATTCTGGAAGCTGGAAAGTCCAAGCTCAAAGTGCTGACAAATTTGGTGTCTGCTGAGGGCCTGCTTACTGATCCATTGTTGGCCGTCTTCTCACTGTGTCCTCACATGGTGGAAGAGATGAGGAAGCTCTCTGGGGTCTCTTTTATTTGGACATTCATCCTATTTATGAGGGCTCCACTCTCATGACCTAATAACCTCCTAAAAGTCCCATCTCCTAACGCCATCACACAGGGATAAGGATTTCAACACACGAATTTTTTGAGAACATAGTTGAAACATGGCGCTTCCTGAATGCACTTTTTTACCCACCCAATTTCTACTACCCTATCTCTCCATGAACACCAAAGAGAGAAAATCGACCTGTGATATTGCAAGAATGAAATGAATAGAACGAACATAGCATTTATTTTATTTTATTCTGTTTAATCTCTGCATCACTACTATTGTGATAATAATCTGGATCACTTACTGATCACTCACTATGTGCTAGGAATTATTTAGTTAATTGTTTTACCTGCATGATTTTAATTAGTCCCCCCAACAACCTGGTGAGTTAGGTTTGAGTATCATTCCCATTTACAATTGAGGAAACAAGCTTAAAGAGTTGAGTAACTGAGTCATCCAGCTAGTGAGTGTCAAAGCCAAGACTTGAAACCCTGACTTATCTTCATCCCTCATCCTTCAGCCTTCAGCCATTCTGCCTTGCCTTTAATATTCTCCTTGTTCTGGTACCACATCACTTTTCTTTCTTTTCTTCCTTCCTCCTCACTCCCTACCTTCAGTCCTTCACCCATTATAGAAACCAAATGGTAACATTCAATTAAAAACAGCCACTCAAAAGGAAAGCTAAGAATGTTATACACAGAGCATTAATTTTTTTCTCAGTCTTTTATGTTTGGAAACATATGTGTTGGTTTTATGATGGCTGGAGGGCAGAGCCAGTCCTTTCCCTTTGGTAGATACACCAAACCTACTGTAGGTTTAAGTGATCATAATATTTCTTAGACATCATCAAAGAAGTTTCCAGGGATGGCAGAGCGCTTGCATTTTATGAGACAGCTGGTTTCTAATGGCTTTGTCCTTGCCAAGAACAGCACTGTACGATAACTACAGGCCATTGGTGATCTTGGTAACCAAGGTGACAGGGCTTCTCATTGTCCCCCAAAGAGAAAGAGAATATCTGAAGATGTACATGAACATGAATTTTCAAATGCTTAAATGAAGTAAAAAAGAGGTAAGTGATCTTCACAGAAAAGTTTGCAGAAGTAAAAAGAGCACATACGAATATCTCTGAAAGAAAGGAATAAAGTACCCCGAAGAACTCCAGGCTTATTATGAATAGTGTCTTGAGAGTTGTTTAAAGCAGTGGTTCCATTGAGTTGGAGTGCTTCAGCTTGTTCCACTGGGACTGGGGTGGTCTGAGAAAGGAAAGGGCATCCAGGTTTCAAAGTTGGATGGGATGTAAAGAGCATGGCTCCAGTTGAGGGAACAGGCAAAAACAACATAGGTTTATAATGCGCTAATCCTCCACATAGACCCTACCCAGATGCCAGGCCTGAGTTAAATTAGGACAGGAAATTTTGGTCTGCTCAGTTCATTGCCATCCATCTATGTGAGGCATTTAAAGTATATGACTGGCAGATGGGTTGGGACTATTACTAAGTTTTTTGGTGAATATATAAAATCTCTTAATAAAATACTAATACTTAATATTTTTGCCAGCAATTCACATATCATCCATTAAACTAGAGTTGAGACCTGGTGTTAGACCCTTTCTCGGCCCTTTCCTCACAGGCTCAGCCAGAGGTCTCTCCCATCACACACTGCGGCCTCCGGGTTCTGCCCCTTCTGCTGCCTCCTTGCTTTTGCCACCCTCTGTTTTGGATTCTTATCTTGATTTCCATTTTGGTGTTGATGCTTTGGAGTTTCTCTTGCTTTCTGGGCCGTTGTCACCTAAAGAAAAAAATTCAGTTACTATTTTCTTTCTGCTTCACATCCAAGGTCAATCCAGCCTGCTCCCGAGATCAGACAAAGTTCCTTAGATCTAAACCTAGGGCAGACCTGGCCCCTTGCCCCTACTTGAATAGGGGAAGAAGCCCCATGATTATGCACACTTAAAATCCACAGTCTGTATGAAAGTCCAATGTACCTGTATATGCCCAATCTATATCTGTATATCCTTACCTACAAATTCAGAGTGGGCAAGAATTCTCTTACTCCCTAAAATCACAGGTAGGGTTCTCTTTTCCTTTTTCTCCTTCATTCTCCCTTTTCATCCACATCCTCTTGCAAATGTTATCACCCTAGAAATCCTCTGAGGGGATGCCTGGTATTGTGCCAAGATGATGTCTTGGTGTTTGGAAAGAGAAAAAAAGTGTGAGAAACAGTTTCTCCCAAGCCTGTCTGACCACATGGGCATGTAACACTTGACTCTGTTTAAAAGCATCTGTTTATTAGAGACAAAGTAGAAGAAGAATGAAGTTGGGGCAAAATGTCCATCTCCACTGACCTTCCACCCTTGGTCTTAATTCATTCTCTCCTGTACACAGCATTGGCCTTATCTGGAGGCTGAAACCGCTCATGGTTGCAAGATGGCTCTAACAGTTTCAGACAGTACATGCAGACATCACTACATCAGGGGCAGAAACGGAATCATAGCTTCCACTGTCTTCTTTGTAAAAGCAAGAAATACTTGCCAAGTATCTCTCAGCAGGCCTTTCCTCAACTCTAATAGACCCAAAGCTAGTTATACGTCTGCCTCTAAAGTATTTGGTCACATGCGAAATAGACACCATGTCAGATGAGGCCAGTCCCTGAGGCGGTGTGCACACTGCGGGAATCAGCCATCAATGTTCACCATCCTGCTGCTTGTACGCTAGGCCTCCCCCTTGTCTTTCTCCATGGGACATGTAGAAGGAGGCCTGCAACATGAGGTTTGAGATAGGCTGCATTGCAACTATTTGTGTTTCCATCATTAATGGGGATAATGGCCTCAGAGAGTCACAGAGGACTTGTTTCAGAGTCTGGAAAGAAGAGGGGCAGCTGTCAGATTTCCATTTTGTGAGGAAGGAAAGTGACATTTACTGAGCCCCTCTACTGAGCGCTGATGATCCCCCTTCCCCAGACCTTCCTCCTAGAGTCAAGATGCAGTAGCCAAGCCTCCTGGATGCAGTGAGACACAGAAGGCCCAGGACGACACCACCAGAAAGGAGACCACCCACTTCCCACGAGGGAGAAGGCCCTGTAGACTTGCCTTTCTCCTCTTTCTTCTGTGAATTCCTCCTTTATTCTACAGATCTTGACTCAAACTCTAAATCTTCAGGAAAGCCTTCTTTGACACCCCCGCCCCACCCTGCAAGATTAGGTTAGACTCCCTTTCTATAAGCTCTCACTGCACCTTGAACTTCGTCTTCCTGTTATTTATCATTCTATGCCACTATAAATATTTACACAATTATTTGATTAATATTTGTCTTTCTGGCTAGACCATAAGTTCTGTTAGGGTCCCATTTCATGGCTGTGTGCCCGTACATACTAAACAGTCAATACACATTTTTGAACGAATGAATAAAAGGATCATTTATGTTTACTTTGAGGATTCTTGTTCTCTCAAACGCAGCCTTCTCAGTGGTTTCCTTTCCATGCTAGAGGCTGATTAGTCTCCATCCTACAGACATGTCAACCAGATAATGTTTTTCCATGACTTAGTGTTGAAGGACTTCTCTCACTTACTGAATCATCACTAGTAATAGTAGCCCACTTCAAATGTGACTTTCTTACTTAAGGACCCAGAAGATGCTAAAGGTTGTTGCCAAGAAGCCAGGAAGCATCTAAGCACTTCCTAATACACTCAATGGCTGGCACACAGCAAGTGTTCAGAAAATGTTTACCCTCTTTCTCTCCTTTCATTTACCTTTGCCTTATTTTCTCATTCATTTCTCCTCCTCTCCCTCCGTTTGTTTCCTCTATCAGTTTTCATCTTTTCTCCTCTCGCTCCCTTGCCTTCCCTCTTACTGTGACTCCTTGGCCTAGAAGATTCCTGAGGCCTCCATCTGCACTGTTCAATATGGCAGCCATGAGCCACATGTGGCTACTGAATGCTGGAAATGTGGCTAGTCCAAATTGAGATGTCCCGGAAGTGTGAGGTGGACACAAAATTTCAAAAATTTAGTATGAAAAAAGAATGTAAAATAGCTCATTAATACATTTTATAATGATTGTGTGTTGAAATGGTAATATTTTAGATAAAGTGGATTAACTAATATATATTAAAATGAATTTTGCCTGCTTCTGTTTAGTTTTTCAAAATGTGGCTACATTTTTTAAATGTAAAATATTTTGTATGTGGTTCATATTTTATTTCCATGGAAAGTGCTGATCTAGACTGTGCACAGGTGGTTTTTTTGGTGGTAGGAGAATGATCTGTATATTTGAAAGGCAACAGGTTTCATTGCTCAATTCTCAGCAAATGGTATAAATTTACTTAACACCTTTTAGAGCTTATATGGGCACAGTGCTGGAGAAATATGCAACATTATTCTCCAAAATAGTGTTTCTCACTTTTATTTTTTGGGAGATGCTAAATACATGTTCACTCTAATGTTTTCTCATTCTATATTTGGTGTATCTCCCCACCCCCAAAGAGTTTGTTGAGCTTTAGTAACTATAATGTGTATTAGGGGAGTAATAAAAATATTGCTTTCCCTAAACAGTGTATCTTTTCCCACCACTGTGGGTTATCATACCGTTCACTCCTTGGGAATATTTCTTGTCAATTAAAACTAAAACCACAACTGGCTATAGCCGACAGCTAATGGCTTTTTCTAAGTTATGTATATATATACACACACATTTTATATATATATATACGTGTGTGTATATATATGTGTATATATATGTATATATGTATATATGTGTATATATGTATATATGTAATAATATGTATATATGTATATATATGTGTATATATATGTATATATACATTATTCTTTGTAAAAATAAAAATAAAACCTTACTTCATCACTGCTTTTAAACATTGTACTGGAAGTCCTAGCTAATGCAATAAGAACCCCTCTCCTCACCACCAACCGAAAAGGAGAGAAAAGGTATACAGATTGGAAAGCAAGAAATAAAACTCTCTTAGATCACAGATCAAGGGATTGAAAAGACAAGCCAGAGACTGGGAGAAAATATTTGCTAGAGACTTATCAGATCAAGGACTGCTATCTAAAATGTACAAAGAACTCTTTTTTTTTCTTTTTTAAAAATTATTACTATACTTTAAGTTTTAGGGTACATGTGCACAATGTGCAGATTAGTTACATATGTATACATGTGCCATGCTGGTGTGCTGCACCCATTAACTCGTCATTTAGCATTAGGTATATCTCCTAATGCTACCCTTCCCCCCTCGCCCCACCCCACAACAGTCCCCAGAGTGTGATGTTCCCATTCCTGTGTCCATGTGTTCTCATTGTTCAATTCCCATCTATGAGTGAGAACATGCGGTGTTTGTTTTTTTGTCCTTGCGATAGTTTACTGAGAATGATGATTTCCAATTTCATCCATGTCACTACAAAGGACATGAACTCATCATTTTTTATGGCTGCATAGTATTCCATGGTATATATATGCCACATTTTCTTAATCCAGTCTATCATTGTTGGACATTTGGGTTGGTTCCAAGTCTTTGCTATTGTGAATAGTGCCGCAATAAACATACGTGTGCATGTGTCTTTATAGCAGCATGATTTATAGTCCTTTCGGTATATACCCAGTAATGGGATGGCTGGGTCAAATGGTATTTCTAGTTCTAGATCCCTGAGGAATCGCCACACTGACTTCCACAATGGTTGAACTAGTTTACTGTCCCACCAACAGTGTAAAAGTGTTCCTATTTCTCCACATCCTCTCCAGCACCTGTTGTTTCCTGACTTTTTAATGATTGCCATTCTAACTGGTGTGAGATGGTATCTCATTGTGGTTTTGATTTGCATTTCTCTGATGGCCAGTGATGATGAGCATTTTTTCCTGTGACTTTTGGCTGGCCAGGGCAATTAGGCAGGAGAAGGGAATAAAGGGTATTCAATTAGGAAAAGAGGAAGTCAAATTGTCCCTGTTTGTAGATGACATGATTGTATATCTAGAAAACCCCACTGTCTCAGCCCAAAATCTCCTTAAGCTGATATGCAACTTCAGCAAAGTCTCAGGATACAAAATCGATGTACAAAAATCACAAGCATTCTTATACACCAACAACAGACAAACAGAGAGCCAAATCATGAGTGAACTCCCATTCACAATTGCTTCAAAGAGAATAAAATACTTAGGAATCCAACTTGCAAGGGACGTGAAGGACCTCTTCAAGGAGAACTATAAACCACTGCTCAATGAAATAAAAGAGGACACAAACAAATGGAAGAACATTCCATGCTCATGGGTAGGAAGAATCAATATTGTGAAAATGGCCATACTGCCCAAGGTAATTTACAGATTCAATGCCATCCCCATCAAGCTACCAATGACTTTCTTCACAGAATTGGAAAAAAACTACTTTAAAGTTCATATGGAACCAAAAAAGAGCCCGCATTGCCAAGTCAATCCTAAGCCAAAAGAACAAAGCTGGAGGCATCACACTACCTGACTTCAAACTATACTACAAGGCTACAGTAACCAAAACAGCATGGTACTGGTACCAAAACAGAGATCTAGATCAGTGGAACAGAACAGAGCCCTCAGAAATAACGCCGCATATCTACAACTATCTGATCTTTGACAAACGTGAGAAAAACAAGCAATGGGGAAAGGATTCCCTATTTAATAAATGGTGCTGGGAAAACTGGCTAGCCATATGGAGAAAGCTGAAACTGGATCCCTTCCTTACACCTTATACAAAAATTAATTCAAGATGGAGTAAAGACTTAAACGTTAGACCTAAAACCATAAAACCCCTAGAAGAAAACCTAGGCATTACCATTCAGGACATAGGCATGGGCAAGGACTTCATGTCTAAAACACCAAAAGCAATGGCAACAAAAGCCAAAATTGACAAATGGGATCTAATTCAACTAAAGAGCTTCTGCACAGCAAAAGAAACTACCATCAGAGTGAACAGGCAACTTACAAAATGGGAGAAAATTTTTGCAACCTACTCATCTGACAAAGGGCTGATATCCAGAATCTACAATGAACTCCAACAAATTTACAAGAAAAAAACAAACAACCCCATCAAAAAGTGGGCGAAGGATATGAACAGACACTTCTCAAAAGAAGACATTTATGCAGCCAAAAGACACATGAAAAAATGCTCAGAAAGAACTCTTAAAACTCAATAACGAGAATGCAAAAACTCTATTAAAAGTAGGCCAAAGACCTTAATAGACATCTCACCAAAGAAGACATACAAATGTCACACAAGCATAGGAAAAGATGTCCATATCATATGTCATCAGGGAGATGCACATTAAAACAGCAATGAGATGCTACTACACACCTATTAGAATGGCCAAAGTCCAGAACAATGACTACACCAAATGCTGGTGAGAATGTAGAGCAACAGGAATTCTCATTTATTGCTGATACAGCAATTTACAACCACTTTGGAAGACAGTTTGACAGTTTCTTACAAAACTAAACATACTCTCACCATATGATTCAGCAGATGCTCCTGGTATTCACGAATGAGTTCAAAACTTATGCCCACACAAGGCCCTGCACACAAATGTTTATAGCAGCTTTATTTATAATTGTCAAAACTTGGAAGCAACTAAGATGTCCTTCATTAGGAGAATGGATATATAAACTGTGGTACATCCTTACAATGAAATATGATTCAGTGCTATAAAGAAGTTATCAAGCCTTGAAAAGGCACAGAGGAAACTGAAATGCATATTACTAAGTGAAAGAAGCCAATCTGAAAAGGCTACATACTGTAAGATTCCAACTATATGACATCCTGGAAAAGGCGAAACCATGGACACGGTAAAAAGACTCATGTTTGCCAGGGTTTAATAGGGAGGGAGGAATGAGTAGATGGAGCACAGAGGATTTTTTAGGGCAGTAAAACTGCTGTCTGTGATACTGTAATGGGGGGAATATATTACAAACATGTCCAAACTTAAGAACGTACAATACCAAGAGTGAACCCTAATGAAAGGTATGGACTTTGTGTGATAATGATGTGTTAATGTGGACTCGTCAACTGTAACAAATGATTCACTCTGGTGGGGGATGTTGATAATGGGGAAGGTTGTGCATGTGTGGGACAGGTGGGATATAGGAAATCTCTGCATTTCACTCTCAGTTTTGCTGTGGACCTAAAACTTCTTTTAAAAATAAAGTCTATTAAAAAAAGTTCTGTGGTCGAGTAAGTTTGGGAATACTGTGTACTAAGATTCTCTCTTGGAGATTATGAGGCTCACATAAAGCACATATTAAAGGTTCTAGGAAGTCCAATGATAAAGAAATCCAGCATAAACCAACTCGTTTGACCATAGAAGCTTTGTTTGCTCAATAGCTAGTTACATCCAATGGAACTAGTATGCAATAGAATATTCGTGGGAAATGCTGTACTGGCTCATACCTCTGTGTCTCAGGTGAGTTCATTCAGTAGCAGTAATCAATCAGGGCCTCACAATTGTTCAAGCATACCTAGTTTCTTGATTACCTAGGTAAAAAAACAAAGATTATGGCCAATAAAAATAGGCCCATCCTTTCTGTTATTAAGCAGCCTTATCAGTTAATAGTAGAAGCTCCTCTGTGCTTGGGCAGGATGGACAGGTGGTAAGTAATGGAACTGTGCTTTGGGCTATCAGTTACATCCATGGGGATGAACCATGTACAGAAGGAAAGCAGATTTAGCTCGGGACCCATGAACCTGTAGGCCTCTACCACTTCCTTTGACTCTCCTTCCAGGGAACTTGAATATGGGTGCCCATCTTTCTCTGCAACCAAAGCTGAGCATAAAAGAGAAGATAATTTTCATTTTTTAAAAAGTTTGCATAATTTTATTTTGCTATAGATTCACACATTGTGATTTTACAGTTTCATGAAACATTTACAAATAAAACATAGTGAAGAATAATTTAGATTCTGACCAGAATTTGACCTGTTACAACTTTATCATGCTCCATTCATTTTTCTAATGTGATATTTATATATATAAGATATAATATATTTGAAGTCAAAAGTTTCTGGCTAGATAATATTTTGAGACTTTTAACTGAAGGTTTTTTCTTTTTTAAATCAAAAATTGGATCTTTATTATTGATACAACGGCTTAAAGAACATAGCTTTAGCTTTGGAGCTAAATGCCAATGCTTCACCCCAGAATTAAGCATACTCAGCCTCTGGCACAGTTAGAAAAACTTGAGTCTTTTCCCTCCTCTGCCTCCTGGAGGCAGGACCCTTATATCACAGGGCAAATTGTAGCCTGAAACACCTCCCTGCCAAACAGGGAGATTGCAAAAGATGTGGGAAGAAAGTTGCTGAGCTGAACTTGTCTAGCTAATTTCCCAAATTCACTAATCAGATGAATTATCAGAGGAGAGGGGCTGAAACCCCCCCACCCCCCCCCCACACAAAACGTAAACATTTGTGCTCCAAAGGACATCATTAACAAAGTGAAAAAATGACTCACAGAATGGGAGAAAATATCGGCAAATCATAGCTTTGATGAGGGACTTATACCTAGAATATGTAACTAACTCTTACAACTCAAATATAAAAAGACAACCAAATTAAAAAATGAGCAAAGGATTTTCATAGATATTTCTCCAAGGAAGACATGCAAACCACCAGTAAGAACATGAGAAGATGTTAAATATCATTTACTACCAAAAACAGAAACAAAAACAAAACAAACAAAACACACACACACACAACAAGATACCACTTCGTGCCCACTTGCAGGGCTATAATCAAGGACAGACAGTAAGATAAGTGTTGATGAGGATGTAGAGAAATTGGAACCTTTGTACATTGTTGGTGGGGGTGTAAAATGATGCAGCTTTGGAATACAATTTAGAAGTTCTTCGAATAGTTAAACAGTTACTTCATGACCAGATATTCTGCTCCTACGTATATAACTAAGAGAAAAAAATATATATACCACACAAAACCTTTCATACCAGTGTTCATAGCTGCATTATTCATAATAGCTAAAAGTGGAGACAACTGCCACATTTGTAATAAACAAGATGTGGTATATCTATACATTGGAACATTATTTGGCCATAAAATGCAATGAAGTATTAATATGTGCTGCAACATGAATGAACCTGAAGGGAAAGAAAGAAAAGAAAAGCAAAAAAAAAAAAAGAAACGGTCTTAAGGGGCCACACATTGGATGATTCCATTTGTGTGAAATGTCCAGAACAGGCAAATTTATAAAGACAGAAAGTAGATTAGTGGTTGCCAGAGGCTGGGAGAAGGGGATAATGGGGAGTGACTGCTAAGAGATGTGTGGTTTCTTTTTGGGGTAATGAAAATATTCTGGAAGTAGGTAGTGGTGATAGTTGCGTAACTCTGTGAATATACTAAAACCATTGAATTGTACACTTTAATTCTAATTATATCACAAAGTTATTTTAAAAATTAATTAGTTCATGTAAATGACTTTAACGTATAATTAAGGCATTACAGAATAGTGAGGAAAGGGAAGATTATTAATGGTATTGGGGCTATCCGCTTTACAATTTTGAAAAAGTAATACCTTTACATTTATATTATGATTCAAAATAAATTTTAGAGGGATTAAATATTTAAATAGTAGAATTGGTTTTAAACAGAAAAACTGACAAGAAAGTAGAAATATTAATCAGACATTTATTAGTGGAGCTAGAATGAACTTCTATGCAAAGCAGCAATAGAAGAAACCACCAAGTAAATGATCAACATCAAACTAGATGTGTAAAAATTAAGAACTATTTGATATAAACAGGAAAACAATAATTAAAAGGAAAATAACAAATTGGCAAAGAACATATTGCAACAAATATGTTGGACAAAAGGTGAATATCTTTACTCTAGAAAAAGTTAAATTATTTGATAAGATATGAAAATAAGGCAGAAGATACAAAAAAATAAGAGAAAGTTGCACAATTCAAGGCAGGATAAAAGTTGTGTAATAACCCTTATTGTGAAAAGGCTATGTGCTATACTGTTGTACAGAGACAGGAAATATCCATTTGGTGTTGGGGAGGGAGACAATAAGGAGTAGAGTAAACAAAATGCGGAAAAATATTCATCCGTGCATGTAATCAAAGGCATGTATTTTAAAATAGTAATTATCTATTTTTCTTTGATTGAATTAGCAAACACTACAATTCTCAAAACTGGCGTGAAGAAAAGGTAAAAGTGGTATATTCTCAAACACGGACAAGCAATGTAGTATCACAAAAAGATTCATACGGTGTTTGGAATTAGGCAGAATTAAAATCAAATGATAATTCTGCCACTTATAAGCTGTGTGATCTTGGTAACTAATACAATCTCTAAATCTATATTATTAACCATAATATGGCGATGTTTCCTACTTTGCAGCATTGATGTGAGAACAAGTGATACTATGTGCAAAGAATCTAGCTGAGTCCTTGACACATTCTAAGCACTCAGTTTATTCTAAGAGTTCAATAAACAGTGACTGTTTGAATATTATAGTTGGTCATGGAAATTAATAAGAAAGAAATTTAGCAAGTATCAAAAACTATAAAGTGTTCATATTATTTGATCCAGTAATTTTACTTCTGGAAATATATTCTAAGAAAATAACCATTAAGACAAGGAAAAAAAATTATACGCACAAAACTATTTTAATGGAATTATCCAGAATAGGAAATGTTTTATAACAGAGAAATGGTTAACTAAATTTAGATGTAACTATTTACTGAGTGGAAGTGTGATGTGGCTGACGCAAAGAATGGTAATTGTGAACGCCAAGTCATTTCTTTAAAAAAAATTGGTACTTCTGTGCATCAAAGGGCACAATCAACAGAGTGAAAAAGTAACTTACAGAATGGGAGAAAATATTTGCAAATCATATATCTGATAAGGTGTTAATATCTAGAAAATATAAAGAACTTGTACAACTTAACAACAAAAAGGCAAGCTGATTTTTAAAAGGACGAAGGACTTGAACAGACATTTCTCTAAAGAAGACATACAAACATATGCAAAAATGGTCAATATTACTAATCAGAGAAATGCAAATCAAAAACACAATGAGATATTACCTCATACTTGTTAGGATGGCTATTATGAAAACAAACAAACAAACAAACAAAGTAGGCCGGGTACGGTGACTTATGCCTGTAATCCCAGCTCTTTGGGACTCAAATGTAGGAGGAAGATAGCTTGAGACTAGGAGTTTGAGACCAGCCTGGGCAATGTAGTGGGATCCTGTTTCAACAAACAAACAAAACCCCAAAAGTAACAAGACTGGTAAGGATGAAGAGAAATTGGAACCCTTGGGCACTGTTGGTAGGAAATTAAAATGATGTTGCTCTATGGAAAATAGTATGGAGCTTCCTAAAAAAATTAAAAATAGAATTACCATATGGTCCAGCAATCCCACTTCTGAGTATACATCCAAAAAAGCTAAATGAGGGATCTCAAAGAGATATTTGCCCATCCATGTTTATAGCAGCATTATTCACAGTAGCCAAGAGATAGAAGCAACCCAAATGTCCATGAATGGATGGATGGATAAGCAAAACATAGTAAATCCATACAATGGAATATTACTCAGCCTTAAAAAGGAATAAAACGGCTGGGCATGGTGGCTCACGCCTATAATCCCAGCACTTTGGGAGGCCGAGGCTGGCGGATCACGAGGTCAGGAGATCGAGACCATCCTGGCTAACACGGTGAAACCCCGTCTCTACTAAAAATACACAAAATTAGCCGGGCGTGGTGGCAGGCGCCTGTAGTCCCAGCTACTTGGGAGGCTGAGGCAGGAGAATGGCGTGAACCCCGGAGGTGGAGCTTGCAGTGAGCTGAGATCACGCCACTGCACTCCAGCCTGGGCGACAGAGTGAGATTCCGTCTCAAAAAAACAAAAAAACAAAAAAACAAAAAAAAGAAAAAAGAAAAAAAAGGAATAAAACTCTGTCACATACTACAACATAGATAAACCCTGATAATATTATGTGAAAAAAGCCAGTAACAAAACGACAAGTATCATATCATTCCACTTATATGAGGTATTTGAAGTAGTCAAAATCACAGAAACAAAGTAGAATGGTGGTTACCAGGGACTGGTGGGTGTAGTGGAGGAAGAGGGGAATTGTTTAATGGGTATAGATTTGCATGGTGAAAGAGTTCTGGAGATCTGTTGTAGAACAATGTGAATATACTTAACACTACTAAACTGCACTCTTAAAATGGCTAAGATGGAAAACTTTATTTTTTTGCCACAATAATTTTTTAAAAATTAAAACTTCAATAAATATGAATTGAGTGTGTTTCACTGTGCCATGTCCTGTAGTCTGCAGGGAGATCACTCTGGAAAAGAAAAGGCTGGAGGGACCATCAAGGGCCATTTGGGAAGAGCAGGGAGAAGCCATTGACATTTTTTGAAAAAGTTTCTTTAAGACAGGGTCTTGCTCTGTTGCCCAGGCTGGAGTACAGTGGCGCAATCAGCTCTCTGCATCCTGGAACTCCTGGGCTCAAGTGATTCTCCTGCCTCCATCTGCCGAGTAGCTAGGACTTCAGGCACATGCCACTGCCCCTGGCTAATTTTTAAAATTTTTGTAGAGATGAGGTCTTGCTATGTTGCCCAGGCCAATCTTGAACTCCTGGCCTCAAGAGATCTTCTGCCTTGGCTTCCCAAAGTGTTACGATTACAGGCCTGAAACACTGCCCAGCCATCCATTGAAATTTTAAAGCAGGAAAACAAAAACAGTGTAAAATAGATTAGAAGAACAGAAAATTATATGTACAACAACTATGCAAAAACATGCCTATGAAGGAAAACATGAAAAGGAATGAGCTTATGGGTGATATTTTCCTCCATTAAAAAAGTAATTCTTGTTTTTGTCTCCTCTAACCCATAAATGGAGTAGCCAGCAAAGCCACACAATCTGAAAGTTCTAAGAGAAAGGAGAGTGTTGGGTCTTCTTCTATACCTACCTTTCTCTGGCTTACTCCTCCAGTCAGGGGAGTACAAGTTGAATTCAAGGCTGAGTGTCTCCTGTGCTGCCACCTCGTGGTCACTCCCAGGCTGTGAGCTGAATTTAAGAGTATGCCAGTAACATGTTTCATGTCAAATAATCGGAGCACAATTTATGAATATGATTGAAATTATTCTAGTAAACAATCTTAAAATGTGTCTCTTATATACTAGTCTTGATTTCAAGTGGTTGAGGATGAACCTTGTGACCTTTTAAAATATCTTCTAGCTCTGTTTTATGTGGTTTAAAAAAAAAACAAAACAACTTTTGAAGCTCTGGAAATTTTATATTAATGTGGCATAATTCATACCAAAATTTCTGTTGGTTTGTGTTTTCAGAAAAATTCAATATTTAATAATAATGAAAAGACACTAGAGGTTTTACAAAACGAATGATGAGCTTTAGACATAAATATCATGACTAACATTTTTAAGTTGGCAAATTCAGTATTTTCTTTGCCAACCTGTTATTTTGCAACAAGAAACTTCTCAAAGTAGATGATCAAATAGTCCTTAGGCTCAAAAGTGGTATATGTTGACATTGAGAGAAAATAATATTTTAATATAAGAAAATCTGTGGTGCTTGCTAATGAATAAGTTTTAAATCATATGGCATGAAGCAAGTATTTTATTCCATAATTTAGAACTATTTTATAACTAATGGGAAATGCTATTTTTTCCAGAAGACAAATAGACCATACATATTAAATTAATGTAAGAAATTTCAACATCTTACCTTACGCATCTTTTTTTTCTTCTTTCTTTTTCCTGTTTATCAATTGTAAAGACTATGTAGCAAAATTTTCAACTTTTAAAATTCCTTAATGATATCCGAATTTATGAATTAATCTATATTTTAGGAAAGGCAGAGGCTCTGGACTCAGATTGCCTGCTTGCAATTCTGACATGACCTTTCTGGGCACATGTTCTTTGAACCAGTGAGTTTAATGGTTTTCATCTGCAAAATGAGACAAATACCCTACCTACTTCATAGGAGTTTTGAAGAATTCGATGAAATAATGCATACAATGCACTTGACAGTGCTCAGCATATAAGAAATGCTCACTCTTAGGCAATATTACAAATGAAGAGAATCTATGCTAGTGAAAAAGGTCTGTAATTATCACAGCATCATAGTACTCTAATATCTTAATATCTTTCACCAGATCAGTGGTGTGATTTCTTTCTTCTTTTTTGAGATGGAGTCTTGCTCTGTCACCCAGGCTGGAGTGCAGTGGCATGATCTTGGCTCACTGCAACCTCCGCCTCCTGGATTCAAGAGATTCTTTTGCCTCAGCCTCCTGAGTAGCTGGGACTACAGGCGTGTGCCACCATGCCCAGTTAATTTTTGTATTTTTAGTAGAGATGGGGTTTCACCATATTGGCCAGGCTGGTCATGAACTCCTGACCTTGTGATCTGCCTGTCTCGGCCTCCCAAAGTGCTGGGATTACAGGCGTGAGCCACTGCACCAAGCTTGGTGTGATTTCTTTAAAACGTGTGATGTGTGTGTGTGTAATGATCTATTTCTAGAAATGTTTACTTGGGAGTTATTTTGTTATTTAGTTGTTATTTTGAAGAAATTACTGTCACATATGCATCTCACAGCCTGTTCTTCCTTAGATATGGATTCTACAGTGTTCAGAATAGAAACAAAATGAGTTTGATCCAGAGCATGACCTGTTATACTGTAAAGTTTTAATTAAAAAGACATAAGCAAAAATTCAAATCCAAATATTACATATCTAAACAACTATTCATATTCTATAATATTTAAAACCACTTCTCATACATCAGTGCTAGGTAAAGCTTTAATAACTCTTGAATTAGCATTTTTAAGTAAAATTTAAAAATCATTTCTATAAACAAGCCTTTTAAATATCATTTAAGTTCTTTAAAGAATTGATTATTGTCCGCCATGTTGTTGTATGATTGGAGAAATAGAACAACTGAGGAATCTTTTATAATATTATGTAGTCATAATAAGTTAAAAAAATATGGTACAAATCAGATCCAAACAATATATGGTATGTTGTTTAGATGCCAAACAATATATGGTACAAAAATCAGAGAGATGCAGGGAACAGCTCAGAGTCAGGAGTAGAGAATAAGGAATTGTCTATGGCGTGTTCTTGAAGGCGACATGTTGGCAAAGTTCTGGATTGTTGGAGAGACTGTCCCAGACAATCATTATATCTCTGAGTCAGTATATTAGCCTCTTTTTTTTTTTTTTGAGACAGGGTTCTCACTTTCTCAGCTCACTGCAGTCTTGACCTTCCAGGCTCAAGTGATCCTTGCACCTCAGCCTCTTGAGTAGCTAGGACCACAGGTGTGCACCATTATACCTGGCTAATTTTTGTATTTTTTGTAGAGATGAAGTCTCACTATTTTGCCCAGGCTGGTCTCGAACTCCTGAACTCAAGTGATTCATCTGCCTTAATATCCTAAAGTGATGGGATTACAGGTGTGGACCACTGCATCTGGCCAGTATATCAGCCTCTTATCAAAGATTGAGGCTGGTCAGGAGAAGCTTGATGGATGGAGAATATGGAGTGAGCAGAAATGCAGAATCTGAAATACGTGGTGTGGTCTGGCTGAAGAAAGAGGGTGTGAATGGTGCAGACACAGCTGCTAAACATCAGAATTAAGCCTCAGATTCAAGTGTTCTCACCCAGATTTGGTGATGCTGAGAACAGGGATGCTCTGCTCATGCAAAGAGCTGCTATGTTCCTTTCATTGATTCAGCACATGTTTATTCACTTGTGTGGCAGAAACCATTCCAGACGCTAGGGAACATGACACAGTCCTTGCTTCAAGGAGCTTAGTGGGTGACAGCTATGTGAACATACAATCACAGAACAGTGTGATAAGTGCTGGACGGGTAATACAGCAGAATGCTTAGAACAGGGATTTTGGCATTATCTAGACTCAGGCTCTTGCTTTGTAACCTTGGTGAGTTGCTTGACCTTCTAAGCCTCAGATTTCTTATCCAGAAAATGGAGGCACTAACAAAACCTATTATATTTGGGTTCTTTTGGGATTGACATGCTATGATGCCAGCCAAGTTCTTAACATAATCCTGTCTCATGGTGGTAGGGGCCGGAGGGGGAACCTAATAAATGTTAGCTATCGGGAGGAAAGGCACAGAGCTATGGGGCTCACTACATGAGAAATGGCGAGTTCAAAGAAGACATAATGGAAGATGTGAGTAAGATGAGGCCCAGAGAAGTTAGCCTGACAAAGGAAAGCACATGGAAGGCTGGGGAGGAGTGTTCAGGGAGGAAGAGTTCTAGAGGTGGGAGAATGAAAGTCGTGTTGAGGGAACTAAAAATAGCAGATAAATGAACAAAAAATGGATTCTGGAGAGAGAAGAAGTGCTTTGATTCTCCAGGGTTGCATATGTCAGAGAGTTCTCGAGACTCACCAAGCACACACCTACCTCATAGACATCAGCTTGACCTTCCTTCTGCCTGGAATGCTGTTCCCTACATGCCTCTTTCCCTTGCTTCCTTCAGGACTTTGCTCAGATGTTTCCATATCAGGGAAGTCTTCCTTGACTACCCTACATAAAATAGGATTTAAACTGTATAGGGCAGTAGTGAAATAGGCAGATTCAGGATCCCGACTGCTGGGACTCACATCCCAACGCTGCCGTTTCCTGCAGCAAATTATTGCACCTTGTTATGCTTCACCTTCCTCATTTGTAAAATGAGCATAATACTAGTACTGATGCAGAGAGGTGCTATAAGGATGAAATGAATTAACAGAAGTAGACCCTGGAGAAGATTGCTTGGCACATAGTAAGTACTCAGTAAGCATCTGCTGCTGTTACTGTCACTGTAATAATATTATTCCAAATAGTAAATAAGGCACGCAATCAAGGCCATTACATGGTTAAAGTTAGCACCCCGTTCAGTCTGCTCAGTGCTCTGTGTAAGCTGCTGGGACCTGGAGTTCTACGAGGGGGATGATTTTGTCGTTGATGTTATTTTGCTTTTGTTATTGTAATTAGGAAACACATTGAACACATCAAGAAATATATGGAAGTGTATATCTCTATATCTCTATATCTACCACTCAGCTTAAGAAATAAAATGTTGCAGGCCAGACACGATGGCTCATGCCTGTAATCCCAGCACTTTGGGAGGCTGAGGTGGGTGGATCACTTGAGGCCAGGAGTTTGAGACCAGCCTGGCCAACATGGCGAAACCCTGTCTCTACTAAAAAGACAAAAATTGGCTGGGCGTGGTGGTGGGCACCTGTAATCCCAGCTACCTAGGAGGCTGAGGCAGGAGAATCGCTTGAACCCAGGACATGGAGGTTGCAGTGAGCTGAGATCACGCTGCTGCACTCCAGCCTGGGTGACAGAGTGAGACTCCGTCTCATAAATAAATAAATAAATAAATAAATAAATAAATAAATAAAATGTTACAAACAGAAGCATCTTAAGGTGTTTTGGTTCTGATTTCTTTATTATTGCCCAACACCAAAATCTTTTTCCTAAGTGAGCCACTTGGAAGCTACTTCCATGGAGTGTTGACAGATACTATGTGGGGAAAAGTTTGGGGGATTGGGTTCAAGTTAGTTTGAGAAATACTGATTTTAATAAAGTAAAATGGGGTTATTTTCTTCATGATGGCTCAAAGCCTTTCAAGCTGAACACAGGAACCCCTTTTTATGCCATGTCTTTTGTGACTATGTTTTATACAAAACAGTTTTGGGAACACCAATCTGTGTTATACTACTGCATCAACTCCAAACAGTACCAATCACCTGATAATTTTCACACTCACTCAGAGGATAAATTAATTTTAAAAACTGAGTTAAAAAATAGGGCTTAGTAATTAATAATCTTAGTGTCAAGAAGATCAGAAACAAATGGGCAGTTTGGCTTTAATAACCATGGAGTTATAGCCTGATATTTACATTCCAATTTTCTCCATAATCTTGCTATTTTATTCCATCCGTGTTTTCCTTGATCCTGGTATTTATTTCGTTTTAATTGTCATTGTAACAATTTCGTGTTGTTATTATAATATCTCTCAAATCCCTTGTAGAACAAGGAAGGGAATACATTCATTAAACTCAAATGAAGTATACTACCTAATTGTCTTTGCTCAAAAATACTAAATTTTACAATGCTGATTTAATAACTATATTGGACATTTCTTTTGGTTGTTTCCAAATTTAACATTGATTGATACTGATATTAGGCCTTTGGTATTGACGTAAGCCAGAAATTGGACTATAGCCACACCATACTTATAAATTTAGTCACTTCAAGGTTATGTGGTGGTAGAAGTCTGGGTCAGTGATGATCTGATGGATTGGAAGATGGGTGGGGAAAAACTTCTTGAAGCAGCTGGTCCCTGAGCTGTGATTTAAAGAGGAGAAACTTGTGGTTTGGTTGTTGTTCCATAGATATGGAAAAAATTGAGCAAAGGCTCACAGCCAGCAGAGGAAGAACCAGTGGAAGGAACCACATGACAATAAATTTAGTTGGTGTGGAAGGTGAAGGCTAGGTTAGAGTAGGAGATGAAAACAAAGAGGGCGGGTCAAGCTGGGAGAGGCTTTTGAAAGAAATACTCGGAAAATTGTGTTTGATTCAAAGTGTAATAGGAAATCAATGTAAGTTCATGAGAGGATGTGGTCAAAATGATGAACAAGGAAAACAAAAAGAGAAAAGGAGTAACTTTGGAAATTACAGTCTACAAACACAATTTATGTACCAGTAAATATTATATAATCTATTTGAAAACAAGTAAACCATATTTGCTGAATGGGTGGAGTGAGTTGAATGCAATGGTGAGTGAACACATGGGTATGCTGAGGGAGGTGGCTTCTAGAACCCAGGTAATAAGTGCCCATAATCAGGTGGGTGGCTTGTCAGAGACTCTCTGTGCGAATGTCAAGAGGGATAACAACAATAATGATTATATACTTACATACCTACCTACCTACCTATATAATATCAGGCACCAGGCAGCACTCTGATGAAACTGTAATAAAACAGGTGAGGTAGATAAGTCCCTTGCCTTTAGGAAGCTTAAAATCTAGCGGAAACAATTCATACCCGTTCGAGAAATTCTTACTGAGCATTCGATACTGGCCAGGGTATGCCATGTGCTGGTGGTGGAATAAAAGATACAGTTCTCATGAAGCTTACAGTCCATCAGGATATAAACAAGTACGCAGGTGATTAACATCAGTGTAAAGAGAGTCTTTAGGGAAAATACAGAGAGCCAGAGCTAGACGGAAGGGGTGGGCTGAACATGCACAGAACGGAGTGAGTTGCGCTTCTAAAACTCAGGGGAATTACAATTATACTATTTTGATAAGCATTTTGGAGGAGGGTGGTGAGCAGGGGAGAGCTCCAAGAAGCATGCTTGAATAGCAATGATGGATCATTAAATTCCTTTCTAAAGAGGTAGAGGCTGGTAATCTTCAGGGCTTTTCTTTTGCTGAACTGGAGATTCAAATCTGATGCTAGAGGGAAACTTTTCACAGGCCACAGAACAGAAGCTAATTGCTGGCTGCCTCAGGAGCTCCCTCTCTACTCTTCCCCCACATGGCATATGGCTTCTCCTCTATACAAACACCTAAGAGAATTGATTTGAAGAGGCACTCATGGTTGGCTTGTATTTCTTGGTCTTGATTCCATTTTGCAGTGTGCTATGGGAACATGTTAAGTGGGGCACCTATCCCGTTTTGTTGGGCTGGGGAGAGGGGTGGACAGTGCTTCATGATGTCATAGTTAAGAATGATTAAAAAATAACTATGATCCCAGGGAGCAGCTGCCAGAGAAGACTTGGAAGGAGTTTGGTAACAAGAAACCCAGGAGAAACTACCTGATGCTTTAAACCTGTCTTAATATATGTGAATAGTGTGTCGTTCCCTCTTTATCCTGCTTATCTCTGTGGTCTCAAAATGATCTGTTAGTGCAGCTTGGCCACTCACAGACGTTCTCTGAAGTAGATAGGTGCTGTTGGTGAAGAAGTGAAAGTCAGAAAAAGTCAGAAGTCAAGCTTGTTGTTCAGAGCCTTTTGATCCAAGTAACAGAGCCCAACCAAACTGGGTTATGAACAAGGAGATTGCTCCTCCCCCATCCCTGCCCCCCTCATATCACTAAAAACCTTAGGAATGGGTGTGCAATGGACTGAACGTTTTGTTCCTTTTTTCATATATTGAAACCCTAATCTCCAGTGTGATGGTATTAGGAAGTGGGGCCTTTGGAAGGCAATTAGGTCATGAGGATGAAGCCCTCATAAATGGGATAAATGCCCATATAAGAAGAGGTGGGAAAGTGAGCTGGCCTTCTTTCTGCCATGTGAGGATACAAGGTGAAGCTGGCTGGCTGTAATCTGGAAGAGGGCCCTTACCAGAATCCAAACACGCTGGCACCCTGGTTTCAGACTTCCCAGCCTCCAGAACTGTAAGAAATAGATACGTATTGTTTCAGCCAGTCAGTGTATGGTAATTTGTTATGGGAGCATGAACTGACTAAAACAAGGTGGATCCAGGGCATAAGCCATGGTATCAGGGTTATCTTTTCCTCTCTCTTGTCTCTGCTTTTCTTTGTAACTCAGCTTCTTTCCCTCTTATCCTGGACAGCCTCTTTCAAGCAGCTGGGGAGACGATGAACAAGAAAAACGCCAACATTTTTCATACAATTCAAGATTGTGAAGGAAACAGGATGATCATTCTCATTATGCTCAGCAGAAAAGTCTAGGGAAAATTCTGATTGGCTAATTTGATTACGTGCTCATCCCTGAACCATCATTATGGTTAAGGATAATGGAGTTCTCTGACCAAGTTTGGGTCATTTCCCACTTTGTGGACTGGAAGGTTGCATTAACTCTCCTATCCCTGAAACACACATGGTTTAGAGAAAAAGAGTGGATCTATCAAGTGGAAGATAACTGCTAATAAAATACAATTTTTTAAAAAGTAAAATCATGGGGGGCTGGGCGTGGTGGCTCACTCCTCTAATCTCAGCACTTTGGCAGGCCGAGGAGAACAGATCACCTGAGTTCAGCGTGGTCAACATGGTGAAACCCTATCTCTACTAATAATACAAAAGTTAGCCAGGCATGGTGGTATGTGCCTGTAATCCCAGCTACTCTGGAGGCTGAGGCACGAGAATCACTTGAACCCAGGAGGCAGAGGTTGCAGTGAGCTGAGATCACGCCACTGTACTCCAGCGTGGGCAACAGAGTGAAACTGTGTCTCAAAAAAAAAAAAAAAAAAAAAAAAAAGTAAAATCATGGGCCAGGTATGGTGGCTCATGCCTGTAATCCCAGCACTTTGGGAGGTTGAGGCGGGCTTATCACTGGAGGTCAGCAGTTTGAGACCAGCCTGGCTAATATGGTGAAACCCTGTCTCTACTAAAACTACAAAAATTAGTCAGGTGTGGTGGCGGGTGCCTGTAATCCCAGCTACTCAGGAGGCTGAGAAAGGAGAATCGTTTGAACCTGGGAGGCAGAGTTTGCAGTGAGTTGAGATTGCGCCACTGCACTCCACCCTGGACGACAGAGCAAGACTTCGTCTAAAAAAAAAAAAAAAAAAAAAAGTAAAATCATGACTGATACAGATGTGTAAATTAGCATGTATAAAAGATTTATTATATTCACTAATCAATGAGAAAACCAACGTTACAACTCATTCAAAAAAGAAACTGATTTAGGGATATTGAAATAAATGTCCAAATGGGGGCAAAACTATTTTTTCCAGGGTGAGTGGGAAAGAAATCAGTCAATCCTTTACCAAATAGGAAAAAATTACAGACAAAAATCACTTTGCATTCCTATCGGTTACCTAAAAGTCACAGAGTTGTAAATACCTCCCACAGTGTCAGAATCTGATAACCCAGAGGGGTTTCCTCTAGAGTGTAGTTGCATAGTTTTCAACTGGAAGCACAAATATTTTGCCTACACCAGGCAGACAAACAACATGTGTTCACTAAACAAGGGATGTAGTATTTGAGAGAGAAATGTTTCCCCTTGTAATTCCAGGTGGCACCAGCAGAAAGCTTACCCAAATTCAGTTACCACAGGTAATGTATTGGTTCCTGGAAACAGGGTCTCCGCCTCAGTTGTCTCTGTGTTCTCTGGACCTAACACATGAGAGACATTTATTAAGTGTATGAGATGAATGTTGAATAGTGCACCTGCCGTGTGGACTTCCTCTGGAGCAATAGAAAAGTGTCCCTACCTTTATGTTGCTCATACATAGCCTTGAACCATTTCTACAGCTCTTAGTTCTCAGCTAGCAGAAAAGCCCTGTAATTTTATTGCTACGAAATATATTGCATGTATGTAAAACATTAGAAACTTGGATTTGGGGATTTGTATTATAAATTACTCAAGGTTACTTTTGGTTCTACAGAGATATTATTTCTGTGGTGATTGGCTATAGTAACACTAAACAAGCATGATGAATTGTTGCTATTATAACTACAGTAAACTACATTGTAATTACAGTAAAAAAAAAAACCAGTAAACAGCAAAAGATGATAGGAACTGGGATTTGCATTAAACTACAGTCTATGTTGAATGCAAGCAAATGGAACTTACGATTCTAACGAATAAGATTTTTCTCAGGGCATCTAGTTACTCCCAACCAATGAGATACATACTTATTAGACCATAAACAGCTGCTGTGCCAACTTTCAAGGAAAAACATCAACTCAATAGGAAACAATGGCTAAAAATGTATAGGGAATAAGAAAAGATAAAATAAGCAATTGTGGGAATGGGTTTTTTTTTCTTTTTCTTTTTTTTTGTTTTTTGGTTTTTTTTTTGAGACAGAGTCTCACTGTCAGCAGGGCTGGAGTGCAGTCATGAGATCTTGGCTCACTGTAACCTCTGCCTCCCGAGTTCAAGTGATTCTCCTTCCTCAGCCTCCCGAGTAGCTGGGACTACAAGCATGCACTACCACACCCAGCTAATTTTTTTTGTATTTTTTGGTAGAGGCGGGGTTTCACCATGTTGGCCAGGCTGGTCTCAAACTTTTGACCTCAAGTGATCCATTGGCCTCAGCCTCTCAAAGTGCTGTGATTACAGGCGTGAGCCACTGCACCCAGCCAGCAATTGTATTTTCAGTACAAGGTCCAGAAAGACCAAGCTGTATGTGAACTACAGGCCCCACAATCAAACTGTGGAATCAAGACTGCCTATCCTTTAACATGAACTGTTTTGAGTTACTTCTCCTCCGAATTGCCTCTTAATGGTGATACCACAGGCACATGTGATATCAGGAGAGAGTTAGACAAGCAGCATAGTAGTTCTCCATGGGAGCAGATAGAACTTAATCTGCCTTTAGGTTCAGAGGGTAGCCTTCACTGCTTGGGGCAGATGAATCTGTGTGATTCTTGGAAAATGTGAGACAAGGAGACCCATAATGAGAACTAGTCAATTTTAGGAACATGGTCTTTTACCATAGTAAAAGGTAAAAATATCTTTTTCCCCCATTCAAAGAGTCAATAAAGTATATCCAGCCATTATCCTAAGACCTGTGTTTTCCTCTGGGCCATAAAATATATACTTAGTTGTGCATCTCTTTAAAAGATTCACTTAATGTAAAATGGAAAGACAACTCTGAGCAGGGCAGACTTCTTGACAACTGGATTGCGAGCTATGAAAATGAAAGAATAGAGAACAGATTTTTAAAAGGTAGGAAGTTTCAGACTCTCGGAGGGAAATCTGGGGAGAATTCAAGCAGCTTGAGCTGACAATGCTTTCAAAACAGGTCAAGCTACCGCCTCTATAAGGTGGTGTCTGATCTTCACCCCCTACGCAAGCTGATTTCTTTCTAAATGGAAAGAAGCTGAAACTCAAATGAGGCCTGGCCTATTCTCCCCAGGGCGCCCTCCCACGATGAAAGGCATTCTTCTTCCCTAATCAAGTCTATCCCAATGGAAAACTTTTCTTTCCTCTTTTCCGTGTAATTTAAAAATAAATAAGTCACCAAAAGCCAATCTAGAGATGAAAACCCATTGAAAAGAAATGATGACACGCTTGTTACTGGCCCCTGTGTGGGCAGTGCACAGGGAGTGGGCACGCACTTCTGTTAGTTGGAGAAAGCATGAACTGCTGAAATTATTTCTGACTGCTAAATGAAGGAGGAAAACTGCTGTGCAATGTGCCAAGTGTTCACATAGAAAATCAGCATACCCCAGGGAAAGGGGGAGGGAGGGGGAGACGCAGAAAAACTGAATATTGGAGTTTTGGAGCAGGTTGAGAGGTAACAGGAGGGGAAAGATTTCATCTCTGGGGTGGTCCCATTTTAAATCTGCTTTCGCCTTCTTACAGAAAGTGGCTCTCTGTATACCTTTACACACCCGCCTGCCAGCCAGCGCTTCCTCGCCTTCCTCTGCCACACTCCTTTTAAAGCAACAGCTGCCCATTCATGGGCCTGGGCAAACACCTGGGCTTCTTGGCTGTGTGTGTGTGTGTCTGTGTGTGTGTGTGTGTGTGTGTCTGTGTGTGAGAGAGAGGGAGAGAGAGAGCAAGAGAGCATTTTAGAGCTTTGTGGAATCTAAGGTGGCAGTCAGCCTTACAAGATGCCTGGAAGGACAGAAGCTGGTAAAATGATGCCCTCACTGGGAAATAGAGGACTGAAGCAAAACAGGATTGTCTTGGACCTGCGATTGCCCTGAACTTGCCGACAGCAAGACAAAAACAGTTTTGTCTAGAAGATGTTTATTCTGAACCGAGCTTTCCTGTAATATTTGTAAGCTATGGTGCACAGAGTACAAACTCTGAAGTCAGGCGAAACTTACTGTGAGTCCCATCTCTGCCACTTACAAACTGCATGATCTTGGGCAAGTTGTCTAATCTGTCTCTGGCAAAGTTGCATCATCTGTAAAATAGAGACAAAGAATATCTTTCTCACAAGATGCATGGAAGGATTAAATGAGATAGAGTATAGTATAAATCAGATTAGAAAACAATAAATCTTTGCTCTATTATTTGTTGGCTAGGTATTATACTAACTTATTCTTTCTGACATAATAGTTATTCTAATGTTAAGAGATGTTGCTCTAAAACACAATTTGTAATTATTGAGGAAGATGACAATGAAGAATCTCTTACTATGTCATATGAAGAAAACACTATTCTCCCTAAGAAAACCTGCTAGCTCAGTTTCTTCCACCTACGAAGAACCATGACACATCTCTTTAATATATTCTTTAGTATTCTACGTTGACTCAAGGGTTCTACTAAAACCCCTGACGAATGGAGGAAAGAGTAATGTGCATAGACGGTTACCAAATTGAATGTGGCATGCTTTGTTATGGTTTTGCATTTATTTTGTAGAACATAGAACTCATCAGAGCTACTTCCCAGCAGCTTTTTAATGACAACCCAGTGAGCTGTGACCATCAATTACTTTACTCAAATGAAAGATGGATGGACTGTTTTACTTTTCAGACCCCAAAGCAATGTAGATTTGGCAGGGAGTAGTCACCATTAAAACAATCCATTTTTTTAGAGGTGACACATTTTGTATTTATTCCAATTTGTAAATGTCTTCAAGTTTGGAGGAAAATGTAAGGAAACCCTTTGGAAGATGTTTTGGAGCTTAATTAAAATGCGATTTGAAAATGTACCCCTTATGCTTTGCACTTGTAAATATGAGCATATTAGGAACTTACACAGAGATGTGAATGTTCTCATCCTGATGTTGGGTTGGGAACTGTGTACATTAATCTTCTGTCAAAATAGCAGTGTGCCTCTTTTGCACAACTGAGCCCTGTGGGTAACTTCTGTGCGGTGTATTCGTAGAAAGAAAACCTGATATTTTAAATTCTCCTCCCTTCGTCTGGGAGGTTGCTGTATACTCAACACAAACCCTTGCTTCTTGTAGTTACAGGGCTGGAAAAGTTCCCACTCAGCCAGAGGCTGGAAAACAAACGGCATTCTGGTGAACAGTGGATAACTTAGAGCAGTTATTCTCTAAGCTTCTTGTTATCGGAATAAGAGAAGGGCGTGCCATGGGAATCTGAAATACTCAAAACTCAGATCCATCTCCTATTTCCAGCAGATTTTTGGGGTATAACTCTGCTTTTCAGTTGTTTAATACAGAAACTGAAAGAACTTTTAAATTTTGTTCAACAAATATTTATTGAGCACCTGCTATGTACTGATATTGTTAATTAGTGTTGATGGCATATATGGAATAAAACAATGCTCCTGCCTTTAAAAGGTCACAAGATCACTAGGGAAGTAACATTGACAACGTGAAAGGAATAGTCCTTCTCTTAAGGAGTTAACTTCATGACACATGATAGTATAATTAAAGCAATACCTTTAGTCTTCGTACTCTTAGTAGCTGCTGGTGTTTAATACTTTCCCTAAAATGTTCAATTGAATCTTTAGGAGTAGCTCACCATATGGCAGCATTTTGCTAAATATATGTAGAAACTTTCATAATAGTCTTGTACCTAACACCTTCTGGGTTGTGACATGAAGGGATGTGGCAAACATTTGTGCTTGGAATGTATTTTACTCTTTATTTGAGGAAAGAGTGATGGCTCTGCTCTGCTAGGAACACTTCCTACCTGAAACTCTCAACAAAAGTGAGCGCTTTACAGAAGATGAGCACTCTGTGGACATAGTTTCTGTCTACAACTGGTCCTGTTTTCCATGAGCTTTGTAGCCAAAGCAGGGAAAATTGCAGTTAAACTGTAAGATACTCTAATATTAAGTTCTAGCTTATCCTACCCAGTGATGGTGTAAGCATCCCAGAATTTCTTGCAAAAGGCCATAACTTGAGTTCTTTAAGTATGTGGAGGTTATCTATTAAGCCATATCTCAGTATTTATTTGATGAATTAATCAGACAATAAAATTGAAGTAATACCTTCTTTTTCTTGTTGGGTTCATTACATAGTATATTAAATAGAGCGTTTGGAATTTTAAAGAGATTGATTTGACTCCTTTTGTCCTTGTACTAAGAATAGATGATGAAAAATTAAAACTAAATTTGTAGCCATTATGGTTATAGTTATACTTTCTCCCAAGAAAATCTTCAGTTTCTTCATCTTTTTCAGATTGACACTGCCTGCATTCCAAACTAATTTTTGTAACAAGGAAGGGAGATGTCAATATTGACTTTAAATATTTTCAGGACCAACAATGTCAACACTGATTTTGGTTCTTAACTTATGTAGCTCTAAATGTTAGTTGTATTATAAGCACATGCTTTAAAATGCACTTGGTTTACAATGATGGCTATGAAAATACAGAGGAAAGGAACAGGACCGTCATGCTTAAGTGTCACTGCCTATCTTTTGGAGGAGACCTCTATAATACCCATAAATACAAAATTTGTATCTGAATAGAATATGAGAAAGGTAGTGGTATGTTAGCAGATTAAGTTTTATTTTCTTAATGCCAGAATATTTAGTCCAACTTGCCTTTGTGTAAATTGTTACTGTTTTATAAACAGTACTTAAGTCAAAGATAAGCTATATTCACTAAGAGTGTAATTTGCTAGGAGTTTATTTACATTAAAATTCTTATTATCTTAAACTACATATTTCAGTTTTTCTTTCATATAAAATGACTCTTTTACCCAAATATTTTTGCCTCCTTCATCTCCCAACTCCATCCCTTATCCTATGATTTTACTCTTTATCATTGCCAGAGGACCCAGGGTATGACTAAGGGCGATAATGGCATTAATAATGCTTTGGTAATAATTGATAACTATAAATCCCCAAGTTCCCTCTTCCTCCTTTCATTTTCAGGAACAGGTTACTTGTGAAGCAAAACTTAAAGATGGTGTACACTTAAAGGTGAATCTCATGCTTTCTTGCCTTTATAACCAAGTATTTACCAAGCTAGTGTTAGAAAAACTTATTTTTCATTTGAACAACTTATAAGGATGTGGGGCAATGCCACTTAAGATGCAGAGTTTCAAAACTGCTTCATGGAATTTTGCTTGCATTTTATTAGGTCTTAGTGCATTGGCTTTAAACTTCTAAAGATTGCTTAGTTGTAAAACCATTTCCAACAAATTTTTAAGTGAAGCTAAGCACAAGTTTCCTTATTTGCCTGCTAATGTAGGTTTAAAATTTATTTTAAAAAATAGCCAAATAAGTCCTATTTTGAAGACTGTGGAGTCTAAGTGAAAGTATAAATTCAATCTTAGAACAGTCCTCCAGAAACATAATTCTACTCACACTCAGTTCATACTAATCTCTCCTTATGTGTTTTTTCCCCCTTTCTAGCTATCTATAGGATTTTGGATCCTTTCAGCATTTAGTTCTTTCATGTATATGTATGGAACAATCTACCCACTGGAGTAAAAAGCTCTTAAAGGCACTTTACTTCTTGTGCACCCCTCAAACATCTAATAGACATCTAACGGGATATGGGCACTAATAGAATACTTCCTCAATATGTGCTTGCTTGCTTCATAGGTTTTTTGTTCTGTTTTTCACTAAGCTGCATACAGCAAAGAAAACAGATCTGTAGAAGGAAATATGTTCATGTTTTCATCTGAACAAAATGGTAGGAACCACTAGGAGGATATTCAAAAGTCAAAAAATAACAGATGCTGGTGAGGTTGTGGAGAAAAAGGAATATTTATACACTGTTGGTGGGGGTGTAAATTAGATTAGCCACTGTGGGAGAGAGTGTGGCAGTTCCTCAAAGACCTAAAGACTGAAATACCACTCGACCTAGCAATCCCATTACTGGGTGTATACCCAAAGGAATACAAATTGTTCTATTACAAAGACACATGCACACATATGTTCATTGCAGCACTATTGACAATAGCAAAGACATGGAATCATCCTAAATGCCCATCAGTGATAGACTGGATAAAGAAAATGTGGTCCATATACACCATGGAATATTATGCGACCGTAAAAAAGAATGAGATACTGTCGTTTGCAGGGACATGGATAGAGCTGGGGGCCATTATACTTAGAAACTAACACAGGAACAGAAAACCAAATACCACATGTTTTCACTTGTAAGTGGGAGCTAAATGATGAGAACACATGGACACGTAGAGGGGAACAATACATACTGAGGCCTATTGGATAGTGGAGGGTGGAAGGAGGGAGAGGATTAGGAAAGATAACCAATGCATACTAGGCTTAATACCTGGGTGATGAAATAATTGATACAACAAACCCCCATGACATGTGTTTACCTCTGTAACAAACCTGTGCATGTACACCTGAACTTAAAAGTTAAAAAAAAATACAAAAGAGATTCCACATGGCGTCACAACCAAGCTGTCTGCAACTAGAATTCCAGGAACTGTGATACCACAGGAAAGCAATGCTCACCTTTGAGAGCTTTTTGAGCAGTCACTTATTTCCCAAACTTGAGTCTTTCACCTTTCTGTTAGGAACCTTAATAGGCAGTATTCTCAAGTAGCTCTTTTATGCTTAATATTGTTGTTACTAGTAAGAGCAAACTCTCTTAAATTACACTTTACATTGGTTAAAATTACCCACGGCCTTATAGTCTCTGACTGGCCTCTTTCCCTTTTTTCCAGCTCTGGCCAACCTTCGGGACTTAATGTCTTTAATCCTTTCTCCTGATTTCTTTCTGCTTCTTTTCTGCCCACTCATGTCTGAACTTCAAATTGAATGTACTTTATAAAATGACATCTAGATAGTTCAGCCATGCTGTTGACTTGAACTGAAATATTGGAAAAAATACATTTTAAGTTGTTTTTAACTAAAAGCTAATGTAGAATTTTTGGAATGTGTACCTACATAAACATATTATGTTTAAGATTGTATTTAAATCGCTTTTTAAAAAAACATATCATGTTCCTTCTACTAAAAATCTTAAAGGATAGAATTCACTGTCTGAGTCATGATGTAACTAGATTATATTTTATTAGACATTCTTTACAAATTTAAAATACTGCTATTTTTACATGCACAGAGGAAAATCAATTTGGATAATTATATTTAGGCATTCATTAAAATCAACCACAAAATAGAGACACTTCATTGTGTCATTTAGCAACATACTTGATATGTATATCTAAAGTGCATTATGTTACAAAAAATATAGAAATTCAGCAGCACCAAGATACATTTACAAAATAAATACATCAATGGACAAAATAAATTATGGTAAATGTGATAATAATAATTGGATTAGCCTTGGCAAAAAAAAAAATATTCACAATGACCAATGTGCAGTTTCATAGAGCAATGGGGAGACAGTTTTATTCCAATGCATTTACAGTATTTACAGACAATAAATATTTCTAATACTTTCCATGTGTTCACTATTACAGAATCCTGCAATATGTCCTTGGAAGGTTTCTGCTGAAAATTTCAACGCCTCCTGCAAAAAGAAGGAAGAGAAAGAAAAGGAGAAAACAGGTTAGTTTTCTTTACAAATGAAAACATAAAATATAAAGGATATAAGCTAAGGAACACAAAATCACAATGGAAAGAGATTCAGGTTACTTCTTGTAAATATCTCCTGCAAGTGGTACCTGTGGGATCCACCCGGATCTCCGTAACCTCTGTTACAGGCAGGGTCTTCAACCTGACTTAGCCCATATGTGCGGAAAGGAAAAGGGCCTGCGTTTCCAATCATGCTGTCAGAAAAAAGGAGACCATGGAAAAATTTTCCAAGACAGCCAGCTGGCAAGTTTGGGAAGAGAATGGACAAATTTGAGAACTTGGAAATGAGGTTATGTTGGACCATCCATCATTAAATACAATTCACTTGGAAGTTTATTCCCCAGTGACACCTGAATTAGGCAATCCAAAGCTTGTTTATTTTGTTCAGGTGCTCATTTGGACAATCTCTCACAACAGAGTGGGCTGTGGTGAGGATAGCGGAAGTGTGGACTTTGGTAACAATTGGAAGGATGTGTAGTTAAATGGAGTTGATGGTATAATGATATCCATCTTAGTTGATGATATGATATTTGGCATTTCTTTAGCTGTCTTTAAACACTAATGAATGAAACTATTATTGGATTTTATAATAGTTTTCAAAGCCAAAACTAAAACAGAATCATTTGTCTCTCACTCTGTTGGTTTTTGAATGGATTTTTCTGTTAGCATTGGGAAAGTCTACTGTAAGTGTGGGAATAATTAAGAATAAATTAATTTAAAAGTATAAAATATCAGTATTTCATATCACCATGTCTGTTTTATTATTCTGAAGTTACTACTTGGAACTGACACCTTTTCTAATCTATCTAAATACTGTAATGACAGTATTTTAAGATGGGTTAGTGGAGTTTTCTTTGCTTTTCTGTCTCCTTTTCTCTTCTCTTTGTGTGGTCTATGTATTCGTTCCCAAGGAAACAACTATAGAATGGAATTTGATTGGCTATGTCATTGAATTAACAGAGTTGTGGCAGAGTTTTACATGGCAGACATATATGGGTGTTAAGACCTACAAAGCAGCATATTCTTAACAATTTTGGGGTTTTCTATGCTGCTTACAGAAAAAGCAAATTGAGCATTTAAAGTGTTTTAATGTCTGAGGTTATTGATCTCTTCACCAATGGTTTTGGTGAGAATGTTAAAATTGCTCCCAACTGCAAAGAAAAGAAGAGTTTAAGATTAAAATTTTAATTGGTGGATGGATGTGGATAGATGATATGAATAAAGGCCAAAAAGATGACCTCAAAACTCAATAATCTGCATTCTTTACTGATTTTTAAATGTGTTTGTACTAAATGGCATTTTGTGAATGGAGTTTAAGAATAACACAAAGAGGGAAGGAAGAGGATTTTTAACAATTATTTCCTCAGAACGAAAGAAAGAAAGAAAGAAAAAGAAATAAGTTAAAGGACCAAGGAAAAATCTTCTATGTATCTCACCCTGCTCAGATGTTTGCTCATTCTCCTTTCTTTTGATTTCTCCTTTAACAGAGGCATGTATTGGAATAGCCAAGTAAAACACCTAACATGATCTAAAAGTGTATGTGTATGTTTACTAAATGTGTGTGCATATGACAGCATTTTATAGTCCTAGCTCTTTTTACTATGGACTTTTAATATTTTTTGTAAATCAGTATTTTCCAAGGCAAAAATGATATGATTTCTAATAAATGAGTCCCACTATATCTGGATATCACATTTGAAGCATTGAAAATTCTAAAGTATAATTCCCCCAATTTAAAGCTGTATATTTTTCACTGAATGGTTCATGTGAGAGGAAAATAGACAATTTTACCTCAGTAGTTTTTTCTAAAAGAATGCTGTATTATTGGCTGGTGTGGTGGCTCACACCTGTAATCCCAGCACTTTGGGGCAGGTGGATCACCTGAGGTCAGGAGTTCAAGACCAGCCTGGCCAACATGGCGAAACCCCATCTCTACTAAAAATACAAAAATTAGCCAGGCATGGTGGCGGGTGCCTGCAATCCCAGCTACTCAGGAAGTTGAGGCAGGAGAATCTCTTGAACCCACGAGGTGGAGGTTGCAGTGAGCCGAGATTGCACCATCTCACTTCAGCCTGGGCAACAGAGCAAGACTCTGTCTCAAAAAAAAAAAAAAAAAAAAGAATACTGTATTGTTTTTCAAAATATTGTATGTATTATAATCAAGTTCATGCTTGCCATATCATCAGACCTCTTGGTTCACCATGTAATAATGCAAAAAGACTAAGGAGGGGACGTTAATAAAAGACTTATCACTTATAAAACTTTAGGTATTCTGAAAAGATTTTATCTGGATTACAAAACTTTCATGGCCCCATACATTCTCAGCAATACACTCCTAAACTTCCTCACTCTTCCCTGAACCTCTGTTGGATTGTGTTCGGAGAGTGCCAACATTTGGCTGTCAAACAGTTCTTTCCATGAATGTCCCTCACAAACAGGGAAGAGAAAGGAAAAGCAGAAACCTATTTCTTTCAGCCCTAGGTCTGGATTTGATTAGGCCGCTGTCTAATTTTCACTAGACCTACTTTAACTTAGGGGTAGTTCCAGGCATAAGAATTGACGAGTGTTAATTTTCGTCAATTCTCCAGATACTTAAAGAACAGTGCAGATTTGAAATAAATAAAATCCATCAAAAGTTATTTATACCTCTGTTTTTATAACTCATATATATGTATATATATATTTATATATACTTTTTGCCTCGTAGAAACATACCCCCCTAGATAGATAGATAGATATAAATAGATAGATAACAGATAGGTAGAGGGTACAATCAGAACTAGGTCTAAAAACACCAAAATAATATGTTGCAATTTATTGAATGTTTACTATATACATATATGTTTATATATATATGTTTATATATATGACGTGTTTATATATATGAGACAATGGATAAAAATAGGTTTTGGCAATAAAGTAGGGTCCTTACATTAGTTATAAATATATACAGTTAGGATCCTATCTTAAAATACACTAAATATGTGCAGTAAGCCAGAATTTATAGGGTTTGTTACCCTTTAGAGATCCATTAGATGTTTGCAGGATATGTCATTCACTGTGCTCAAGATTTTTCTAGTGCCACTGCCCACTGATTACTGAAGCTATACTACTTATCCCATATGATTGCTATTTTATGTGCTATTTAATGACGGATTTGCCAGCTTAAAGAGAGAAATAATGGTGAACAGGTTCAAGGTCCCCTTTGAAACATCATCCTATAATCCTATCTGTAGCAGAGTCAAAGGAAATGACTAAAGAAGTAACAGGGGACTCTTTAAATAATGAGATCATTAGTTGCATATGATGTGTTCTTCTGTTGCTTTCCTTTTTTTTTTTTTTTTTTCAAACCGCACAGAAGTGCTGTACTGAAAAGTGAAAAGAAAAAAAAATCATTTCAATGGAAATGCATGGATAAAGAAGCAGGGCGGACATAGCACTGCCTACATGTCAGAAAACAGGGAGATAAATCCAGCTCTGGGGCCACCTATTTCAATTCCAAGGACTACTCAGGTCTTTTAGCTGTGGAATGCCTTGGCTTTCTATTTTATAAAATGGGATTAATTTTTGCCCCACTTTTTGCCTCATAGAAACATACCCCCCAGATAGATAGATAGATAGATATAAATAGATAGATTATAGATAGGTAGATGGTACAATCAGAACTAGTTCCAAAAACACCAAAATAATATGTTGCAATTTATTGAGTGTTTACTATATGACAGATATTTAGTCCACATATAATCTCATTTAGTTGACACCAAACTCTATGAGGTTGGTACAATTATTATCTTCATTTCATAGAAGATGTAAGTGAGTCTTAGAAAGGCAGAGTAACTTGCCCTAGGTTGTGAACTTAAATAAATTCAGACCCAAGACTTGGCCCTAAGTTATTTGATCCCAAAGTCTAGGAGTGTCATTATTACCTAAATCTGTGAGCTAAGGATAAACAAGCCACATAAATGTGAAGTTTTATTTTTCCTACGGCATTACCCTAGAAAAATTATTTCATCTTGCCAATGAACAAAGAGATACATGAGAAAAACCTATATCCTTGTAAGTTAATACTTAAACATTTTCAGAAACCATTTATTTTGTATGAGCTGGTAGAAACCAGAGTTAAATTTAATTAAATTTAAAGCATGTGTTTAAAACATAATTTAAGTTCTTTACATTAAAATAAATTTGGGATTTAATTAAATACATTTAATTAAATAAAAAGTGTGAATGGCTCAGAATCGTTTATGACACGATGCTGTTCTGCAGTGTTTGTAGATAATATCAAATGCTTCTATATTCTCCCTTGAAGTGAAAGAACGTAAGAAGTGAAAAACACTGAAGAAAGTTTGCCCAGGTGTGAGAGTAAGGGGAAGAAACACACTTCTCCAGCAAATTATGAAGATGGTCACTAGCTTCTGAAGCTTGAATATGAAATTATTTGGTAGAGTGGTAAAGGATTGATGTTGGGTGACGGTGGAGAAAGAGGAATGGGCTCTAAAGCCTCTCTATGGTGCTGGAGGACAGGGGTGTGTGTGGTAGGGGGGTACTGCTTTAAGGCAGACAATATTCTGACTTATTCTCTGTCAATTGCTACACAATTGATAGAGATACATAAAGGGAGAAAATTCTAGGCTTGTCCAAGCCAAGGCAGAAGGGAGGCTCCAAAACCCAGCTGAGAGCACCCCGCTGAGGCTACGGGCCAGAGAAGCCTGTTACCGTGAATCGAGCTCCAGCGACGTTATGGAGGTGTCAGACAGGTGGTCCCCTTCTAGCCCACTCCCAGTCACTCCAGAGTCTAACCAGGCAGAGCGAGTTCGCCGTTTTTTCTTTTCCTGCTCCTTGCGTTTCCCGGGCTTGCCTTTCTTTTTCTTCCCAGGTGTCTTGAGCGGCTGCTCTTTGTACGTCTCCACCTTGTTGGTTTCCTGAGTTAGGTATCTGCCCTCATCATCAGACCCAAATCGGACGGGGTGGTTCTTTGTGTTGGGAGAGGGCTTGGAGTTAGGGGACACCTCCGAGGTAGCTCTGATTTCAGCTGTGTGGATTTCTGCGATCAGATGGTGAAGGAAGAATCGTCGCCGTAAATCTTGGATGGACTTCCCCTTGTCATGGAGGAGCTGATGTTCAGACACAGCTCTTTTGCTTTGAAATAAAATATTAGAGGGGAAGAAAACAGTTAAATTTCAGTTGTTGATAGACACAACAAAGACATGAGTAAATCTCTTTAGTTTTCTAGTTGGTCCACCGTAAGACACAAGCTGGATGGGTAGCAAGCTCATTGTGCAGGGAAGGGTAACCAGTGGGAAGGAAAGAGCTGGCAGTTGGAAGGCTCCAGCTACTGGTCCCAGTTCTACCACTCACTAAGTTGTGACCTTGGTGGGAACATGAACATTCTTGGGCTTCATGGGCTTCAACTGTATAAAAGGAAGGGGTCAGAGACAGTGATTTCTATATTTCCTTCCCGGTTTAAAACACTATGATTCAGTTATGATAAGAAATAGACAGAAACCACGGAGTATCTCTTCACATTTTTCAGAGTTCTGCTGAGAAAATAAATCTAGAAGTCCCAGCTTGGGAAATAAAAGGCAGCTGCTTTTACCTGAGTATTCACTCCCTCTCTCTCTCTCTCTCTCTCTCTCTCTCTCTCCCTCTCTCTCACACACACACACACACACGCCCCATTAAGAAAATAATAATATTGAATCTCAAAGAACAGCAAGCCATAAGAGTAAAAACAAACAAAGGCTGAAGGAGAAGTGAGCAGTGAAGCCTGTCTAGGAAACCATCTGATTCACAGACTGAACTTTAACATTTTAGACTACTGGCTACCAAGAACATACATTTGAAGGCCAATCGTCAGAGAGAGAGAGAAAGAAAGAGAGGGAGAGTATGTGTATTTTTCTGTAAAGTAGTGGGTGGTCTCCTTAAAATGGGTTTCTTTGTGTGCTTAAATGAGCTCATTCTATTTCTTCTGTGCTTCATGTTTTTTTTTTTTTTTTAATTTAGAACTTCAGAGAGTATGATCCTTACTACTTAGTTGAGAAGTTCACTTTTCTACTTGCTCTCTTTGTCTTAACATTCTCTAGGAAAAAATATAAAGGATTGTTCTATTTAAATGACACTCTAATAAAAATATCGTTAGAAAGAATAAACTAATTCTCTATCAATCCTTTTAGATAACACCCAAACTCTTGCTTAAATGTCCATTGTGTATTCTTTTATTATTTTGTGTATATTATTAACCATATTTAAGGACTGCATCCATTAATCAGTCATATTAGTTAAGTCATATTAATTAAGCAGAATGCCTGCTTCAACTCTGCATTAACTCCAATTTCTACCATTGGAATAGTCCTCCAAACTGGCCCATCCTCAAAAGCATCTCAAAGTGTTTCCCAGGGCTACATCCCACGTACTCTTACTTCCCTGAAACAATGGTGTCTGGGTCCTTTGTTGCCTTTGTTGGTGCAATGTCTTTAACTCCTCAGAGAAATATGGCAATCATAAATAGTATTATTACTGCCCTCATTGTATTCATGGGGAAAGTGAGGTGCAGAGAGGTTAAATGACTTGCCCTAGTCTACACAATGAGAACTGGCAGAGCCAGGGCTCCAAAAACTAGGTCTTCTGATTCTAAAGCCAAGACTGCTTTTTCAATTTCCTCAACCCTTTCTCCTGCCTAAGCGGAAGCTGAAGCTGAAGTCCCAGCCTGTTCCTGTGTTGAGGGAACACGGTAAGGAGAGTACAGGGTATATGCATGGGGCATAGAGTAACAAGCCACCACAATAATAGGCAGAGTGGACAGAAATTTGTCAGTTTCCTTGAAGGTCAAGCCTATTGCCCCAAAAGTTCATTTTCATCATCAAAATTAGGAACTACAAGAGTTTGGATTATCACTGGGTGAATGAGTCAAAGAAAAGAGTAAGAGATGAAAGTACAGTCATCATTTCTCTGGCCCTTCTAGCTAGAATGTCAGCTACCTTCTAGTATTTTAGTGTGTGGACTGACTTGAAGCCATGTAGCTCATTCAAAAAAGACATGACTTAATGGAAAGGAATTTAACAGGAGCCTGGTTTAAATGAGGCATGAAGGAGTCTCTCTTTCTTTTAGAAGGTGCCACATGTGACTAGATTAAAATTCACTTACTCTGTGGCAATAGTTAGTATTCTGGAAACTTTTAAGAAGCTACAAGTTTGAGGCTTTGGTACAAGGTATTTATATCCTTTAATAACATTTATAAAATAATAGGACAGATATAATTGCATATTTCATAAGCACTGCAGTTTAATAAGTATCTCTTAGCAAAATGTCACATTAAAAAGAAGTTCTTAACCACTGATAATTTATAGTATTGGGGGTTTTTATTTCTTTCTCTGTTCCTGGCAGAAGCCCTCCTCTTCTGTATTGCTCTCCAAATGGATAAAGTGTAGCCCATTTTAGCTTAACTTGAGGCCAAAACTTTTAATGGTTGGTCTATTCTAATTAAGCCACCATTGCTCATGCCCCTTCTCATGGGCATATGTGCTTGTCATCTTGGCCAGCCTGTCAACTGTGAGTCACAGTGCCTTCCTAACTCAAGCTGCATTTTCCCAGGATAGTTCTCTTGGGAAATGCAGTGATCATTGTATCCTTCTATTTTATAAAAAGCCTACAATATGGCACAGCTTTGTTCAATTTAAAATAGTACATTGCTTACAAGGGACAAAGTTTTTCATCTGCCTTTTGGGGGAAAATGTTAGTATTTTGGAAAACACAAGTTTTCTTAAATGCTAAATTGGAAATGCTGTTAGACACTTAGTATTTCAAAAACTTCTGCAATTAAAGTACTGCGAAGAATGAATCTCTCACTAGGCAGTTGCATTAGAGGATCAGGAATATAATGGCATCAGTATAAACTAGGTATACAGAGGTAGTGAGTAATAAATTCAAATTAAGGACGTTTTCAATTTAGATAACTCTGAAATATTTAAGTTGTAAATATGGCCTCAATAATAGTCTTTTACTCAATTTGTCTGTAAACATTACATAGCACTGTGGTTCACATGACACTTACATACCTAAGCTCCAAAATGGAAAAACAGGTATGTTATGTATCACGTTCTCCTTTGATTATTGTAAAAAAAAAAATTGCAAAATTTGGGGGAAATGCTTATCACAGATAACTCTAAATTCAGCCAAAACATAGTTCTTCTCCTTAAAAAAAAAAAAAAAAAAATCACTCCAAGGGAGTTTTTAGGGAAGAAGCTTAAATTTCTAAGGAACTATCAAGGAACAGAGGGCATAAAAACAGTGATGGAAATTCCCTTTCCAGCACAGGAAGAAGCAGTATGCTTGTACTGATGCTAGGCTTCTAAGGACGGACTCTGTGTTTGAGAAGAAAAGTTCTGTGGTACAGGCAAGAGACAGGGTTAGGGTGTTAGAGTTAAGATGACTCACCAGAAGGTCCTTCCAACCCAAATGACTCAGTAGTAAGTTATGCTTTTCATTAAGTGGAATAGACCTAGTCTGGCTCCCAAGCAAATCAGCTAATGACATTTTAGGTTTCTGAATCTGCTGGAGTTCCCTCTCTAACTTAAACATAGAGATAGCCACCTGCCAAAAGCCTTGTTCATCTGCACAAGAACATCCATAGGCCTCACTTTCCAGTATCCAACTTGATCATGCTCCAGCTCCATTAATTAAAGTCTTTGGGATTAGCAGGTCAAAAAGACTCACAATTTGTAACTCCTTCCTTTGCATGGTTTAGGAAGTCTTATTGTTATAGTAATTTCCTCTCCCTTAAAAGTTAGCATCTAGTTAAAAAAAAAATCTATAGTTCTAAAGCAGTTTCCCTAATACTTGGTGTGAAAACTGGGGAGTAATATGGTTTGATTATATGTTAAAATTTCTTTCAAGAAACTAGCTTGATTTAGCATAATGGTAGACTTATGTTTTGTCTAGCACACAAAATTTACTGTTACTTGGCAGCAAGACAAAAATAATGACTTGTTTTTAAAAACTCCATTTGGCTATAATAATTTGATGAAACATCTTCATCTACTGATGATTTCAGCCTCCATGAAAAACCATGCCTGTAATGTGATGATCTATTACCCATTAACTATGAGAATGTTTTGTGGTAGTTTTATAACCATCTGCTGAGTGTGAGTGTTTAACTACAATATTATATTTCACCCACAAACAAAACTATAACAGTCGCTGGCTGCTAAATGGTTTCTGATGTGTGTTTTGTAAGGTGCAACAAAGAAAGAGTTAAAAATAGCCTTTAGGACAACTTAGCAGTATTTTTATGCCATAGTTGTGTATATAATCGTGACTCATTTGCTGTTTCCCAAAAGAGAAAACAGGTATTTCTTAAGCAACTTTAAAGAAAAAATTGGCTCTGTTCCAAGGTAGTATTTCTTAGCCAAATAAATATAGTGTTTAAGTGTGCTTTTAAAAATTCAGTCTTCATTTCTATTTATGTATGAATTTCAAATTATTGAATTTACCACAAGTTTCAAAATAAGCAAAAAGTCTGAAGACAATTTTCAGAAATACATCGGTAAAACGTTGATCTGAAGAATGCAATGTAGCCTTATCTTTGGTATAATGTTCTACACAATTTGCCTTAGGAGATTCATAATAGATTTTCATTTTGATGCCAAGGTTCAGACATGTCTAAAGTAATTTCATTTAAGGATTTTCTCCTCTAATAATAATAGACCACGAGCACGTATAAAAGTTGCCTTTTTGTACACCCTCGGGAATTTACAAGGAAGCACCATAAACCTGACTGTAAATATTAGATACTGCTATTTTTATTGTTAGTGTAAAAATTTGCCTTAATTCCTTTTCCAGAGTCAAACGCATCTCAATTCTCGAACTTTATAGTTTTCCCATTCTGAACACTTGAGTCTGCAGTTTAAAGATCACCCAACTATGGTGTTATACACATTAGTGAACTGCTAGGTCCAACAGATTATTAAGATCATGTTACTCTATCACTCTTCCAAGTTTTCAGTCACACGACATAGTGATATTTCTCTGGTGTGCTTGGATGTATGATTATTTCAAAGTTGAAGTTATCATTAAAAGAATCACCAAGTGAGAATGCCAAAATACAAGTTTTCAGTCTACAATGCAAATATTTGACTCCAGATTAAAGAACTGTTAATAACTCCAAGAAAAGAAAGTTTCCACACCTAAAATTCATTTTGGAATCAAGCACTCTAGCGTTCCTGAACTGTATCAATACTAACATTGGAGTCGTGCCACTGCAAAGTTGTTACTACTTTATTATATAATATGCTTTCATTATGTAATGTGGTCCTATTTTATATGCTTAAAATTATGTCATTCATAATAAAATTAGATGTACGGCTTTTGCTTTTTCACACGCAAACCGCCACCCACATTCAGTATGTATACAAGCGCACAGGCCATACGTCCCCAGGACCGCTCAGCTTCCTCCGAGTTTCAGAAGCTTCCTGGGTCCTGACAGTAACCACCACCCCCCAACTTTTTTTTTTCCACTAGAGGCAGAGGATATTTCCCTAGAAGAGATTCTGTGAAACGCTCCCTCTTATGGAAACACACGTAAAATCTGTCTCTTGCCTGTCTTCCCGTTGAAGATCAACCAGTTAGTTCTCCCGCCAGGTTTGAGGACCCGGGCTCAGGCCCTGGCAGGTATCCGGGAAGGTCCCTCTCCCTAACCCGGGCGAGGAGCATCGGTGACCGCTGCAAGCCCTCGGCAGCATCCCAGCTTGGCAGCCCCTCCCCCTGGCCTCCCCAACCCGGCGCCCTGGGGAGGATGGGGCACTTACAGGCGGCGACTGAGCCCCTCTACCGAGCGCCCGCAGGAGGGCACCGCGTAGCTCAGCAGGAACACCGCGACGCTCCACTGCTGAACCAGTCTCCGCTGCATCTTCTCCGCTCGCGCTCGGGACCTGCAACAGAAGGGAATGGGACCCGAGTGTCAGTCTGGACTCTCCATCTCCCCGCACTACTCCGCTCCCCCTTTTTAGCCCGCTCTCAAAAAGCCTCTTCAACATCAAGGGCATCTCCCAAGTTGAAAAGAAAAAAAATTTCTCTGGAGCCTCTCAGCACTTACTTATTTAGCAACCGGCTACTCCAACTGTGCTTTCTCCAAACCACACAGCCAGAAAGAGCAAAAAGGGAAAAAAGAAACAAATCAGAGGCGCTTCCTCTGAAATAATAGAGAAAATGAAATGGTTTTATATATGCATCAATGATAAGTAGTGTGTTTACACGTCTCCCATAGCAATGTCTAATTAATCTGGCCAGCAGTTTTCCTGGGTTCGTAGAACAGGGCTAACCGCCTCCTAAAAGAAGAAAGTTTCCCCCTCTGAAGTCAGCTTCTTTGCGAACCAGGCCCTTTCGTTCCAGAGCCACTTGTAGCGAAACCCACATATATATACATAGCTGTCTGTCTACCTCCTCTGGTGGGCTGGTTGCTTCCGGAAAGTTGATTCCACACACCCTGAGAACAAGTTTCAAGTGCGTGTGTCGTCGATCAGGAGGGCCAGGTGGCGGCGAGGGCGGGTCGTTAGTGGCAGCCGGAGCGGCAGGGAGGCGGCAGCCCCGCTTCACGGGCGGGGAGACATGCTGGCCGGGTGGCGCAGGTTGGAGGCGAGTTGAAAACCGAGCGGAGGAATGTTCACACGCTCCGAGGCAAACCTGCCGGAGAAGTGAGCTAGTCGCAAAGAGGTGGCGCCCTAGGAACGCGCGCGGGGCGAGCGAGGGCGCGGGCGGGCTGGCGCGCGGGGGGCGGGGGCGGCCCGAACGGGCCCCGCGCAGCCCGAGCGAGTGGAGGGGAGCCCCGAGCCGGGAATGAGCGGCGAGCGGCGGAGTTCCCCCCTCCCGCGCTGCCGACCCCGGAGCTGTCAGGAGCTCTGCCGAGCCCCACCCCGGAGCCCGGGCCCTGTCGCGCCATCCCCGGGCCGGGGGCGTGGGCGCATCCGCTTGCTCCCTCCAGGCCCGGCCGGCTCCTGCCGGCGCGGCGGATCCGGGAGCCGAGATCCCCGAGGGCGTGCGGACGGCTCTGGGCAGCCGGGGATCCCCAGCGCGCCGAGCTAGACGAGCGGGCGCCAAGACCACCAGGGGCGGACCGACGAGGAGGAGGCCGAGGAGCTGGGCCGGGGACCGCGGGCAACCGGGAGCCTGCGCGGAGAGGACGCGGGCTGTTGGCCTGTGAATTTAAGGAGCCCGAAGCTCGCCTGGCAGCTCGGGGCGATGCATGAGAACCTTCCTCCCTGGCCCATTCCCGGGATGAACTGAGTGGGGAGCATCGGCTAGAGAGAGGGAGATCTTTTGCTTAGAAGAACAAAAACAGTTCCAGACTTCACATCTAAATTGCACTTTTTGCTGTTTCAGAACTGCTGGGAGACATCTGGAGCTGGTCCCAAAAAACCCGCGCACAGGAGAGATCCCCCTTTTGAATTGCAGAGGGGGACCGACACTCCTGGGGCACGCACACGGCCCTTTTCACTCATGGTCGGGAGTCTAACCCATCCTTTCTCTGATACCCTACCTGGTTGTCCCCTCCCCCTCAAAAGTCCCAGGTTACAGATCCTTGGAAGATTGTATCCGAGTCGCTGCAGCCAGCGGACAGATGCAGCGCAACTCTGGTTGTGTGCTGCTCTGCCTGGGAGAAGCGACGGGAAAGCCGAGGTTCTTTCCAAAGCTAATGGGCGGGGAAGAAAGACTGCTCGGAATTACTGGGTAGTATCATCTAGGAAAGGATTGCAGCGGGAGTGGATACCCGCCCCAGGGCTCCTCTAACTTTTTGAAAAGAGCGCGAGTGACTGGGAACCATTCAAGGGATATTTGTCTTCTAGGCAATCCTGCTGGTAGGGTTCATTAGTTTCTAGAAGGCTAGTGTGATTTAGATTCTTGAGATGATTCAAGGATTGTGGCCTTTATCAAGCCTAGCTTTCCGGGTGATGCTCCACATATTTTACCCAGAGTGGGAGAAATAGCACCCTCTCACCGAGACCCTCGCTCATCGGGACTTCCCACTGGTTCACTGCAGCTAGCTAGCAGTTAAAGTTTGCTGCTTAGGTTGGGTGGGGGGCATCTTTTCTTAGAAGCTCCTGCCTTCCTCAGTTCATTACTGTAAACCCCGTACCTTAAAAAACTTGGCTTCTTCTCACTAACAAAGAAAAAAAGCAAAACAAAAACAAAACACACTCACGCACACACACACACTCTCTCTCTGGGAATTTCCACAGCTTCCCTTGAACGTGTAAGGATTTCTAAATGTTAGACTTGTTTGGATAGTATGAAAGGACAAAGTATCAGCACTCAGAAATGTCAACCTTTGAACCTCGAACACTTTCTGATTTATAAAAAGAATCCTTCCAAAAAGATGCAGGAGCCCTAATGTGATCGTTAGATCTGAAGGGGGAAATCTGTAAAAAAAAAAAAAAAAAAGTAAATCACAAATGAGCCATTTAATACTTGCAAGTTGTTTAACATTGAAATGATAATATTTGCTTCCACAATAAAAAGTCCAAGGTACCTAGCCAAGTTTCAAACTATCCAGTCTTTAAAAAGTCAACCCTTCTCCCAATAGAAGGTTAAAACAAAAATCAGATTGAAATTATCAAATCACTTACGTTGTAAATAAATTCACTTTACTTTCAGAACATTATAAATTAAGGACTGGCATCAATAGACTGCTTTGATTTATGTTGCTTTTTCTACTAATTAAACAAAATTAACCCCCCACTCCTTCCCTCCTTTCTTTTTCCCCACACACTTTTCTGGTGTTAATGGCAAAACATCTATCAAATATTTTTAGAATTTCCTCTCCTCCACAAAAAGAGAAAATATAGACACAGGAAAAATAAATAGTCTTTATATACTCGGAATACCAAAGTTCCCTCCTGATTTATTACTTTACCTTTTCCTTGATTTACAATCTTCTCTCTGCTCTTCTGGCTGAAAGAGGGAAATCTTCTCAGCAGTCTTTTCCAGAAATTTTTTTTTGTTGTTCTTCAAAGAACATAAAATTAAGTCTTAAAATGAATTAAAAGCGTCTTGTAAGGAGACTTCTGTTCCCACTAAAGGCAATTATTAGAAAGCAGGTACCTCTTCCAAGCTGCCCTGTTTATTTCAGTAGAAATTCTCCTCAATATATACCCAGGACCCTGACTTTTTGCCTGTTTTGGAAAGGATATTTTCTGACATCATAGTCTAGTTCCTAACATAACTGAGTAATCTCCATCATAATAATGCAGAGGATGCATCACTGCAAATGAGACACAGCAGGAGCACCCCTACCACCCCCACCCCCACCCCCTGCCCACACACACACCTTTTTTCTAAGGCTTAGAAATATAACAAGTGCCAATAGAAGCTAAATGTTTGCTTAGGCCTTGCTGTCATGTAAATGCACCTTAGCAAATGGGAAGGCCTGCCTCTAATCTGAAGTATTTCCATGTTTAGCATTATAAGATCTACACCTACACAAATGCCTAGCCCATGAGCACCAGGCTTCCATCTTCCCATCCCCAGTGGCAGTTTATTACAGTATATCAAATTTTAAAAGAGGTTGAAAAAATCTTAAATGTATTACTCTTAAATTCAGTTGAATACCCAGCTAATGTATATCTCCTGTCATAGATTAGAAAAAAGTAAATAGCATTTATGCTTAGCTTCTTCATCCTTCTTTCTTCTTTCCTCCTTAACCCAAACAGCAAACAGATATATATTATAAACCAAATATGAATCTATAGCACTTTAAACAGTGCACCTGGGCTTGGGAATTCTCTTATTACCAATAAGCATCCAGATTTAACATTTACCGATCTGTAGCTGCAAACTGTATCTCTAAAATCCCCTGAAACCAAACAACTAAACTCATCCCATCTCTTCTCCAAACGTTTTTCAATGTTTACAAAGAGAAGTTGCATAATCAGCTCAAGTAATGTTCTCATTGGATTCCATTAGAATGTGGCTCTCATCGCTTGCCTGGACCAAGACTTGAGAGGAGGCTGTTGCCAGCTGACCTCAAGGTAGCAAAAAAGAAAAAAAGATATAATGCCTTTAAACCCCAAGTAACAATGGGAAAGGGTGTGTTTCTTTATTAAATCTTTTTGTAGGTAGGTGAGGATAAGACTTCTCCAGGAACAGGGCGGGCTGCTAACCTCTGGAGGAACTGCCTCAGGGAGGAGTGTATAGATATGCATCAGGCTGATGGGATCCTCCCATGGGAAAAGTGGGCCTCACACCCTTCCTCACCCTTCCCTACTTCCTGGGCAATGTTCTGCTTCCCCCAAACTGGAGCAGGAGGCCCAGAGAGGAGGCAGTTTCCTGGGAGGAACCCAAACCAATGTGAGATGAGAAGGTCTTTAGGAAATGGGGGTCCCTGAGTACTGGTTCTTCAAGGTCAAGCACTTGAGCACCTCGCAAACCCCTGACAATTGAAACATATCTGGAGTCTTCTTCAGGTGTGTGCGTGTGTGTGTGTGTGTGTGTGTGTGTGTGTGAGAGAGAGAGAGAGAGAGAGAGAGAGAGAATATGAACGTGCAGTGTCCCAGTCCTGATCTCCTGGACTGGTGCCAGCCAGCCAGATGCCTGCCCTTGGCTGGCCAAGTTTTTGGCTCCTGAAAGTAGGCAGCTCCGGACTTGCGCGAGACCACAGAGAGAGTTCCAAGCCCCACCTGGCGCAGGCGACAACCTCTCAACCTGAAGCCAATCTCCGGTGGCGTCACAGGGCCCTCCTGGCGGCAGCCCAGTTCCGCACATGAACCGAACGGTCCTTTCTTAAATTTTGAGCTGGGGCTGCCTAAAAGGTGCTGCCCCCGCAAGCATTTTACCTCCCTAACACTATTCTCTGCCCGTGCCACGCTGGCCTGCTCGAAGTCCCTTCCCAGGGCAGCACCCGGACTGAGATGTCTAAACTCTCCGGCAGGAAGGATACCTATCCAGACACCCGCACTGGATGTCCTGTCTGTTTGGCTTTGAGCTGGTCATTACGGTGTCTTTGGATCCTGCCTAACTTTTCTGTAATTTTTGTCAGAAATAAGGCCTCAGGAGAGCAAACGTTGAGTTATGCGCTCCTTCTCTGGAGTCTCCTGCTCTGGTGTTTGCGCTCCCACTGCGGCAAGGGAGGCCTGAGTCTCTTAGGGCAGGGGTCCAGGGTCTTGGGAGAGGCCTTAGGGCAAGGGGATGATCTTTTTCAGCCTCCCCTCCCCTCCTCCCACCCAGCGTCCTCATCCCCAACGCCTGCGATAGACTTGGGTCGCCCATTAGGAAGCTGATCCGCAGGGAAGTGGCAGGCTTGGCTCCTGGGGATCTTAGGCTCCATGGGAACTTCGGGGGTCTCGGAGCCCGTGAGCGGATCTAGCTACTACTTCCCCTAGGTTCTTCTCGGGCTTCAGTCCCTAAGAGTCTGGACTCCGGACTGCGGCACAGAATCCTTCTTGCCCGGAGCGGTATTACTGAGGCCTCTGCGTTCTGCCCCGCCCTGTCCCGCCGGCTTGGGTGCTTGGTTTCTAACCCGAGTATACTCGGAGTCTCCGGTCCTGCGCGCCCCCCTCCTCCCGGGAGAGCCCTGCATCTGGCTGCGGGTGAGGGAAAGCTTCGTGAACCCGGAGACCCAAGGACAGGGTCGGAGGGAGCGCGCGAACTTCCTCTGAGCAGGGCTCTCCCTCCCCTCCCCTCTCCCTCCAGGTCAATTTATGACTCAAACATGAGATAAGCCCTAGGCAGACGGTGACGCTGACTTCCCCGTGGGGGCGCGGGGAGAGAAGGGTGAGGCAGACGTACCCCCTCCGCGGCCTGGCCCTGTCCGGGGCCGCGTCGGGGTGTGGAGGGGCGACTCCCTTCCTCCGGGAGCCCCGACTCGCTCTCTCCCAGCGCGCCTCCTCTGCGCCCGTAAAGCTCGGCGCTGCAGGAGCACCGGGACCCGTCTGTTTTATTTCACTTAACACGATCTGCAAAGCCAAGGCCGGGTGAGGTGCGGCGCGGGAGAGGAGAGGATATGAAGGGACGTGGAACGAAGTTCTGCCAACTCCCTCCGTCTGATTCTTGGAATCCGGTGGCACCTTAAAGGACGGAATTGAGGACAAGGAGAAGATTATTAATCCCCGAAGCCCGCTCTGTCTATATGTAACAGCTCAGTGGTTACAGCTGGCGATCGCGGGGTGGGGGTTGGGGGTATAGACCGTGGGCCGTGGAACACATGGCATCTCTCCAGGGCATAAAATCAACCTAGCTGGTGGCTCCTATGGAGTTTGTAAATTGCGCGGAGCTGGCTGGGGGAAGCCAGTGAGCTGTCCATGGTGGTTAAGGCTCGTTGACGTGCGTGCTCGGGCTGTCCTGGCGAGGCACAGACCCCCTACCCCAGGGGCCGCAACGCCCCGGAGCCCCAGCCTGCCAGCGATCCAGCCGGTGTGCGCCCGACACGAGGCTGGACATGTCTGTTTGCACAACTCCAGGACGCGCTCTTGCACAGAGGCCGAATTCTAGAGATAGACGGAAAAATCTCCCGATTCCAAATTGTGGGTTTCCTTTTAGTTCCTTCCTGAACATGTCTTTCCCCACTCAGGCAACGTTTCACATGCTTTAAGAAACGTCCATCCATTTTAGTGGTCTCTCTCCTTTTCCTTTGCTAAAGTTCTGTTCTCTAAAGAGAGAGAAGCCAGTTGATGATCTTGTTAGGCTTCTGTTTGTTAAAAGCATCCACCAGCATTTGCACCATGTGGGATGTCCCCAACACCTGCTTTTATTGAGTGGGGAAACTGCTGCCAGGAGATTGTCTGGTATCTCAGGAAAATTGTACAGTTTCTTCTCTAGGGGTGATGAAGCCCTTTGTAGCATATTGTTCAGTGGGGCGACTTCTTCATTAATCACCATTGTCCTGAGCAGTGTGTCTGATCGCCACTCCTAGCAAAGGAGAAAACAAATTGCTATGGGAGTTTCCTTGTAGGTACAGTTTTCCCAGTTCTTGTGACATATTCTTATGAAAAAACACTTACAAAGGTAAGCTTCTATACATGTCTAAGGCAAAGGATGCTTTGCCTTTTAAATTATCTCCACATTTTACTTTTTTGTCTCTTAATTTATCCTGGCAATTTTCTCCTTACTTAACTCAGAGATCTCATCTTCAACTGAATAACGAATTACCTCAAATACTACAAAAGACTGCAAAATATTATAAACATTTATAACTCATTTGTATTACACGCCTTTATTTATGGGAATATAATTAACATCCAATACATAAGAGAATCTTTTACTTATTTCTGTACAAGATGTCAGATTGCTGCTTTTTACCCTTCCTTCTAATTGTGGTGTGGCAAATTAACAAAAGGGTGTGTGTGGGCATACTTATAAATAACTTTTAGAATATTTGATATTCAATAGAAAGTATTATGATTCAATAATTTTTAATAGCTTTTTTTCCTCTCTCAGCTTCTGGGTCTAAGTATAAAAATTGTCAGTGGGGAAAATGAAATATTTCTATAAATTCTTCTAAATGTTTTCCCAAGTCAATAAAATTGATATAATGCATTTTACTTTCCTTCTCTCTATTTACAAAAATTAAGGAAATAAGATTTGAATGTGTACCCAGTTTTTGAAAAGTAAGAAATAAACCGTCATCATAATATTGTATTATTATTTTGAAATGTGGAAGTTTAGTTTTGTTCTGTGACTCTTTGGTAGCTGGCCTTCTGTGCATCTCTTAGACCTCCTTTCTATGAAAGAAAAAAATATATAGTAATATAAATAGATTTCATTCTCTTATACTTTATCTGCTTGTACAACTTGGGGTGCTTTTTTGTTTTGTTTTTCTCCTCTCTGTGGCTTCACATTTTCCTGTCTCCCATAGTGATACTGATTGAGAGTTTTCCCTTTAAAGTTCAATCTAATTTTCTTCAGTTTCCTTATTGTTTTTTTTAAAAAAGTTTTCTCCAACAGCTTCTTATTAGATTTTAAAGATCTCATTATTTGAGCCATTAAATTCATCACATTTGTTAGGGAGAAAGCATTCTACCAGTAGCTCTGTTGAAGCTGCTAGACCTTTTTCCCCCTTGCTTTTAAAAGGAAAGCATTCAACTGGTAGAACTGATCATGAGCTAAAACCCAAACAAACAAATAAGCACCTCATGAGTCTCTTGTTTGTGTTATGATCACTTTCCCCATGTGCCCAACACTGCTGTGAGCCCAGAGTAGGTCCTCCGAAGAGATCTGTGGAATCAAATTGAATTACAGTTCTCCTCACTTTTGAGAGATGAAAGTATATTTTTAATTATTTTAGACATCTTTTCCAAAATCCATATGCAAAGCTTTTTGATCTGTTGCTGGAAAACTTTGCTAAAGCATATTAAAAAAAAAAAAAAGCCGTGGTAGATTTGGGGGGCATCCCGGGTCCCTTTCAGCCTCAAAAACATCTCCATGTGCTGAATGCATGGTATTATAAGCTTTCCTGAAGCTATTTCTCTCCTCACTTCATTTGTACTTCTCTTCCCAGGGACTGGTAAATAAGGGGGCCGGGGGAATGAACGTGGACTCTTGCTGCATCACGATATATTGAGATCAATTATTTTGTGGGAGTACTTAATGCTTAAAAAAATTTCAACTGACCTTAGCGCAATTCTGTTGCACTTTGCTCTTTTGCTTTCCATCCTGCTAAGCTGTTAATTACACAGAGAATTGCCAAGGTGCTTTTAATGGTTAAAAAAAGGAAGCCGCTTTTTGTGGAAAGGATAAAAAAGGTTTTTGTCCTGTAAACACAGGTCACATTCTTTGTAAAGCTGTTCTTAATAGGCAAAAATTTACATGTCTATAACAGTTAAATTACTCTTTAAAAGACCTATGATGGCCTTAAATGGAGCAGGAGCTCCAGTGTGATTGATATGGTTCCAAAAATCCCACGTCTTAAAAAGAGTTTCATTGTCGAGGTGCACCAGGGTGTACTTTCAGATCGATAATACACAGTCTGGCCATCACAACCACATTATTTCCCTCATCTCATTCCAACCCCGGTGTGGTAAAACCAAAGAGACACAGGATCAAGGAAAGTTTGAGGATTTGCAGGGAAAGGGCTGTGTAAGTACAGTGAGTACAGATTTTTAAGATCTTCCCCAGACTTCTAAACAGTTGAGAAGGTAGCTTGTTTGCTAAGTAGTGCAAAGTGTCTCCAGGTCTATCGCTGGAACTGCTGACATAATTAATGATTTCATTCGGAGTCTGAAAGAAGGTACTTGTATTCCCTCTGGCATGGGCAGGCCAAGTTCATGTCCAAACTCTAATACTTTGGGTTGATTTTAGCTAACAAGACTGTTGGTCCTCTTGTTGCACACCCAGAACATGAAAGCCAAATATTATATTAGGCCTTGATACTTCCCAGCCTTGAGGAGGTAGGTTGACACATCCTAAATATATAAACAGCCACTATTATCTAAAGATGGATTATGTTTGGCTGAGAGAGTCATTACTCCTAGGTCAAACTGGGAAAACTAAAAACCGTAGAACACCCTACCCCACCAAACACATAGCAAACTACTTAAAAATCATTATTTTCCACTCAAACCTTACATGCAAAAATTTTCTTGTCCCATCTCATACTATGAGGTTAATGGCAATCCTTGAAAATTAATTATGTACTGAAAAGACTTCAATAATATTTCTGCTAAAAATAAACTGGAGGCAGATTAGTGCCCTGGATTCATGATTGCTTACATCTGGTTTCTATTTCTGTGAGTTTCATTTGGTTCTCAGAGAGTTCATTCACAGTCATCACAAGTCCAGTTTCCTGTTCTCCAATGGGAGAGCTTGTCTTGATGACCCATATAGTTTTTCATCTGAATGCCGCATTTTTTTTTTTTCACATTAGGAGATGTGGAAAGGGAGAATGAAAAATACATCAGGTCTAATCCAGCCAAACTGAAACCTGAAAAACATTTTTCGGCACCTGGCTTATCCAGAATCCAGTGGCAAATAACAACGAAGAAATCACTCCATGTTAGACCCTTATAAAATGAGGTAGGAAAGAAAAGAGAAAATAGAAGGAAGGAGAGGAAGGGAAGATGGAAGGAAGGGAGGGGAGGGGAAGAATGGAAGAAGGAATGATTTAAAGGAAGGGCTTCTTGCTGAGAAGAACCCCCATACTTGTCCCATCATATTTCCCATTACCCGTAAGACATGGGCAAGGGGTTTTCTTCTTACCATGTTAACATTAAGACTTTTCTCAAAGAAGAAATCGAGTTGTACTGGCTGCTCATTGAACACAATCTCTTGAATTTCTTCAAACACTTAGGGTTGAAGGGGCAGAATGTCATACAAGCCTTACTTAGTTCCTGCTGATCTGGCTTATGTAGACCAGTGTGACTCTAGCTTATAAGCCATCCTGTGTAACATCATTTTTCACCATCTAGAACTTCTCAATTTTTCTCCTCTGTGTAAGTAACACCTTACCCCCTTTTTGAGATGATGATTCTATCTAAAGATCCTGTCTAGATGATACTTCAAGTCTCATGTAGCCTGTTTTTCACCCCATCATATGATTTTCCTACATTTCCTTCCTGCTGATAACTCAAAAACCAAGTATCCAAAATATCCCAGATGTTATCTACATTCAACAGCAATAATTCCAAATATTATTGAGCTCATGTACCTGGCACTCTGATGACTTAAAAATAGTATTATTTCATTTACAACATATTGCGGCCTTGATTTTTTCTAACTAGGTTAAATAATTACTAGAACTGAGACTGGGATTCAGTTTTGCCTGACACTACATTGCCTCTTTAGTATGATGCACATCCATGGATTGTTAGCCTTGATTTGGCTGATGTGACTGGCTAGGCAACTGGTATCTTCTCTCACCCACCTGTGTGGATTCCTGAAAGCTGTGCACTCAGATGAAGAAATTGATAAGAGCCATTATTTCATCAAGGGTTATTGAGATGCTGAACTCCTCTGGTGGGAAGCACACCATAGGATGCTTTAACTCTACAGAGCAAAATAAAAAGAACATCTTCTCTTCTGCTAGTTACATGGTCTTACTACTATGCTATGGAAATAGTCTAAGGATCAACTTTATCTGAGGGTGTTATGTCAACATTTATTGAGAGTCTACTTTATACTAAGTTCTATTCTTGGAACTTTAAAGAAATCCACATGCATTGGACTATTATTACTCTAGTGCCCATAGAAGTACTTTATTGGGTCAGGTTTTTTTTTCCTTTTCTTTTAAAATCAATTTGGACCTGCCTATCTCAGCAATAGCATACTTTTTAAAAGGTCATGTGAAAATATGTATATATCCTTCAATAAACTGCTATCAAATAAACTTTCACTTAAGCTATTGATTACCTACTATGTTCAAGCCCTCTATTAAAATACAAAAGAAAAGCCCTACACCAGGACTATATTTCTTCTTTTATTGCTTGGGCCACATTCTTTACCTTTTATTTGTAAATTACTTCAAACCTGTTTTGAAAGTAAGCAAGTACAAAAAGAAAACGTGGCATGGAACTGAGATACACAGTCAGGGCTATTTACAGAGCCCATAAACTGTGTTCATTAGTTCATTCAGTTATTCAACAAATATTTCTTTGAAATACTTGAATGCATATGAGCCCAGCACTGTATTAGGTTCTGGGATTACACTGATATAAAATTTGCAGCCTATTCAGAACTGCAAATTTTTAAATTCTTGTTTATTAAATATTTGACCAATTTTTTAAATTAGAAATCTTTGAATTTTGTCATACTAAGTATTTCACTTTGTTTATTGTCTGTCTCTTCCCATTGGAATAAACGCTAATTTTGTGAGGGTTAAGGTTTTTGTCTGTTTATCTCTAGCACTTAGAAAAATGCTTGGCACATGGTAGGAAATCAAAAAATATTTCAAAGAATAAAAGAATGAATGAAGGTTGAAAGGCGCAAATACCTTTCCTCTACATACATATATTGGCACACGAACAAATATACATATTTCTTTGGTAAGACAGATTTCTACCCTGAGTTGGCAATTTTCTTAATGATCACTACATACTTATTATATCAATAAACTAAAGGATCACTGGTATATGAAACTAATGTCAGGTTAAACATGATTACCTTTTGAAAATCCTATGTGATAAGTTAGACTTGCCCAGAAATAAATTGTTTTTAGCCACAGTAATATTTTTACTATAAAGGCAAGTCTTATTTTCATTGCTATGTTCATTTATTTTACCTCCCAAACTACAACACAATTAAAATAGTCTCTAAGATCAGATCATGTAGCCAAAGTGGATAATGTTATTTTACCACACCCAAGTAAAGATTCCTGCTAGTAGGAGAGACTGGTTATTGTCCTTTAGGTGGTATCATCATAGCTGAATGATGAATCAACGAAAGTTTTTGTATGTTGAACTTGTATTTTTTTCCTACACTAAGTTAAATATGTTTTCTTGTCATGGCAGATGAGTTGGAGAGAATAGTGTCATACCTGAGTCAGTTCCCCACTCCTTTCCCTGACTGCCACATTCAACTCTATAATAAAGCCTAGGAATGCATTTTCAGTAATTTTTTAAAACCTCATTTTCCCCTCAGATGACCTATGATAGCTGTGATTAAGTGCTACATTTTCCTTACAATCACTCTGAACAATTCCCTTCCAGTTCACCATGGCGTTATGAGCTTGATATATTTGCTATGTTGGTTCAGAAGAATGCAGAATTGTGTTAAAAACCAAAAAAATCAGATTTACAAACCCCATATCTTATAATTCTATGTATTAAATTTTCAGTGGGGTTTCAGACCTCTGTGAATGTGTGAGACCTTATTATTGAGTTTTTTCCTATCCCATCAAGAAGGGCTAGTTACATACCCCAGTAGATAAAACCTCAAATGCAAGCAACATTGCATTGTTTGTTAGAAACACATCATTGGATAGGACTTAGAAATCATAGTTGCTGTCTTGTTCTTGGCAGGAAGACTGTTTGAATGGGGCCTATCTCAAGCTCTAATAGAAGTTGCTGGAAGAATAATAGTGGACAACGTTTCTGGCAGAATGCCAAGGGTAGTGGAAACTACTTTCATCTTATAAACTGGAGATAATAGAGCAGAATGACCTTAAGGGGTGCTTTTAAAAGGGACATCAGACCACCCTATGCTTAATGAGGTATCACACTTTTGATTTAGAGGATGATTCAAATAATTAGGGCTTCAGTGCAGGTATAAATAATGAAAATCAGGGGAAAATTGAGTGCTTTAACAACTTCAGGAGACTATTCCTTGTCACTCAGCCAACCATCAGCACATTGTACATTCCAAGTCCCCTTGGGAATATTGCTCATTCATTAGGTTCTTCCAGTTGCTCCTCAAAGAAACATTATCATTATGTTCTACTGAACCAAAGAAAAACAGATTGTAAGGCAAAGCCACAGGCTTTGTATCAAGGAGAAACACCTGAATTGCAACCTGTTGGCTTCCAATTTTTGCTGAGTTTGTTTAGGAACTAAGGACTATATTTATCTTTTGTCTTGAATATATATTGGCAATGTGGGCTGTGGAAAGAGTGAGTCAAGAAGTTAGATTTTAGTTTTGGCTCTTCCTTTTACCAGCTAGTTTTATAAACTCAGAAAAGGCACAAAACGTCTTAGAGTCTGACTTTATTCACATTTAAGATGGGAACAGCATTAGTGTACACTCCATAGGGCTGTCATAATCAAATGAAGTAATACAGGTAAAGTTGCTTTATAAGATAGAAAGCCCTATTGAAATATTTAGTTCAGTGCATATATTATATTTAACCATTATTCTAGGTAGAAATACATAGATCTTAATTTAAATTGCTCCCTTCTCAAACACTTTTACGCTGCTGTTGGAAATGTAAATTATTACAACCACTATGAAAAATAGTATGGAGATGCCTTAAAGAACTAAAAGTAGATGTACCATTCGATCCAGCAATCTCACTACTGGGTATCTACCCAGATGAAAATAAATCATTATATGAAAAAGACACATGCACACACATTTTTGTAGCAGCATTATCCTCAGTTGCAAAGATATGAAATCAACCTAAGTGCCCATTGACCAACAAGTGGATAAAGAAAATGAGGTATATATAAAACATGGAATACTACTCAGCCATAAAAAGAGATGAAATCATGTCTTTTGCAGCAACTTGGATGGAGCTGGAGGCCATTATTCTAAGTGAAGTAACTCAGGAATGAAAAACCAAATATCGTATGTTTTCACTTACAAGTGGGAGTTAAGCTATGAGGATGTAAAGGCATAGAATGACATAATGGACTTGGGGGGAAAGGATGGAAGAGGGTGAGGGATAAAAGACGACATATGAGGTACAGCATACACTTCTTGGGTGATGGATGCACTCAAATCTGAGAAATCATCACTAAAGAACATATCGATGTAACAAAAAGCCACCTGTACCCCCAAAACTATTGAAATTAAAAAAATTACTTTTCAGACATTCAGATTAGCATTTTGTAACACATTGGGACAATTAGACAATGAAAATGACCTTAAGACTGAAGATTTTTGTCTGGCCTTTTCCTCTCTCAATATTTTCCTTCTTTTACCTGAAAAATGTTAGTATTGTATAAATCAGTTCAGGAAATGCCATCTTACCTGATTCCCAGCATGAATACCATATTGAATATCTTTTAATAAAGGGTAGCGAATTGATTTGTAACAGGGTTTTGAAAATAGCTGCTATTATCTAAGCATCTTTGTTTGGACAGCAATTTCAGCTGTGGCTATTACAATCCCTGTGGCATCCCATGAGTCAGCAATGTTCAGTTTTGGGGAGAGTCAGTTTGACCCTTTGGGTAACCATGGTATCTAAGGACTTCTCAGACATAACAAACTTCGAGGCTGGGGTCAGAATAGAGAGATAAGAATTAACAGTGGAGGAATCAGAACCAAAGGGCATGAGTCAGGATAGTCAGCAAATACACTGTGTCATAGGAAAGGGGGAAAAACCCAAAGCTCTTAACTGGGGAGATTAAATAAGGCAACAGAATAGCAAAAAGAAAGAGGAGAAATATCAAATCACATAGAGACTCTCATTTAAAGTTACTATTTGTGTGTACATCTGTCTGAACATATTGAAGTTTTGATATACCCTACCAAAGGATTTTTCAGCCCACTAATTCTTAGAAATGAGGACCTGTCTAGATGGGAGAAGCTGAAAGGACATGGATTGGTAAGATCTGATCAAGGTCTGAATTTTTCCAAATAATGCTTGTCTGCCTTAGGGACTGTAATTTTTTTCCTACTGCAGCCAACTCCATGGCTATAAACAGCATAAATTCCATCCTGAAAGTCTCTGTATCTGGGTGATATTTGGAATTGGAATTGTGGAGAGGAGAGTATCTGAAAGTCCAAGGATCTTTGCTAATGCACACAGGCCTAGCTAGCTTGGAGCCTTAATTCTCACTGTCATGAAGATTTATGTTAGGCCTGGAAAGAATTAATGAGATTAATAATTCAGCTTATCATTTATTTACTGAACTGAATTCTATAGGCTATATAAATATGAAAAGGACACTGTCTGTTCTTTCCCTTGAAGGGTTTACAGACTTGTGCGTGTGGGAATTAGGCTTATATAAAATAATGACGGCCTCCATTTTTACTCCTCAGAGTAAAATCAAATATTTATGGGAGGAGTAAATTGAATACAAAATGCAATCATATGCAGTGTTATTTATCCAGTAAGAAAGAAAAGACAAATAAAACCTTCAGCTCCTTTTAATGGCACCGGGCTTCCAACAGAGAAGCAAACAGCCCAATGTGCCACAGTGCAGGAATACTTATTCCTAAAGAGGGGGCATAGCTCTGTTAATATGAGTATTCTTTTATCAATAATGATTAGAATGGACCATCCCTAAGAGAAGTTCATATTTTAGAGAGATTACCTACTTAGCAGATACTGTTGGTTACCTCACATCTTTTCTGGCACATCTTTCTTCCTTCCTAATAGGACGCTGATTTTGCTCAGGCATTCCCCACTTCATGTGACGATATTCTTTGGGGTGGGCAGGCCCCAGCTCCAACTTTCAGTCCTGGCAATTCCAGAGTCCTGGCTGGTTTAAACCAATTATGGTGGTCCTATCCCCTTACCAGTGATTTGTTAAGCATAGGTATGTGATCCAACTCTGTTCAATACAATCTTGGCTGGAGAAGTGCTGAGAGATTCTGGGAAGAGTTTCTTTGCTCCTCAGAGAAACATAGAGCGTCTGCTCTTCCTCCTGTAGATACTGTTGTACCAGAGATGACTGCTGGATCTGTGGCAGCCATCTTGCTCTCTGCCTGAGTACGAAGCTAACATTGAGAGGAAGGATGAGCCTGGAGGATCTTAGAGAAGCAGAGTTTTGACTTCATTTATGTGATGCCTGGTGATTGACTTACCTATGAAATTTTGTCATGAGAGATAATAAATGTTATAAATATTAAGCCACTTTGAGTTGAGTTTTGTTATTTGTAGCTAAGACATTTCTAACAGATAGTTACCTAGTGAGGGAACTGGAGACTCCATAGCTGTCACTGGTGTTCTGTATTTGGAGTTTAGTTGAAGAACCCACTTTCACCCTTGCTCATACCTGAAGCCCATCTTTCACCCAGAGGCCATGAAATTGAGCAGAGGTAAATGTCAAAGGTGACCTAATTGAAGTCTAGGATATGCCTTGAGTTGGAGAATTCCAACTATCACACTTTATCCAAATATCACACCTTATCCATGGAACTAGTGATGTTTTTCTGGAGAAAGACTTGGAGCTGGTTGGTCTGGGAGGCTTGAGAAGGTTGATGTATGCCGAAATCCGCATTTTAAAATGCCTTCCCTACTGTGACACAGTGAAAGTCCAAATTAGCCAAAATTATGTTTTTTAATCCTCCACTCTGATAATGCTTGTTG